>NC_064638.1:1233167178-1233792178 GCF_023864345.2 Schistocerca serialis cubense
CTCTCAGTGTGTCAAAGATGCGGGACACAGCTGTCAGTACGAAATATTTTAACTGAATTTGTTTCTTATGACGACCTGAGGGTTGGACTGGGGCTCCGACAGGATGTGCCCTCTATTTTAACTGATAATGAGGTGAGTGTTGTTCGCGTTTTAATATTTTGTGTTGTCCGCAATTCTTCCCAAAATATTGGGTGCGGGGTATTAATGTTTCACAAAGTGGCTGGACCACTCATTATTTATGACTAGTCATCCAGCCGCAGATATCTGTCCCTTCCTTAACCCTGTTTTTACAGTGGTTTTATCCATGGTTTTATCTAGCCGTCCTGCTGTGTCTCATCGAGATTTTATTACGGGCCTTTCTCAAGCTCCCCTTATTGGGGTTTATTGCGATTCTTGTGGGAGGATGAAACTTGGTTTTCACTTTTATTGACCTACTTTCGTAGATTTTCACCATGGGCATCGTTATATCATTAATGCAAGGGAGCTGATGACCTTGATGTTTAGCGCGCCCAGCCATAAATCGCGATTATCTTCAGAACGCGGGACATGAGCAGAACCAGTGCACTCTGCTGGGCATTCTACCTATCACAGAGAACTGCAGCTCTAATCATTTATACACACGCCGATGGTGTGTATGTATATATTGATGTCCGACCGTATATTCTGGGTCCTTCACTTCTTCTTAACCAGGCAGTGTGTTTTAAGAAAAAAATTATATCACAGGCCCAGTTGCATGACACAAACGATAAATGACTAGTTAAGTTCCCAAAATACTCGCCGTCACCTCGGTAAGTTCATCATTGGTGACTTATTAAAAATATTTTGATAAGAGTAACTGACTGGGTGTTGTGTGATGTCCTTAGGTTAGTTAGGTTTAAGTAGTTCTAAGTTCTAGGGGACTGATGACCATAGATGTTAAGTCCCATAGTGCTCAGAGCCATTTTTAAGAGTAACTAGCACGGAGTTACACCATACAAAGAAATTGAAAAAAATTTTAAAGCACCAACACAGTCGCCAAAAGACTAATAGTCTGGTAGTAAACACACATATCTGAATATAACCATTAAACATGATCGGAATTAGTCATCAGTCATTAATATCATGCAGCTGAGACTTTACAAATAAACTTTCCTTAAAACATGCATTTTTCGTTGCGTTACACTTGCAGAAGTCATTGCAGTCTTTCTACAATTGCTGTTAGTTTCTTTGCACTTTGCCGTTAACAACACTAGATCTTTGCAGTCTTATGCTGCCTGTCCGTGAGACTCACATTATTCACTGCTCAAAGCGTAGCTCCATGAATCTCCAATTGGTTTACAGTGGTACGTATTTAGCTTCAACTCGATAGAGCGAATAGCTCGTTCGTAACATTTCACCACGCGCTGTCGTTTTTCTTGGCTGTCGTTATTGAATAAATACGATTCTATTTCTCGACTTCTGTGTCAGCAAGTAATGCTCACCTAAACTTGTTCGTTTGCGAGATTGATTTCCAGGAATGATATCAGACGCCCTTCTAGAAACCACAGACAGCAATATCCCTCTCGCCAGCGGTTTTCTTTTCCAAAGAGCTTGACTTTCATATCTCAGCAGCGGCGGCGCAGAATGTCACAAGCCGTTATGCGGCACCATGTGCACACGCTAAGGTTTTACTGTTATTTACTAGTCGTGCCTTACCTTTACCCTGCCGCGCTCTTCTCCTATTCACGACAGCGAGATGTGTTTACAACGCGTTGGCCGCAGTGACTTTCCGTTGTATTGCATCCGCGACGTTGTAACGGCACGTGCTATTTTGAAAGAAGCGAGCCATTTAGAGACACGTATCCTTCGCTGAAATGGAAACAAAAATGCAGTACCTTACAACCGTGATGATTTGCTGATTTTAAGGGCTGATATTATCCCTCAAATACACCTGTAATTCTTTCACCGACAAACAAGTAAGCCATGCAGCCTAACAGTTGAAAATAATTCGCTGCAACGTAAGATACGTTGATTGTTCCGTAGACTGCAGCTGGATGATAAATGAAAATAGGGTTGGCATATAGATAAAGTAATCAAACAGCTCAGTTCTGTATGTTTTGCTCTTGGTAGCGTCTCTCATTGTATTGACCTAAGGACATGGGTGTTGTGTTACTTTGCACATTTTAACTCCTTAATGTCTTATGACTTCTGGAACAGAGCCGCTATAGTAAACAAACTGGAAATTATGTAGAAGTTGGCCAAAGTTGAGCGGCTGCTCATAGGCCACATAACACGCCGGTAAATGCCAAACGACGCCCCGTTTGGTGTAAGGAGCGTAAACATTGGACGATTGAACAATGGAGAAACGTTGTGTGGAGTGACGAATCACGGTACACAATGTGGCAATCCGGTGGCAGGGTGTGGGTATGTCGAATGCCGGGTGAACGTCATCTGCCAGCGTGTGTAGTGGCAACAATAATATTCGGAAGCGGTGGTGTTATGGTGTAGTCGTGTTTTTCATGAAGGGGACTTGCACCCCTTGTTGTTTTGCGTGGCACTGTCACAACACAGGCCTCCATTGATGTTTTAAGCACCTTCTTGCTTCCCAATGCTGAAGAGCAATTCGGGCATGGCGATTGCATCTTTCAACACCTGGCCTGTTCACAATGCACGGCCTGTGGCGGAGTGGTTACACGACAGTAACGTCCCTGTAGTGGACCGGCCTGTACAGAGTACTGACCTGAATCCCATAGAACACCTTTGGGGTGTTTTGGAACGCCAGCTTCGTGCCAGACCTCACTGACCGACATCGATACCTCTCCTCAGTGCAGCGCTCCGTGAAGAATGGGCTGTCATTCCTCAAGAAACCTTCCAGCACCTGAATGAAAGTGCGCCTCCAAGAGTGGAAGCTTTCATCAAGGCTAAGGACGGGCCAATATCATACCGAATTCCAGCATTATCGATGGAGGTCGCTACGAACTTGTAAGTCATTTTCAGCAAGGTGTTCGGACACTTTTAATCACATCGTGTACTAATATGGGTGTTTCGGCATGGGTAGATACCTAGTACCTCAGAACCACTCGGTTCATTACCTTGTAAACGTAATCATTCCACGTACTCCTTATGCACTAGAAGCCTCTGAGAGGGTATATTAATTTTTTTCCAGCAGTTTACGATGATGCACTTCGGTTGAGACCGGCGTAATACACCCAAATTCCGATCGTGAACGAACACATGTAATACCAGAGCAGGAAAAAAGTTATTTATTGAATTCCGAACATATTGTTGATGTGGTCTTCAGTCCAGAGACTGGTTTGAAGCAGCTCTCCATGCTACTCTATCCTGTGCAAGCTTCATCTCCCAGTACCTACTGCAACCTACATCCTTCTGAATCTGCTTAGTGTATTCGTCATTCGTCTCTTGGTCTCCCTCTACGATTTTTACCCTCCACGCTGCCCTCCAATGCTAAATTTGTGATCCCTTGATGCCTCAAAACATGTCCTACCAACCGGTCCCTTCCTTTTGTCAGGTTGTGCCACAAACTCCTCTTCTCCCCAATTCTATTCAATACCTCCTCATTAGTTATGTGATCTACCCATCTAATCTTCAGCATTCTTCTGTAGCACCACATTTCGAAAGCTCCAATTCTCTTCTTGTCCAAACTATTTATCGTCCATGTTTCACTTCCATACAAGCCTACACTCCACACAAATACTTTCAGAAACGACTTCCTCACACTTAAATCTATACTCGATGTTAATAAATTTGTCTTCTTCAGAAACGCTTTCCTTGCCATTGTCAGTGTACATTTTATATCCTCTCTACTTCGACCATCATTACTTATTTTGCTTCCCAAATAGCAATACTCATTTACTACTTTAAGTGTCTCATTTCCTAATCTAATACCCTCAGCATCACCCGATTTAATTCGACTACATTGCATTATCCTCGTTTTGCTTTTGTTGATGTTCATCTTATACCCTCCTTTCAAAACACTGTCCATTCCAAGTCCTTTGCTGTCTCTGACAGAATTACAATGTCATCGGCGAACCTCAAAAGTTTTTATTTCTTCTCCATGGATTTAATTTCTACTCCGAATTTTTCTTTTGTTTCCTTTACTGGTTGCTCAATATACAGATTGAATAACATCGGGGACAGGCTACAACCCTGTCTCACTCCCTTCCCAACCACTGAGTCAGAATGTGAAGACGTTAGAATGGTCCTAAAACAGTACCCTGTGGGACCTCGAACACTTGGCTCTGGAGAACGGCCGCTACTAGCTAGGAAGTGCTGCGAGGTGCCAGACCGTGCCGTCTCTGCTCCCAAGTAGCTGTGACCTCAGCGAGGAGCGGCGAGGCTGTCGCCGCCTCGGAAGCGGCCGCCGGCGGCAAGGTTGCTCGGCCACGCACGGCGGGCAGCTCCGCGACCAGAGCCCGCCGTGCGATGACGCCGCGCAGCTGCTATTACGGCGCCTCCACCCGGTTCCAGTCGGCGGCTCCGGAAATTTTTACCGACCGGCCGCGGCCGGCCAGCGGAACGCGCCGAAAAACAAAAGGCAGATCTGCGCGCAGCTTCTGGGAAGGCGGCAACAACGGCCGCGATGTGGCTTAGTGGGACAGCCGCATCCTGCTGCACGTGCTGCTGCGGCCGCATGCAAATGCGCGCAGTGCAGGGAGCCGACCTTTGTTCACCTCACTCGAAGGGCCGTACATCCGCTCTGCCTGCGCTGGGCTCGCTCACGGTGTCGCCTCCGGTATTGTCGAGGCGTGTCTTCATAGCAGTAAGAGAAGCTGCAAGTAGGTTAACTAACTGCAGACCTGGTTGAAAGCTCAGGCGATACAAGCGGCCGCGTAGAGCACCACGGCGAGATTGTCGTCAGAGGAGTACCGTGTGTGTCAGAATCGGTGGCGAAAACTTACTCGGTTCATCTACATCTACATCATACCCCGCAAGCATGATGAGTGATGGAGAGTACATTCGGTACCACTATCTGATCCGTCCAACCCTGTTCCACTCGCGAATAGTGCATGGGAAGAATGACTGTCGGTAAGCTTCTGTATTGGCTCTAATTTCTCGAAGTTTGTGCTCGTGGTCAATACGTGAGATGTATGTGGGGGGAAGTAATCTGTTGTCCGACTTCTCCTGAAATGTGCTGTCCCGAAATTTAAATAGTAAATCTCTTCGTGATGCACAACGTCTCTCTTGTAAAGTCTGCCAGTGGAGTTCTTTTAGCACCTCCGTAACGCTCTCTCGCCAGCTAAACGATCCCGTGACGAAACATGGCGCTCTTCGTTGGATTTTCTGTATCTCCTCTATCAGTTCTACCCGACAGGGATGCCAGATAGCCGGCCGGAGTGTCCGTGCGGTTCTAGGCGCTACAGTCTGGAGCCGCGAGACCGCTACGGTCGCAGGTTCGAATCCTGCCTCGGCCATGGATGTGTGTGATGTCCTTAGGTTAGTTAGGTTTAAGTAGTTCTAAGTTCTAGGGGACTGACGACCTCAGAAGTTGAGTCCCATAGCGCTCAGAGCCATTTGAACCATTTGATCCCAGATAGATGAACAATACTCCAGAATCAGGCAAACAAGCGCCTTATAAGCCACTTCTTTCGTGGATGAGTTACATTTCCTTAAGAGTCTTCCGATGGATTTGAGTCTGGTGTCTGCTTTTCCCACTATCTGTTTTATATTATCGTTCCGCATAATGTCGCTCTGGATAGATACGCCTAGATAATTTACGGCAGACGCTGTCCTCTTTTTCATCAATAGTCTAGCTGTATAGTAGTGGATTTCTTTTCCTATGTATGTGCAATATGTTACATTTATTTACGTTCAGGGTCAACTGCCAGAACCTGCACCATTCATCAATTCGCTGCAGCTCGTTCTGCAAATTCTTACTATCTTCTGGCGTTGCTACTTTGGTATAAAAACTGTATCATCTTCGAATAGCCTTAAAGAGGATCCGACGGATTTATATATATATTGTAAACAGCAACGGTCCTCTCACACTTCTCTGTGATACTCCATATATTACCTTTACATCTGTCGATTTTAGTTCCGTTAAGAGCGACGTGTTGAGATTTATCTGCAAGAAAGTCTTGAATCCAATCGCAAGTCTGCTCCGATACTCCGTAATCTCGTATTTTTTTCATTAAACGGCAATGCGGGACGGTGTCAGATGCCTCACTGAAATCAAGGAACACGGCATCAACCTGAGCGCCGTTGTCCACTCCGCTGTATATCTCATGGAGGAACAGTGCGAGCTGACTTTCGCAGGGTCTCTGCTTGCGGAATCCATGTTGATTTTTATAGAGGAGATGTTCATTTTCCAAAAACGTCATAATTCTTAAGCATAAAACATGTTCCATAATTCTACAACAGATTGACGTCAACGATATAGGTCTATAATTGAGTGGATCTGTCTTACGGCCTTTCCTAAAAACGGGAATGACCTGCCCTTTCTTCCAGTCGTTTGGTACCTTTCGTTGCTCAAGCGATCTACGATAAATTACTGCTAGAAGGGGAGCAAGTTATTTCGCACAATCTTTATAGAATCTTATAAGTTTCTCATCTGGTCCTGACGGCTCAAATGGCTCTGAGCACTATGGTACTTAACATCTGAGGTCATCAGTTCCCTAGAACTTAGAACTACTTAAACCTAACTAACCTAAGGACATCACACACATCCATGGCCGAGGCAGGATTCGAACCTGCGACCGTAGCGGTCGCGCGGTTCCAGACTGAAGCGCGTAGAACCGCTCGGCCACACCGGCCGGCTCTCTTGTCCTGACGCCTTTCCACTACTGAGTGATTGTAGCTGCTTTTCAATTCCGTGATCGGCTATCTTAATATCTCCCATTTAGACGTTCGTACTACGACTGAAAGGAGATAAAGTGTTACGATCTTCCGCGGTGAAACCACTTCCGAAGACCGAATTCAGTATTTCGGCCTTCTCTCTGCTATCTTCCGTTTCGGTGCCGGTGTGGTCGCTGACAGAATGAATAGATGATTTTGACCCACTTACTGATTTTACATACGACCAAAATCTCTTACGGTTTTTACTCAGGTCGGTTGACAACGTCGTACTTTCAAAGTCATTGAACGCTTCCCTCATTGCTCTCCTTACGCTCGTTTTCGCATCGTTCAGATTTTGTCATTTATTTATTTATTTATTTATTTAACCTGATCAGATTAGGGCCATCAGGCCCTCTCTTACATCGGACCAGTGTTTCACACATGCAGCATTTCACACATCAGAGTTACATCATGAACATAGTTTAAATGAGAAAATTAGCTTACTCTAGTGACAATATGAATAAAGAGTAGTGACTAAGACCTAATAAAGTAAATGCGCAAGTATTTTTACAACTGTTGCTATACATACAGATTATGATAAAAGCAATAATAATAACAGTAAAACAAAAAATCAAATAATAATGATGAACATGACTAATACCTAATAAAGTAAATGCTGGCAGTATTTTTACATCAGGTGCTATACATACAGATTATGGTGAAAGCAATAATAATAACAGTAAAAAAAAATCAAATAATAATGACAAACATGAGAAAGATTGGCAATAGTAATGAAGGTTTGTGCAAATGTACATTAATATTTTGGTGTGTAAAGTAGATGTTTACTAGTATAGCGAGGTTTGGGTAAGGGAGGTTTAAGGAGGGGGAGAGAGGGAAGTAATGAGGTGAAGTGCACTCATGTACAGAGGAAGGCATTACTGTTGCTTAAGTAGATACGTCATTAACTGTTTTTTGAAGCCGGTCATGTTTTTAAGTTCTCTAACATAACGAGGGAGGTTATTCCAGAGTCGGGTTCCCGCTACTGTAAAGGACTTGGAGAAGGTGACTGAGCGATGCAGTGGAACAGAGAGGATTTTATTATGATGGGAACGTGTGTTTCTGTCATGTTTAGGTTTATACTTCTCTTGAATCTGAGATGAAGTGCTCTTTGTTTATGTGGCGCTTTGCCAACACGGTTATTAATCCATAGTGGATCTTTCCCATCCCTTAAATTCTTACTCGAAACATATTTGTCTAAGGCGTATTGAACGATGCCTTTGAATTCTTTTCATTTGTTCTCCACATCTTCGTCGTCATCACCGAATATTTAATGCTGACTGCTGAGATATTCTAAAATTTGTATCCTGTCACCCTTGCTGAGCAAATATATCTTCCTACTTTCTTAACTTTCCTTGTAGGACCCGTCGTCATAGATGCTGGCACAGCCTTATGATCAGTGATACCTTCCTCTACGTTAACTGATTCGATAAGTTCAGGTCTGTTTGCTGCCAGGAGGTCTAAGACGTCACCCTCACGAGTTGGTTCTGTAACTATCAGCTCAAGCTGTAAGTGTACGATAAGATACCAAAGCACTTGAGTATACTTACGTCCGCGAGATGATTAGTAATGTGAGATTACGAACCGCCACTGATTTCAGTATCAAATACGGGGTATATCAAAAAGAATTAACCGATTTAACATAAATCATAACTATTGTGTTATTTGAGACACGTGCATGAACAACGTACTGTTGGAGAGAGCTAACTCCCGAGTCTTAAATGGTTCCCGCTAGGTAGCAGCTGTGCGTCCACTTCAGTTCTAGTAAATATGTTGTCGGGACAACAGAAAGCGTTTTGTGTTCCACGTTTTGCGCAGAGCGGGTCATTAATAACTGTTCAGCATGACTTTCGTACTAGGTATGGTGTGGATCCTCCTACAGCACAGAGCATTGGACGATGACATGAACAATTCCGAGAAACAGGTTGTTTGTCCAAAGGCAAATCGCAGGGCCGTCCCCTAGTGTCTGACACAGACGCCGAACGCATCCGCTATAGTTTCACAAGGAGTCCGCAGAAATCCGTTCACAGTGCAGTTCGACAGTTCAACATGCCGTGGTCCACCTGGCGTGTGTTGCATCGACGTTTACACGTGAAACCATAGAAAATTCAGCTACTCGACGGTCTTCGTGAAGGTGAGAAACGACGACGTGTGGACCTCTGTAATTTCGTTCTTGGCAAGATGGAGGATGACAGTTTTCTTCCATCCTTAGGGTTCAGGGACGAGGCAACATTCCATTTAAATGGAAAGGTGAACCGTCATAATGTGAGAATATGGGGTACGGAACAACCACCTGAAGTTGTACAACAAGAGAAGGACTCTCCAAAATTTAATGTCGCTATTACGGGAATTTTGAAGCTAGATCTGCGAAAATTGGTATTTGGTTTCTCGATTTGAAACAGAGAAATACGTGTTTGAGCATTTTTGTAAATTTAACTCCTCTGATGGTGAAACAACTGGTGAAAGTTTTGTTTGGAAAAATAAATAATTATTAAAGGACTACTAAAGTATTTTCAAAGCTACACCTATGAAAAGTGGTATTTGACTTCTCAGTTACAAATAAAAAAATACGTGTTTCTGGAAATTCAGCCCTTAAGGGCATGAAATGGCGAATGAAATATCTTACGAAAATATTTCGTTATGAAAGTACTTTTGAAGTTGAATCTATGAAAATCTGAAACTGGCCTCTCGGTTAGAAATCAAAAATACGTGTTTCAATGTTTTTGAAAATGCGACACCTACGATGGTGAATAGGGGTTACAACTTTTTGTGAAAATATTTAATTACGCAATCATTTCGAAGCTAAATGCATTTAAATTTGTGTTTGGCTTCTTTGTTGCAAATAATAAAAATATGCGTTTCACTGTCTTGGAAATTCAGCCCCTTTTGGTGTTGAAATATTTTATCAAAATATTTCATTGTGAAAGCATTTTTAAAGTTAAATATTTGAAAATTAGCGTTTTCTTATGGGTAAGAAACGAAAAAAAATGCTTGTTTATTGTTTTTGGAAATTCAACCCCTAGTGGGATGAAAAAGGGAATGAAAATTTTTTAGAAAATATTTCGTTACCGGTATACTAAAAACTTTATGAAGATAAATCTATGAAAACTGGTATTTCATTTCTCGGTTAGATATAAAGAAATATCTGTTAGAGAATAAAATTTCTAGGGAAATATCTCCTCAGGAACGTAGAAGGGGTTATTAATAAAACCTCGAACTCCAGCTTCCAGAATCGCATTTTAGTCAGCAGTACATTCGGAAAGGACTATGCTTCTATGAACTTGGCGTGAAAAGTTTTGAAAGTGTTGCAGTTTGTGAACAACATGAAAATTCGATTAAAGAAAAAGAAAAAAATCTGTGCAGACCATACAGCCAATGTGAGCGCAGCAGCGGACGCTAAGCTGGTGTTTGATAAGTTAACTTTTCCATCGCTGAAATTGTATATAGCTTGATTACTCATAACTTTGACACATTTGGCTTCTTTGCGTAATTAGGACCTTAGACATACAGACCGCTTACGCCACCATCTCTGCCATGTTAAGGTTTGAAACCAATATCTAAATCGCGTTCAAATGGTTCAAAGCACTATGGGACTTAACATCTGAGGTCATCAGTCCCCTAGACGTAGAACTAATTGAAGTAACCTGAGGACATCACACACATCCATGTCCGAGGCAGGATTCGTTTGAGGCTGTCGTAGGAAGAAAAGTTATTCGACAGTGTGACACAAACGTCACATTAGAAACAAACTGACGCAGTCGCATTGGGATACTTGCGCTCACGGACGAGTGCTGTGGTGTGGAGGGTGAGCCCGCGGCTTACTCAGCGCTTGCGGCGGCAGCGGCGCGCGGGCCGGCAGTTAGCGACCCGCTAAGAGCGCCACCGCCGCCAGTCACCAGTCATTGCCCCTGCTGGCCGCCGCGCGCCCAAAAAGAATCGCAGTCCCACGCCGCTGCCCGCCGCTAGAGGCGCCACCGTCGCTGCCCGCAGAGGACTGCAAACGGGCCGCTGAACGCTGCGACACGTACCAAGTATCCTCCACCACATACCGTGGCCTTCCTTTCGGAGTATACATGGATACGAAGAGTCCTCAAATATTCGGACGTTTGCGTGTAAACATTTCTTCTTCTTGCCGTTGTTGTTGTTATCGTGGTCTTCAGTCAGAAACTTTGATACAGCTCTCCACTTGAGCTGTCAGACTGCCGTAGGGTACCGCAAGTAAGCGTCCACTATGGGAATTTTCGTAGTAGCTTTGGTCAGTTAAGGTCGTAACCTCGTTACCTGTACGTTAGATGTGTTGCATACCTACGGGAAGTATTACCTCGTTTCAGTCGCTTTGTTCGCGTATGCGCCCAGTGTATTACTAGACTCTCCTAGTATCCGGAAGGGACGAATCGCCCACAAACTGGATGAGGATGCATAATGGGCCGTGTAGCCTACTGAACTTTTTTTTCCTACATAGTTTTCCTCTTACATTGTATTTAAAAATAAATACAATATACAGCAAAATTTAAAAAAATGGTTGAAATGGTTCTGAGCACTATGGGACTCAACTGCTGAGGTCATTAGTCCCCTAGAACTTAGAACTAGTTAAACCTAACTAACCTAATGACATCACAAACATCCATGCCCGAGGCAGGATTCGAACCTGCGACCGTAGCGGTCTCGCGGTTCCAGGCTACAGCGCCTGTAACCGCACGGCCACTTCGGCCGGCTGCAAAATTTAAATTGACACTATTTAATTCAGGATTTATTCGAAAACTGTTGATTTGTAACGTGAAACGGAGACAGATTTTGCAGTAAAAAAAATACAAATTTATCGCTTAGCCGTATAAAACGCAATTTCCTCGAAAAAAAAGGTAGGTCTTGAAAAACCGTAAACTAAAAACATATCAAACATCGCTTCAATAGTACGAATTCGTATAAAACAGCAAAATTTAAATTGTCACTATTTAATTCAGGATTTATTCGAAAACTGCTGATTTGTAACGTGAAACGGAGACAGATTTTGCAGTAAAAAAAAAATACAAATTTATCGCTTAGCCGTATAAAACGCAATTTCCTCGAAAAAAAGGTAGTACTTGAAAAACCGTAAAACAAAAACATATCAAACATCGTTTCAATAGTTCTAATTTGTATAAAACGTATTTCTGTTGTTCATAAACAACTTCCACACTTATCAAAAATAGCAAGAAACTCTTGTCTTTGAGTCCGCAACTCATAGCCTTGTGGCTAGAGTTGCTGCCTCTGGATCAAAGGGTCCCAGGTTCGATTCCCGGCCAGGTTGGGGATTTTCTCCGCCCGTGGGCTGCGTGTTTGTGTTGTCCTCATCATTTCATCATCATTCATGGAAGTGGCGAGATTGGACTGACTAAAGGTTGGTAATTTGTACGGGCGCTGATAACAGCGCAGTTGAGCGCCCTACGAACAAGAAAAACATCTTCATCATCTTCCCTTTGATCGTTACGAAAATTGTCCTATTCAGTACAAGAACAATAATGATAATATAGATTTTATCTATGTTTCTGCATGTAAACTGTACTTGCGTCAAAATTAAAAGCTCTGGTTACATAAAAGCATAGAAGTTACGCGACCAACTAATTTTTGTAAATTATAATATACAGTTTATATTACGTAAGGATATAGAATACACATGTGCGGTTCTAATTATTTGCAAACCAAACAAACAAAAGCTGCGCGGTATTAACCGAGCGGTCTCAGGCACTGCAGTCATGGACTGTGCGGCTGATCCCGGCGGAGGTTCGAGTCCTCCCTCGGGCATGGGTTTGTGTGTTCGTCCTTATGATAATTTAGGTTAAGTAGCGTGTAAGCTTAGGGACTGATGACCTTAGCAGTTAAGTCCCATAAGATTTCACACACACAAAAAACAAACACGAAACAAAGAGAGGATATCTGCCCTGAGTTTCTCTCTCACGCATTCATTTGTATTTCCTTCCCTACCATTGCTACCAGTACGGTCAGTAATCCTGTCGTTAACTACGGCATTTATGCACTGTACCAAAACGACTAAACCATAGTTGCCGTAGAGTACAACTCTACACCCCATTCAAATCCACCCTACGCAAGCCTGCACATCACCGAATAACTATTGCATCTACATACATTTGACCCTACTCACTATCCTCGAGCATTGGACTACTTACATAACTTTTACACTCCACTTTTCACTCCGTAACTAAACTAACGATCCCTTGGTGCCTCCGGGTGTAGTTTATCACAGATCACTTCTTTTAGTCAAGTTGTGCCATTGAACTCTTTTCTACCTAATTTGATTCAACAACATCTTTCATTAGTTATCTGATACACTCATTTAATCGTAAGACGTTTTTCCTAACATCAAATTGCAAAAGCTTCCTTCTCTCCTCTTCTTGCATAAAATTAGTGCACGTTTCACTTCCGCACAATGCTACCTTCCAGACAACTATTTTCAAAGACTTCCTCACATTTGAATTTGTATTTATATTATGTAAAGGATAGTTGCTACTCACCATATAGCGGAAATGCTGAGTCGCAGACAGGCACAACAAAAAGACTCACACAATATGCTTTCGACCAATAAGGCTTTTGTCAAAAATAGACAACACACTGGCTTCAGCTGCCGTAGAACGTGTATCTGTGAGTTGTGTTTGTTGGTCGAAAGCTTATTGTGCGACGGTCTTTTTGTTGTGCCTATCTGCGACTCAGCGGCTCCACTATATGTGTGAGTAGCAGCCATCCTTCCAATCCCGGATTTTCCTTTATTTAAATTTGTGTTTGTTATTAACCTATTTTTAAGTTTTAGAAACGTGTTCTTGCTGTTGCCGGTCTGCATCTTAAAACCTCTCTTACTCTGATGTCGCCACTTTTTTCGCTGCACAAACAGAAACACTCGTGTATTACGGTATGTTGATGATTTTCACTTATGGACCGTCTGACAGCAACTGAATAAAACACAATTTTAGTGCCATACGCGTTTCGCCTTTATTTTCTGCAAGGCATCATCAGTGGCCTGTAATATGTACATATGTTAGCTATTTTATTTACATTTTTGTTACTGTGCCTATAGGTTATAAACAGTTCTGGTGGTTGGTATTTCCTATTAAGTAGTAATGTTTTGAACTGTACTTACAGGTTGCGTAGACAGTTTCTACATATTACGCTCCTGTTGCATTTTTGGTCTTGTTCGTCTTCCTATGAGCGCCAATTTGCTGTTTTTTCTGCATTCCACAGCACTATGCACTGAACGCTTTTATTAACGCAATGTTTTGGTTTCTGTTGCCGACTGTCAAATGTTTTTGCCAAAGATCGAATATTACTGCCAAACTTATGAGTGTAACTATCGAAGTATCTGTGGTCTGTTCGTGTATGCATTTGTGTGTGCGCTTGTGTATGTGCGTGTGTGTGTGTGTATTTTTTGATGTTATATTATTTTATTTTATTATATTTAATTATTTATTTTTGTTTATGTCCTGTGTGTGTGATTTGGTGTGATATATATATATATGTGTGTATATATATATATTTTTTTTTGTATGTGTGTCTGTCTGTATTTTGGTGTTATTCATTTCATTTTTTTTTTTTTTTTTTTTTTTTTTTTTTTTGGAGGGGTGGGGGGCTGTGTATGTGTGTGTGTGTGTGTGTGTGTGTGTGTGTGTATTTTGGTGTTATATACTTTTTTTATGTTATCATTTCCTTTATTAAGTGTAGTAAGGAGCCTGTGCTGATGTGTGTTTGTTCATTTATCACATGTTTGTTTTCTGCTATGGCTTTCTGGATGTGGAAGTTTTCTTGCATTTGTATAAGATGTTTGTCATGGTTGCTTATTCTCATTATTTTCATTTCTTGTTCCATGTTTGTAGGATGATGGTTGTAGTGTTTTAAATGCTCTGCAAATGTGGAATGGTTTGTTTCATACTTCCAACATCTGATATGTTCTTTGTATCTTGTTTCAAAATTCCTGCATGTCATGCCTATGTATACTGCATCACAACTTTGACATTCAAGTTTATATATTCCTGATTGTTGAAATTTGTCCCTCTTGGTAGCTGGCTGGCTTAGTTGTGATTGAAGGGTTTGCCCAGGCTTATATGCTATTTTGAAGCCCTGTCTCTTTAGGATGTTTGCAACTCTGTGTGTTAGTTTATGTGTGTAGGTCATGGTGTACCATCTGGTTCTTTTCTGTGTGGTGTTGTCATTGTGTGTGTTTGTTGAGTGTGTTTGTAAGTTTTCAGCTTGTGAGTTCTTTTGTATTGTGGAAATGTTGTGTTTGTTTTTTATTTGTGTTTTTATTTTTTGATTTAGCCTGTGTACCACATGTGTGTCATACCCGTTGTTCCTAGCTATTTGTATGATCGTGTTCATTTCTTGTTCATAGTTTCTCTTACTGAGTGGGATTCTGTTTAATCTATGTAACATGTGTCTTAGTGTTGCAAATTGTTACATAGATTAAACAGAATCCCACTCAGTAAGAGAAACTATGAACAAGAAATGAACACGATCATACAAATAGCTAGGAACAACGGGTATGACACACATGTGGTACACAGGCTAAATCAAAAAATAAAAACACAAATAAAAAACAAACACAACATTTCCACAATACAAAAGAACTCACAAGCTGAAAACTTACAAACACACTCAACAAACACACACAATGACAACACCACACAGAAAAGAACCAGATGGTACACCATGACCTACACACATAAACTAACACACAGAGTTGCAAACATCCTAAAGAGACAGGGCTTCAAAATAGCATATAAGCCTGGGCAAACCCTTCAATCACAACTAAGCCAGCCAGCTACCAAGAGGGACAAATTTCAACAATCAGGAATATATAAACTTGAATGTCAAAGTTGTGATGCAGTATACATAGGCATGACATGCAGGAATTTTGAAACAAGATACAAAGAACATATCAGATGTTGGAAGTATGAAACAAACCATTCCACATTTGCAGAGCATTTAAAACACTACAACCATCATCCTACAAACATGGAACAAGAAATGAAAATAATGAGAATAAGCAACCATGACAAACATCTTATACAAATGCAAGAAAACTTCCACATCCAGAAAGCCATAGCAGAAAACAAACATGTGATAAATGAACAAACACACATCAGCACAGGCTCCTTACTACACTTAATAAAGGAAATGATAACATAAAAAAAGTATATAACACCAAAATACACACACACACACACACACACACACATACACAGCCCCCCACCCCTCCAAAAAAAAAAAAAAAAAAAAAAAAAAAAAAAAAAAATGAAATGAATAACACCAAAATACAGACAGACACACATACAAAAAAAAAAATATATATATATATATATATATATATATATATATATATATACACACATATATATATATATCACACCAAATCACACACACACACACACACACACACACACAGGACATAAACAAAAATAAATAATTAAATATAATAAAATAAAATAATATAACATCAAAAAATACACACACACACACGCACATACACAAGCGCACACACAAATGCATACACGAACAGACCACAGATACTTCGATAGTTACACTCATAAGTTTGGCAGTAATATTCGATCTTTGGCAAAAACATTTGACAGTCGGCAACAGAAACCAAAACATTGCGTTAATAAAAGCGTTCAGTGCATAGTGCTGTGGAATGCAGAAAAAACAGCAAATTGGCGCTCATAGGAAGACGAACAAGACCAAAAATGCAACAGGAGCGTAATATGTAGAAACTGTCTACGCAACCTGTAAGTACAGTTCAAAACATTACTACTTAATAGGAAATACCAACCACCAGAACTGTTTATAACCTATAGGCACAGTAACAAAAATGTAAATAAAATAGCTAACATATGTACATATTACAGGCCACTGATGATGCCTTGCAGAAAATAAAGGCGAAACGCGTATGGCACTAAAATTGTGTTTTATTCAGTTGCTGTCAGACGGTCCATAAGTGAAAATCATCAACATACCGTAGTATTACGCGCAACTGAGGAGGACAGGACCAAAAAATTGAAGATGACACTCGTGTATTACTGTTAGTGTCGTATTTCCAAGTCCAGTTCCCTCAGAATCGCCCCATTTAGTTCGACTATACTCCACTATTCTCCTAACCAGGTTCAAGTGGTCTTCCAACCCTCTGCCGGCTCTGACAGAATTACGACATTGGCACACCTTAATGTTTGAGTTTCTTCTCTCTGAATTTTAATTCATTTTTAGGTTTTCTCTTTAGCTTTCTTAAGGTTGAATAACATAAAGACCGATTTCAATCTTACCTTCTCAAATAATGCCTCTCTTTCGTGCTCTTTAACTCTTATGACTGCAGTCTGGTTTCTGTACAGTTTGTAGAAAACCTTTAGTTCCCTCTCTGTTATCTGTGTTACCTTCAGAATTTCATAGAGTGTCTTGGTTAAAAGCTTTCTCTGAATCTACTAATGAGAAAAAATTCACATACTCTAAATTACAGCAATTACTTATTAAATCTACAGTATACAATAGACGTGTACTTAGTGAACTAGTATACCTCGCACTGTAAATACCGTTCTGTTCGCTAAGGAGGAAGTAGCCAGCATGCCTCTTTGCGCAGGCTGATGTCGCGTATTTTCTTCTGGTGGTTGTTGCGTAAAATTGCACGTCTTCAAAAAAGAAACGAATCTGCTTGCATAACTGAACAACTATCTGCCGTGGCGCGTTAGTGCGCTACTGTTCTCGACCTCAAGCACTGTGCAATTGCCTTGTAACTAGTTGTGTCAAAAGCGATGCACTGAGTGGCAGCAGACGGGAGGTCCACAATAGATCTGTTCTTGCACTCCGTCGGCAGATGCTATGTACAAGATCTGACTCGAAGGATGGCAAGGTGTGTAATGCAAGGTTGCTTATAACTATCTCCGAGGTTTCACAAGACGACTGTTTGAAACTTCAAGACGTACAGAAAATAGACGTATATCAGTGGATGGAACATTTTTCCTAGATTTAACTAACGTTACAGAAGAAACGGTACAGTAGTTTCCGCTCCATAAGCAGCAGGTTTCGCTGCTCGCTCGCACCGGGAAATACAAACGGAGGCGGCTCTGCCGCCAATTTTATTGCACGACGCTGTGGGTGCAACCGAACCCATGTGGACGGGTGGAAAGAAATGTGTCAGGCTTCATAATACGTATTTATATGTGTCGTATATTATGCATTTCTTGTACATGAATGTGAATCTGCACATTAGCTTTCCTAATCCTCCTCACACCTTTCCGTAAAGCGTGGCCAAATCTTAGTTGGGAAGTAATTTTGTAGAATAGTAGTGCCAATCTTACTCCTGGGTAGGGGATCAGAGAGACAGCACAGGCAGGTAAAAGTCACAGACGTTCCAGTGTCACAAGATTTGGGGTGGAGAGGTTGGTCACGGCAAAGTGGTTCGACCATCCCTTCCACCGGGACCCAGGAAGACCTCTGGGTGCCCGCGATATTCTGGGAGTGTTACAGAACACGGGTAAGTGAGCAGACGTGCCCTCAGTGCGTCTGTCTCGATGTTCACTCGTGGAAGAGAGGTATTTGAATATCTGGACTAATTCTTTTATTTCCATCTTCGGATTGTGTAAGGAAATGAGTGCTCTCGTTTAATTTCGGAAATTTGACCCCCTGTGTTAATGAATCTGGTCCCCAGTTTGTCCGTTATCCTCCTCACATAGTGGATGTCCCATTTAAATATTGGGAGACTTTGGTGGTATACGTTTGGCCAACGCAATTCCGTCTTGCCCGTAGAAATTGTGCGTGCAGATTACTATATAAAGTACCCGAGCTATAAGTTGTAAAATTGTAATATCTGTAAACAACAATTGCTGCAATCTCTCTAAAGTCGAGTGATAATGTTTAAAATAAATAGGTAATCAACTGTCATCAATCTTTAACATACGCTAAAAATCACAAAGGAGTTAAGTTAAAGGAATTCATTTAAAATAAAAGATATAGAATGGAGGGACCCACACATCAGCGTGTGAGCCCTCCAGCCCCTTGCCTCGTATCGTACAGAAAGGGCACGCTCTCTAGGTAGCGCTCTCAAGCTCCCCTCCCCAGTTATACGTTGCGCAATTTTCGTTCAGGGCTTGGTGACATCAGCTTTCATCTTACGTCCTTAGGCAAGGAGGTTTGACGGTAATCTTTCACAGGTCCTCACCAAGTGCTATGTTTGTGACGCGGCGAACGTCACCACCAGCATGCAATGCGCAGAAGTCGATGTCATAACTGCCTTGAAATGTGCGCTTCAGCACGCTTTGAACTCTGTTCACTGGGTTGCCTATCAGCAGGCGCGAACTAATTCGAAGCAACTGTACAGAGCGCATGATTTGTCAACACGTTCTGAAATACACTAAAGTGACAGAAATCATGAAATAGCGACATGTTCATGCACAGATGACGGCATTATCGAACTGCACAAGGTATAAAAGGGCAGTCCATTGGCGGAGCCGTCATTTGTACTCAGGTTACTTATGTGAACAGGTTTCCGACCTGTTTATGGTCGCACGGCGGAAATTAAGAGACTTTGAAAGCGGAGTGGTAGGTGCAGCTAGACGCTTGGGACATCCCGTTTCGGAAATATTTAGGGAACTCAATATTTCGACATCCACCGTGTGAAGAGTGTACCGAAAATACCAAATTTCAGGCATTAACTCTAACTACGAAACAACGCACTGGCCGACGTCCTTAGCGTAACGACCGAGAGCAGCAACGTTTGTGTGGAGGTGCCAGTGCTAACAGAGAAGCAACTCTGCGTGAAATAACCACAGAAATCAATGTGGGATGTACGAGAAACGTATCCGTTACGACAGTGCACCAGATGACCGACACGAGTGCTTTTGCTAACAGCACGACCTCGCCTGAAGCGCCTCTCCTCAGCTTCTGACATCGGCTGGTCCCTCGACAACTGGAAAACCGTGGCCTGGTCAGATAAGTCCCGGTTTCGTAAGCACTGATGGTTGGGTTCGAGTGTGGCGCAGACCCCACAAGGCTATTGTCCCAAGTTGTCTACAAGTCACTGAGCTAGATTGTGATGGCTCCATAATGGTCTGGGCTGTGTTGAAATGGAATGGACTTGGTCCTGTGGTCCAACTGAAGTGATCATTGACTGGAAATTGTTGTATTCGGCTAGTTGGAGACTATTAGTAGCCGTCCACGGACTTAACTTTCCCAAACAACAATGGAATTTTTATGGCTGACAATGCGCCATGTCACGGGGAGACAGTTGTTCGCGATTGGTTTGAAGAGCATCCTGGACACTTCGAGCTAATGATTGGGCCATCCATATCTCCCGACATGGACCCCTTCGAACATATATGGGACATAATCGAGAGGTCAGTGCGTGCACAAAATCCTGCAGTAGCAACACTTTCTCAGTTACGCACTGCTATAGGGGCAGCATTGGCGCAATACTTCAGCGGGTGGCTTCCAACGACTTGTTGAGTCCATCTCCCATGCAGTTGCTACACTACGGCGGGTGGTGGTGGTGGTGATTAGTGTTTAACGTCCCGTGGACAACGAGGTCATTAGAGACGGAGCGCAAGCTCGGGTTAGGGAAGGATTGGGAAGGAAATCGGCCGTGCCCTTTCAAAGGAACCATCCCGGCATTTGCCTGAAACGATTTAGGGAAATCACGGAAAACCTAAATCAGGATGGCCGGAGACGGGATTGAACCGTCGTCCTCCCGAATGCGAGTCCAGTGTGCTAACCACTGCGCCACCTCGCTCGGTACTACGGCGGGCAAAAAGAGGTCCTACACGATATTAGTAAGTATTCCGTGACTTTTTTCAAATCAGTGTATTACGAATGACTACATGACCACATTACAATAGAATCCTAGCGGATCCAAATTGCAGATATGCACTAGAGGACAAAAAGATTACAGCAGGCGTTCCACAAGGCTACCTTTTATATGAAGGGCAGGCTTCAGCACGCCTCTTCGTCGATGCTTGTACATGTTCAAAAATCCTAAGCGTGGTCGGAATGGACTGACAGCCACCCACGAGTTCATAGACACCATAACAGGGCTGGAATACACCCATACAAAATCCACAGTGGGTTCAAGTCAGGAACCCTTGGTATTGGCGAGCCACGACCAAACCACTTGTTGTCGAAGATTCGAGGCACATCTACTTACATCTACGTGATTACTCTGCTATTCAAAACAAAGTGCCTGTCGGAAGGTTCAATGAACCTCCTTCGAGCTGTCTCTCTACCGTTCCACTCTCGAATGGCACGCGGGAAAAACGAGCACTTAAATTTTTCTGTGCGTGCCCTGATTTCTCTTATTTTATCGTTTCTCCCTATGTAGGTGGGTACCAACAGAATGTTTACGCAATCGGAGGAGAAAGCTGGTGATTGAAATTTCATGAGAAGATCCCGTCGCAACGACAAACGCCTTTGATTTAATGATTGCGACTCCAATTCACGTATCATGTCTGTGACACTATCTCCCCTGTTTCGCGATAATACAAAACGAGCTGCCCTTCTTTGTACTTTTTCGATGTCATCCGTCAGTCCCACCTGATGCGGATCCCACACCGCACAGCAATACTCCAGAATAGGGCGGACAAGCGTGGTGTAAGCAGTCTCTTTAGTAGACCTGTTGCACCTTCTAAGTATTCTGCCAATGAATCGCAGTCTTTGGTTTGCTCTACCCACAATATTATCTATGTGAGCGTTCCAATTTAGGTTATTTGTAATTGTAATCCCTAAGTATTTAGTTGAATTTACAGCCTTCAGATTTGTGTGACTTAACGCGTAATCGAAATTTAGTTCATTTCTTTTAGTACTTATGCGAATAACTTCACAATTTTCCTTATTCGGGGTCAATTGCCACTTTTGGCACCACTATACAGATATCTTATCTAAATCAATTTGCAAGTCGTTTTGATCATCTGATGACTTTACAAGACGGTAAATGACAGCATCATCTGCAAACAATCTAAGACGGCTACTCAGATTGTCTCTTACGTCTTTAATATACCGGGTGATCCAAAAGTCAGTATAAATTCGAAAACGGAATAAATCACGGAATAATGTACATAGACATATACAAATTGACACACATGCTTGGAATGACATGGGGTTTTATAAAACCAAAAAATACAAACGTTCAAAAAATGTCCGACATATGGCGCTTCATCTTATCAAAATAGCAATAATTAGCATAACAAAGTAACACAAAGCAATGATGATGTTCTTCACAGGAAATGCGCAATATGTCCACCATCATTCCTCAACAATAGCTGTAGTCGAGGAATAATGTTGTGAACAGCACTGTAAAGCATGTCCGGGGTTATGGTGAGGCATTGGCGTCGGATGTTGTCTTTCAGCATCCCTAGAGATGTCGGTTGATCGCGATACACTTGCGACTTCAGGTAACCCTAAAGACAATAATCGCATGGTCTGCGGACATGCGAGGCCAAGCATGACGAAAGTGGCGGCTGAGCACACGATCATCACCAAACGGCGCGCGCAAGAGATCTTTCACGCGTCTAGCAATACTTTGGTTTTTTTTGTTCTAATACAACCCCATGTCGTTCCAAGCATGTGTGTCAATTTGTACCTCTCTATCTACATTATTCCGTGGTTTATTAAGTTTTCAGATTTATAATGACTTTTTGATCATCCGATAGATGAGGAACAATAGAGGACCTATAACACTTCCTTGGGGAACGCCGGATATTACTTCCGTTTTACTCGATGACTTTCCGTCTATTACTACGAACTGTGACGTTTCTGACAGGAAATCACGAATCCAGTCGCACTACTGAGGCGATAATCCGTAGGCACGCAGTTTGGTTAGAAGACGCTTGTGAGGAACTGTGTCGAAAGCCTTCTGAAAATCTAAAAATATGGAATCAATTTGACATCCCCTGTCGATAGCACTCATTACTGCACGAGTATAAAGAGCTATATTAAAGTGTGCCGGTGCTCCACCATCCACGCACCTCATACGAACCCTTTCATCACAAAGGTAGTTTTAGACATAAATGAATGTAAATGTCGTGTGACTAGGGCGTTCCGTCGCGTAGACCGTTCGCCTGGTGCAAGTCTTTCGATTTGACGCCACTTCGTCGACTTGCGCGTCGATGGGGATGAAACGATGATGATTAGGACAGCACAACACCCAGTCCCTGAGCCCAGAATATCTCCTACCCAGCCGGGAATCGAACCCGAGCCCTTAGGATTGACATTCTGTCCCGCTGACCACTTTTTTAAATTTTATTTTAAAGGCCTCCCATGTCCCCTTCTAGCCCTTCCATTCGCTCTCCTTCATGCGCCTTCTTCGACTATTAATGGGTTATGAAACTGAATTGCATCTTTATTCAGCTACCGGAGGAGGACAGTTTTAGACATTAACACTGCTGTAATACGAGGTGCATTCAAGTTCTAAGGCCTCCGATTTTTTTTCTAATTAACTACTCACCCGAAATCGATGAAACTGGCGTTACTTCTCGACGTAATCGCCCTGCAGACGTAAACATTTTTCACAACGCTGACGCCATGATTCCATGGCAGCGGCGAAGGCTTCTTTAGGAGTCTGTTTTGACCACTGGAAAATCGCTGAGGCAATAGCAGCACGGCTGGTGAATGTGCGGCCACGGAGAGTTTGTTGGAAGAAGCCAAAAGTCACTAGGAGCCAGGTCAGGTGAGTAGGGAGCATGAGGAATCACTTCAAAGTTGTTATCACGAAGAAACTGTTGCGTAACGTTAGCTCGATGTGCGGGTGCGTTGTCTTGGTGAAACAGCACACGCGCAGCCCTTCCCGGACGTTTTTGTTGCAGTGCAGGAAGGAATTTGTTCTTCAAAACATTTTCGTAGGATGCACCTGTTACCGTAGTGCCCTTTGGAACGCAATGCGTAAGGATTACGCCCTCGCCGTCCCAGAACATGGACACCATCATTTTTTCAGCACTGGCGGTTACCCGAAATTTTTTTGGTGGCGGTGAATCTGTGTGCTTCCATTGAGCTGACTGGCGCTTTGTTTCTGGATTGAAAAATGGCATCCACGTCTCATCCATTGTCACAACCGACGAAAAGAAAGTCCAATTCATGCTGTAGTTTCGCGTCAACATTGCTTGGCAACATGCCACACGGGCAGCCATGTGGTCGTCCGTCAGCATTCGTGGCACCCACCTGGATGACACTTTTCGCATGTTAAGGTCGTCATGTAGGATTGTGTGCACAGAACCCACAGAAATGCCAACTCTGGAGGCGATCTGTTCAACAGTCATTCGGCGATCCCCCAAAACAATTCTCTCCACTTTCTCGATCATGTCGTCAGACCGGCTTGTGCGAGCCCGAGGTTGTTTCGGTTTGTTGTTACACGATGTTCTGCCTTCATTAAACTGTCGCACCCACGAACGCACTTTCGACACATCCATAACTCCATCACCACATGTCTCCTTCAACTGTCGATGAATTTCAATTGGTTTCACACCACGCAAATTCAGTAAACGAAAGACTGCACGCTGTTCAAGTAAGGAAAAAGTCGCCATTTTAAGTATTTAAAACAGTTCTCATTCTCGCCGCTGGCGGTAAAATTCCATCGTCCTTACGGTGCTGCCATCTCTGGGACGTATTGACAATGAACGAGGCCTCATTTTAAAACAATGCGCATGTTTCTCTCTCTTTCCAGTCCGGAGAAAAAAAACCTAAGGCCTTAGAACTTGAATGCACCTCGTATTGGCGTGACTACTGCACGTGTGCGTATATTGTATTGGGGAAACCGTCGGTTTCTGGATCGACTTTTCTTTGGATTATTTACGTCTTTAATCGTCCTCTCCCCTTTCGTTTGTATTGATAGTTGTCAAACAACCAGTATACTTCGTAGAGAAACAAATGACGTGGAAAGTGTGGTCGCAACATTCGGCCGCGGCTTGGCGCATCCTCTCGCCGCTGGCGGGCAGCGAAAGCGGACTGTAAGTGGGTGACTGGATCGAGTCCTAGTCACGACCCGGCGTGACACCGGCCACCGCGTCCCGGACCAGTCCAGCCGCCGGTAATTGCTGGTCGCCTTCCCGCCATGGCCACGGCGCCCGCTGGCCACGCCTCCTCTGATTAATGGCCAACTGGAGCGCCAATCCCCTCGCTCGGAACCTGCCCTGCGACTCAACCTGTGCCGGCTTACAAACGAGTTGCTGAAAAGCTTGCAGCCACCGGCGATCGCCGATCTCGAGAATACCTTCATTGATCTTGCCGTTTCCTTGACTGTGGGCGATGGGAACTTCGGCTGTAAATTATTTTGTTTTGAGGCATACTTGCTAAAAAAAAAAAAATTAAAAAAAATGGCTCTGAGCACTATGGGACTTAACTTCTGAGATCATCAGTCCCCTAGAACTTAGAACTACACTCCTGGAAATGGAAAAAAGAACACATTGACACCGGTGTGTCAGACCCACCATACTTGCTCCGGACACTGCGAGAGGGCTGTACAAGCAATGATCACACGCACGGCACAGCGGACACACCAGGAACCGCGGTGTTGGCCGTCGAATGGCGCTAGCTGCGCAGCATTTGTGCACCGCCGCCGTCAGTGTCAGCCAGTTTGCCGTGGCATACGGAGCTCCATCGCAGTCTTTAACACTGGTAGCATGCCGCGACAGCGTGGAAGTGAACCGTATGTGCAGTTGACGGAATTTGAGCGAGGGCGTATAGTGGGCATGCGGGAGGCCGGGTGGACGTACCGCCGAATTGCTCAACACGTGGGGCGTGAGGTCTCCACAGTACATCGATGTTGTCGCCAGTGGTCGGCGGAAGGTGCACGTGCCGGTCGACCTGGGACCGGGCCGCAGCGACGCACGGATGCACGCCAAGACCGTAGGATCCTACGCAGTGCCGTAGGGGACTGCACCGCCACTTCCCAGCAAATTAGGGACACTGTTGCTCCTGGGGTATCGGCGAGGACCATTCGCAACCGTCTCCATGAAGCTGGGCTACGGTCCCGCACACCGTTAGGCCGTCTTCCGCTCACGCCCCAACATCGTGCAGCCCGCCTCCAGTGGTGTCGCGACAGGCGTGCATGGAGGGACGAATGGAGACGTGTCGTCTTCAGCGATGAGAGTCGCTTCTGCCTTGGTGCCAATGATGGTCGTATGCGTGTTTGGCGCCGTGCAGGTGAGCGCCACAATCAGGACTGCGTACGACCGAGGCACACAGGGCCAACACCCGGCATCATGGTGTGGGGAGCGATCTCCTACACTGGCCGTACACCACTGGTGATCGTCGAGGGGACACTGAATACTGCACGGTACATCCAAACCGTCATCGAACCCATCGTTCTACCATTCCTAGACCGGCAAGGGAACTTGCTGTTCCAACAGGACAATGCACGTCCGCATGTATCCCGTGCCACCCAACGTGCTCTAGAAGGTGTAAGTCAACTACCCTGGCCAGCAAGATCTCCGGATCTGTCCCCCATTGAGCATGTTTGGGACCGGATGAAGCGTCGTCTCAGGCGGGCTGCACGTCCAGCACGAACGCTGGTCCAACTGCGGCGCCAGGTGGAAATGGCATGGCAAGCCGTTCCACAGGACTACATCCAGCATCTCTACGATCGTCTCCATGGGAGAATAGCAGCCTGCATTGCTGCGAAAGGTGGATATACACTGTACTAGTGCCGACATTGTGCATGCTCTGTTGCCTGTGTCTATGTGCCAGTGGTTCTGTCAGTGTGATCATGTGATGTATCTGACCCCAGGAATGTGTCAATAAAGTTTCCCCTTCCTGGGACAATGAATTCACGGTGTTCTTATTTCAATTTCCAGGAGTGTACTTAAACCTAACTAACCTAAGGACATCACACACATCCATGCCCGCGGCAGGATCCGAACCTGCGACCGCAGCGGTCGCGCGGTTCCGGACTGTAGCGCCTAGAACCGCTCGTCCACCCCGGCCGGCATACTTGCTACATTCATACTACCTTTACGCTAGGCTGTGTTTATTGTTTACTTTATGACCAAAAAGTTTGAAAGCGTTTTATGGCTTCACTTGCAGACACATACGGAAATTATTAAAACGAAATACATCCCCTAAGTAACCCTTGCAGCTGTATCTCATTATTCTCCGACGCAGACCGGAGAATGCTTTGCTATAACAACCCCTAACGTAGACCGTAAACGGGAGGATGTTGTGGTTCATCAACAAGATGTATTTGCCGAAGTATTTCATCTCAACAACTTTCCCTAGGTGCCTGAAAATAAAGCCATAAAACTCTTCAAAATAAATTGAACATAAACTCTGTTGCCTGGAACATTGGTACCAAAGCGACAAGTGTACTGCAGAACAAAATATCTTCAATGAGATTTTTGCGGGCACAGCGGTTTTTCAGAGAAATGGAAGCGTGCCGATGCGCTGACGATAGTGACACTACAGCAAACCCTCTCTCTCTCTCCTACTTCCAACGATATTGATTGCCAATCCAACTCGCTTAAAACGACCTGCTTTTGTTTGAACTTTCTCAGTGTCCTGTTTTAAAATGGTTCAGATGGCTCTGAGCACTACGGGGCTTAAGATCTGAGGTCATCAGTCCCCTAGAACTTAGAACTACTTAAACCTAACTAACCTAAGGACATCACACATGTCCATGCCCGAGGCAGGATTCGAATCTGCGACCGTAGCGGTTGCGCGGTTCAAGACTGAAGCGCCTAGAACCGCTCGGCCACACCGACCGGCCTGTCCTGTTTTAAACGTGTATTTTAATCAGCACTACTAGCTAGTTGACAAGCTACTTCGTCAAATAATGTTATCCGCTACATCTAGTTCCGTACGAGTGCTCTTTCTCACGCGCACGATGGATGTCAATACCTCAGCATCGCAGAAGGACAACTGTTGAAGATTATTGCATTTGGGGGTCTGATGGTTCTACTCCTAATGTAGCATCAGTTACGAAATTGGTTTCTTATGTCTCGTAAATCAATTTTATTGGTATTGACATTTTGCCAATACGAATGTGTGACAGTTGTCACTTCAGTGATATTTTCGGCGGCTAATTTGATCTGTAGCTTCCTGGATTTGTGCACTGAATATAAAACGAACACATACTTGTCTCATACCTTTTCTAATTTTTGCTTCTTGTTCCTGACGAAAATTCCTAATCGCCTCCATTTCGTTCTTATAGAAGCTGAGTATCACCTCCGTTGCTTTGTACTTTAGACCTGCCTCCTTCAGCACTTTGAATATCTCTTGCCAGATAATATTATCAATGACATCTTCTTCGATTCCACGAGAATGATGCCCCTGGACCGTGATGTAATCCAGGACAGAAAGAAGGTCAGCCTGAGTCGTAATGTCATTTTATTTTTTATTGCAGATGTAGATTTCAAGTTACAGTGCAGGTGCCATCAGTAGTCTACTCGACTACTTACAGCGCACTGCTGATAGCTGCACTGTCAGTTGAAATCTACAACTGCAATGTAAAGAAAGAGACAAGTGACATTACAACTGGTGCTCATCTTCGTTCTGTTCAGGATTATCAAATGCCTTCTCCAGGTCTACAAAGGCAAAATAATTTGGTTTATTTTATATGTGGTGCCTGTTCTTTCGGACAGATACCATGTTGGCTCCGCAGCCGCTATGAATCAAGACACAAAGGAATTAAATTCGCTGCTAGTGGGCATTTTTTTCTATCAATGGGGCAAGTTGAAAATTTGTGGCGTGTAATGTTATGTGTGCCTCACTGCTTTTTTTTTCTTTAACTAATTTGTGCCTGATTTTATTCTGAGAAAGTCAGTAACGTATGTAAATACCAAAAATGTAAATGTGATTCAAAAAGTACTTGAAGTGAAGTGAAGCGCAGCTGGACAGCAAGAAACTCAACAGCGCGCAATCCTCGCAACGATAGTATTAGAGAATCTTTGAGCATGGACTCAAAAAGAAAAAGACAATTGATTTTCTTAAAAAAAAAAAGACTGTTAACCTGTATCTTGTGGAAAGAGACGTGTTGATATGCCGTCGCTCAGAACGTATTGTTACATTTAGTGATAAAACCGAGTAAAGTGTGTGTAACAGTTGCCAAACATTTATGTATACAAATTTTCTGGAAGTGAAGAATAGAAATACCTTGTTTTTGGAAAAGGAGGTGAACTTCATTGTCGTTGCCGTCTATTAATTGATAGAATTGTAAGTGTACAAAGTTCACTAAAATACAGGAAAAGAAATGCATTCTCTATAGTTTTCGTTCAATAAGTAACAACCTGTCATAATTTCTTAATTACAGTAATCGGCTTATGTTCTTGTACAATAGTATGGTGCTGAACTCCACTGACCAATTTTGATGTAGCAGGACGTGTAGTTTGAAGGAAGCAGATTGCTGTTTGATTTTATTAACAACAGTGGTCCCTTAGGTATGAAAAGCTACGAAACCTTGGGCTCAAAGCTATCCGCAATACGGCCAAGTAACTAACAGAGTCGTATTTTAAACCTAAAGAACAATAACTTCCTCCAAATTGCAATACGTCAACAACTGGTGCAGAAGCTGATCATTCAAGGAGGCAGCAACCAAAATTCAGGTACCAGTTACGACTTAAAGTAAAAATCTCACTCAAAAATCAAACTCTCTCTCTCCAAACACATACACTCCTGGAAATTGAAATAAGAACACCGTGAATTCATTGTCCCAAGAAGGGGAAACTTTATTGACACATTCCTGGGGTCAGATACATCACATGATCACACTGACAGAACCACAGGCACATAGACACAGGCAACAGAGCATGCACAATGTCGGCACTAGTATAGTGTATATCCACCTTTCGCAGCAATGCAGGCTGCTATTCTCCCATGGAGACGATCGTAGAGATGCTGGATGTAGTCCTGTGGAACGGCTTGCCATGCCATTTCCACCTGGCGCCTCAGTTGGACCAGCGTTCGTGCTGGACGTGCAGACCGCGTGAGGCGACGCTTCATCCAGTCCCAAACATGCTCAATGGGGGACAGATCCGGAGATCTTGCTGGCCAGGGTAGTTGACTTACACCTTCTAGAGCACGTTGGGTGGCACGGGATACATGCGGACGTGCATTGTCCTGTTGGAACAGCAAGTTCCCTTGCCGGTCTAGGAATGGTAGAACGATGGGTTCGATGACGGTTTGGATGTACCGTGCACTATTCAGTGTCCCCTCGACGATCACCAGTGGTGTACGGCCAGTGTAGGAGATCGCTCCCCACACCATGATGCCGGGTGTTGGCCCTGTGTGCCTCGGTCGTATGCAGTCCTGATTGTGGCGCTCACCTGCACGGCGCCAAACACGCATACGACCATCATTGGCACCAAGGCAGAAGCGACTCTCATCGCTGAAGACGACACGTCTCCATTCGTCCCTCCATTCACGCCTGTCGCGACACCACTGGAGGCGGGCTGCACGATGTTGGGGCGTGAGCGGAAGACGGCCTAACGGTGTGCGGGACCGTAGCCCAGCTTCATGGAGACGGTTGCGAATGGTCCTCGCCGATACCCCAGGAGCAACAGTGTCCCTAATTTGCTGGGAAGTGGCGGTGCGGTCCCCTACGGCACTGCGTAGGATCCTACGGTCTTGGCGTGCATCCGTGCGTCGCTGCGGTCCGGTCCCAGGTCGACGGGCACGTGCACCTTCCGCCGACCACTGGCGACAACATCGATGTACTGTGGAGACCTCACGCCCCACGTGTTGAGCAATTCGGCGGTACGTCCACCCGGCCTCCCGCATGCCCACTATACGCCCTCGCTCAAAGTCCGTCAACTGCACATACGGTTCACGTCCACGCTGTCGCGGTATGCTACCAGTGTTAAAGACTGCGATGGAGCTCCGTATGCCACGGCAAAATGGCTGACACTGACGGCGGCGGTGCACAAATGCTGCGCAGCTAGCGCCATTCGACGGCCAACACCGCGGTTCCTGGTGTGTCCGCTGTGCCGTGCGTGTGATCATTGCTTGTACAGCCCTCTCGCAGTGTCCGGAGCAAGTATGGTGGGTCTGACACACCGGTGTCAATGTGTTCTTTTTTCCATTTCCAGGAGTGTATATAAATATTATTAATATTATTTAAAAAAAGGTCATTTTACAGGCGGACTGGGATTCGAACACAGATCTCCTGCACCGACCATTGCGCCATCTGGACGCAGTAGTCACAATCGGAATTGGTGATTAGCTGCGAGTAATGAGGCACTACATCAGTAGCGTGTCGTATAAGTTGAGAATTTGAGTCTGACAGGATGCGTGAGTGCTCAGTGGGTCTGTCTAGTAGGCATGGGACTCCAGATCCAATTCTAGTTCGACAAAAACTTTTAACTCTGCCCCATTGATGTAAATCCGTACCCACTGGCAACTAATGTCTTTAATTCCTGTGTGTCTTGGTTTACTTTCCTATATCTAATTCCTGGTGTGAAGCGTCAGAGGCAGAATGGCCTCTCTTGGAGTATGCTCCACCTTCTGTCGCAGCCGGAGTGTCGTGCCCTTAGGTGTTTACAATCTGTGAATATGCAACACTCGGTAGTGGTTCTCGTGCCGGCGCCATTGCCGAAGACGCCAAGAGCAACGCGACGCCGACTTTGGCGGCCATCCTTTGAGCGCCTCCTTCCTTTAGCTGGCAGCAGCCGGGCTCTGCTTAATTGCCGCAGCGGCCCCTGTCTGCGCGGGTCCCGTTGCGGGGGCCGTCTTTCTCATGGTCGCAGGCGCCCTGCGGAGTCATTGTGAGCTCCAGGTCTTCCGCAGGAGCCGCCGACCGCTCTCCTCTCTCCCCAGCCGGTACTGTTACACAGTGAAAGTCACCGCCCTGGCCGAGCCCGCGCCAGAACGTTGCGCCGTCTGATATGTGGCTGACGGAGGAGGGTCGCTAAGTACTGTAGCTTCTTTTACACGCTACAGTACTAAACTGCGAAAACGGTAACCCAGCCACAGTTGCAGGTTCCCTATCTAACGCCTTCCATGGGAACCAAAAACTTTATTTTCAGTACTTCATGAATTTACACTGACGCGCCAAAGAAACTGGTTTAGGCATGACTATTCAAATAGAGAGGTAGCCTCTAATAATTATATTACCTAAATATATTAAGTTACTGTCGAACCAAATTGTATCCATGTGTAACAACTTGTTTAGAACTTTGTATTTTTGACTACAGTGGTCCAATGAAGGCCATAAAATAAATAATAATAATAATAATAATAATAATAATAAAAGAGAGGTATGTAAACAGGCAGAATACGGCGCTGCGGTCGGCAACGTCTATGTAAGACAGCGAGTTCAAAAATGGTTCAAATGGCACTGAGCACTATGGGACTCAACATCTTAGGTCATAAGTCCCCTAGAACTTAGAACTACTTAAACCTAACTAACCTAAGGACATCACACACACCCATGCCCAAGGCAGGATTCGAACCTGCGACCGTAGCAGTCCCGCGGTTCCGAACTGCAGCGCCAGAACCGCACGGCCACCGCGGCCGGCAAGACAGTAAGTGTCTGGCGTAGTTCTTAGATCGGTTACTGCTGCTACAAGATTTAAGTGAGTTTGAACTTGGTGTTACAGTCGGCGCACGAGCGATGGGACACAGAATCTCCGAGGTAGCGATGAAGTGGGAATTTTCCCGTACGATCATTTCACGAGTGTACCGTGAGTGCCAGGAATCTGGTAAAACATCAAATCTCAGACATCGCTGCGGCGTAGGAAAAACAGATCCTGCAAGAACGGGACCAACGACAGCTGAAGAGAATCGTTCAGCGTGACACAAGTGCAACCCTTCCGCAAAATTGCTGCAGATTTCAATGCTGGACCATCAACAAGTGTCAGCGTGCGAACCATTCACGGAAACATCACCGATGTGGGCTTTCGGAGCGTCCATACAGTTTCGGCTTGGCCCAGTCCGATTTTCATCTATTTCCAAAACATGGAGAACGTCTTCGAGGACTTCAGTTTTACGGTGATGAGGCGGTACAAGCAGAGGTGGGGTTGCAGCTTCGTCAACAAAAGCAAACATTCTACAATGTCGGTATCAATTAACTGGTCTCTCGTTGGGAGAAATGTGTTAGTCGCCATGATGACTATATTGGGAAATCAATATGTGGATATGGAGAATGAAGATGTAGAGCGTTAATAAATTTTGTTTTATTTAAAAAGCTTCAAGAGTTTAGATGTAAAAAACTCGGAGAGATTACTTTCCAGCACAATCTCGTAGTTAGAAACCGTGTATATGTCTTCAGCCAGCATTACTCATGACGCATAATACCGAGACTATAGTCATCCAGCATTTGAGAGTGAGACCACTCAGTGTCGTGCAAGAAACTTAACGGGTAATTTTAAATCTTTTCGAAACTTTTTCTTGCTTACAACTCCCACAAAATAATGAAAGGGATAAAGTTTATCGCGTACTACATTTCCGCTGTTCATGCGAAACAGCATCTGCTTCAGACATGACTTTTTCATTTATTACTGATTCACTGCTTACGCTATTCGCAACACATTTTTCCGATAATTTCCAAAGATACCACTGAATGCACCTGCAAAATCTTTTCGTTGTACGACACACGATCAGGTCTGATGTCATAAGCATTCAGATGCTTGAAAAACTCGCTTTTCATAAAACGGAGCGTAAATTACGCAAGCTACACTCCTGGAAATGGAAAAAAGAACACATTGACACCGGTGTGTCAGACCCACCATACTTGCTCCGGACACTGCGAGAGGGCTGTACAAGCAATGATCACACGCACGGCACAGCGGACACACCAGGAACCGCGGTGTTGGCCGTCGAATGGCGCTAGCTGCGCAGCATTTGTGCACCGCCGCCGTCAGTGTCAGCCAGTTTGCCGTGGCATACGGAGCTCCATCGCAGTCTTTAACACTGGTAGCATGCCGCGACAGCGTGGACGTGAACCGTATGTCCAGTTGACGGACTTTGAGCGAGGGCGTATAGTGGGCATGCGGGAGGCCGGGTGGACGTACCGCCGAATTGCTCAACACGTGGGGCGTGAGGTCTCCACAGTACATCGATGTTGTCGCCAGTGGTCGGCGGAAGGTGCACGTGCCCGTTGACCTGGGACCGGACCGCAGCGACGCACGGATGCACGCCAAGACCATAGGATCCTACGCAGTGCCGTAGGGGACCGCACCGCCACTTCCCAGCAAATTAGGGACACTGTTGCTCCTGGGGTATCGGCGAGGACCATTCGCAACCGTCTCCATGAAGCTGGGCTACGGTCCCGCACACCGTTAGGCCGTCTTCCGCTCACGCCCCAACATCGTGCAGCCCGCCTCCAGTGGTGTCGCGACAGGCGTGAATGGACGGACGAATGGAGACGTGTCGTCTTCAGCGATGAGAGTCGCTTCTGCCTTGGTGCCAATGATGGTCGTATGCGTGTTTGGCGCCGTGCAGGTGAGCGCCACAATCAGGACTGCATACGACCGAGGCACACAGGGCCAACACCCGGCATCATGGTGTGGGGAGCGATCTCCTACACTGGCCGTACACCACTGGTGATCGTCGAGGGGACACTGAATAGTGCACGGTACATCCAAACCGTCATCGAACCCATCGTTCTACCATTCCTAGACCGGCAAGGGAACTTGCTGTTCCAACAGGACAATGCACGTCCGCATGTATCCCGTGCTACCCAACGTGCTCTAGAAGGTGTAAGTCAACTACCCTGGCCAGCAAGATCTCCGGATCTGTCCCCCATTGAGCATGTTTGGGACTGGATGAAGCGTCGTCTCACAAGGTCTGCACGTCCAGCACGAACGCTGGTCCAACTGAGGCGCCAGGTGGAAATGGCATGGCAAGCCGTTCCACAGGACTACATCCAGCATCTCTACGATCGTCTCCATGGGAGAATAGCAGCCTGCATTGCTGCGAAAGGTGGATATACACTGTACTAGTGCCGACATTGTGCATGCTCTGTTGCCTGTGTCTATGTGCCTGTGGTTCTGTCAGTGTGATCATGTGATGTATCTGACCCCAGGAATGTGTCAATAAAGTTTCCCCTTCCTGGGACAATGAATTCACGGTGTTCTTATTTAAATTTCCAGGAGTGTATAATCATCCAGTGTTTCGTAATGAGAACACTTAGCGACATCTAGTTTTGTTTTTTACTGTTTCATTAGGTTTTGTGTTGTCAACCACAAAGGTTTTACGTGCGCAAGTACCCAAAACATCACAAAGTGATCAGATGTTCTTAGTCGTTTTATACATGGGAGTTCCAATTCTGTAAGGTATCTGGGGTGTGGGGTAAGAGGTTAATCGTTATATGCTAAAACCGTACGGTTATCTGCGAAGAATAGGCGCTTCACTACGAGCATGTACTTTTAGTAACACATTCTCAGTGCAAAGTCGTGTCCACTCACGAATAATTTTTTTTGCAGGCAGAGGAAGTGAACTGTGTATAGACCATCTCTTTGTTTTGCCCCTAGTCTCTTTGACAGTTCTCTTCTGCATTTTAGTTTGAATGTCGTATTGGTAAGCGTCGCTTTCACAAAACTCATCGTCTTAAATTTCCTTTACTTTTCTTGTCTGGTCACCAACTTTTTGTCATCAGACTACCGGTTTCGGTATATTATGACCATCTTCAGATCTGTTTTCTAAAAACATGTCCTAATGTACTGCAGCCATAGTGGCATCGACAAAAGTTAAACGCAAAATCAGCACTCATCGTCTTTTTGTGTAATCCTAGTTAGAATCTGAAAGAGAGGATGTCTGTGTCTATCACGTTGTAGTGCTTTCGAAGGTCGCCTAAGATTTCTATGTAAGGCGAGGCTCTGAAGTTCTTCTATGTGAGAACGGTTTTTGAGGTTCGGTATCAGTTCTGCGGGTGACTCGACTTCCTGAATCCATCTTGGTACTCTCCTATGCAGGAGTGTAGTTGGCCATACACTCCTGTGAGTAACACCATTAGAGAGGATCTTTTACTTGTAGGCTGCTTTTTTATTTATTGTTTTGACATTTTGTGGAAATGCCATGTTGTCAATCTAATACTACGAAAGTGGTACATCTCACGGTTAAAACAAAGTTGTGTAAATATATGCAGAGCACATAGTAATCGATTACCAGTTCATGGCAACACTTCATGGTAACTGGCAACAAGTACAATTGTTTTAGAACATTTAGGGAGAAAAAGGTAAAGTGCAGCACCCATATACTAATTTTTTCTGAGTTCTGGTTCATGACGAATTCCGTGAGGTAAAGTTTAAATAACGTGTGGATATGATATTATCGTCTGAGAAACAGTTCTTCAAAAATGGCTCTGAGCACTATGGGACTTAACATCTGAGGTCATCAGTCCCCTAGAACTTAGAACTGCTTAAACCTAACTAACCAAAGGACATCACACATATCCATGCCCGAGGCAGGATTCGAACCTACGACCGTAGTGGTCGCGCGGTTCCAGACTGAAGCGCCTAAAAGTTTCTAAGTTGTTTTATTTTTAATGTGATGATGGTGGCGGCATTAGTGGGAACCTGTTATTTCAAATGGCGTAGTCTCTTGCAAAAAGTTACTTGCTGTCAATACTGGAGCGAAATTAAGCAAAGTAAACAAGCGTTAGAACTGCCATACCAGTGTCAGTGGAGTTTATCCTTACAGTGTAGTTATCAGTACTTGCTTTCTTAATGCGGTACGTCCAAGAATGCTTTCTGTATGTCTTCTGTCCTAACAATTTAACAAGCTTGATATCTGTAATGCACACAGGAGTATATTGTAGGAGAGTGAGTCAAATGAAAACCTTAAAAATGCAATAAAATTTCTAAAAGTTGTTCTGTCGATTTGGCATTTGTCCTTGTCTTTCGACAACTGACGAACAGGTGGTTGCCTTTTGTTGTATTACAGAGAAGGATGATGTGTCAGCGCAACGCACAGCTAAAGCCCAACTGCGCTGGAGCAGCAATCTGTGATACTTTTTTTGAGTAATGTAGCTGTTAAATCTTTCTAAAAGCATCGCAAGATGCAGTCACAGTACGATGAAGGAAACCAGGCGTACTACTGTAAACTAAATCACCACTGTTTTGGATAATAGTGCTAGCTCAGCACACAGTATCGTCCACGGTGTACTGCAATACAATAAATTGTCCGCTAAACGGGTGCCACGTCAGTTGATATGATTTAAAAGATCGTCGCGGCCTTGTCCGCCAGGGAACGTTTACGCCGTTCACAGGAAGAAGGTAATGGACATAATGGTTACAAGAGGTGAAAATTAGGTGCACTATCACCAATCTGAAACGAAAAGATCGAGTAAGGAATAGCACCATAGCTCTACGCCAAAACAAAGTCTGCAGTCAACCATCGGGAAGAAAAATCATGCTCACTCTCTTTCGGGATGCAAAAGGGACAATTTTGCAGCATTTCATGTAAAGGGATTAACAGTCACCAAAACTCATATATCCCACGAAGTTACAAGGGCGTGCTGAAAAGTAATGCCTCCGAATTTTTTATTCTGTTCTCAATATCAGTTGATGTATTACATGTCTTGCACATTACTCGGTCGACTTTGCTGCATCGCTCACGCAAACTGGAACCTTTCGCAGCCACAGGACTCCGAATTGTAGCATGTAACACGACGGCATGCAGTGTAACTACGTCGGTGCGTGAGAGACCCCCGAAAACTGAAAGCACGAATTGGAAGAGTTCGTCCACACGTGGATCAGATTGTCCTTCAGCATGACAGTGCCACACCACACGCGATCGCTGCGACATCTGCAACAACCCGACGCCTTGGATTCGCTGCCATCCATCATGCTCCATACAGTCCCGACTTGGCCCCACACGATTTTCAAATGACTTGGTTCAAATGGCTCTGAGCACTATGCGACTTAACTTCTGAGGTCATCAGTCACCTAGAACTAAGAACTAATTAAACCTAACTAACCTAAGGATATCACACACATCCATGCCCGAGGCAGGATTCGAACCTGCAGCCGTAGCGGTCGCTCGATTCCAGACTGTTGCTTCTAGAACCGCACGGCCACTCAGGCCAGCATACGACTTTCATCCGCTTCCAAAACTTAAAGAACACCTTCGATGACATACTGACAAGGCGGTGCACGCAGAAGCGAGGTTATGGCTCCGTCAACATAGTCCTACCATACTACAGGGCTATTACAAATGATTGAAGCGATTTCATAAATTCACTGTAGCTCCATTCATTGACATATGGTCACGACACACAACAGATACGTAGAAAAACTCATAAAGTTTTGTTCGGCTGAAGCCGCACTTCAGGTTTCTGCCGCCAGAGCGCTCGAGAGCGCACTGAGACAAAATGGCGACAGGAGCCGAGAAAGCGTATGTCATGCTTGAAATGCACTCACATCAGTCAGTCATAACAGTGCAACGACACTTCAGGGCGAAGTTCAACAAAGATCCACCAACTGCTAACTCCATTCGGCGATGGTATGCGCAGTTTAAAGCTTCTGGATGCCTCTGTAAGGGGAAATCAACGGGTCGGCCTGCAGTGAGCGAAGAAACGGTTGAACGCGTGCGGGCAAGTTTCACGCGTAGCCCGCGGAAGTCGACGAATAAAGCAAGCAGGCAGCTAAACGTACCACAGCCGACGGTTTGGAAAATCTTACGGAAAAGGCTAAAGCAGAAGCCTTACCGTTTACAGTTGCTACAAGCCCTGACACCCGATCACAAAGTCAAACGCTTTGAATTTTCGGCTCGGTTGCAACAGCTCATGGAAGAGGATGCGTTCTGTGCGAAACTTGTTTTCAGTGATGAAGCAACATTTTTTCTTAATGTTGAAGTGAACAGACACAATGTGCGAATCTGGGCGGTAGAGAATCCTCACGCATTCGTGCAGCAAATTCGCAATTCACCAAAAGTTAACGTGTTTAGTGCAATCTCACGGTTTAAAGTTTACGGCCCCTTTTTCTTCTGCGAAAAAAACGTTACAGGACACGTGTATCTGGACATGCTGGAAAATTGCCTCATGCCACAACTGGAGACCGACAGCGCCGACTTCATCTTTCAACAGGATGGTGCTCCACCGCACTTCCATCATGATGTTCGGCATTTCATAAAAAGGAGATTGGAAAACCGATGGATAGGTCGTGGTGGAGGTCATGATCAGCAATTCATGTCATGGCCTCCACGCTCTCCCGACTTAACCCCATGCGATTTCTTTCTGTGGCGTTATGTGAAAGATTCAGTGTTTAAACCTCCTCTACCAAGAAACGTGCCAGAACTGCGAGCTCGCATCAACGATGCTTTCGAACTCATTGATGGGGACACGCTGCGCCGAGTGTGGGAGGAACTTGATTATCGGCTTGATGCCTGCCGAATCACTAAAGGGGCACATATCGAACATTTGTGAATGCCTAAAAAAACTTTTTGAGTTTTTGTATTTGTGTGCAAAGCATTGTGAAAATATCTCAAATAATAAAGTTATTGTAGAGCTGTGAAATCGCTTCAATCATTTGTAATAACCCTGTACAGTGACAGTATCATCATACTGGTCTATCGTTCGAAGAAATGTGTTGGTCACCAGGGCGACAATGTTGAGAAACAAATATGGAGACGAACTTTTCTTTCCGTCAATCTCCTAACTGGTTTGATGCGAACAACCACGAATTTCTCTCCTGTGTCAATCTTTCCATCTCAAAGTTCACCTGCTACCGATGTGCTCAATTATTTGCTGCATATATTCCAATATCTTCCTTCCTCTACAGTTTTTACCCTTAACTGCTCCCTCTAGTGCCATGAAAGGTATCCCCTGATGTCTTAATAGATGCTGTATCACCTTGCCCCTTTTTGTCGGTGTTTTCCATATATTCTTTTCTTCACCGATTCTGTGGAGAACCTACTTATTCCTTACCTTATCAGTCCATCTTATTTTCAACATTCTTCAGTAGCACCACATCTACATCGACTTGAAACTCTGCAAATCACAATTTAAGTGCCTGGCAGAGGGCTCATCGAACCACCTTCACAATAATTCTATGTTATTCCAACCTCGAAAACCGCGCGGAAAAAACGAACACCTACATCTTTCCGTGGGAGCTCTGATTTCCCTTTGTTTATTGTGATGATCGTTTCTCCCTGTGTAGGTGGGGGTCAAGAAAATATTTTCGCATTCGGAGGAGGAAGTTGGTGATTGAAATTTCGTGAGAAGATCCCGCCGCAACGAAAAACTCCTTTATTTCAATGATGTCCACCCCAAAACCTATATCATATCAGTGACACTCTCCTCTCCCCCCCCCCCCCATTTCGGATAACAAAAAGCGTGCTACTCTCCTTTGAACTTTCTCGATGTACTGCGTTAGTCGTATGTGGTAAAGATCCCAGACCGCGCAGCAGTACTCCACTCCAAAAGAGGACGTACTGAAGTAGTGTAGGCGCTCTCTATATTAGATCTGTTGCATCTTCAAAGTGTTCTGCAACAATTCTCAGTCTTTGGTTCGCCGTCCCCACGATGTTTTCTGTGTGTTCTTTCCTATTTAAGTTGTTTGTAACTGTAATTCCTAGGTATTTAGTTTAATTTACGGCCTTTAGGTTTGATCGCAAGTGCTTCGATTCTCTTTTGGTCCTGTTTTCCCACAGTCCATGTTTCGCTACCATACAATGATGTGCTCCAAGAATAAAGCTGTAGAAAGTTAATAAAGTCTGTTTTATTTTAAAAAATTTAAGAGTTTTCACATGAAAAATTCGGAGGCACTACTTTTCAGCACGCCCAGCTGTCAGGAGTAAAATGGTTCAAATGGTTCTGAGCACTATGGGACTTAACTGCTGACGTCATCAGTCCCCTAGAACTTAGAACTACTTAAACCTAACTAACCTAAGGACATCACACACTTCCAAGCCCGAGGCAGGATTCGGACCCGCGACCGTAGCAGACGCACGGTTCCGGACTGAAGCACCTAGGACCGCTCGGCCACCGCGGCCGGTTGTCAGGAGTAAACGCCGAGGACTTGTGACCGCTAGTGTTTCATTGCAACACGACAATGCTCTTGTCCATACTATCTGTTCAACCGTATAAACACGTTGTATGAAATCTGAACGTCTCGAACAGCCACATTATTCGCCCCGAGTGGCTTTCATGTGTTCGGACAGTTCATGGAAGCGCTGGGAAGCAAACATTTTGTTGTGTCTAGACAAGACAGCCTAGACACAATGAGAGGAATCCGAAAGGCACGCGCTTAAACTCACGCAGGCTGGCGTGAGGTCTGAAACAGGATACGTAATGAATGCTACAAAGAAAAGTACGTAGCTTCTGGAATACTTAACTTTAATCCACAATTGGTGAACATTGGTCTTGTTGATACAGTATTATCATCTCAGTATAACTTGGTGATAGCGCCTTGCTAGGTCGTAGCAATTGACTTAGCTGAAGGCTATGCTAACTATCGTCTCGGCAAATGAGAGCGTATTTGTCAGTGTGGCGTCGCTAGCAAAGTCGGCTGTACAACTGGGACGAGTGCTAGTACGTCTCTCTAGACCTGCCGTGTGGTGGCGCTCGGTCTGCGATCACTGACAGTGGCGACACGCGGGTCCGACGTATACTACCGGACCGCGGCCGATTTAAAAGCTACCACCTAGCAAGAGTGGTGTCTGGCGGTGACACCACACATTTCAGAACCGATGTAGAGGTGCAAACCGCGGTCGCCGAATGGTTGCATTCACAGCAGTGGAAGAGGTGGAATGCGAGCGGTGGAATGTGAGCATTGCACGTCATGGGGGCTATATCAAAAAATGATATACATGTAATTTTTCTCGATTATCTCATCTGCATAATAATTCTATCTATCTATCTGTCGCTGGAGCCTTGTCCCGCACTGACGCAGGGTCAGCCATCGTTAATCGGATTTGGCATGTTAATGTTTAAGGGGTGGCCGGTTGCCGTTCCTGCCGCCACCCCGCACCCCCCGGGACGGAATTAGTGCACCCGAACTGTCTGCGACTAGTGTAATCTATGGAACAGTGCGAATGTGTTCAGATGTCTGCGAGCCGTGTAACTGAGGCGGAACATGGGGACCAGCCCGGTATCCACCCAGTGGGATGTGGAAAACTGCCTAAAAACCACATCCAGGCTGGCCGGCACATCGGCCCTCGTCATTAATCCGCCGGGCGGATTCGATCCGGGGCCGGCGCGCCTACCCAAGTCCAGGACGCAGCGCGTTAGCGCTCTCGGCTACCCTGGCGGGTCCCATCTGCATAATAATAAGTAATTTAAATTCGAATCAACAACGTACGAGTAGGATCAGAGACAAAACTAGAAAGATCTTATTAGCTGTCATAAGACTCAAGAACAGCGTATGTACGGGGAAATTCTCACGTCAGAATACGTGGCTCCTGTAAGACCATGATGTACTGTGTGCGTCAAAGTGCCCCCTCCCCCGTTACACCTGGCGTTACACGCTTCACATCCCGTTACAGAGTGCTCCGAGGGTCTTCATTTCTTCCCTTTCCTCTAAGCCTCTAAGCACTCGGCGTACTCTTGCACTACGCCTCTGCGGCCAACTGCGCGAGGGGAATTAAACGCCGCCCCTTCCCTTTTGCGAGGGCTCCTTCATTATAGCGCGGGTAATGGTCCCCCGCGGCGCGAAGCACACCTGGCCGTCTGCAGAACATGCGGAACCAATCCTCCTGTGCCCCTAACAACTGCTTGCTGTGCCAGTTCCTTCACCACACCTGCTCGCGGACCGCAAGACGCTCTGCCGAACTCCCGAGGCGCTAGTTTTGTGGTTGTGTAGTGTTACGTTATTACGATTACGATCACCTACTCGCATGCAGTGTCTGGAGAGTATCCACCGTGTACGGAACACACACACACACACACACGCGCGCACGCACACACACACATCTCGACCATCTCGGTGCAGGTGGGCCAGCCAGGCTGTCTGGAGTTCTTCCAGGAGATGAGGCATGGTGCGCGGCCGAGGGTTCGCACAGTGAACACCGCAGTCCGTGCGGTCCGACAGGACCCGTGAAAGCTGTAAAGAACGTTCAGAGGAATATTACACTGTCAAGTAAACCGTACATAACTAACATGATTTTTATTTTTCGTTGCACACTTTTCCGTACCTATTTCAAATCTGGAAAACATTTTACTCTGTCACGTCAGGTTTAGAAGACATACAGATTTTCTTTTATTATTGAACAACGTTTGTCGGAAATGTACTCATGGTTTCTCACTACTTTTTATGCAGTGCTGTAAATTACTTTCTACATCTACATCTACATCCATACTACGCAAGCCACCTGACGGCACGTGGCGGAGGGTACCTTGAGTACCTCTATCGGTTCTCCCTTCTATTCCAGTCACGTATTGTTCGTGGAAAGAAGGATTGTCGGTATGCTTCTGTGTGGGCTCTAATCTCTCTGATTTTGTCCTCATGGTCTCTTCACGACATATACGTAGAAGCTAGCAATATGCTGCTTGACTGTTCGGTGAAGGTATGTTCTCGAAACTTCAACAAAAGCCCGTACCGAGCTACTGAGCGTCTCTCCTGCAGAGTCTTCCACTGGAGTTTATCTATCATCTCCGCAACGCTTTCGCGATTACTAAATGATCCTGTAACGAAGAGCGCTGCTCTCCGTTGGATCTTCTCTATCTCTTCTATCAACCCTATCTGGTACGAATCCCACACTGCTGAGCAGTATTCAAGCAGTGGGCGAACAAGCGTACTGTAACCTACTTCCTTCGTTTTCGGATTGCATTTCCTTAGGGTTCTTCCAATGAATCTCAATCTCTCATCTGCTTTACCGACGACCAACTTTATATGATCATTCCATTTTAAATCACTCCTAATGCGTACTCTTAGATAATTTATGGAATAAACTGCTTCCAGTTGCTGACCTGCTATATTGTAGCTAAATGATAAGGGATCTTTCTTTCTATGTATTCGCAGCACATTACACTTGTCTAGATTGAGATTCAATTGCCATTCCCTGCACCATGCCTCAATTCGCTGCAGATCCTCCTGCATTTCAGTACAATTTTCCAATGTTACAACCTCTAGATATAGCACAGCATCGTCCGCAAAAAGCCTCAGTGAACTTCCGATGTCATCCACAAGGCCGTTTATGTATATTGTGAATAGCAACGGTCCTACGACACTCCCCTGCGGACACCTGAAATCACTCTTACTTCGGAAGACTTCTCTCCATTGAGAATGACATGCTGCGTTCTGTTATCTAGGAACTCTTCAATCCAATCATACAATTGGTCTGATGGTCCATATGCTCTTACTTTGTTCATTAAACGACTGTGGGGAACTGTATCGAACGCCTTCCGGAAGTCAAGAAACACGGAATCTACCTGTGAACCCGTGTCTATGGCCCTCTGAGTCTCGTGGACGAATAGCGCGAGCTGGGTTTCACACGACCGTCTTTTTCGAAACCCATGCTGATTCCTACAGAGTAGATTTCTAGTCTCCAGAAAAGTCATTATACTCGAACATAATACGTGTTCCAAAATTCTACTTTGGCTAGACTTCCAATCAAACCTTACTTTAGAGACATCGAAATATTTTTTAAAGGAACACACCGCATTTGACCGTTTTGTTGCTTATTTAAGTACATCTCCGGTCTCGGCCTTTTATGCTATTTTCAAGTATTTGCTAAAAGCAAAAATTGCATACGCTGAGACCAAGTAAAATTTCAAAAGATATGTCTTTAATACATATTGCAGGACACTTAACATGTTGTCAAGCTCAAAGCTGGCTATAAATTAAGAAAAATATTTGCTCCCCACGAAATGCCAGATCATCACCATCTTGTAACAGATCAGTAAATAATCGTGGGAGCACGTCATTTTTAGTAAAAACAGGCTTACGTTGGTAAATAAAAGATGAGCACATGTCCTTACAACGTAATGATAGTGAAATCAAACAGTATGAGTAATAGAAAACTGAATACTAAAATGACAAAGTGTCATAGTTATATGACTATTAATGTTAAATGTCCTCAGACAATATACAAAATTACCATCAGGTTACCTTCTATTAGGAAAGTGGGTGCAATCAGAGACTTTTATGTGATTTATAAATTATAGAGTGCAGCAATAAGTCGACCTTTTTTTCAGGTTTTATTACGCAAATCCAGATTTTGGCTAGTGCCTAGTCATTATCAACGCACTATTTTCTAATCTCGATGCATGTTACTTCCCTGTTGTTCGGGCGTCAGTCTCATTTCTTTGAATACTGTAGTGCCGCGCGGGATTAGCCGAGCGGTATAAGGCACTGCAGTCTTGGACTGTGCGGCTGGTCCCGGCGGAGGTTCGAGTCCTCCCTCGGGCATGGGTGTGCATGTTTGCCCTTAGGATTATTTAGGTAAAGTAGTGTGTAAGCTTAGGGACTGATGACCTTAACAGTTAAGTCCCATACGATTTCACACACACAATACTAAGTAGTAACCCTACCATCGGCTCTTACAATTGAAATCGGGACTCATCTGAGCAGCATAACAAAGCGAAAATCTCGATTAATGTACGAGTACAAAATAAATGCCCAGTCTTTGGAACCGATAACGTCCGTCAGGTATCTATTGACTATTCGAAATGATCTCAAATGGTACGATCAGATTACACAAGTAACGAGTAAGGCGAACTCTAGATTGCGGTTAATTGGTAGAATCCTGAAGCGATGCAGTCCTTCAAGAAAGGAAATTGCTTACAATACTTTAGTTCGTCCAGCCTTAGAGTATTGTTCGTCTGTATGGGAAGATTGAGATGGTCCAAAGAAGAGCGGCAAGATTCGTGACTGCTACATTTAACCATCGCGAGAGCGTTACAAATCGCATAGACGGTTTGAAATGCGCCACACTTGCAGATAGACGACGCGCTAAACGGAAGGGGCTGCTCACTAAATTGCAAAGTCCGATCTACGCCGAGGATGTAAAGTGTACAGGGTGGTCCATTGATAGTGACCGGGCCCAATATCTCACGAAATAAGCGTCAAACGAAAAAACTACAAACAACGAAACTTGTCTAGCTTCAAAGGGGAAACCACATGGCGCTATGGTTGGCTCGCTAGATGGCGCTGCCATAGGTCAAACGGATATCAACTGCGTTTTTTTTAAAATAGGAAGCCCCATTTTTTATTACATATTCGTGTAGTACGTAAAGAAATATGAATGTTTCAGTTGGACCACTTTTTCCGCTTTGTGGTAGATAGCGCTGTAATAGTCACAAACATATGGCTCACAATTTTAGACGAACAGTTGGTAACAGGTAGGTTTCTTAAATTAAAATACAGAGCGTACGTACGTTTGAACATTTTATTTCGGTTGTTCCAATGTGATACATGGACCTTTGTGAACTTATCATTTCTGAGAACGCATGCTGTTACAGGGTGATTTCCTGTAAATACCACATTAATGCAATAAGTGCTCAAAATGATGTCCATCAACCTCTATTCATTTGGCAATACGTGTAACGACATTCCTCTCAACAGCGAGTAGTTCGTCTTCCGTAATGTTTGCACATGCATTGACAATGCGCTGACGCCTGTTGTAAGGCGTTGTCGGTGGATCACGATAGCAAATATCCTTCAACTTTCCCCACAGAAAGAAATCCGGGGACATTAGTTCCGGTGAACGTGCGGGCCATGGTATGGTGCTTCGACGACCAATCCACCTGTCATGAAATATGCTATTCAATACATTCCACCGCACACGAGCTATGTGCCGGACATCCGTCATGTTGGAAGTACATTGCCATTCTGTCATGCAGCGAAACATCTTGTAGTAACATCGGCAGAACATTGCGCCATTTAGACTGCCGTCGATAAAATGGGGGCCATTTCTCCTTCTCTCATAATGCCGCACCATACATTAACCCGCCAAGGTCGCTGTAGTTCCACTTGTCGCAGCCATCGTGGATTTTCTGTTGCCCAATAGTGCATATTATGCCGGTTTACGTTACCGCTGTTGGTGAATGACGATTCGTCGCTAAATAGAACGCTAGCAAAAAATCTGTCATCGACCTGTAATTTCTCTTGTGCCCAGAAGCAGAACGGTACACGACGTTCAAAGTAGTCGCCATACAATTCCTGGTGCATAGAAATATGGTACGGGAGCAGTCGATGTTGCTGTAGCATTCTCAACACCGACGTTTTTGAGATTCCCGATTCTCGTGCAATTTGTCTGCTACTGATGTTCAGATTAGCCGCGACAGCAGCTAAAACACCTACCTACTTGGCCATCATCATTTCTTGCAGGTCGTGGTTGACGTTTCACATGTGGCTGATCACAACAGCCATACATCAACGCGATATCGGCCTTTTCCGCAATTGGTAGACGGTCCATTTCAACACGGGTAATGTATCACGAAGCAAATACCGACCGCACTGGCGGAATGTTACGTGATATCACGTACTTATACGTTTGTGACAATTACAGCGCCATCTATCACAAAGCGAAAAAAGTGGTCCAACTAAAGCATTCATATTTCTTTATGTACTACACGAATTTGTAATAAAAAATGGGGGTTCCTATTTTCAAAAAACGCAGTTGATATCCGTTTGACCTATGGCAGCGCCATCTAGCGGGCCAACTATAGCGCCATCTGGGTTCCCCTTCAAGCTAGACGAGTTTCGTTCTTTGTAGTTTTTTCGTTTGATGCTTATTTCGTGAGATATTTGGCCCGGTCACTATCAATGGACGACCCTGTGTATTATTACCACCAACTTTCATATCACGCGGTGATCACCATTCAAAGGTAACGGAAATTAGAGCTCATACTGAGGCGTTCAGACAGTCGTTTTTCCCTCGCGCGATCCACGAATCGAACAGGGTGGGGGGAAATATGACTTTGGGGCGAATAGTGCCCTCCGCCAGACACCGCTTGGTAGCTAGCGGAGTATATATGTAGATGTAGATGTATTATTAGTAAAGGTACTCGCATCGGTCGTCTGCTGCCATAACCCATTAACGCCAAATTTCGCCGTTCGTCCCACATTGACTTCCGCAGTTATTTCAAGCATTGTTCATCTACATCTACATCTACATTTATACTCCGCAAGCCACCCAACGGTGTGTGGCGGAGGGCACTTTACGTGCCACTGTCATTACCTCCCTTTCCTGTTCCAGTCGCGTATGGTTCGCGGGAAGAACGACTGTCTAAAAGCCTCCGTGCGCGCTCTAATCTCTCTAATTTTACATTCGTGATCTCCTCAGGAGGTATAAGTAGGGGGAAGCAATATATTCGATACCTCATCCAGAAACGCACCCTCTCGAAACCTGGCGAGCAAGCTACACCGCGATGCAGAGCGCCTCTCTTGCAGAGTCTGCCACTTGAGTTTATTAAACATCTCCGTAACGCTATCACGGTTACGAAATAACCCTGTGACGAAACGCGCCGCTCTTCTTTGGATCTTCTCTATCTCCTGCGTCAAATCGATCTGGTACGGATCCCACACTGATGAGCAATACTCAAGTATAGGTCGAACGAGTGTTTTGTAAGCCACCTCCTTTGTTGATGGACTACATTTTCTAAGCACTCTCCCAATGAATCTCAACCTGGTACCCGCCTTACCAACAATTAATTTTATATGATCATTCCACTTCAAATCGTTCCGCACGCATACTCCCAGATATTTTACAGAAGTAACTGCTACCAGTGTTTGTTCCGCTATCATGTAATCATACAATAAAGGATCCTTCTTTCTATGTATTCGCAATACATTACATTTGTCTATGTTAAGGGACAGTTGCCACTCCCTGCACCAAGTGCCTATCCGCTGCAGATCTTCCTGCATTTCGCTACAATTTTCTAATGCTGCAACTTCTCTGTATACTACAGCATCATCCGCGAAAAGCCGCATGGAACTTCCGACACTATCTACTAGGTCATTTATATATATTGTGAAAAGCAATGGTCCCATAACACTCCCCTGTGGCACGCCAGAGGTTACTTTAACGTCTGTAGACGTCTCTCCATTCATAACAACATGCTGTGTTCTGTTTGCTAAAAACTCTTCAATCCAGCCACACAGCTGGTCTGATATTCCGTAGGCTCTTACTTTGTTTATCAGGCGACAGTGCGGAACTGTATCGAACGCCTTCCGGAAGTCAAGAAAAATAGCATCTACCTGGGAGCCTGTATCTAATATTTTCTGGGTCTCATGAACAAATAAAGCGAGTTGGGTCTCACACGATCACTGTTTCCGGAATCCATGTTGATTCCTACATAGTAGATTCTGGGTTTCCAAAAACGACATGATACTCGAGCAAAAAACATGTTCTAAAATTCTACAACAGATCGACGTCAGAGATATAGGTCTATAGTTTTGCGCATCTGCTCGACGACCCTTCTTGAAGACTGGGACTACCTGTGCTCTTTTCCAATCATTTGGAACCCTCCGTTCCTCTAGAGACTTGCGGTACACGGCTGTTAGAAGGGGGGCAAGTTCTTTCGCGTACTCTGTGTAGAATCGAATTGGTATCCCATCAGTTCCGGTGGACTTTCCTCTATTGAGTGATTCCAGTTGCTTTTCTATTCCTTGGACACTTATTTCGATGTCAGCCATTTTTTTCGTTTGTGCGAGGATTTAGAGAAGGAACTGCAGTGCGGTCTTGTTGCTTGTCTATCAGCACTGACAACTCGACGCAACACCGCTGCTCTCGGTCGTTACTGTGTTGTCCTCGGAGACAGGTAATGTCTGAAATGTGTTCTCGGCGCACTTTTGACGCTTTGGATCTCTGAACACTCAATTCCCTAACGATTTCCGTAATGGAATGTCTCATGCTTCTAGCTCAAACTACCGTTCACTGACCTTTTATATCTTGTGTACGCAATACTGCTGCCATATGTATATGTACATATCGCTGTCCCTTGACTTTTATCACCTCAGTGTATTGTACTGCCATTTGCAACTCAGTGCTTTTATTGTTGTGAAAATATTTAATTCTCATTTCTTATTGCGTGTTTCTACTTTCTTTTGCAGGTGAGTATCAACTTCCAACCTCATCTTACTGTCGGCGCAGCATGTAAGTAAAGTATAGAGCATAGTGAAGGCACACACAGATGTACTGGTTCGAGAATACCGTGGTTTCATTTGTGGATAACATCTTATTATGCATATTGTATAATCAGTCTTGCCATGATTTTCATCATTTTCGAAACCTTTTTCAATAAGTTTCGTACAGGTATTTATAGAATGTCAGAGTGGTCAATTTTGTCAAATAGTTCCTAACCCGAGGATGTCAACGAATTAGACGCACTATGACTTTATTGCCACGGGTAGGTAGTCCCAAATTACGAACATGGGAAGACAGAACGATAACTGCTCTTTGCAAAAAGAATCTGATACGATAGCAGTAAATTGCTGTTGCGTACTGCCTGAGTCAATCTTCATGTTTTACTCTGTCTCAAGCTGTGTCGCCTGGTAGAATGAATCACGAACCTTGTTACACTAGGTCGATGCTAGCGTCCAGGGGAATGGTTGCTCAACACACCCAACACTCGCTGGACGTAGGTCCGTGGGGGAGCCTCTGCGCTCACGAAGCATCGGCCCGTAATGTACGGTAATTGCGTGAGCTGAGTGTAGACATCTGGTATGACATGCCTCCGGAAACCTAACAAGGACTTTTATAATCCAAACGACGGAAGATCGCTGTTAAACTGCGTCTAAATTGGCTCATTGACGTTCCTTGCGCAGAAAGGATCCCTAACCCCTAACCTCCTTTGCCATGCTACCCCACTGAATACAAGTAAACCATTGCTGCTTTGATTCCTCTAGTATAGGTTCTGTATTACGTAATATACCTCTTCCGTTATAGACTTCCAGCACCTGGTCTCTTCTTCTTTCTATCAAATTTTCTTCAAAGCGCTTTCTCCACTGTCCAATAGATACAGGTTTCATTGTGTGGGCGGGATTGCTAGCCATTTTCATCTCCCAAAGTGAAATGAGGAGCATAGTATTGGGACAAGGGTAATTCTGGCGCAAAGTACCATTATCCAAGAAGGGGGCGATGATGTCATCAACTGACGTCAGTTGATGACGTCGTCCAAGATGGCGTTCATGACGTCCGTTGATGACGTCATCGCCGTCATCTTGGATAATGGTACTTTCTGCCAGAATCACCCTTGTCCCAATACTGTGTTTCATAGTGACACAGACTTTTTTCCCCATGTTTCGTGGTGTGTCATTTGGATCATGATTACAGTTGCAAGTACCTAGTACTTCGATGTAACCAGAGGTGACAGGAAAATCCCTAGAAGTGCAATCCGTGCACAGCATAGCCCATTTTCCCAACTGCTATGGTTCAAACGGTTCAAATGGCTCTAAGCACTATGGGACTTAATACCTGAGGTCATCAGTGCCCTACACTTAGAACTACTTAAACCCAACTAACCGTCGGCAGCTCGTGATCGTCCGGTAGCGTTCTCGCTTCCGGTGCCCGGGTTCCCGGGTTCGATTCCCGGCGGGGTCAGGGATTTTCTCCGCCTCGTGATGACTGGGTGTTGTGTGATGTCCTGAGGTTAGTTAGGTTTAAGTAGTTCTAAGTTCTAGGGGACTGATGACCATAGATGTTAAGTCTCATAGTGCTCAGAGCCATTTTTTGAACCTATCTAACCTAAGGACAGCACACACACCCATGCCCGAGGCAGGATTCGAACCTGCGAGCGTAGCAGCAGCGCGGTTCCCGACTGAAGCGCCTAGAACCCCTCGGCCACACATCGGCCGGCCTTTGAGCTATGCACATCATAGGTAAGACTGGTCTAGTTACTTCTCCCAGCTCGACCCTCCACACTTTTCTGAAAGTTCTCCGCTTTTCTCTGACACTATAACTGCCTTCGCAAACATGCCTGGAAAGTGGCTCTCTAGAACCCAAACGACATACTGAGTAATATGTGGAGCCTGTAGACGAAACTTCGTCCCGACACTTGTGCGACTCTTTGAACCTGTCTCTCCTGATCTCCACAGAGCAACTGAACTTTCACGGAAATATAAAAAAGGCGGGAGCCAGACGGAGGCAGCTCTAGTAATTATAAAATTGCCCGCAAGCGAGGAGACCATCCGTCGTAAATGGAGCGAAGAAACCCGCCCTGGTGGGACTCGACACGCTAGCTCGGTGGCCTGACAGCTCGGTGGAACCGGACGGAGCGCCCCACGGGCAGCGGGTCTGTCTCCTGGTCGACAGCCGTCCCGTCCCGTCCTGTCGCGTTCTGCGATACGAATCGCGGCCTCTTATCTGGGCCGCCGCTCCCAGTCGCTGAATTACATACTAATGGCCACATTAGGACCACGGATGGCCTCTCGGGATAGAGCGGTCTTGGTCTTTCAATAACTGTAGCGGACCCCAACGCTCGCCCCTTCGAGTTTTACAAAAGTTGGGTGGTAGCTGGTCAGGAGAATGAAACATTAACCAAAACCCTTCACTGTACCTTTCAGTCCACCTCCAGCGTAACCAAGTAAAAGGTTTAACTGAAAATTACACTACTGGCCATTAAAATTGCTACAACAAGACGAAATGCAGATGGTAAACAAGTATTCATTGGACAAATATATTATACTAGAACTGACATGTGATTACATTTTCACGAAATTTGGGTGCATAGATCCTGAGAAATCAGTACCCAGAACAACCACCTCTCGCCGTAATAACGCCCTTGATACGCCTGGGCATTGAGTCAAACAGAGCTTGGATGGCGTGTACAGGTGGAGCTGCCCATGCAGCTTCAACACGATACGACAGTTCATCAAGAGTAGTGACTGGCGTATTGTGACGAGCCAGTTGCTCGGTCACCATCGAGCAGACGTTTTCAATTTGTGAGAGATCTGGAGAATGTGCTGGCCAGGGCTGTAGTCGAACATTTCCTGTATCCAGAAAGGCTCGTACAGGACCTGCAACATGCGGTTGTGCATTATCCTGCTGAAATGTAGGGTTTCGCAGGGATCGAATGAAGGGTAGAGCCACGGGTCGTAACACAACCCGAAATGTAACGTCCACTGTTCAAAGTGCCGTCAATGTGAACAAGAGGTGACAGAGACGTGTAACCAATGGCACCCCATACCATCACGCCGGGTTATACGCCAGTATGGCGATGACGAATACACGCTTCCAATGTACACTCACCGCGATGTCGCCAAACACGGATACGACCATCATGATGCTATAAACAGAACCTGGATTCATCCGAAAAAAATGACGTTTGGCCATTCGTGCACCTAGGTTCGTCGTTGAGTACACCATCGCATGCGCTCCTGTCTGTGATGCAACGTCAAGGGTAACCGCAGCCGTGGTCTCCGAGCTGATAGTCCATGCTGCTGCAAACGTCGTCGAACTGTTCGTGCAGATGGTTGTTGTCTTGCAAACGTCCCCATTTGTTGACTCAGGGATCGAGACGTGGCTGCACGATCCGTTACAGCCATGCGGATAAGATGCCTGTCATCTGGACTGCTAGTGATACGAGGCCGTTGGGACCCAGCACGGCGTTCCGTATTACCCTCCTGAATCCACCGATTCCATATTCTGCTAACAGTCATTGGATCTCGACCAACGCGAGCAGCAATGTCGCGATACGATAAACCGCAATCGCGACAGGCTACACTCCGACCTTTATCAAAGTCGGAAACGTGATGGTACGCATTTCTCCTCCTTACACGAGGCATCACAACAACGTTTCACCAGGCTCAACTGCTGTTTGTGTATGAGAAATCGGTTGGAAACGTTCCTCATGTCAGTACGTTGTGGGTGTCGCCACCGGTGCCAGCCTTGTGTGAATGCTCTGAAAAGCTAATCATTTGCATATCACAGCATCTTCTTCCTGCCGGTTAAATTTCGCCTCTGTAGCGCGTCATCTCCGTGGTGTACCAATTTTAATGACCAGTAGTGTAAATGGCGTGTTAAGCGGTAATCGCCCATCTTTCCTTCCTTTCTTACTTCATAATTAATTGCGGCAACCGACACGAGTGGAAGAATATGATAACGGAAGCAAAAACGTTCCACTAAACGGGCTGCATACGAGAAAACTACGAACACGAAAGTCTGCAGGTTCTCGTGGCCGTTATGCCGCCTCATGTTCCTCTTCAAGCTTCGCCAGTGCTCGACGTTTCGATCCCTTTTCTGGAATCATCGTGAAGATTCCCCTGGTGTTCCTGGTTTGCTGACACTGTCTAAAGTGAGTGGCGCATTCCCTTATACGTAGAAACTTCGGAAAGGAAGTTACATTTTTCGTTCCGCTATAATACGCATACTTGTAATGTAGTACGGGTAACAGAAGCATTACAGTGTGCGAGTGAAGTGACGTGGCAAATAGAAACGTACTCGAATGTTGGAGTAGGTGGGCACGGTACGATTCTTTTGGGAAAAATATCAGCATTGCAGACACTGTGACAAGTCTGCCGATATATGGACCAAATGCAAAGTCGCGTTCAGCAGAAGTGGAAAGGTGTCAACAATGTGACCGAGAACTATGAGGAACTTAAGAAAGCTGATTGACTGCAGAATTCCAACGGCCTTGTCGCAGTGCTAACACCGGTTCCCGTCAGATCACCAAAGTTAAGCGCTGTCGGGCTTAGCTAACACTTGGATGGGTGACCGTCCGGTCTGTCGAGTGCTGTAGGCAAGCGGGGTGCACTCAGCCCTTGTGAAGCTACTTGAGGGGCCGCTTGACTGGAAATTAGCGGTTCCGGTCACGAAAACTAACAACGCCCTGGAGAACGGTCTGCTCATCACATGCCCCTCCATATCCCTATCCCGTGGCTCTTGTGGGCTGAAGGATGACACGGCTGTCGGTCGGTACCATTAGACCTACAAGGCCAGTTCGGACTGTGTTTGTTTTGCTTATTTAAACACTTGTCTTTTATATACACCATGTAAATTTGTATTTATTGCCATAGTCGGCCGTTGTGGCCGAGAAGTTCTAGGCGCTTCAGTCCGGAACCGCGCTGCTGCTACGGTCGCAGGTTCGAATCCTGCCTCGGGCATGGATGTGTGTGATGTCCTTAAGTTAGTTAAGTTTAAGTAGTTCTAAGTTCTAGGGGACAGATGACCTCAGAAGTTAAGTCCCATAGTGCTCAGATCCATTTTTGAACCTAACGTCGAGCTCGAACGAAAATCGCTCTGAGCACTATGGTACTTAACATCTGTGGTCATCAGTCCCCTATAACTTAGAACTACTTAAACCTAAGGACATCACACACATCCATGCCCGAGGCAGGATTCGAACCTGCGACCGTAGCGGCCACGCGGTTCCAGACTGAAGCGCCTAGAACCGCACGGCCACACAGTCCGGCGAGCTAGAACTATTATTGTTTACAGAGACTAGGTGACTAAGTTGGAAAATAGTTTTATGTATTTGTGTCACTTTGAAGCGTAGAGTAGCATTCGGTAAAAGTTATTTAGTCTGCCGTAGTAATGTGCAACCTACTTTCTGAAATCCTCTCGTTAATGGCTATTTTCCAGCGCTTTCTCGGAGAAGCGCAGTAATCGGATGGAAATTTTCAGGCTGCGTCGCTATTGGTTGAATAATGAAAGGACAGAAAAATGTTACCATTTTAATAAATGTGCTTGCTAGTCAGAGAAAGTTATCTTTATAGGAGAAAGGCCCGTGAAGCAGTCGAAATATCGAAGTTGACTATAGTTTCAGTTGAGATTTTTTCCGAGTGGTTACTCGCTATCAAGGAAGTAAACACCCAGCCACACCTAGCGAGGAACGTAAACAGCTACCAGAAAGCGAGGCGGCGACACGACAATAATATTTCGCGTTCCCCGTCAGTTTCAGTATCTGCTTTCAATATTTATGCAGTGGCGACGGTCGACCGTTGGTAGCTCCACTTCTCCGAGAAAGTGGGGGGGGGGGGGGGGGGGGGGGGAAGCAGCCTTTTATAAGTGAATGCGACACTGTCCAGGTACTGTGTGCATAGCACGCAGACAGGCTGGTAGCAGGCGCTCACCTCGCCTCCTTCTGACTACAAATGGCCAACAATGGCACCGAGGCAGAGCCAGCTTTCGTCAGAAAACACAGCAGACCCCACCCTGCCCTCCAATGAGCTCCCGTTTGACAACACTGAAGTCGTAAATGGCGGTGGTTTGGGGCCAGCGGAATGAACGTTACAGGGCGTCTGGGTCGGACCTGTTCTTGAAGCATCCGATTTGTAACCGTTCGTTATGTCACTGTGGTGGCAACTGCTGCTCAGATTGATGCTGCAGATGCAGCACAATTCGCCAGAGCCATACACCTCTCGGTACTGTCAAATGGCCGCCGGGAGCCCGGACTTCTTGCGACCGTACGCTTTCGTGACTATCGCTAACAGCAGTCGTGTACAGTAGCTACAGTCCAGCCAACTGTCTCTGCAGTATCACAGAAGGAACATCCAGTCTGTCGTAACACTATTTCCCTATCTCTTTCAAACTCACAAGGGGAGGCCGCCAATTGTGAAATTCAGATTCGATTCATACTGCGCATAATAAAAGCTCATGGCCAGAGGTGTAATGTGGCAAAGCACCAAGATGCACTTCTCAGCCGTTGTCGAGAAAATCGAAAGTTAAAAGAAACCATTGCGGTGAAATACCCTCTACGATTAATAATTTTCTACAGCGTCGTGGTGCAGCGGTAAGCGCTCGGGTTTGTAATCCGAAGGTCGCCGGATCGAATCTCGCGCCATGCAACGTTTTTTTAGTATTTCTTTTTTTAATTTAAATAAATAAATATATATATATATATATATATATATATATATATATATATATATATATATATATATAAATAAATAATTCCCGGCAATCAGTTGCAACAAATATGCATATAATAAGTTGTTGAAAGTCGTTTGTCGTGGAAAAACTGGCGACTTCGATCATCATTATGTTTTCCGCAAACAAAGTTGTATTTCACAAATGTTATTAATTGTCTTCATAATGTTAACCACGTATAGTTAACGGAAGACGTAGAAACGATATTCCGAAACGAATACGTATAGCGCAAGTCAAACGTTCGAATTAGAATAGAGACCCCACGAACACAAATTTGCTGTGACAGGTATGAAATATAAACTCCGTTACTCGCTCGTTACACTTGAAGGACAGATGTTGAATGGGCCGAAACGAGCCGCCGCATAACAGCGTAGTTGCCTGCTAACTTCGAAAGAAGGTAGATGCGGTCCCTAACGCAACTTACAACATCGTCGAAAATCAGTGCGGACGGGAGAGCTTTGGTACACCCTGTTAAACAAACGGAAAAATGGAGGCGGTACAATTGGAGAGCGATCCGCCTTCACCAACATGCATAAGCAATATTCATTAATAGTATATATATATATATATATATATATATATATATATATATATGAATTACAAAAAACTAATAATAAAAAAATTGCATGGCGCGAGTTTCGATCCGGCGACCTTCCTATTACTAACCCGAGATCTTACCGCTGCGCCACGACGAGGTAGAAAGCTGTCAATCGTAGAGAGTATTTCACCGCAACGGTTTCTTTTAACTGTCGATTTTCTCGACAACGGCTGAGAAGTGCATCTTGGTGCTTTGCCACATTACACCTCTGGCCATGAGCTTTTATTATGCGCAGTATGAATCGAATCTGAATTTCACAATTGGCTGCCTCCCCTTGTCAGTGAGGTTTTGGTAATGGCGTCATATGTCACGTTAAAGGTGTTCTTGACTAACATCAACTCACCACGCCCAATCTCAAAGGTAACTCACGTTCACGCCTGTTACAGCGTGTCGTTTAAGTACATCTGATTTGTATCCTTATAGCGGCGATGCTAGCGCCACTCTTTTGCTACTGGCGTGAAATTTTAATAGACACGTTTCGTAGAATCGCCAACCAACTTTCGTTTAAGTCGCAGAACTCCTTCTTGGTCTTGTGATTTTTCCCTCAGTGTACCTAAAGATAAAGAAGCATTTCTTTATGCAAACAATATTTTATAAAAGAGTAGTAAGCAAGAATTTGTACTTGTAACGAAACTGAATTTTTGTGTGCGACGTGTAATTAGAAGTAAGAAGACGTACGTTAATCATATAAATAACGATTACATTTCAGATGTTAGCTTATGTTCGGTGAATTTGATATTTAAGTGACAGACGTTAATCAAACTCAACAGTAAAAACTAAAAAAAAAAAAAAAAAAAAGCAGAACGAGACTGGAACCACCGATTTAACGGTCTCTAGCGCTGCTGACTTTCTCCCGTTTTTGTGTATTTTAAACTTCACGGAGCCGCGCGGCGATAGCCGAGCGGTCTTAGGCGCTGCTGTCATGGACTGTGCGGCTGGTCCCGGTGGAGGTTCGAGTCCTGCTTCGGGCATGGGTGTGTGTGTTTGTCCTTAGGATAATTTAGGTTAAGTAGTGTGTAAGCTTAGGGACTGATGACCTTAGCAGTTGAGTCCCATAAGACTTCACACAAACTTCACGGAGTTGTTTCCTGAGCATGCACTTCTGTTTGAAATTTTATCATCAAGGAATTTAAGTCCAAACACCCACAGCCACGCTGTCTGTTGTGATGTCCCTACGTGATGTTTCCGGTTCCGAGTACCAGCGATGATGCGCTACCGTAATTTGATTCGACAACGCTCTTTGCTGGAAAAGAACCGGAGCATCTAAGCTTTGTTGTAATTGTTGGACACAAGAAATACCGATGGCAGATTGTGCCTTTTGAGGTCAGATAAATTTGCAAATAGAGGTAATATGAAGTTCAGAGGTCAATTTGTAATCGTAGTTCCCAAGAATAACAAATTTATTGATTGGCGACTCCATAGTGTCCTGTGCACTACGACAAGATAATGGGTATACTTGGAAGAAGAGACAGCATTGGTCGTATATTTTTGTTTATTACCGCAAAATCGATTTTCGGTCACTTAGTGACCATCTTCAGTGCTGTAATATATAACTTAAATTAGTAAGCACTGGTGTCAATAAGTTTACGGCGATCACATAGAGTCTATGTGATCGCCGTAAGCTTACTAATTTAAATTATACAGAGTGATTCAAAAAGAATACCACAACTTTAAAAATGTGTATTTAATGAAAGAAACATAATATAACCTTCTGTTATACATCATTACAAAGAGTATTTAAAAAGGTTTTTTTTTTCACTCAAAAACAAGTTCAGAGATGTTCAATATGGCACCCTCCAGTCACACGAGCAATATCAACCCGATACTCCAACTCGTTCCACACTCTCTGTAGCATATCAGGCGTAACAGTTTGGATAGCTGATGTTATTTCTCGTTTCAAATCATCAATGGTGGCTGGGAGAGGTGGCCGAAACACCATATCCTTGACATACCCCCATAAGAAAAAATCGCAGGGGGTAAGATCAGGGCTTCTTGGAGGCCAGTGATGAAGTGCTCTGTCACGGGCTGCCTGACGGCCGATCCATCGCCTCGGGTAGTTGACGTTCAGGTAGTTACGGAAAGATAAGTGCCAATGTGGTGGCGCTCCATCCTGCTGAAATACGAATTGTTGTGCTTCTTGTTCGAGCTGAGGGAACAGCCAATTCTCTAACATCTCCAGATACTGTAGTCCAGTTACAGTAGCACCTTCGAAGAAAAAGGGACCAAAAACTTTATTGGCTGAAATGGCGAACAAATGTACAACTAAATGAAACTTTATAGCTCCCTTAATTCGCCGACAGATAGTGTTTAGCTCTGCCTTTTGTCGTTGCAGAGTTTTAAATTCCTAAAGTTGTGGTATTCTTTTTGAATCACCCTGTATATTACAGCACTGAAGATGGTCACTAAGTGACCGAAAATCGATTTTGCGATAATAAACAAAAATATACGACCAATGCTGTCTCTTCTTCCAAATAACAAATTTAATTTGTGAAAAAGGTAAATATCGTTTACGAACTTTTATTCGATGCTGGATCCCCGGACCTGTTTGTGTGTTTTGCAATGCAGTGCTTAGTGGTTTCTTCGAGAATTAACAATACTGGCCGAACCTGGTACTATCACGGTCCGAACGACGCGCATTATTTCTCCGTCACCTTGTGTGTTCAAGACGTTCCCTAAGCGACCAGTTTGTTAGTCGGAAGATATCACACCGCCACTGTTTGTTCAGACTTTTGAAAATGTTTTCCAGAAAATCTTACGGCGACTGTGAGTGCTTTTGTGGCCAAGAGAGAGACGAGTTGCAGCAGTTTTCTCCAGCCTTGCCTGGCGTTCTAAGAGAACTGGAGAGGCGGAAACCTCCGACCGCCAACTCGTCCGGTAACTAACCCATTCTCTCCTTACAGCAGCCACAACGAAAACGTATTTATCTATAGTCAATTTTTTTAACAGATTTTTTTTATCTTAAGTAAAAATTTTTATAATGTATGCATCTAAGCAAAAAGTTCGAAAGAGAGTTTTTTTAATGCAGTACTTGTCTTACGTTTGTCAAAGACAAAAAAATCAAAGACCAAGTTAATTAATAATATTTTCTTTGCGACGTAGAAGCAGTCTCATGTCACTGTCGTAAAAATCTACCTTGCTTGAGCATATTAACGACGGTCGGAAGGTTTCAAAGTAGAATTTTCGAGAGCTGGAAGGATCTATTTTGGGAGATTAATATTTGAGTTCTGAACTTCACGTACCGTGAACACAAAAGAATACAAAAATGCGATTGCCGTATGGTCCCCTTGTAAGACCTAAACCGATATTAATAAAGTATACAATTGTACAGCTGCGTGTGAAGAATTTTTCCAAACGCAATTTTTACTTTACTGCAAATTTTGTGTGATAAACATTTTATCTAGGGTGGACTTCATGGTTGCTTTACTCAGTTATTTTCACTGAACGTTAATACAGTATTAAGGGATAGGATGATAAGATACGTGAAGACGTCATGGATTAATGTCTTTTATGCTAGATAGAACATTAGTGGATAGAAATTGTAGTGGAATTCAGAGAATAGAACGAATATTGAGGATGTTGGGCGCAAGTGCTGCTCTATAGATGAACAGACTGGTACAGTAGAAGAAATCGTGTCGTGCTGCATCAGCCCAGTCAAAAGAATAGCGAAAACAAATAAAGAAATAAATGCACAGTTAACCTTCGAATTTAATTCGTTGACGTCGACCCTAAATTTTTTGGAGTTCTCCGTCACTTCGGTAGATAAGATACTGCATTCGAGTTTAATGACTGATTCTCGTACTTCACTCTTTGCGTCCATTTTAGCGTCGTTCAGCTTTTGTTTACCAAGAGCACTTTGGCTTTAATGAAATCACTTTTGAAGCTCTCTTTCGTAGTAATTTCCTGCCACAAATACTGAACCATGACATAACTTTTCCATACGTCACTACCTTTTTCGGTACGATCTTGTTCAATTCGTGTTCAAAGCGAATTCTATAAAATTTCATTGTTCAATTCATATGGCTCCTATAGAGACGCCGAAGATTTAATTAAGAGCTCGCGTTGAAAACTGCAAGAAGCCATTTTTCCAATTCCTGATCAATGAATGAAAGGGGAATAAACATGAATATATGATACCATAAACGTAAGCAAAGCCGCGCTTTCGTTATAATGGATGTGGAGATACTAACGTTTTCTTCTGTCTTGCAGAGTGATATGTCTCCTTGCAGTACAGCTATGGAAATGTTCAGAATACCTCATCCTGTAACTCTATGTTTTACATCCAGCTACCTAAAATTTAGACTCACGGATCCTTTTTATCGAGAAAACTATAAATTTAAATGCCGAGGTACATTAAATGTGAAATCATGTTCTAAATAGTGTGTGTCATCATTTTCAACACAGATTACGAAGTGCGAGAATTGACCCATTGCTTCTCGGACTTTCAGTATTCAATCCTGCATACCTGCGTTGTGTGTTAACAAAGGTAACGTAGAGTGAACATTTGTTTTGCGCCCAGTGCGGTTGTGATCGTGATGTGATAAAGGTAGCCGCCGTTCTTCTTGCGGTTGGTTGTCTGTGGCGATGCTCCCTTCAGCCACACAACGAGATTAAGTTACGGGACGGTTTGCCTTGACTCGTCTCCACACAGGACATTGCCCTATGACGCAGAGCTTTCTCCTCCACCGATTTTCACTGTTCGTTGTGCAACACTTTCGATGCACTCATTTTCACCGTGATGTGTCGTATATCCAAAGAAAAGAACAGCGATTGATTTGCTTGGAAATCACACTGTATTTGAGAAAGACACGCTGTTTAAATCCATACTTGTTTCGAAAACGATTGGTCGTAGCTGTAATTGTGTCAATTATAAATCCGGCACAAACTTATCACAAGGTAGAACGGTATAACAGACCTGAAAACTGCTAGAAAGATGTTAAAGTCTGTAAAAAAGTAGTGCAATAGGTCTATCAGATGCTCGTATTCTTCTCATTTAGAGTGTTTGGCAGTGACGAAATTGGTGTTTTGATGTTCCAGCAGCAGACATGCTTCCAGAAGAAAGCTATGAGAAGAAATTGTGTCTTGAAAAAACAGAAGCAAGTCGTTAGTATGACTTTTAGTGCCGAAGTACTTGAATAGTTGAAATATTATTCTAGTTTTCATTTACGGAAACTCTACGTCGAAGCCGAATTGTTATAGCATCCATTGAAGATGCGCAGTACGGAATGCATATGATCAAAAGAAATTGATACGTTGCTATTCGAAAAGACTTTGTCATAAAGATCATGTGTGTTACAACTGCGGTTGTAGCAGTATGGCTGCGAAATCATACTATTTTACTTCTCAGTTTGGTTTGAGAAAACCGCACCTAGGTCGTAAATTATACTTTAGATAATACTGTAACCAGGCACAAGATCTTTTCTAAATGATTTTATTGCGCCGTAACTGGTTTCCAGCCGGAGCCCTTCGTTAGACGGTGGCATTGATTTCTTGGCAAGTTTTACTTTTTTGTCTTTATTTGATTTCTTGGCCAATTTTATGTCTGTGTCTTCATAAAAAGCTCTCCTTTGCATATTACAAAGTAGAGATTTTCATCAAGACAAAAATGCAAAACTTGCCAAGAATTCAGCGCCACCGTCTGACGACGGTCTCATGCTCGAAACCAGTTACTGTGCAATAATATCATTTAGAAAAGATCTTGTGCCTGGTTACAGTACTTTCTACAGTGTAAATCAACCTCAACGTATGACCCGAAATTAGCAAGAGTACAAAAAAATCATACTGAAAAAACCCTTGTGGCTAGTTGCAACATTACCCACAGTGTAATCTAGCGAAAATGTTTCCAGTCACAAGAAAGACAGTAAAATGTGTTATTTTCGGGTTGTTATACATGTGTGTGTGTGTGTGTGTGTGTGTGTGTGTGTGTGTGTGTGGTGAATTCTAATGTCACTGATATCTGTTCAAATAGTTCTGGGCACTATGGGACTCAACATCTGTGGTCATCAGTCCCCTAGAACTTAGAACTACTTAAACCTAACGAACCTAAGGACATCACACACATCAATGCCCGAGGCAGGATTCGAACCTGCGACCGTAGCAGCAGCACGGTTCCAGACTGAAACGCCGAGAACCGCTCGGCTACTCCGGCCGGCGATATCTGTTTGATACGTAAATCTGTATTACTTGCTCTTACATCCCGTCAGTCTTACCTTCCGGCACTAAAGACCTCGGGAGGTACATAACACGTTCGTTGCTTTCTGCCATATACAGGTACTGGCCATAACGCTCAGAACTAGAATATCTGGTATCCTATCAGTTAGACGCTTGACACGAAATGAAACTTGCGGCCAAAGAGGAGGCAAATGAAAATGAAACACGAGCAAGGCGATGATAAGCTGTGTCCCCAAGCGCAAGGTGCGTGTGGGCAGTCACAACACGCACTTATTCGTCCCCTTGCCAGACGCCGTTGCGCCCATATTTGACCCGCGCGGCACGTTACCGGGGACTCGGCCGACCGGACAAGGCGGTGTCTGGAGGTCGCCCAATTATAGCGAGGCCTTGCACGGTTCTACTTGGCGGTCACCGACGCGAAGCGTTCCAGGAAGGCCCCCGCAAATACAAAGTCGCTGATTGGACTCAAGATGTCACGCAGGCAATTAATTAGAGCAGTGCAGTCTCCGTCCAACGTCCCGTCATCTAGATAAGGGCTGGAGGACGTAACGATCGTGGTACTGCTGGAAGAATAAACCCAAGTCCTCTGAAATCGAATGAAGGTGAAATCTTGTTTGTTAGGTCGCGCCATGCTCCTCCTAAGCCGCGCGGCATAGCCGATCGGTCTGTGGCACCTTGTCGCAGTCCGCGAAGCTCTCCCCGTCAGAGGTTCGAATCCTCCCTCGGGCATGGGTTAGCGTAAGTTAGTTTGATTAAGCAGTGTGCAAGCTTAGGGACCGATGACCTCAGCAGTTTGGTCCCATAAGACCTTACCACAAATTTCCAAAATTCGCCCCACCTCAGTTTCGGCGTTTTCACATCTGAGCTGGTTCGTCTTCAGGATCTTTTCGTATTCCCACTTGGAGGCCACCTATCCGAGAACACCAGACGATCCTGTAGAAGATCCAAGCTCAGATATCGAGACGTCGATTGTCTAAGAAGCAATCGAAGAACATGACGCGCCCTAACAACGAAGATTTCAATCTCGTGACAACGGCCACGAAAACCTGCACACTTGCATCCCCTGAACTCACTTGGAGAAACCACGGAAAGCCGGCCGCTGTGGCAGAGCGGTTCTAGGTCCTTTAGTCGGAAACCGTGCTACCGCTACGGTCGCAGGTTCGAATTCTGCGTCGGGCATGGATGTGTGTGATGTCCTTAGGTTAGTTAGGTTTAAGTAGTTCTAAGTTCTAGGGGACTGATTGTGGTGTCACCGACAGACACCACACTTGCTAGGTGGTAGCTTTAAATCGGCCGCGGTCCATTAGTACATGTCGGACCCGCGTGTCGCCACTGTCCGTGATCACAGACCGAGCGCCACCACACGGCAGGTCTCGAGAGACGTACTAGCACTCGCCCCAGTTGTACGGACGACTTTGCTAGCGACTACACTGACGAAGCCTCGCTCCTTGGCCGAGCAGATAGTTAGAATAGCCTTCAGCTGAGTTCATGGCTACGACCTGGCAAGGCGCCATAGCAATTGATAGTTATGGTATGAAGCATGTCTCATCAAGAACGATGTATACAAATGATGGATTAAAGTTAAGTATTCCAGAATCTACGTACTTTTCTTTATAGCATTCATTACGTATCCTGTTTCAGAGCTCACGCCAATCTGCGTGAGCTTAACGCGTGCCTTTCGGCTACTTCCGAGTGGCGTGGCTGTCTTGCTACGCCACAACACTGATGACATCAGATGTTAAGTCCCATAGTGCTCAGAGCCATTTGAACCATTTGAAACTACGGAAAATATAAAATTGGGTGAGAGGGGCTCGAATCCACTCCTTCAATATTTTTACTCCTCTATGTCTGTTATAAATTAATTTCAGTGTCCTCCTCCGTAGCGCAGCGATAGCGTTACCGCCTACCACGTAAGGGAGGCCGGGTTCGGTTCCCGGCAGGGGAATGGGTGTTGTGTATCCATTTTCATCATCATTGACACGCAAGTCGCCGAAGTAGCGTCAGCTAAAAAGACTTGCAATGCGGCGGCCGAACCCTGAAGGGGATATCCCGCCCAATAAATACCATACGAACACTTCATTTCATTAACGTCAGTGATATGTTACTTTAGGAGACTAAAGCAAATTTTGAAAGAGCAGAGCACAGCTTACAGTCAGCGATTTTCCCATGTTACTGATCTGTCTAATTATCCACACTTGTGTTTCAATATCTATAATTTGTCATCGACACCAACGGCACAACAGGCTCACAGTATCGTACCCCTACGAATGTCGTAAAAGAGTAACTATTCACTACCAGGTTACTGGATCCCAATTAACCTCACAGAAAACTCGATTTTCTTGCCGCTTCCTGACCGGCAGTTAATATTTTGGGCAGCGTATCAGAAATGAATGCTTCAAATAGACGTGACTTCTCAATAGGAAAATAATTTTTATGTGATATTACGACGAATGTGTAGGATGAATTTTACGCTAGGGTTTCTATGTTTATTTATATTACAAATATTTGCGCTTTCCTGCTTACGTTTGTACTTGCATTCTCTGATAACGTTTCTGATAACAACGTTGTCTACAGGACGTGAAACTTGCAATATTCCTTCCTTTCTAGATTTTACACCTAAGCAGTTCACTTTGCTTTCTAAAGTAGACATTTGGTGTTAAGAAAAAAACCTAAAATACGGAAAAAGCGGTCTGTACCCCGCCGGTATCTACGATTTTGCTCTGATGTTATCGAGATACCGATACAAGATACAAAGTACACTGAAATTGGTCAAATATAGAAATATGTAGCAATACGCATCATCATCAGCAAGCTTTATACAAAAATATTGCAAAATAACTCGTTCACAAACCTCATGAAACCAACATTATAAAAAATGAAGCTGTTGGAACACGTCTACTATTAAAACATACACTGAAGAGCCAGAGCACTGTGGCCATCTATTTAACAGGCCGTACGTCCACCTTTGGCACAGATTAAGGCAGCAACGCGTCGTGGCATGCAAGCAGTGAGGCCTTGATAGGTCGCTGGAGGGAGCTGGTACCACATCTGCACACGCAAGTCACCTGATTACTGAGAATCCCGGGGAGGGGGCGATGATCCCTGACGCCACGTTCAGTCGCATCCCAAATGTGTTCGATCGGGCTCAGATCTGGCGAGCTGGGGAGCCAATACGCGAACTGAAACTGGCCACTGTGTTCCTCGAACCACTCCATCATACTCCTGGTCTTGTGACATGGCGCATTATCTTGTTGAAAAATGCCACTGTCGTCGGGAAACACGGTCGTCATGAAGGGAAGCACGTGATCTGCAACTTGTGTACGATACTCCTTGGCCGTCAAGATGCCTTGCACGAGCTCCACTGGACACGTGGATGTCCGCGTGGGTGTTCCCCAGATCAAATGAACCCGCCGGCAGCTTGTCTCGTTCCTGCAGTATGGACGTCAAGGAGCTGTTCCCCTGGAAGGCGGCCGATTCGGCTCCTCCCATCGGCATGATGACGAAGGTATGGGGATTCACCGTATTCAGCGTTACGTCACTGCTCCAAGGTCCAGCGCCGAGGGTCACGTGCCCATTGCAGCTGTAGTTGCCGATGTCGTGGTGTTAACATTGGCACATGCATGGACCGTCGGCTGCGGAGGCCCGTCTTTAGGAGTGTTCGGTGCACTGCGTGTTCGGACACCCTCGTACCCTACCCAGGATTAAAGTCTGATGTTAGTTCCACCACAGTTCGCACCCTGTCCTGTTTTACCAGTCTGCCCAGACTACGACGTCCGACATCTGTAATGAGGGATGGCCGGCCAACTACACGACGTCTGGACGTGGTTTTACCTTCGTTCCGCCAAGTGTTGAAGACACTCACCACAGCAATCTTCGAACACCCGACAAGGGGCGCAGTTTCTAAAATGCTCGTGCCGAGCCTCTGGGCCTACACAGTCTGCCCTCGGTCATACTCAGATGGATCACGCGCTTTCCCTTTCTACACACGTCCAGCACGCTCATTGATACTACGTACGCCGTGTGTGTGTGTGGCTAGCAGTCGTTCCTCGCCATGTGATGCTGCTATCGCCTGGACGGGTTTCTATCGATAGCAGGTCGGTGGTCATAACGTTGTGCCTGATCAGAGCAGATACATGTTACACTAACGAAATAATGCTGAAAAACAACACGTGGACAAACATCACGAAATCAGCATAATGACATAAACATCTTTTAACTTATTCTTTGTAATATTAAACTACATATCCCTAGAAAAAAACAGAAAGAAATATGAGACATATAGGGGTTAGGCACTTAAATAAGACAGGAACACGTTACAGGGTGGAGCCTATGGAGGGGGGGGGGGGCGAGAGCCAAGTCATACAACGAAAATTGATAAAATGTTCCAGAACTAAAATAAAATAGAGTGTTACGTGGTTTTTAAAAGACAGACATACATTCATAAGAAAAAGACGTGTAAAATGTGTTATTACGAAAAGAGACAGGACAGACGACACTCAGAGAACCTAAGACGGGCGAAGAGTTGTTCAAAATGGTTCAAATGGCTCTGAGCACTATGGGACTCAACTGCTGTGGTCATCAGTCCCCTAGAACTTAGAACTACTTAAACCTAACTAACCTAAGAACATCACACACATCCATGCCCGAGGCAGGATTCGAACCTTCGACCGTAGCAGCAGTGCGGCTCCGGACTGGAGCGCCTAGAACCGCACGGCCACCGCGGCCGGCTGCGAAGATTCATTCTATGTTTTCTCAGGGAGCGTGAAATATGCGTTCCAGTTACATAAAGCGATTTCTCAGATTGTAATAGAGTTTATACGATATTTATTTTAATATGCTATTTTCATTATGTTTTTTGACGAATTGTTTTTTTAATTATTTAGTTTATGTAACATATATATATTGTAAAACAACGCACCACGAAGGAATTATCCGAATTTCAGCGGTGCACCGTAGGTCTCTAGGAGAGCGAAGCGTTGCGAAGGATTGGAAAAGGTCACAGGTCATCCCCCTTTTCAAGAAGGGACGTCGAACAGATGTGCAGAACTATAGACCTATATCTCCAACGTCGATCAGTTGTAGAATTTTGGAGCACGTATTATATTCGAGTATAATGACTTTTCTGGAGACTAGAAATCTACTCTGTAGGAATCAGCATGGCTTTCGAAAAAGACGATCGTGTGAAACCCAGCTCGCGCTATTCGTCCACGAGACTCAGAGAGCCATACACACGGGTTCCCAGGTTGATGCCGTGTTTCTTGACTTCCGCAAAACCGGCCAGTGTGGCCGAGCGGTTCTAGGCGCTTCAGTCTGGAACCGAGCGACCGCTACGGTCGTAGGTTCGAATCCTCCCTCGGGCATGGATGTGTGTGATGTCCTTAGGTTAGTTAGGTTTAAGTAGTTCTAAGTTCTAGGGGACTGATGACCTCAGATGTTAAGTCCCATAGTGCTCAGAGCCATTTGAACCATTTTTTGACTTCCGCAAGGCGTTCGATACAGTTCCCCCACAGTCGTTTAATGAACAAAGTAAGAGCATACGGACTATCAGACCAATTGTGTGATTGGATTGAAGAGTTCCTAGATAACAGAACGCAGCATGTCATTCTCAATGAGGAGAAGTCTTCCGAAGTAAGAGTGATTTCAGGTGTGCCGCAGGGGAGTGTCGTAGGACCGTTGCTATTCACAATATATATAAATGCCCTTGTGGATAACATCGGAAGTTCACTGAGGCTTTTTGCGGATGATGCTGTAGTATATCGAGAGGTTGTAACAATGGAAAATTGTACCGAAATGCAGGAGGATCTGCAACGAATTGACGCATGGTGCAGGGAATGGCAATTGAATCTCAATGTAGACAAGTGTAATGTGCTGCGAATACATAGAAAGAAAGATCCTTTATCATTTAGCTACAATATAGCAGGTCAGCAACTGGAAGCAGTTAATTCCATAAATTATCTGGGAGTACGCATTAGGAGTGATTTAAAATGGAATGATCATATAACGTTGATCGTCGGTAAAGCAGATGCCAGACTGAGATTCATTGGAAGGACCCTTAATGAATGCAATCCTAAAACAAAGGAAGTAGGTTACAGCACACTTGTTCGCCCACTGCTTGAATATTGCTCAGCAGTGTGGGATCCGTGCCAGATAGGGTTGATAGAAGAGATAGAGAAGATCCAACGGAGAGCAGCGCGCTTCGTTACAGGATCATTTAGTAATCGCGAAAGTGTGAGGGATATGACAGATAAACTCCAGTGGAAGGCTCTGCAGGAGAGACGCTCAGTAGCTCGGTACGGGCTTTTGTTGAAGCTTCGAGAACATGCCTTCACCGAGGAGTCAAGCAGTATATTGCTCCCTCCTACGCATATCTCACGAAGAGACCATGAGGATAAAATCAGAGAGATTAGAGTCCGCGAAGAGGCATACCGGCAATCTTTCTTTCCACGAATAATACGAGAGTGGAATAGAAGGGAGAACCAATAGAGGTACTCAAGGTACCCTCCGCCACACACCGTCAGGTGGGTTGCGGAGTATGGATATAGATGCAGATGTAGAATCGAACGGAAATCGGTAGATATGATGTACTCGTACGTTTACAGACAAACAAATGATTACAATTTTACAAAAATTGGAAGATGTATTCAAGAGAAAGAGCTTCACAAATTAAGCAAGTAAATAAAGCCTTGGTCCACCTCTGGCCCGTATGGAAGTAGTTATTCGGCTTGGCATTGAATCACAGACTTGTTGGATGTCGATCTGAAGAATATCGTGCTAAAATCTGTCCAATTGGCAGGTTAGATCGTCAGAATGCCGAGCTGGTTGGAGAACCCTGACCATAGTGCTCTAACGTTCTCAATTTTGGAATGATCCGGCAATCTTCCTGGCCAAGGTAGGGTTCGGCGAGCACGGAGACAAGTAGTAGAAACTCTCGAGATATGTCTGGTCATCGGGGCTCACACCGAAGACAGTTCTACTGCAGTCAATGAGATTACAAGCCGAAGACATATCTGGATACACTCCAGCCATATGGCCCGACAAGTAGGAGTGATGGTCTGGGGTGCCGTTTCCTTTCATAGTAGGACCCCTTTGGTTGCCGCCCGCGGCAGCCTTGGCTGCATAGTAGTACGTCAACGATATTCTACGCACCGTTGCCTGTCATAAAAAGCCATCCTGAGCTTATATTTCAACGTGACGATATGATGCCCGCCTGCAGACAGGGAGAGTTCCAACGGCTTCTCTTCATCCTTGCCGGGCCCTATCTTGGCCAGCAAGGTCGCCTGATTTCTCCCCAATCGAGAACGTGTGGGGCATTATGAGCTCTTCAAACAACTCGGCATTCTGACAACCTAACTCCATAGTTGGACAGAATTTGGCGCGATATGCCTCAGGAGGACATCTACCAACTTTATCAGTCACTACCAAGACGAGTAACTGCTTGCAGACGGACCAGGGGGACATAAAGCGTTACTGACTTGCTCAATACGTGGAACTCTTCTTGCTGATTAAAATCGTACATTTTTTATGAAATTGTAATCTGTTCGTATATTTGCAACACATCTACCGATTCCCGTCCTATTCGGATAATTCGTTTGTGTTGTGTCTTTTTTTTTCTTACACTGTATATACTTTTTAATAGTAGGCTAGTCCTTAACAATATTATTTTTTGTCATGTTGCTCTCGTGAAGTTTGTGGACGGGCTGTTCTGCAACATTTATTTATTACACCGTCTTCTCTGCCTCGTGATGACTGGATGTTGTGTGATGTCCTTAGGTTAGTTAGGTTTAAGTAGTTCTAAGTTCTAGGGGACTGATGACCTCAGATGTTAAGTCCCATAGTGCTCAGAGCCATTTTATTACACCCTCTGTTGATGATGCCTATTGCCACATTCTTCTCTGTTTGACTAATTTCCTTGTACTTTGTTTTCCGAGGCTATGCCTTGGAGGGCGAAACGGTCGTGGTTTAAAAAAAAAAAAAAAAAGTCAGAAGTGCAACTGGCATTTATTCCAAAGTGAATGCTATAGTTGCGGAATCTGCATTCACAGGCTCCACATGCTGGACAAGAAATTTTTCCTTTTTTTATTATTTTTAATGAAGAAACCACCGAAGTTAACGTACATAACTAGTTTCTTTCGTTGGAAGGAAGCTTAATTTCACAGGTTGAAAGAAGTAATTGTTAGTCTGTGACTCCTTTTCTGGTGCGCAAAAGGTAATATTATTCCGTCATTAGTAATCTTCTGCAATATGGAAGCAAGTGCAGTGCTCAGACATAAGACTCATGTTAGAGAAGTCGGTTCAGATCCCCGTTTCATAACTCTGACTTATATACTGCACAGTTTCCGTAAATCGCTAAAAACCAAGATGTTTTATCTCATAAAGACATGCTTAATTTCCTCCCTCATCCTTCCCCAATCCCGACTTGTGGTCCGTCCTTAACAAAACTCGCTGTTAACGATACCTCAAACCACCATCTCACAAAATCGTACCCCTGTAGTGAAATTGCTTCGAAATTACAGACCGTGTAGTATTCAGTTTCAGGCATAAATAATAAATGAAATCGTATGTTTTCTAAGAAAAATACTTCGCTTCTCAAAAATTATTTCTTACGCTTCGGTCAATAAAATTCCGTTAAAATTGCTCTAAATTTAGGTTGAATAATTCCCTGACAGCAACCAGCAGCTTACTTAGATACTGCTGTAATTCGTACAGACGAGAGTAAGGTAATAGTATCTTCCGCGTCCCATATGGTATTTAAGCAGAAAAGCTAATGAAACTCATCTCGTGTATCCACGTGTAATCTGATGAACACATACATTATAGACGACATTTTTAAGAGCGATTACGGAACAACCCTAAACGAACTAGAGGCTATAAAAATGTGGGTAGCAATCAGAGGAAAGGGCAGCAATTAATTTTTAACTAAGCTGATGATAAAATACGAGTCTAAATTGAAAATTCCTGGGATGTAAGAGCCTTCCCTGGGCACGGCAGATACACAGGTAACGGTGCCGTTTTATTATTCCAGTCCATTTCACGACTAATACAGCTCACGCAAAGCGCCTTGCTCGCGAAAAATGAAGCAGGATTTTCGTTGTAAGTAACACAAAACTAACTCAGGTTTTATATTAGAAAGCTGCTTAGTTTTAGCTCATTGTTATGTCAGATTAAAGTTAAGCAGTCCTTTTCCTCACTTTTTTTCCGTAGGGCAACATCAACCCTAGGAACTATCACCACAAGGACAATTAAGTTAATGCTTCATTTTAAACATGGACAGCTACCTGACGATAAACATATCTGTACAATCTTTCTTCGTCAATACATTCTGCTCCACGGAGTTAATCAATACGTGAACATTGTTTTTCCTTCAGTCACTCTTCAACGAAACGAAAAAAAATTAATAACAGTTATTGTTGAGAAACAAAGAGTAGCACCTGCGCGACGTAGTGATTTTCTGGTTATCTTTGGGCGGCTTGGCAGGCGTAGTAGTGGCCAAATTACGATCACCAGAGGACAAATTTCAATCGGCCGCGGCATTCGCTCGTTCTACATGAAAATAAGAAAACAACACCCCATACACAATCCTTATAAAACTTAAATCCAGTATATTAAAATGATAGTGCATTAAAATAGAAAAAGTATTACGCAACGGTGTCAGGTCTGAATCCTGATCTGTCACACACTTTTAGTTTGCCTGTAAGTTTCAAATCAGAACACATCCCGCTGCAGAGTGACAATTCAATATGGAATTGGAAATCTCGAATCTGAAACCTCTGCCACACACCCCAAGTGGCTTGCGCAGTATACTAGTAAATGTAGATGTAAACATTCCCCTAGGCGGTGGCTAAGCCGTTGCTCCACAATATCCGCTCTGTCAGGAGCAAGGTATGCATAAGAATTTTTGTGAAGTTCGGAAGGTAGGAGAAGAGGGTGGGTTGTGTGTCGTGCTTGGATAGCTCAGCCAGCAACGGTAACCCATCGTGTTCAGTCAGGGTACTGGTTTCCCTCTGGTAACAAATAAACTGAGCGAAGTTCTCGTTGATGGAATCTGAAAGATGTTACGCGACATCCCCGTAGAACCACTGACGAAACCACCACGATGAAACAGAAAGAAAGGAAACAAAAATAAAAAAGAAGTCTATAGAGCACTTGCCAGAGAGATTCAAAGGTCCCAGACTCGACTGCCGGTCAGGCAGACAGTTTTAATACGCGAGGAAGTTAATAAATGTATTAAGATCATATAAAGAATTTTGGGATTGTCTCTGCCCACGGCCAGCCAGCTGGAATATTTGACGGGTAAGAGTGAAATTCTACAACAGACCACCATGCACTCGTGAGATTTTTATCCTTCGTTATTTACTCCTAGGAGCACAGCAGGCTGTTTGAGCTCCGGTCGCTGTTCTTCCTAACCAGATAACCCGTAGACAGAGAGAGGTGCAGAGGGGATCCCAATTGGGAATATTTGGGACTGCCTACTCTGACATTTGTCTAACACCCAAGGGAAGCCTTCCAAAACCATGCTTGAAACGCGGGGAATTAGGAATGAAAAAAAAAATTGCTGCGAATGCGCAAGGGAGGATTTAACCGGTGCGTCCAGTTGTGCATGCAACAAGAACCTACTGCCTGCCTGCGTAAATGATTTCGTCTCTCCTTCTCGACATCCTATCCTGGTCACCTTCTTCTACTCCCCTCTCGTACTTTCTCCCTGGTCTAACTGAAGAAAAACAACGACTTCTATTTGCTTCTAGGTCGTACGTCGAGTAGATCTGCTTGATTTCCGGAGTTAATGTAAGAACCTACGTATTATCATGGATGACTGGTTGAAGTAAGGCAAGCGTAATTTTATAGCATTGTTAGATTTAGAGAAAGCTTTTGACAATATTGACAGAAATACACAATTTAAAATCTAGTATGTAGCAGCAATTTATTGCAGGGAGCGAAAGCGAAAGCGTTATCTACAACTGGATAAACCAAGAATCCAAATACATGAAAGAGAAGCAATAGTTGATAATGGTATAAGACAAGAGTTGCTGCATATCTCACATGTTGCTCAACCTGTACGTAGAATAAGTAATAGGGGAACCAAGGAGAATGGTGGAAAGGGATTTAAAGTTCAGGGGAAGGAAATACAAACTTTTAAATTCGCCGATGACATTCTAATTTTGTCACAGACGGCAGATTAATGGCTCGAAAAGATGTTATGAGTATCAACAAAAGTAAAACATTGGTAATCATGTGTAGTTAAAACAAAACAGGCGATGCTGAGGGAATCTGTTTAGGAATTGAGACAATAAAACCAGAAGAAGGGTTTTGCTGCTGGGGCAGCAAAATAATTGATCGAAGCCGTTCCGGAGAGGATACAGAATGCAGGCTGCCAATAGCAAGGAAATTATTTCTGAAACAGAAAAAATTGTTAACATCTAATACAGATTTAAGTTTTAGGATGTTTTTTTCCGAAATTATTTGTAGCATTGTGCAGAAGTGAAACGTGGACAGTAAGTAGTTCAGACAAGAAGAGAACAGAGGTTTTTGAAATATGATGCTACAGGAGAAGGCTGAAGATTAGATGGATGTATAGGATAACTAATGACGAGATACTAAATCGAGGCCGGCCGTGTGGCCGAGCGGTTCTAGACGCTACAGTCTGGAACCGCGCGACCGCTACGGTCGCAGGTTCGAATCCTGTCTCGGGCATGAATGTGAGTGATGTCCTTAGGTTAGTTAGGTTTAAGTAGCTCTAAGTTCTAGGGGACTGATGACCACAGTAGTTAAGTCCCATAGTGCTCAGAGCCATTTGAACCATTTGAACTAAATCGAATTGGGAAAGTCAGAAAATCGTGGCAAAATTGTCTGAAACAAGGAATCGATTGATAGGAAGCTGATGGTGATGAAGACCTCCGCCAGCGAAACTAGCGCCACAGCCAGCCACGAGTGGAGTTCCCCGCGGCGAACCTCTGTCCCCTAAAGCCGCGAGGCGCGAGTAATCGGATTGACGCCTACACCCCACAGCCTCTCAGCGGCTCGTGTCGAAGCCATATTCGGCAGTCACGCCCTCTGGGTTGCGTCAAGCCGATACGCTGTTGGCTTTCTAACAGGATTACAGCAAAGGTTAGCCTGCTTAGCTTAAGAAAACAAGAAGAAAGTACCTTATTTAGGTAACTACATTCCGTTTACAGTTGTATTACACACGTGAAATTGTCGAAAGGGAAATCTGAAATAAACTACAGCTTTGGAAAAATAGAATAGAACTCTGCTACAACAAGAATCCTCGAGATAATAATTATTGAGAATCTAGACGAAGTATTTACTATTAAAAACAGTCTTGATCACAATTTATTTATTACGGTGACCAGTTTCGACCACTACTGTGGTCATCTTCAGACCAATGAGTAAGGACCTCCTTCCTTACTGATTGATCACTACTTAGTGATTCTCCAGCAGAAGGAGGTCCTTACTGATTGATCACTACTTAGTGATTCTCCAGCAGAAGGAGGTCCTTACTCATTGGTCTAAAGATGACCACAGTAGTGGTCGAAACCGGTCACCGTAATAAATAAATTGTGATCAAGACTGTTTTTAATAGTAAATATTTGTAACACATTGATCACTGTCACTCCCATAATGTATTCAAAAGTAACTAGACGAAGCAGATGTGAAATCGATTCTGTAAACGCACTTTCTTTGGCTTTATACATCTTGTAAGTTAGCCAAGCGCAACACGTGAGATTAATCTACAATTACGTCGAAACCCCACAAGATTTGCGGTTACCACAATAATTTAGGTTACCACAATCATTTCTCCCTTTCCTGATTCATTCACAAAAGCTATCCGAGAACAACGGTTGTCAGTAACTCTACATGCAGAGTACAGTTTATCTGATTTCTACCGTTGTGACAATTTAGCGAGTTGTTTTTAGAAGGAAATATGCACTCAAAACATTGACAGTAAACTTCTTCGTGATGCGGTCTCCTGTCTCGTAGCGTCTGTGATGACAAAATTTCAAAGATTATATTCCGTTGTCATAAGCTATCCCTAAATCTGTAAATGCTATAAATGTAGGTTTGCCTTTTTGCAGTATAGGTTCCCAGATGAGTTGTATAGCTGGCATTCCCTCACATGTCCTTACAATATATGAAGGGCTTATTTCAATAGTGGTACAAGTCCATTACTTCCACTTTTCTGTCTATAATGCTTCTGAAATTAATGGTCGAAACAAACAGAAAGAAAGGTTCATCTCCAGCAAAAAGCCATATGCTTCAATATTTCTGGTATCTCAACGGCAGATTTTTCAGCGCTCATTTAACTTTAGGACTCTGTATCTCAGAATGAACAAAAATGGACTTGTACCAATATTGAAATATTCATATGTTACTTGATTTTGTTAATGTGTTACATTAAAAACAAGCATCATAATCAGAATTAAATTGGCCTACAAGTTTCGAAACAGAATAACGCATAACACAAAACTCGCACTGGCAGTAAAGGACGTGTCCACTTAGCAGTTATTAGTTCTTGTTTCTAGCAGTTAACGTACGTTCACCGCTGTTAATTTTAGATTATGTGATAAAATATAGTCACATCGTAGACCGCTGTTAAACATTAAGCAGCAGTTTTTTTTTTTTTTTTTTTTTTTTTTTTTACTGAATGGATCAGCTGTTTGTAGATAAGAGAAAAGACAAGAGCACGCTATCTTCTGTGGCACAATGCCTAGTAAAGAAAAAAAGGCATGGTAAGGCAGAGGTATAAGAAACTAAGAGTTTGGAACCAAAAGTATACAGACTGCAGGTGATCTTATGGTTCAAATGGTTTAAATGGCCCTGAGCACTATGGGACTTAAAATCTGAGGTCATCAGTCCCCTAGAACTTAGAACTACTTAAACCTAACTAACCTAAGGACAACACACACATCCATGCCCGAGGCAGGATTCGAACCTCCGACCGTAGCGGTCGCGCGGTTCCAGACTGTAGCGCCTAGAACCGCTCGGCCACACCGGCCGGCAGAGGATCATAAGCTGAGTATTTTAAGATAAAGATCCATTAGTCCGTAATGATAATTTAAAGCGAAACCAAATTCTGAATGAGCAATGCCTTTCATTCGCATGATTGTAAACTGCGTACCTCCCTCGATCGACTTCGGCAGTGAAACTTTGAAAATAGTTCACAGTCATTTCTGATGTTCCATGGTGAATATTTTTCTATGGAATTACATAAAAGCCTTTGGTGCGCCATACAATAAAGCCTTATACAACCGGATGTCTTAGCAGCAGGAAAATCTTTCAGGTTGTATGCTCGTGGCTCAAGATGCTTTTTCGTTCTTTTACGTTTCGTCCAGAGGTGCGCTGGACATCTTCAGAGTTGCTCGTGGTTCCACTGAGTTTTGATGACTACTTTGGTGTATACAGACCTAGTAGGAACTGAAGAAAAAGTGGTTCATACGGTAGTAACTGCCTGTCTAATTGTGCAATAGTCAAAGGGCCATTTGAGTGTGTGGCAAAATTGCTATCGTCGTTGTAATTCGTACATTGTGGTCCAGCGGTCACTGTGAATTGCTGGTGCGATCTGAAATTGTTGCTATAAGGTGTGTGTTGTATCTGGCAACAAAAAACACTTTAAAAACAAATACCTCCCTCGCACTGCTCATTAAAGAACAGTATAAAGTGTGCCTTTCCGACCATTAATTCCTTATCTCGAAATTGTTTAGGATCTATCCTCCTCCATCTATACAGGGTGACTTTTCAATGTTTACAGAAAATTAAATTACCTGCTGATAATGCTAAAATGAATCAGAGAAGCTACTCGCCATTCTTTTAATACAAATAAATACTTGGGAAACTATCACCACTTCACTGTAGTTCATGAATGATAAGTCAGTAGAATACAAGGCTAGATAATTCATAGTCAGTGGCAAAATAAAACTGACACGTAAAATATTTAATGCACCTTGACGTAAGCAACCCAACTTACATAATCCGAACCCGACTATTAGGTGATATACAGGGTGGTCGGAAATTCCCATTACAGACTTCTAGGACTTGTAGAGGGGCAGTGAGTACATCGTGTTTTGAATAGGAACCCATGTCCGGAAACGTCATCGAACGAGACTACGGAGCGTCAACGTTATAGGCGCGGGCGTCTGTAAATGTACGTATACACGGGGTGGTTCCTTGTCTTTCTAGGATGATGGAGAACGATAAATGTATTAATCTGAAGTAAGGATCCCTGTACCTGAAACGAACGAGTCGAAAGTAATAAATGAAAACCATTCTGGTACCTCTGGCAGTTCAATACATTTACCGGTTCTTGTGTTGCGAAGAGTGTAGGGCTGGTAACTTTCAGTGGTGGTAGTGTGGACAAAAACGAGAAAAAATGTCCAGTAAACGTGGGCTCTAAATTGCATACCTAAGGAGCTATGATCATTCGTTCATCTTCGCTAATGTGAAACACATCTCCTCTACTGAGCAAGTGTTCATAGCTGTTAAGGTACGCACTTTAGAGCCCACGTTTACTGGACATTTTTTCTCGTTTTTGTCCACACTACCACCACTGAAAGTTACCAACCCTAAACTCTTCGCAACACAAGAACCGGTACATGTATCCAACTGTCAGAGGTATCAGAACGGTTTTCGTTTAAAACTTTCGACTCGTTCGTTTCCGGTACAGGGATCCTTACTTCAAATTAATACATTTATCGTTCTCCATCATCCTAGAAAGTCTGTACCATCATCACGGAATCAGCCCGTGTATACGTACATTTACATACTCCCGCGCCTAAAGCTTTGATGCTCTGTAGTCTCGTTGGATGACGTTTCCGGACATGGGTTCCTATTCAAAATACGATGTACTCACTCCCCTCTACAGCTCCTAGAAGTCTGTAATGGGAATTTCCGACCACCCTGTATAGTTGGATTACCTAAGAAAATAACTGGAGGAGAATTTTCCGTTTGCTTCTTCTGCGGGCAACGTTTCCGTCAGCATCGAAAAATCACCCTGTATAATTCTGACTTTGAGGGTTTTCGACCCCGGCGTGCTTTGAACTTGCGAAAGTCATGTGGTAAGTCACGCTGCTTGGAGTCCTAGTCAGAACGCTTTCGACCTCTGAGTCAGGTAGTCCTGTTTTATCCAGCCTTCAGGCTGTCGAAACTGTGGCGTCATTGTGTACACACCAGGCCGCGTAACAGACCATTTTAGACGAGGAACGAATCAGTGAGGGAGCGGCCGACGCCTCCTTGCGAACTGGCCAGCCAGCATAGCGGTGCTGTTGCGCTAATGCGTGTTTTCTTCGTATGACGCTATGCAGCCGAGAACTCAAGGTCTCACAGGCCTCATGTTGTGCGCCGAGGACGCAAGATTACTGCGTTTAACACCAGCTGTTTTTGTCGTATTCGAATAACTTAGGTGGAGAAATTTTTAAGCCGTTGAGACTTCTGACTGGTTAGAAGAAGTTCGTCACGACTTCCTGTCTTGCACCACTCTCTTCACACTAGAGTAGCAACCAGCGCCCTCAGTTTGTCACATACAGGGTGTTTCAAAAATGACCGGTATATTTGAAACGGCAATAAAAACTAAACGAGCAGCGATAGAAATACGCCGTTTGTTGCAATATGCTTGGGACAACAGTACATTTTCAGGCGGACAAACTTTCGAAATTACAGTAGTTACAATTTTCAACAACAGATGGCGCTGCAAGTGATGTGAAAGATATAGACGACAACGCAGTCTGTGGGTGCGCCATTCTGTACGTCGTCTTTCTGCTGTAAGCGTGTGCTGTTCACAACGTGCAAGTGTGCTGTAGACAACATGGTGTTGAATTCCACCGCCTAGAACACAGTGTTGTTGCAACAAGACGAAGTTTTCAACGGAGGTTTAATGTAACCAAAGGACCGAAAAGCGATACAATAAAGGATCTGTTTGAAAAATTTCAACGGACTGGGAACGTGACGGATGAACGTGCTGGAAAGGTAGGGCGACCGCGTACGGCAACCACAGAGGGCAACGCGCAGCTAGTGCAGCAGGTGATCCAACAGCGGCCTCGGGTTTCCGTTCGCCGTGTTGCAGCTGCGGTCCAAATGACGCCAACGTCCACGTATCGTCTCATGCGCCAGAGTTTACACCTCTATCCATACAAAATTCAAACGCGGCAACCCCTCAGCGCCGCTACCATTGCTGCACGAGAGACATTCGCTAACGATATAGTGCACAGGATTGATGACGGCGATATGCATGTGGGCAGCATTTGGTTTACTGACGAAGCTTATTTTTACCTGGACGGCTTCGTCAATAAACAGAACTGGCGCATATGGGGAACCGAAAAGCCCCATGTTGCAGTCCCATCGTCCCTGCATCCTCAAAAAGTACTGGTCTGGGCCGCCATTTCTTCCAAAGGAATCATTGGCCCATTTTTCAGATCCGAAACGATTACTGCATCACGCTATCTGGTCATTCTTCGTGAATTTGTGGCGGTACAAACTGCCTTAGACGACACTGCGAACACCTCGTGGTTTATGCAAGATGGTGCCTGGCCACATCGCACGGCCGACGTCTTTAATTTCCTGAATGAATATTTCGATGATCGTGTGATTGCTTTGGGCTATCCGAAACATACAGGAGGCGGCGTGGATTGGCCTCCCTATTCGCCAGACATGAACCCCTGTGACTTCTTTCTGTGGGGACACTTGAAAGACCAGGTGTCCCGCCAGAATCCAGAAACAATTGAACAGCTGAAGCAGTACATCTCATCTGCATGTGAAGCCATTCCGCCAGACACGTTGTCAAAGGTTTCGGGTAATTTCATTCAGAGACTACGCCATATTATTGCTACGCATGGTGGATATGTGGAAAATATCGTACTATAGAGTTTCCCAGACCGCAGCGCCATCTGTCGTTGAAAATTGTAACTACTGTAATTTCGAAAGTTTGTCCGCCTGAAAATGTACTGTTGTCCCAAGCATATTGCAACAAACGGTGTATTTCTATCGCTGCTCGTTTAGTTTTTATTGCCGTTTCAAATATACCGGTCATTTTTGAAATACCCTGTATATTCCAAACTTTCTCTTCCATCATTTCCATCATAAGATCTGATCTTTGCAGCTCTGTCTAAGACCATCGAAATTGTTTCTTCTCACATTTCCTGCCATCATGACCCTTCTACTGGTTAGCTTTTTCCACATATTTTTTTCCCGTGATTCTGCAGAGAACGTCCTCATTTCTCCGGTCTTCCCCAGTCCGTGATTCACTTCGACAGGAAGCTATGTTCCATTCGAACATTCTCAGTTATGGCTTATATTTGATATTAGACATGGCGAAGAATGCTGCCTGTGCGTATGCTTCTTGTGTCCTTCTTTCTTCTCCCCCCAAGCGTTACTTTGCATCTCACTTAACGTTATAACAAAACGAATCATTCACAAGAACACAATCACCTTCATCGTTATTGTCGGAATCACTTGAAAACACTGCCACTTTACGCTTCTCTACAAAATGGTTCAAATGGCTCTGAGCACTATGGGACTTAACATCTGAGGTCATCAGTCCCCTAGAACTTAGAACTACTTAAACCTAACCAACCTAAGGACACCACACACATCCATGCCCGAGGCAGGATTCGAACCTCCGACCGTAGCAGCAGCGCGGTTCTGGACTGAAGCGCCTAGAACCGCTCGGCCACACCGGCCGGCACGCTTCTCTACGTGCCTAATTATGTCACTGTCACTGGAATCGTCCACAGAACCATAAAAACATTCACTCTCTCTAGCAAAATCTGAATAATCATCGTCAGAAACCTTCGAAAGCATTTTAGATTCGTTCATTTCCTTTCGTTTTCTGAATCGTGCCACCTCTAAAAGCAGTAGGAAGTTGAGACGAAAATAGTAACTATTTGAAGTATAAAAATATTAAATAATCAAAAAGTACATGAATACTATCAAATTTGATACATTGACTGTTGTTGACTAAGTAGTTAAAATGTACCACAGCAGATGGCGTCTAAAGACAGCGTGTAGAAAATATGAGCTATCTCGAGATCCGTCAGTAACAGATAGCGCTCTATACGCGAGTGTACTCGGGATATGGCCGCGATGTGTTAATATAATTGTTTCATTCCGTCGACTACATTGGTCCGTAATTTGACGCTACTTTTTTGCTGATCGCTTTTCCGTTACTCTTTCTGTGGTTTATGCTCAATCCACGATTTGCGCTCACGAGATCCTGTTCAGCAGGTTCTTTAATTCTTCCTCAGCTTCAAATCATAATGTTCAAATGTGTGTGATATCTTATGGGACTAAATTGCTAAGGTCATCAGTCCCTAAGCTTACACACTAGTTAACCTAAATTATACTAAGGACAAACACACACACCCATGCCCGAGGGAGGACTCGAACCTCCGCTGGGACCAGCCACACAGTCCGTGATTGCAGCGCCTAGACCGCTCGGCTAATCCCGCGCGGCTCCTCGGCTTCACTGAAGACAGAAATTCCTCAGCGAATGTTATCGCTGATATGCTTCTATTGAAATTTCAGTACCACTCCCAAAAATTTCTTTTATTTCCTTCATTGCTTCTTTGTTACACAAGTAGAACAATAAGTGAGACTGTACCCTTTGCTTACGACCTTTTTAATCGTAGCTCTTCAAAAAATGGTTCAAATGGCTCTGAGCACTATGCGACTTAACTTCAGAGGTCATCAGTCGCCTAGAACTTAGAACTAATTAAACCTAACTAACCTAAGGACATCACACACATCCATGCCAGAGGCAGGATTCGAACCTGCGATCGTAGCGGTCGCTCGGCTCCAGACCGTAGCGCCCAGAACCGCACAGCCACTCCGGGCCGGCCGTAGCTCTTCGATGCTTGTTGTTAACGCTTGGTTCTTCTACTTACTGTATACTACCCCCAATTCCCTATACCGTGTACTGATTTTCCTGTGATGTTCAAACATCTTGCAATATTCTACTTTACCGAATGTATTTTCTAGGTCAGCAAGTCCTATGAAGTTGTTACAGTATCAGAGGGAATAATGATGAGTCATACATAAAAGTATTTTCGTTTCGGTCACTCGGTTTCTTCCCAAATCACTTCCTGGGATGTAGTCTGTCGGGTGGTATTAATTAAGATGAGATGTTCATGAAACGCAGAAGTTACGTCGTATAATTTATCTCGCCGAAGTGCTACCGACCAAAAGATACAATGACGAAACCAGAGTCAGACAGTTTAAAAGGATGAAACGTTAGCATTCATTTGTTTTTCCTTTAATAAATAATTTCATAATTATTATAAATAATAAGTCGTGACGTTTCTGCGTCTACTTTGCTAATCGTAGTATGTTCAACGTTCCTTCTCGCTCCTTCAGTTAGGTCCCACACTCCGTAATCTCGGGTCTGCTCGGGATAACCAACGACCGCTTAACCAGTGGACCATCAACCAACGCTGGTTATACACTGGAGAGCCAAAGAAATTGGTATAGGCACGCGTATTCAAATACACAGATATGTAAACAGGCAGAATACGGCGCTGCGGTCGGCACCGCCTATGTAAGACAAGTGTTTGGTGCAGTTGTTAGATCAGTTACTGCTGTTACGATGGCAATTTAAGTGAGTTTGAATGTGGTATTCCAGTCGGCGCAGGACCGATGGGACACAGCATTTTCGAGGTAGCAATGACGTGGAGATTTTGCGTACGACCATTTCACGAGTTTACCGTGAATATCAGGAATCCGGTAAAACATCAAATTTTCGACGTCGCTGCGGTCACAAAAGATCCTGCAAAAACAGGACCAATGACTTCTAAAGAAAACCGTTCAACGTGACAGAAGTGCAACCCTTCCGCAAATTGGTGCAGATTTCAATGCTGCACCATCAGCGTGCGAACCATTCAACGAAACATCATCGATATTGGCTTTCGGAGCCGAAGGCCCACTCATGTACCCCTGATGACTGCACGACACAAAGATTTCGCCTCGCCTGGACCCGTCAACATCAACGTTGGGCTGTTGATGACTGGAAACATGTTGCCTGGCCGCACGAGCTCGGGGGTGCCTTAAACGATATTAGACAGGTGTACCAATTTCTTTGACTCTTCAGTGTATATGTAAGGGGCAAACCACAGGTATACTCCCTGTATACTCGGCGCAAAAATTGTCTTGAAACTTCTGGAGCCATAGTCGAAAGCTTTGAGCTGTACTCACGACAAACGATGTATCTCACAGTTGTAAATGATTTGCAGCTACTGAAACAGAGAACGCAAAACGCCTTTTGTCGCTTGAGCACATCGCAATCAGCAATAAAAAACGGGATCCGATTGCAGATTTCGAAGCCCCCCCCCCCCCCCCGCCACCGACGCACAGGTTGGAATGGGGGGAGGGAGTATCAAGTGTGGTATCGTTGAATGTCCCAGTCCAAGACAAAAAATTTGGAATTATGAACTTCCCTTGATCCGGTGTGTAGGTTTTGATATTTAAATGTCTTCAGCTAAAATGAACACCCTTATATACATGCTGTCGGAACCAGGTTCTGTTTACAGCTTCATGATGGTCGCATCCGTGTTTGGCGACATCGCGGTGAACGCACATTGGAAGCGTGTATTCGTCATCGCCATACTGGCGTATCACCCGGCGTGGTGGTATGGGGTGCCATTGGTTACACGTCTCGGCCACTTCTTGTTCGCATTGACGGCACTTTGCACAGTGGACGCTACATTTCAGATGTGTTACGACCCGTGCCTCTGCCCTTCATTCGATCCTTGCGAAACCCTTCATTTCAGCAGGATAATGCACGACCGCATGTTGCAGGTCCTGCACGGGCCTTTCTGGATACAGAAAATGTTCGACTGCTGCCCTGGCCAGCACATTCTGCAGATCTCTCACCAACTGAAAACGTCTGGTCAGTGGTGGCCGAGCAACTGGCTCGTCAGAATACGCCAGTCACTACTCTTGATGAACTGCGTTATCGTGTTGAAGCTGCATGGGCAGCTGTACCTGTACACCCCATCCAAGCTCTGACTCAATGCCCAGGCGTATCAAGGCCGTTATTACGGCCAGAGGTGGTTGTTCTGGGTACTGATTTCTCTGGATCTATGCACTCAAATTGCGTGTAAATGTAATCACATGTCAGTTCTAGTATAATATATTTGTCCAATGAATGCCCGTTTATCATCTGCATTTCTGCTTGGTGTAGCAATTTTAATGGCCAGTAGCGTATGAACTCAGGAGCCGATGTCGCGTGCCAGCTGGACCCCCTCGGTCTTTCCTTCGTGTCGGCTGCCTCTGAATGGTCCCTCGCGAGCAGCCGACTCGCGGAAGCTCCCAGCCTCGGGCGCAGGGCACCTCCCGTAGCACATCCCCCCCCCCCCCCCTCCTTCCTCCACATCTCAGCTCGCCGGATGCGGCAGCGCGCCCCTGCCAGCCGTAATTGTGTTGTATATTCAATTAGGCGCCGGCGGTCCGTCTTTCGTATTCGTTTCCTGCGGGTCCCATTTGCAGCGCCATAAATAACGACGAGGAAATTAGCGGGCATTGTGTGGTCGAGAGCGTGATGCATGCTGCAAGCATCCTCCTCCCCCGACTTCCTCTCTTAATTGTGCGCTGCATCGTCATTGCGTGCCGCTAAAATATCCTGTCGGCTTGTACCACCTTTTGAGGCTATACCACTCGAGGATGATGGGGTGGTCAGTTTATGACTGCCCTTCGCGTTAGAGATAAAGCTGGTGAGTACTTTAAACTGAATTTACATCAATATTACTCAAGGCATGTTACGGTGTGTGACGGAGAGCGCTTCTGTGACTACTATCTCCCTCACTCCTCTTCCTGTTTCATCCGCAAATGGTGTGTGGGAAGAACTACGGTAGGCAGCTTCCGTATGAGCTAGAAAGCGTCTGATTGCTTTCTAGTTCTAGTCAAGTCGCAAAACTTGTATGACAGGAAGCAACAAGTTATCTGATTCTTCTTGGCGGAAGGCTTGTTAATAGCAAATCTCTTTGCGATGGCTAACGGCTCTCTTGAAGCCTCTGCCTCTGTTGTTTGAAGAACATCGGCGTGACGATCTCGTGCTTAGGGACCAATCCTTGGCGAAATGTGCCACTCTTCCTTGTAACTTCTCTTTCTGCTCTATTAAACCTATCAACCTATCGTGTAAGAGTCTCAACCTCACAAACTATAATCAAACATCGATTGAACGAATGTATTTAAAATTTGAATCTCTGTGGTCCATTACACAAAAAGTGTTAAGACGCAAATGTGACTCCTAAATACATCAAAGAGAACATCAACAGTTAAAAAAATGCGTCCAAAATCGCTAAAGTAAGGAGTGAAATTATATGGCTCTAATTTGAAATGAAAAACCAGCACAGAAAAAAGGAGTTTCTGAACCAACAGTTGTATAGTATAAAAAGTTCTCGGTAAGCTTACCGCGGCAAATTAGAATAAAATCGCAAGCTCTCGTTGACTACCTCCATCACCGTCTTCAGGGGCTATGTCTGACTGTAGCGAAACTGGGAGCCTCGCCAGTATCACGACATCCAGACATAGTCTTTAACCACGGTAATGGAGTTACTCATCGAAAGCTTGGTATTTTATTCGAATTTGCCTCGGCAAATAACTCCGTTGCGAAAGACTTCGTAGCCAACAGTTGTATAGTGTTCCTCCTGCGTTTAAAAACGCGGAAAATTGGAGCAACAATGAGTACATCTAACGAGTAATGTATTGTAAATACACAACTCGCGAAGTGTAACATTTAAGCAAAATTGTCATTTTGGAGAAAGTTGCTGCAGTATCCAAATTGCATTCGATGTTTTTAACGATGTGCTAACTGAAAAATGAGCGAAAGCCCGAAACGCGACTGACAAAAATACATAAAAAGTGGCTGGCTGTTGTATTTCTCGAAATAATGTAACCTACAGTGAAGAAGCTCAACAAACACTAAAATGGATAAATTAATGTTAAATCCTTCTATAGTCCGTACATATTTAGTATCAATCAAGATCAATACAGAAATTTCGGAGGGATGATTAATGGTATGCTTCCGGGTATTCTACCATGTCGTTGTTCCCATGGATACACGTCGAGAAAACATGGAAGACACATGAGAGTTTTGACCAAAAAAATATCTGCTCCACCGTAAAATGTTTGAACCTTAGCTCAAGTCACATTCTTTGGCTCCTTTACATCCTGTAAATCACTTAGGAGCTGTTATTTGTAGCAAAGTGCTCAGAGTGCTGTGTAATCACCATAACTGGAAAATATAAACAATATTTTTTTCGGATTTTTTCATTGAGATTAATTCTGGTGATTCAGATAACTGTGAGTAATGTCATCAAGTCGACCTCATGATTTAGGTAATTGCAAATACCTCGCCACATTCAGTGCTTACTTGTTTCGATGTTTCTATCTTGACACGGCACCACAACGACACCTACAGTGCTATCTGCATCTTCATCTACGTCTACATGAATACTATGCAAATCACACTTAAGTGCCTGGCAGAGGGTTCATCAATCCACCTTCACAATAATTCTCTGTTAGTCCACTCTCGAATTGCCCGAGGAGAAAACGAACACCTATATCTTTCCGTACGAGCTCTGATTTCCCTTATTTTGTTATGATGATCGTTTCTCCCTATTTAGGTCGGCGTCAACAAAATGTTATCGCATTCGGAGGTGAAAGTTGGTGATTTAAATTTCGTGAGAAGATTCCGCCGCAATCAAAAAGGCCTTTGTTTTGATGATGTCCACGCCTAATACTGTATCATGTCAGTGACACACTCTTCTCTATTTCTCGATAATACAAAACGTGCTGTTCTTCCTTAAACTTTCTCGATGTACTCTGTTAATCCCACCTGGTAAGGATCCCACATCGTGCAGCAGTACTCCAAAGAGGACGTACAAGCGTAGTGTAGGCAGTTTCTTTAGTAGATCCGTTGCATCTTCTAAGTGTTATGCCGATAAAACGCAGTTTTGTTTCGCCTTCCCCACAACATTTTATATGTGTTCCTTCCAATTTAATTTGCTCGTAATTGTAATACCTAGGTGTTTAGTTGAATTTACGGTCTTTAGATTTGACTGATTTATCGTATAACCGAAATTTGACGGATTCCGTTTAGCACTGATGATTTCACACTTTTCATTGTAAGCATTAAAAAAAATTTTAAAAATGGGATTAAAATTTATAGTAAGAAGGTATCAATAATGCTCCGTCTGTGTCGCTTTTCATGTTTATTCGGACTGTCAGTTGAAAACTTTACGAGTCAACTGCCAATTTTCGATCCATACAGATGTCTTTTAGAAATCTTTTTGCAATTTCTCTTGATCTTTTGATGACTTTACTGAACGATAAACGACAGCATCATCTTCAAACACCATAAGACGGTTGCTCTGATTGTCTCCTAAATCGTTTATCTAGGTAAGGAACAGCAGAGGCCCTATAACACTACCTTGGGGAACGCCAGCTGTTGTACCATCTAATGGTGAGTGGCTAGGCGACTTGAAGCCGGTAATGCAAGATAAAAATTCTACCATCTTAAAATGCGACGGATTGTAGTTATTTCTGAAAACGTTTATTCAACACAGTCACTGTGATCTAGACTCATAATATTTTCATATCTAAATACTGTGCATCACAGTTGGCTGTACAAGGATTCTTGTTTAAACTCATTTTTAGCAGAATTCTCGCCCATCTGACAAACTCCGATCCACAGTTGTGAGATATGGCCTCTATAGATGACTTGTAACAAAGTTTTCAACTGACAGTCCGAATAAACATGAAAAGCGACACAGACGGAGCATTATTGATACCTTCTTACTATAAATTTTAATCCCATTTTTAAAATTTTTTTAACGCTTACAAAATTGCATCCATGACTTACGCCCTATTTAATCCAAGTGCTTCTGATTTTCGCCTTTTCATCGTTGTTAAGGGTGGCAGTTGGAGGATCAAAGTCGCAAAGCACTTTATTATGTGACAAATTACGGATTTCTTCTCACTGAACTTTATTAATGCTGATATTTTTAAATCATACATCATCGATCTCAGAATACATATTTAATCAACACATCAGACCGGCAACCAGGTTGACACGTGTTCCCTTACTTGAAGCCGCAGCATACTAATGAACAAAACAGGAGCGTAGGGGATGTCATTCCAGCCGTGTAACTGGAGTGAAGAGTTTGTAGCAAGCAGAACATAGCATGCCATTCTCAACCGAGAGGAATCTTCGGAACTAAAAGCAAGTTCGCGTGTATAGCAAGGGAGTGTTATTCAACCATTAGTTTTCACTAGAAACATAAATGATCTGATAGATAACGTTGAAAGTTTCATGTAGTTTTTGACGCACATTGGTTCTGGCAAAAACGCAACGCTAAAAAATTGAAGTAAAACGCAGGAAGATCTGTAGAGGATTGATGTTTGGTGCTACGATTGGTAACTGACTCTCTACGTAAAAAAATGTAAGGTATTGCACATAAATAGGGAGAAACAGCCATTATTTTACGAACTCACAATTGCAGAACAGTCACTAGAAACAACCACATCCATAAAATGTCTAGAGGTACGCGTGCAGAGCAATTTAAAGTGAGCCCAACACGTAAAAAAAATTGAAAGTGCGGCAGATGCCACACTCAGATTCACTGGGAGTGTTCTCAGTAGATGTGGTCCACCCACAAAGGAGGTAGCCGGAAAAACACCAAAACACTCATTCGACCAATTCTCGAATATTCCTCGTCAGTTTTGGATCCGCACTCTACTGGACTGGTAGAGAAAGAGAGAAGATCCAAAGAAGAGCACCGCGTTTCGTTAGAGGTTCATTTAGCAATGGCGAAAGTGTCACGGGAATACTCGTCCAACTCCACTCGCAGGCACTGCAAGAGGGGCACTCTGCATCACAGGGCAGTTTACTGTTAAAGTTTCGAAACGGTACTTTCCTAGGAGAGTCAACCAGTATATCGCTTCTCCTACTTACATCCCGCGAAAAGACCATGGGAGTAAAATAATTGTGAACTGGGTCCACCATCAATTGTTTCTCCCACGAACCATTCGCTACTGGAACAGAAAAGTGGGGGAGGGACAGTTGTACACAAAGTATGCTCTATCACACACCGTAAATGGATTGCGGACTATTGAAGTAGATACACAGGGTGTTTCCGTAAGAGGGTGCAAAAATTTAACGGGACATAGAGGATGCTTCAGTCCGTAACCACGCTACTGCTACGGTCGCAGGTTCGAAGCCTGCCTCGGGCATGGATGTGTGTCCTGTCCTTAGGTTAGTTAGGTTTAAGTAGTTCAAAGTCTATGGGACTGATGATCTCAGATGTTAAGTCCCATAGTGCTCAGACCCATTTGAACAATTTTTAGAGGATGCTCCACTGAACAATTTGAGGTAGGGAACCTGGAATTGGAGAAGCCAGGTTAAGGAGACCATAGAAATAAAATCAGATTACTGTGTACTTTTTTGTTTACGTAATTTAACTGCAAATACCATCATTGATACAATGAACGTACCGTTTGTACTGTATCGTACAAAATGTGCTGAAACTGACGGCCATCAACCTCTATGCTAGCATGACATCGGCGAACAAGTTTCTGACGCACCCAGACAAATTTCCCTGGTGTGTTTAGAATCACATCACAGGCAGCTACAATTCTGCTGCCAAGTACTTCCACCTCCGTATCCACTGGGGTCTCATACGCAAGTGACTTTATATATCACCTTAGGAAATAATCAAGCGGATTCAGTTCAGATGACCGAGCGAGGTGGCGCAGTGGTTAGCACACTGGACTCGCATTCGGGAGGACGACGGTTCAAACCCGCGTCCGGCCATCCTGGTTTAGGTTTTCCGTGATTTTCCTAAATCGCTTCAGGCAAATGCCGGGATGTTCCTATGAAAGGGCACGGGCGATTTCCTTCTCCATCCTTCCCTAATCCGATCTTGTACTCTGTCTCTAATGACCTTGTTGTCGACGTGACGTTAAACTCTAATCTCCTCCACAGTTCAGATGAACTCTATTAATAAATGGGTCTGTCGTTGGTTCATAGCAAACGTAAATATGATGCAACAGAGCCACCTTCTGGGCAAATAAAGTAAACAAAACCTGCAACATTACTTCCAGGTAATAAGGTTCAAATGGTTCAAATGGCTCTAAGCACTATGGGACTTAACTTCTGAGGTCATCAGTCCCCTAGAACTTAGAACTACTTAAACCTAAGTAACCTAAGGACATCACACACATCCATGCCTGAGGCAGGACTCGAACCTGCGACCGTAGCAGCAGCGCGGTTCCGGACTGAAGCGCCGAGAACCGCACGGCTGCAACGGCCGGCCAAGGTAATAAGGCTTGTCCTCCTTGTTTCCTTGCAGGAAATGAAGAATGTACATGTGAATAAACAGCACAGTACTTGTACGCATGTTAACTGTAAATAAGCTAGAAAACAGTAATGCAAGATAAGCGGTTTGCTGACGGAATGCCCATTTTTTAACCGTTTACGTTCCCTCTTGGGTTTTCCGTCTGAGTTATGGGCTGTTTTAGCAAACGACGCGCGGGCTGTAGACCGAGTTTTTCTTTTTAACAGTCGTAGCAATATGGAGAGGCCCATTTAATTTTTAGTTCTGGACCTCCGTTTTATATGGTGTATTTTATAGCCCTTTCTCCAAGTCCCCAGTTTATAGCTGTCTTCTCTTACCTCGATTGAGATTGGCGTGTGCATATGACCCCAGTTGTTTTTCCGCCCTAAAACAAAGCAAACAAACAAAACGGTAGACAAGCTTACTCCCACGTCTCCTTAAGCTGGCTCCTCCGACCCCAGATTCCTTACCTCCCTCTGGACCACGAGGTCCCGGATTCGACTCCCGGCCAGGTTGGGGATTTTCTCCGCCCGAGGGCTGGGTGTTTGTGATGTCCTCATCATTTCATCATCATCATTTGTGAGAGTGACTAGATTGGACTGTGAAAAGAAAATGGTTTATGTTAAAAATTGGGACTTCGTACGGGCGCTGATGACAGCGCAGTTGAGCGCCCCCCAAACCAAGCATCATCATCAACACTGCTCTTCTATTCTCTTTTTCCCTCCTCGTTCTTCTACACGAAGTTAAACTATTGGCCATTAAAATTGCTACACCAAGAAGAAATGCAGATGATAAACGGGTATTCATTGGACAAATATATTTTACTAGAATTGATATGTGATTACATTTTCACGCAATTTGAGTGCATAGATCCTGAGAAATCAGTACCCAGAACAACCACCTCTGGCCGTAATAAAGGCCTTGAACCGCTTGGGTATTGAGTCAAACAGAGCTTGGATGCGGTGTACAGGTACAGCTGCCCATGCAGCTTCAACACGATACCACAGTTCATCAAGAGTAGTGACTGGCGTATTGTGACGAGCCAGTTGCTCGTCCACCATTGACCAGTCGTTTTCAATTGGTGAGAGATCTGGGGAATGTGCTGGCCAGGGCAGCAGTCGAACATTTTCTGTATCCAGAAAGGCCCGTACAGGACCTGCAACATGCGGTCGTGCAATATCCTGCTGAAATGTAGGGTTTCGCAGGGATCGAATGAAGGGTAGAGCGACGGGTCGTAACACATCTGAAATGTAAAGTGCCGTCAGTGCGAACAAGAGGTGAGCGAGACGTGTAACCAACGGCACCCCAAACCATGACGCCGGGTGATATGCCAGTATGGCGATGACGAATACACGCTTCCAATGTCCGTTTACTGTGATGTCGCCAAACACGGATGCGACCATCTTGATGCTCTAAACAAAACCTGGATTCATCCGAAGAAATAACGTTTTGCCATTCGTGCACCGAGGTTCGTCGGTAAGTACATCATCGCAGGCGCTCCTATGTGTGATGCAGCGTCAAGGGTAACCGCGGCCATGGTCTCCGAGCTGATAGTCCATGCTGCTGCAAACGTCGCCGAACTGTTCGTGCAGATGGTTGTTGTCTTGCAAACGTCCCCATCTGTGGACTCAGGGATCGAGACGTGGCTGCACGATCCGTTAGAGCCACGCGGATAAGATGCCTGTCATCTCGACTGCTAGTGATTCGAGGTCGTTGGGATCGAGCACGGCGTTCCGTATTACCCTCCTGAAGCCACCGATTCCATATTCTGCTAACAGTCATTGGATCTCGATCAACGAGAGCAGCAGTGTCGCGATACGATAAACCGCAATCGCGATAGACTACAATCCGACGTTTAAAGTCGGAAACGTGATTGTACACATTTCTCCTCCTTACACGAGGCATCACAACAACGTTTCACCAGGCAACGCCGGTAAACTGCAGTTTGTGTATGAGAAATCGGTTGGAAACTTTACTCATGCGAGCACATTGTAGGTGTCGCCACCGGCGCCAACCTTGTGTGAATGCTCTGAAAAGCTAATCCTTTGCATATCACTGCATCTTCTTCCTGTCGGTTAAATTTCGCGTCTGTAGCACGTCATCCTCGTGGTGTAGCAATTTTAATGGCCAGTAGTGTATTTAGCCGCCTGCTAAACGAAGCCAAAACGTGATTCTCCACACCGTTTACCGAAGTTTTGACGAACCTGGCACAACAGCGTCGTGTCCGGAGATGCGGTCCCAGAGGTTCCGTTGTGTTGCGTCCGCTCGTTAACAGCGCGCCGCGATGCCCTAAGGATTAGCAGATGTGGCTAACGGTGCCTCTCTGCTCGGTGAGGAGCTCCGCTAGAGGAATATCCTGCGCGGCGGCTCGGCGCAGCTCCGTGTCGCGTCCATGTCCACACGACACACCACGACACGACACGATCCGGTCCACATTCCTCGACACCCGACACCGGGACCCGGCCGGTGGCCAGCGTCCGCTGCGTGGAAAGCGGCGAAGGGCGCGCAGGCGAAGCCACGGGTCAGCCAGTGTCCGCGGCCCCTGCTGCGGGACCCGCCGGCCTCCTTACAGCGGGCAGCAGAGTCACCCGTGCCACCAGCTGGACGGCGCCGTCGCCGGGCTGTCGCAGGCCACCGGGCGAGACTCGGGAACGTGCGTGACCGAAGGAACATAGCATCGTAACTCAGAGTAACATAGGCACTGCAATGTCGCATTTATCCGCAATACCGGGCAAGAAGAGAAAGCCAGTGGATGACTTTTATCCATAGTGGATGCTGTCGAACTCCGTGACTGTTCCTTTATGGGGTGTAGAAAAATATCCGCTACCAGTCACAATAAAAGGTTATTTATTTTCACACGACCGGTTTCGGGCTTGCGCCCATCTTCAGGTGTTTATACATTCGTGTACATGTTTGTACTTTTGGAGATCAATCAATGACCATAAGTTTGTAACTAAGTGGCAAAACTATCACCACAGCATAACAACACTCCTGGAAATTGAAATAAGAACACCGTGAATTCATTGTCCCAGGAAGGGGAAACTTTATTGACACATTCCTGGGGTCAGATACATCACATGATCACACTGACAGAACCACAGGCACATAGACACAGGCAACAGAGCATGCACAATGTCGGCACTAGTACAGTGTATATCCACCTTTCGCAGCAATGTAGGCTGCTATTCTCCCATGGAGACGATCGTAGAGATGCTGGATGTAGTCCTGTGGAACGGCTTGCCATGCCATTTACACCTGGCGCCTCAGTTGGACCAGCGTTCGTGCTGGACGTGCAGACCGCGTGAGACGACGCTTCATCCAGTCCCAAACATGCTCAATGGGGGACAGATCCGGAGATCTTGCTGGCCAGGGTAGTTGACTTACACCTTCTAGAGCACGTTGGGTGGCACGGGATACATGCGGACGTGCATTGTCCTGTTGGAACAGCAAGTTCCCTTGCCGGTCTAGGAATGGTAGAACGATGGGTTCGATGACGGTTTGGATGTACCGTGCACTATTCAGTGTCCCCTCGACGGTCACCAGTGGTGTACGGCCAGTGTAGGAGATCGCTCCCCACACCATGATGCCGGGTGTTGGCCCTGTTTGGCTCGGTCGTATGCAGTCCTGATTGTGGCGCTCACCTGCACGGCGCCAAACACGCATACGACCATCATTGGCACCAACGCAGAAGCGACTCTCATCGCTGAAGACAATACGTCTCCATTCGTCCCTCCATTCACGCCTGTCGCAACACCACTGGAGGCGGGCTGCACGATGTTGGGGCGTGAGCGGAAGACGGCCTAACGGTGTGCGGGACCGTAGCCCAGCTTCATGGAGACGGTTGCGAATGGTCCTCGCCGATACCCCAGGAGCAACAGTGTCCCTAATTTGCTGGGAAGTGGCGGTGCGGTCCCCTACGGCACTGCGTAGGATCCTACGGTCTTGGCGTGCATCCGTGCGTCGCTGCGGTCCGGTCCCTGGTCGACGGGCACGTGCACCTTCCGCCGACCACTGGCGACAACATCGATGTACTGTGGAGACCTCACGCCCCACGTGTTGAGCAATACGGCGGTACGTCCACCCGGCCTCCCGCATGCCCACTATACGCCCTCGCTCAAAGTCCGTCAACTGCACATACGGTTCACGTCCACGCTGTCGCGGCATGCTACCAGTGTGAAAGACTGCGATGGAGCTCCGTATGCCACGGCAAACTGGCTGACACTGACGGCGGCGGTGCACAAATGCTGCGCAGCTAGCGCCATTCGACGGCCAACACCGCGGTTCCTGGCGTGTCCGCTGTGCCGTGCGTGTGATCATTGCTTGTACAGCCCTCTCGCAGTGTCCGGAGCAAGTATGGTGGGTCTGACACACCCGTGTCAATGTGTTCTTTTTTCCATTTCCAGGAGTGTATAATAATGGTGCTTCATCTTTATTGATCTCCAAAAGTACAAACATGTACACGAATGTATAAACACCTGAAGATGGGAGCAAGCCCGAAACCGGTCGTGTGAAAATAAATGACCTTTTATTGTGACTGGTAGCGGATATTTTTCTACACCCCGGAAAGCCAGTGGAATACTACAAACAACTGCTCAGTGGTTCAAATGTTCAAATGCGTGTGAAATCTTACGGGACCTAACTGCTAAGGTCATCAGTCTCTAAGCTTACACACAACTTAATCGAAATTACCCCAAGGACAAACACATACACCCACGCCTGAGGGAGGACTCGAACCTCCGCCGGGACCAGCCGCACAGCCCCATGACAGCAGCCCCAGACCGCTCGGCTAATCCCGCGCTGCTACTCAGTGGTGTCACAACGACAAACTCAGGATAGCCGGAACCAAAACAACATACACTTTACAGAAAGGATCACTGCAAAGGAATCCTTCGGTTAAAATTGATGACACAAACATCAAACGAGCATACGTTACACGGTATCATGGGGTACACATACACTACTGGCCATTAAAATTGATACACCACGAAGATGACGTGCTACAGATGCGAAATTTAACCGACAGGAAAAAGATGCTGTGATATGCAAATGATTAGCTTTTCAGAGCTTTCACGCAATGCTGGCGCCGGTGGCGACACCTACAACGTGCTGGCATGAGGAAAGTTTCCAACCGATTTCTCATACACAAACTGCAGTTGACCGGCGTTGCCTGGTGAAACGTTGTTGTGATGCGTACCATCACGTTTCCGACTTTGATAAAGGTCGGATTGTAGTCTATCGGGATTGCGGTTTATCGTATCGCGACATTGCTGCTCGCGTTGGTCGAGATCCAATGATTGTTAGCAGAATATGGAATCGGTGGGTTCAGGAGGGTAATACGGAACGCCGTGCTGGACCCCAACGGCCTCGTATCACTAGCAGTCGATATGACAGGCATCTTATCCCCATGGCTGTAACGCATTGTGCAGCCACGTCTCGATCCCTGAGTCCACAGATGGGGACGTTTGCAAGACAACAACCATCTGCACGAACAGTTCGACGACGTTTGCAGCAGCACGGACTATCAGTTCGGAGACCGTGGCTGCGGTTACCCTTGACGCTGCATCACAGACAGGAGCGCCTGCGATGGCGTACTCAACGACGAACCTGGGTGCACGAATGGCAAAACGTCATTTTTCGGACGAATCCAGGTTCTGTTTACAGCATCATGATGGTCGCATCCGTCTTTGGCGACATCGTGGTGAACGCACATTGCAAGCGTGTCTTCGTCATCGCCATACTGGCGTCTCCCGCAGTGATGGTATGGGGTACCATTAGTTACACGTCTCGGTCACCTCTTGTTCGCATTGTCGGGACTTTGAAGAGTGGACGTTACATCTCAGATGTGTTACGACCCGTGGCTCCAGCCTTCATTCGATCCCTGCGAAAACCTACATTTCAGCAGGATAATGGAGGACCGCATGTTGCAGTTCCTGTACGGGCCTTTCTCGATGCAGAAAATGTTTGACTGCTGCCCTGGCTAGCACATTCTCCAGATCTCTCACCAATTGAAAACGCCTGATCAATTGTGGCGGAGCAACTGGCTCGCCACAATACGCCAGTCACTACTCTTGATGAACTGTGGTATCGTGTTGAAGCTGCATGGGCAGCTGTACCTGTTCACGCCATCCAAGCTCTGTTTGACTCAATGCCCAGGCGTATAATGGCCGTTATTACGGCCAGAGGTGGTTGTTCTGGGTAGTGATTTCTCAGGATCTATGCACCCAAATTGGGTGAAAATGTAATCACATGTTAGTTCTAATATAATATAGTTGTCCAATGAACACGCGATTATCATCTGCATTTCTTCTTTGTGTAGCAATTTTAATGGGGAGTAGTGTAGATGAAAAATAGAATTTCCACGAAGACATAAGGCTAACAACAGACAAAGCAGAAAAAATTCTACACAAACTGGTGAGGCTAATTTCAAAACAGTACAGACTACCTCTATCAGTTATACTGACATACCACTGTACGCTCTTCGTGTCAGTACTCAGCTTCGCAGCCAGCACGTGGGCGCATAGACTGAACGTGGTCACCAACAAATCGTCGGTCAGACGAGGGCAGAGAAGTCTTCTACTTAGGATGTCTGGAGCTTTCGGCACCACCTCAGCGGATGCACTGTGTGTGGTGCTCGGAATATGGCCCGTAGATATCACGATCAGATACAGAGCTGCAAGGTACTGGTTAAAGGTGGGGAGACTAGATAAGGTACACACAACAAGCGGTGTGCCGATAGAGACGACACACCACCTTAAATGTTCCACTACAGCACTCGTGGCTGCCGCATCGCGGTCACGAAGTGGGGCCGAGGCAGTGCCAGATAAGTTTTACATTCTGACGATAATTTATAAATTTGTAGTTTTAGCTTGACGATGTCCACTATGGACAAACGATAGATATTGTCATTGTGAAGAAGGTTGGGTTATCCCGACTGAAGCCTAGGTAAATTTCTAGGTAAACGGTGCGACTGAGGCTGTTCATTATTAAGATTTCAATTAATACTTATACAGTTGCTGACAGAGCTGCGAAATGTTGAAGATATTTAAATTACATTTGTGGATACTGTCTGCAAAATATGTTGCGAACAGAGTTAATAGCAAAGAAGTAATAAATTTAAACGTCATGTATGATGCGGCAGGTTTTAGGCATCTCCTTGTTCATGATGACGTATATCCTAAACTATGATAGATAGTTCTTACCGCGACAGCGATCTTTGCCTAAGAGTAAGGGAAATGTGTGCCAAGTTTGGCTGAAATCGTCCCAATGGGGCTTTAGGAGGAGATGTAGAATATACATACACACACAAACTCACTCACTCATACACACACATGTACACAAACACATTTTTATAAAAATGTATGGGTTTGTGTCTTTGTTTTTAATCTCCTATTGTGGTAGATAAGAATGCTTATTCTTTCATTTATATCATAGATTCCGCAGGTGGCTATTGTATAGACGAACCGGTAATTTGGTAAAAAGAAATTTTACGGTCAAGACAATTAAATACAGAATTATGCTCAGAAAGGAGTTCCATACGCACCAACAAAATTTTTTGATATTAGCGCAATAACAGAAAATTTCTGACAGGAGCCGGCCGCTGTGGCCGAGCCTTTCTAGGCGCTTCAGTCCGGAACCGCGCTGTTGTTACAGTTGCAGGTTCGAACCCTGCCTCGGGTATGGATGTGTGTGATGTCCTTAGGTTAGTTAGATTTTAGTAGTTCTAAGTTCTAGGGGACTGATGACCTCAGATGTTAAGTCATATAGTGCTCAGAGCCAGCCAATTTGAACAATTTTTTTGTCTGACAGGTAGCGTAGTTAATTTTAAATAAAACCTAAAATCATTTCTTCTGAACCTCTCCGTCTATTACTGAAACGTCCCCTTTGAAAAATTTATACAGGACTGTGCTTAACCTGACACACAATATTTTTAGCGCAACGCAATCTGACTTTCAATAATCCTTGCAAAAGAATGGCCCTTACTAACATTAACCTATACGTTTCACAAATCACTTACCTCACAAAAATCTTGGTTACTCGAACTACTGCAATACAGCGAGCACCACTACTGCCAGCTAAATAAAAGATTCAAACTACGGAAGGCACTAACTACTGATAGGGATAGTTAGCAAATGAAAGATTTTAATAGAGAACAAACAATGTATTTACCTTAATAGTCATAATATATATAGCAGTTCATGACAAATTTCAAAACTCCGCCATCCCTCTCCCCACATCCACCGCTGCTTGCGGCTCACCTCCAACTGCGCAACGCTACGCGCTGTTCACATCCAGCTGCCGCTGCCCAACACTACAATGGCAGACAACAATGCAAACTAGCCACAGACTTCACACAGCACAGCCAGTGATTTTTATACAGAGGTGGCGTTACCAATAAAAAAACCTAAACAGCCTACTTACATTACATGAATGAATTTTTTTTGAAAACCTGATGGTATGTGAAAGAAATTCCTAGTTTTTAAGTGCTGTTCAATAATGTTAAAATTATGTGTGCATATCCCGTAAAGTGACTGTTTCCATATCATTTCGATAAAAGAGTCGTTCTAACGTTGTGTGGAACATGTAGGTAGCTAAGTAAGAAACAGCGAAGAGATTCCAGCGGAATCGCAGAGGATACTAAACAGCCTAATAAAACAAGATTTCCAGGAAGCTTTTCGAAAAGTGAATATGCTCCCAAGTGCGTTAAAGTCGATGGTGCAAATTAAGATGTAGTTAAGACAGAATAGTTTTGATTAGTACTTGTGGGGGAACTTTTGACTACCGCGTCATACATCCCCAAGCCGCAGTTCAGTGCCTGGCTGTATCGTTAACCCCGGCCACATTCCGTATCGCCGGCGCTGGGCGACCAGACGCCTTGCGTGAAAGCGCGAGCCGCCAAGTAGCCCGCCGGTGGCGCAGGCCAGCGTGAGGTGGCGGAGAGCGCGGCGCGGCGGTCCACTTCACGCCGACGAGTCCCTCCGGCTCGCATCCGACACACTCGGCTTGGCGCGGACCGCCCCCCGCCTCCCTTCACCCACGTCCACACGACCGCAGCGATGCGCCGGACGCCCGCGGACACCTCGAATCGCGTTTTTTGGGCTCATCCTGAGAGAATAGTCGACACGCAGCCGGCAGGATGCGGTCTCTTCAAAACATGTCACCGGTCCAGAGCCACTTTTTGCACTCGAGTTCAGTCAACGAAGGAAAATTGGGGGGGGGGAATCATGTAGTCGCCAAAACGTTCACAATGCTACGAAGCACTGTCATGAACAACATACTAAAAATCCTGGACAGTGGTGTGTGAGCCTTGGGCTGGAGTTGGGCTTAAACGTCATGTTTTATACGTTTTTCTCGAATAAATCGAAAACCGCGCCTTCTAGCGAAGATGTTTTCCAGAAAAAAATTAATCTACATTAAATTTCCTGCAAAAAAGCTATGCTCATTTCTTCTCTAGGACCAAAAGTTTCCACAATGAGGCGGGTGGAAAAATTGCAATTGTTAACTATCAGTTTAATAATTAACGGCTGCTAAATATTAACATGACTTAATTAAAGACGAATGGGAAAAAACTGGTTGAGGCCGACCTCGGGGAAGATCAGTTTGGATTCCTGATAAATGTGGGTACACGCGAGGAAATTTTAACCCTAAGAGTTCAAAAATGGTTCAAATGGCTCTGAGCACTAAAGGACTTAACATCTTAGGTCATCAGTCCCCTAGAACTTAGAACTACTTAAACCTAACTAACCTAAGCACATCACACACAACCATGTCCGAGGCAGGATTCGAACCTGCGACCGTAGCAGTCACGCGGTTCCGGACTGAAGCGCCTAGAACCGCACGGCTAACCCTAAGAGTTCTCACAGAAGATAAGTTAAGGAAAGGTAAAGCTACGTTTATAGTTGTTGTGGGTTGGCAGGAGAGCCAACACCGGGTACTCGAGGAGGCCGAAAGCCACGCGTATCAGCTCACGCAGGCTGGCGTGAGGTCTGGAACAGGACAAGGAAATTAGACTTTAGAAAAACGGACGCAGCTGGTGAAATACTTAACTTTAATCCATTAATGATGAGCGTCGCTCTTGTCTGTACATGATTCAGTATCAATAGTAACTGGTAATGGCGCCTTGCTAGGTCGTAGCAAATGACGTAGCTGAAGGCTATGCTAACTATCGTCTCGGCAGATGAGAGCGTATTTTGTCAGTGAACCATCGCTAGCAAAGCCGGTTGTACAACTGAGGCGAGAGTGCTAGGAAGTCTCTCTAGACCTGCCGTGTGGCGGCGCTCGGTCTGCAATCACTGATAGTGGCGACACGCGGGTCCGACGTATACTAACGGACCGCGGCCGATTTAAAGGCTACCACCTAGTAAGTGTGGTGCCTGGCAGTGACGCCACAATAGTGTTTGGAGATTCGGAGAAAGCTTTTGACTATGTTAACTAGCATACTCTCTTTCAAATTCTGAAGGTGACTGGGGTAAAATACAGGGAACGAAAGCTGTTTATAATTTGTACAGAAACCAGAAGATAGTTAAAAGAATCGAGGGGCATGAAAGGGATGCAGCGGTTGAGGAGGGAGCGAGACAGTGTTGTACCCTGTCCCCGGTGTTATTCGATCTGTACATTGAACAAGCAGTAAAGGAAACAAAGGAAAGTTTTGGTGTAGGAATTAAAATCCAGGGAGAAGTAATACAAAACTTTGAGTTTTGCCGATGACCTTGTAATTCTGTCGGAGACAGCAAAGGATTTGTAAAGAAGCTGAAGGGAATAGACAATCTTCAAAGGAGGATATAAGATGAACATCAAAAGCAAAAAGAGGATACTGGAATGTAGTCGAATCCAATCAGGTGATACTGAGGGAATTATATTCGGAAATCAGACACATAAAGTAGTAGATCAGTTCTGCTATTTGGGCAGCAAAATAACCGATGAAGGTCGATGTAGAGAGGATATAAAATGTAGGCTGGCGATGACAAGAAAAGCATTTCTGAAGAAGAGAGATGAGTTAACATCGGGTATAGATTTAAGTGTCAGGAAGTATATCAATGCGGTACAGCCATGTATGGAAGTCAAATATAGACGATAAACAGTTTAGACAAGAAGAGAAACCGAGAGAGGTGGCGCAGTGGCTAGCACACTGGACTCGCATTCGGGAGGACGACGGTTTAATCCCGCATCCTGCCATCCTGATTTATGTTTTCCGTGATTTGGCTAAATTGCTCCAGGCAAGCGCCGGGATGGTTCCTTCGAAAGAGCATGGCAGACTTCCATCCCCGTCCTTTCCTAATCCGATGAGACCGATGACCTCGCTGTCTAGTCTCCTCCCCCAAAACAACCCAACCCGAAGAAGAGAATAGAAGCTTTTGAAATGTGGTGCTACAGAAGAATGCTGAAGATGAGATAGGTAGGCCACGTAACTAATGAGGAGGTACTGAACAGAATTGGGGAGAAGAGGTACTTGTTGCACAACTTGAAGCGACCCAGATGGGTTCCAGAAGCTTTACATCAGGCGAATTTGGTCGCCGAGACATTAACGTAAGTTCACTAGAATGCTCCTCAAACTACTGTTGCATGGTTTTGGCACCGAGACACTCACAGGTCCCACACAGGAGCAGTACAATGTCTCACATTGCATAATACGGCTCCCACCAGCCCCCTTCCGTTGCTGGCTTCACTTTTACAGTCGCTGTTCACCTCGCATGACGGCGTCTGTGGAGACAGCCATCGACCTAGTGTAGTAAAAATGTGATTCACCCGAACAGCCGACACGTTTCCATTGATCGACGGTCGAATCCCGATGGTCCCATGTCCACTGCACTTGTAATGGACGATGTCGTTCGGTCGACGGGTGAACACGTAGGGTGGTCCGGGGCGGAGTTCCGTGATCAGCAACATACGATAAACGGTGTGCTCCGGAGCACTTGTGCGTGCACCAGAATTGTGCTCTTTCGGCAGGGACGCCACTCACCATTTATCCTACATTACAGAAGAGACAAGTCTCCGAACCCCACGTTCTGTGAAGAGCTGTGGACGTCCAACTACACTACTGGAAATTGAAATAAGAACACCGTGAATTCATTGTCCCAGGAAGGGGAAACTTTATTGACACATTCCTGGGGTCAGATACATCACATGATCACACTGACAGAACCACAGGCACATAGACACAGGCAACAGAGCATGCACAATGTCGGCACTAGTACAGTGTATATCCACCTTTCGCAGCAATGCAGGCTGCTATTCTCCCATGGAGACGATCGTAGAGATGCTGGATGTAGTCCTGTGGAACGGCTTGCCATGCCATTTCCACCTGGCGCCTCAGTTGGACCAGCGTTCGTGCTGGACGTGCAGACCGCGTGAGACGACGCTTCATCCAGTCTCAAACATGCTCAATGGGGGACAGATCCGGAGATCTTGCTGGCCAGGGTAGTTGACTTACACCTTCTAGAGCACGTTGGGTGGCACGGGATACATGCGGACGTGCATTGTCCTGTTGGAACAGCAAGTTCCCTTGCCGGTCTAGGAATGGTAGAACGATGGGTTCGATGACGGTTTGGATGTACCGTGCACTATTCAGTGTCCCCTCGACGATCACCAGTGGAGTACGGCCAGTGTAGGTGATCGCTCCCCACACCATGATGCCGGGTGTTGGCCCTGTGTGCCTCGGTCGTATGCAGTCCTGATTGTGGCGCTCACCTGCACGGCGCCAAACACGCATACGACCATCATTGGCACCAAGGCAGAAGCGACTCTCATCGCTGAAGACGACACGTCTCCATTCGTCCCTCCATTCACGCCTGTCGCGACACCACTGGAGGCGGGCTGCACGATGTTGGGGCGTGAGCGGAAGACGGCCTAACGGTGTGCGGGACCGTAGCCCAGCTTCATGGAGACGGTTGCGAATGGTCCTCGCCGATACCCCAGGAGCAACAGTGTCCCTAATTTGCTGGGAAGTGGCGGTGCGGTCCCCTACGGCACTGCGTAGGATCCTACGGTCTTGGCGTGCATCCGTGCGTCGCTGCGGTCCGGTCCCAGGTCGACGGGCACGTGCACCTTCCGCCGACCACTGGCGACAACATCGATGTACTGTGGAGACCTCACGCCCCACGTGTTGAGCAATTCGGCGGTACGTCCACCCGGCCTCCCGCATGCCCACTATACGCCCTCGCTCAAAGTCCGTCAACTGCACATACGGTTCACGTCCACGCTGTCGCGGCATGCTACCAGTGTTAAAGACTGCGATGGAGCTCCGTATGCCACGGCAAACTGGCTGACACTGACGGCGGCGGAGCAAAAATGCTGCGCAGCTAGCGCCATTCGACGGCCAACACCGCGGTTCCTGGTGTGTCCGCTGTGCCGTGCGTGTGATCATTGCTTGTACAGCCCTCTCGCAGTGTCCGGAGCAAGTATGGTGGGTCTGACACACCGGTGTCAATGTGTTCTTTTTTCCATTTCCAGGAGTGTATTTAGCGCCTATTGGCAGTTCCTCCGTCCTTCTACCCTTCCCATAGATGCTCACGACAGTACCACGTGAACACTCGACCAGTTTCGCAGTTTTCGAGATACTCGTTCACAAACTCAGCGTAATAATTATCTTCCCTTTGTCAAAGCCGCTTATCTCAATGGATTTCCCCATTTGCAGCCCATATCTTCGCTAGGGTGATCCCCCGTCCGTGTCTGCTCCGCTTACATATTTTTGCTACCGTATCACGTGCGCACGGCCCCACCAGGTGGCATCAAACGTCGCGGCGGGCAGTGGTCATAATTTTTTGGCTGATCAGTGTGTGCACTCACTTAAGAACCTGAAAATAACTTCACTGCAAAAAGTCGAGCTCAGTCCATTCGCACAAGAGATGTCGATATGAAATATTGGGCAACTGTGGTCCGTTTGCAAACTGAAAAGCGAGCACAGTTCATGGTGGGGGAAGTTGGCTTTTCCGGAGCTGCCATACAGGAAGACTAGAAATCAGTTTCTGCTCCAGCATTGTAGAACAATGTGCAGAGACTTACATAAATTCTGTTCACATGTATTACCTGCGATAGTGTTATTAGTAACTCATATCTGCATTCCATGCACTGTTCACGCATTTTGTGCAAAACTGAAACTCATCGGGCAGTGAGCCTTAGACACGCTGTGAAGGGTCGATATAAGTTTGTCAAACACGCTGTAGCTGTTTCTTGTAACATGGTGGAGTAGATAGAGCCGGGAATGATATGCTCGACCTTCAGATCACAGACCTGAGACGCAGGGAACTGCATGACGACAACCCTTCCTCATAACTTCCCTAACGCTTCTAACCCACACATCCACCTTCCATCCTTTTACACCCACGGAACCCATTTTATCCGTTCATATGGCTCTACTGCACGTAGATGTGGTACAAACACTTCATATTTATTCTTAACCAACTTCACTTAAAGACAGACGTGTTTTTATAACGTTAGAATAATATTTTTAATAATCTGCAGTTTTTCAACCCCCTGCAGCGCGGAAACTATTAGTTTTAGAGAAAAATGAACAGGGCTTTTTTATAGGAAAATTAATGTGGTTTAATTTTGTTCTGGAAAATATTTTCGCTAGAAGCTCCAGTTCTCGAGTTATTCGAGAACCCCCGCCCCAACATTCACACCCCACCGGTCAGGATTTTCAGTATGTTGTTCATGACACTCCCTCCTAACAGTGTAAAGATTTGCGACTTCGCGATTTCTCTCCCTAATCGTCCTTTTTTGGGTCTCCGTTGACTGGGCTACTTTTTAACGGGCGACGTAAGGAGACTTACGAATAATATATAGTTTCTTTAGAGAACAAGCCTAAAGATACACTGCCCACCACTGAAACAACAGGTACTCGTTGTGCGTGTAGCGTATAGTGGATGAGTACACGGCAAAATATGTTGGTGACTTTCGGCTATACTGGGTACGAAATTTAGTGCCACCCGTAGCAGCAACAACTTCTCTGACCTGGTTGGGTATCGAGTCAAACGGTACTTTGATGACAGATGCGGGTACGACATTCCATACTGCTCCAGCCCTGTGCCACAGTATATTAGCCGTAGTAATTGGCGAGTGGTGGCGTGCTCTCTCGATAACACACGACCAGATGTTTCCAGTGAGTGAAAGATCTGGACAACCTGCTGATAACGCCAGCAGTCGGACACACTTTGTATCGCGGTAGGACGGCACAGCACCAGCAACATGTAGTCTTGCTTACCTTGCATTTAAGTGGAAGGATGTAAAAGGCTGAAATTAACAGTACAGAGAGTCTGCAAAAATCAACAGAGTCCTCTAACTGGGGAGGTATCAAGAATAGTGTCCCACAGGGTTCAGTCTTGGGTCACTTATTGTTCTTAATATATATTAATGACTTGCCACTCTGCATTCATGAAGATGCAAAGCTGGTTCTTTTTGCTGATGATACAAGTATAGTAATCACACCGAACAACCAAGAATCAGCGGAGGAAATTGTATAAACGTCTTTCAGAAAATTATGAAGTTTTTCTCTGCAAATAGACTCTCACTAAATTTTGAGAAAACGCAGAATATAATGATGTAACATCAATGATAAATATAGACTCTGAACAGAAGTCTTTTGCTGAGGCAGAATATTCAGAAATTCTGTGTGTATGCGTTGATGAGAAATTGAATTGGAAGAAACACAGCCAGCCGGAGTGGCCGAGCGGTTCTACGCACTACACTCTGGAACCGCGCGACCGCTACGGTCGCAGGTTCCAATCCTGCCTCGGGCATGGATGTGTGTGATGTCCTTAGGTTAGTTAGGTTTAAGTAGTTCTAAGTTCAAGGGGACTGATGACCTCAGCAGTTAAGTCTCATAGTGCTCAGAACCATTTGAACCATTTTTTTGAAAAAACACATTAATGATCTGCTGAAACGTTTAGGTTCAGCTACTTATGCTATTAGGGCTATTGCAATTCTGGTGATAAACATATCAATAAATTAGCCTACTATGATTATTTTCATTCACAACTTTCATACAGCATCATGTTTTGGGGGTAATTCTTCATTAAGAGGAAAAGTATTCACTGCATAAAAGCGTGTAGTCAGAATAACACTGGAGCCCACCCAAGATCACCTTGCAGACATTTATTTAAGGAACTCAGGATACTGACAGTACCTTCGCAATACATTTATTCACATATGAAATTAGTTATTAATAACCCATTCCAGTTCTAAATTAATAGTAAGTGCATAGCTACAACACTACGAGAAAGGATGACTGTGTATTCAGGGTTAAATCTGACTTTGGTACAGAAAGGGGTGAGTTATGCTGCCACAAATATGTTTGGTCATTTACCAAATAGCATTAAAACTTTGACAGACAGCCAATCAGTATTTAAAAACAAATTAAAAGAAATGCTGTATGACAAATCCTTCCTTTCAGTAGATGAATTTTTAGATGTTGTTGTTGTGGTCTTCAGTCCTGAGACTGGTTTGATGCAGCTCTCCATGCTACTCTATCCTGTGCAAGCTTCTTCATCTCCCAGTACCTACTGCAACCTACATCCTTCTGAATCTGCTTAGTGTATTCATCTCTTGGTCTCCCTCTACGATTTTTACACTCCACGCTGCCCTCCAATGCTAAATTTGTGATCCCTTGATGCCTCAAAACATGTCCTACCAACCGATCCCTTCTTCTAGTCAAGTTGTGCCACAAACTTCTCTTCCCCCCAATCCTATTCAATACCTCCTCATTAGTTACGTGATCTACCCACCTTATCTTCAGCATTCTTCTGTAGCACCACATTTCGAAAGCTTCTATTCTCTTCTTGTCCAAACTGGTTATCGTCCATGTTTCACTTCCATACATGGCTACACTCCATACAAATACTTTCAGAAACGCCTTCCTGACACTTAAATCTATACTCGATGTTAACAAATTTATCTTCTTCAGAAACGCTTTCCTTGCCATTGCCAGTCTACATTTTATATCCTCTCTACTTCGACCATCATCAGTTATTTTACTCCCTAAATAGCAAAACTCCTTTACTACTTTAAGTGTCTCATTTCCTAATCTAATCCCCTCAGCATCACCCGATTTAATTTGACTACATTCAATTATCCTCGTTTTGCTTTTGTTGATGTTCATCTTATATCCTCCTTTCAAGACACTGTCCATTCCGTTCAACTGCTCTTCCAAGTCCTTTGCTGTCTCTGACAGAATTACAATGTCATCGGCGAACCTCAAAGTTTTTACTTCTTCCCCATGAATTTTAATATCTACTCCGAATTTTTCTTTTGTTTCCTTTACTGCTTGCTCAATATACAGATTGAATAACATCGGGGATAGACTACAACCCTGTCTCACTCCTTTCCCAACCATACTCCTTTCCCAACCACTGCTTCCCTTTCATGCCCCTCGACTCTTATAACTGCCATCTGGTTTCTGTACAAATTGTAAATAGCCTTTCGCTCCCTGTATTTTACCCCTGTCAACTTCAGAATTTGGAAGAGAGTATTCCAGTCAACATTGTCAAAAGCTTTCTCTAAGTCTACAAATGCTAGAAATGTAGGTTTGCCTTTCCTTAATCTTTCTTCTAAGATAAGTCGTAAAGTCAGTATTGCCTCACGTGTTCCAACATTTCTACGAAATCCAAACTGATCTTCCCCGAGGTCCGCTTCTACCAGTTTTTCCATTCGTCTGTAAAGAATTCGCGTTAGTATTTTGCAGCTGTGACTTATTAAACTGATAGTTTGGTAATTTTCACATCTGTCAACACCTGCTTTCTTTGGGATTGGAATTATTATATTCTTCTTGAAGTCTGTGGGTATTTCGCCTGTCTCATACATCTTGCTCACCAGATGGTAGAGTTTCGTCATGACTGGCTCTCCCAAGGCCATCAGTAGTTCTAATGGAATGTTGTCTACTCCCGGGGCCTTGTTTCGACTCAGGTCTTTCAGTGCTCTGTCAAACTCTTCACGCAGTATCTTATCTCCCATTTCATCTTCATCTACATCCTCTTCCATTTCCATAATATTGTCTTCAAGTACATCGCCCTTGTATAAACCCTCTACATACTCCTTCCACCTTTCTGCCTTCCCTTCTTTGCTTAGAACTGGGTTGCCATCTGAGCTCTTGTCATTCATACAAGTGGTTCTCTTCTCTCCAAAGGTCTCTTTAATTTTCCTGTAGGCAATATCTATCTTACCCCTAGTGAGACAAGCCTCTACATCCTTACATTTGTCCTCTAGCCATCCCTGCTTAGCCATTTTGCACTTCCTGTCGATCACATTTTTGAGACGTTTGTATTCCTTTTTGCCTGCTTCATTTACTGCATTTTTATATTTTCTCCTTTCATCAAGTAAATTCAATATTTCTTCTGTTACCCAAGGATTTCTACTAGCCCTCGTCTTTTTGCCTACTTGATCCTCTGCTGCCTTCACTACTTCATCCCTGAGTGCTACCCATTCGTCTTCTACTGTATTTCTTTCCCCCATTCCTGTCAATTGTTCCCTTATGCTCTCCCTGAAACTCTCTACAACCTCTGGTTCTTTCTGTTTATCCAGGTCCCATCTCCTTAAATTCCCACCTTTTTGCAGATTCTTCAGTTTCAATCTGCAGTTCATAACCAATAGATTGTGGTCAGAATCCACATCTGCCCCTGGAAATGTCTTACAATTTAAAACCTGGTTCCTAAATCTCTGTCTTACCATTATATAATCTATCTGATACCTTTTAGTATCTCCAGGATTCTTCCAGGTATACAGCCTTCTTTTATGATTCTTGAACCAAGTATTAGCTATGATTAAGTTATGCTCTGCGCAAAATTCTACCAGGCGGCTTCCTCTTTCATTTCTTAGCCCCAATCCATATTCACCTACTATGTTTCCTTCTCTCCCTTTTCCTACTGATAGGAAGTAATACTACTGATAGGAAGTAATAATTGTAAGAAAAATATGAATTTTTAGATGTGAAGCAGGAAAAAAGTTTTATTGTGTAAAGAAAACTTGCGTTAAGTTCACACGCTCCTCATCATTACGAAAAGTCGCATTCATGGCCTGTGGAACAAGTATTAATGTAATGTAACTGCAGGGAGACAGAGCACAGCCACAATCCTTAACACATCTGGGATGTATTACCTGTTGCCCAAATTACAAGGCTACACTGCGGGCAAATACCTTCAGAAACGATTTCTTAACATTCAGATTTTAAGAAACGTAATGATTCACTGCCATAAGCAGATGATAAAAGTTTCTTTTCTTCTTCTTCTTTCGTTTCACCCTCTCTGGGGTACGCCGGATCAATCATTTCTTTGTTCGTTGTTCTTTTCTTAGGGCCCAGTATTTCTTCACTCTTTCTGATCTTCTTTTCCTCTCTTCTTCCGAGATGAAGGGTTTGCACTTTTGTGTAGATTTGTCTTGGAACCTTATGTTTCCATCTTTAGTAATTAATTTAGCTGTTCGATCAATAAGTGAATTTTCTGAAATCTTTAATTCTACTAGGACTTTCTCAGTTTCTTTAAACCAGTTGGGTTTCGTTTTGCGGTTACGGACAAAGTCAAAGATTTGTTTAGTTAATCTGTTGGAATTCATTCTGAGAAGATGTCTTTTTCGCATAGTATCAAAAAAGTTTTTCAATTTTCTTGTAGAGAGTTTCAGTTTTGATGTATATACTCTTATTGTCTTGAAATTTTGGCCTTATGATTTTTCTTAAAATTTTTCTTTCCTTTAGCTCAAGTTTCTCTATTTGACCTCTGAAATTCATGTTTAGTGTTTCTGCCGCTTACAGTGCTTCTGGCTTAATCATGTGTAATTTTGGACTCCCACGAAAGGGATTTTTTGTTGTATGTATTTTTTGTTAGTTGGAAGGCCAATTCAAGTTTATTTATTCTGGATTCCATTGCTTTGCTTTCCCCAGCATTCCAAGTAATCCATTCTCCGAGATATTTGAATTCTTTTACTATTTCAATCTTCTGTTCTTGAACTTTGAGGTATTTACATGAGTGCTTGATGTTTGTCAATATCTTCGTTTTTTCAATGGAGATGTTTCTTTTATTATACGATAGATATTTTTTTTTCTTCTCTTTCATGGGCCGACTGATCGCGAAATTGAAGCTACATAGAAAATAAAAATTGTTTTGTTTACTACATTTAGCGACACCTTCGATCTACTTCTCGACATATTCGCCACACCGATTCAGACTATATCGGTTCGTGGTACCGACTTTCCAATACCCTTGCCATAGAAGGCAGCCACCTGCGCTTTCCGCCAATTATCTGCGCTGATTTGCAGCTCTTTATCCCAAAACGCTGTCATCACAGACAGCGGTTCACGAGAGCAAAGAAATGAAAATCGGAGAGAGCTAATTCCGGGCTGTGTGGTGGGTGATCAAACACTTCCCGTCGAAAACACTGCATCAGCCTCTTTGTTACAGCTACAGCGTGCGGCCGAGCATTGTCATGAAGGACAATGCCTGATGACAATATTTGTCTTCGCTTCTTCTGAATTGTCCTTCGTAGACGATTTTCCCGAAACGCCTGATCCACTCGCTGAACGAGAACATCGTTCATCACTCGCTTCCTTCCCTGACCGCCTGCGTCATGAACGTGAACGTCTGTACGTGCTGCTTCAAAGTTGCTGCTTCGAAGTTGCTTCAGAGTTATATGAGCTGCTTGGAATCAGGTGGATCCAATATCCTAGAAGAAATCTAATGGCAGTACGCACTTCACACTCTACTGTTGTAGGCATCTTTACTTGTTCACTGTGCGTTCAGAGGGGTGCAGTCAGCCTCGTGAAGCCAGTTGAGTGCTGACCACACGTCCCTCCTATCCGCATCCTCACCTGAGGATGACACAGCGATCGGATGGTCCCGATGGACCACTTGTGGCCTGAAGACGGAGAGTGTGCGTTCAGAACTGAACCGTACGACGTGACGCGATCGACGAACATACTAGAGACAACGCGCAACAAATATGCGCGTAGCTTCGTCGGATTTTCGCTACGGTTTTAGTTTCAAGAGCGACCGGACTCTGACAAAAAAGAAGAAACAGGATCTCGTACAACCAGTTTCTGGTATGTGTACCATCAGGTACCATAAAATGTTTAGAACAGCTTAGGAGACGATATAAAATCAAAGGAGTCAAATAATATAACATCCGTGATTCGTCACTGTTGTCAATTAGTAGTAAAATGTACACTATATACATATTATTTGACACGACTGATTTTCTATGGCCTCGAAGCTGCTGTAAATATGTTACGTTATCTGTTGACGGTCTGTGGACCTAAACTGGTTGTAAGCCTATAATAAAGAAGTTTTTATCGGCAGCTCCTGGCAGTGAATCACGACGTTATTCAAGTGTTTATGAGGTAATCAACAATGCGCTGCTTTAGATGATGCAAATCCCGTATTTTCACAGAATAAACCAGTGTTTTGACATGACCCCAAAGATAAAAATCCAAAGGAGTCAAATCTGGTGAACGTGGTGGCCACTCCACAGCCCCCTACGACCAATCCACTTTTGAGGGAACTTCACATCCAGGTATGCTCGCACATTGTGCCCGTAATGTGGTGCGGCTCAATCATGCTGGAAGAATTCCGGAAATGTCTCGTCCTCCGTTAACAACGAGGAAAACACTTCTTCATCCAATATACTCAGATAACCGTTGGCTGTTAACGTACCATCAATAAAAAAAGGTCGAACGACTTTGGTACCCCACACACCACACCAGACCATCACTTTTTGTGAGTCGACCGTTTTGGAAGCATCAATCCAGTGCGGATTTGTGTCGGACCAGTATCTGTGATTCTGCTTGTTCACCTCACCATTGATAAAGTAATTGGCTTCATCACTGAACAGCACCTGATATCGGAAACGTGGGTTTATCTGCAGCTGTTGTGTCACCCATTCTGCGAAATGTACCCGACGGACTGGGTCATCCTCGTTCAGGTGTTGGAGCAGCTGAATTTTGTACGAGTGCCATTTGTGCTGTGATAAAATTCGCAGTACGGAGGTACGGCTAACCTCACATTCTTGTAACAGGCGACGAGTACTCCGTTGCGGATTCTTGCTAAATAATGCCAACACGCTCACTGTTGTTGCTTCATAGGTGGCGGATTTTGGTCTTCCAGCCTTAGGTTTATCTGCGACAGAACCTGTTTCTCGGAATTTGGCCAAAAGCTTGGCAACTACGCTTCGAGTGATGGGCTGTCTGGTTGGGTGACGACTGTTGAAATCCTCAGCAATGACTCGTGTGCTACTTTCTCCTGATATCAAGATCATTTCAATGCGTTCCTCATGTGTTAAGGACATTTTGTAACCTGTAAATAAGGAAACAATGATTAAAACGTTAGCATGAGCAAAACATTTAAACACATGTAACATATCAGGCATGGGATAGTCACTTTGCACCGTTTCAGACTCCATTTTATGACTTCTCAGTACGTATTACTCACGCTGCCGAGCGTCCCACTGCTGCCGCAAGTAATTGGCTATAGCGCGAGAATGAATAAAGCTATGTTTAAAATAACAACGGCATTGTTTTTCTGGTGAAATTCTCTATCTGTTTCATATGTCACATGACCACCTTCCCATTTGAAATTTTGGAGTTCAATCCAATATGGCGGCTTTCAAGATGGCCGCCATGTTGGTGGCATAGTCTATAAAGTTTTCCCCTTCCCGTTCCTCTTGTGTAGGGACCCTGTTTCCTTGTTTGCTACTCCATTTGAATTTTATGAGGGTGTTTCCGGTCTTTTGGACCACCCTGTAGTTCTAAGTTCTAGGGGACTGATGACCTCAGAAGTTAAGTCCCATAGTGCTCAGAGCCATTATAACCTCTCTGCTTCGGCCGAGCGTCGCCATTCCGCGTAGAAAAAATAATTGTGGACCTAGGAGTGAGCCTTGTGGGAAACCATTGATGTTTTCTCCAACGACATTCTGCATTTGTAGCTGTATGCAGCACAACTTTCTGCATTCTTTAATTGTGGAAAATGACGTGATGACTTACTGGCTCCACTGTGAACCCGACACGACGAATTTTTCCGCCACAGTGCAGCGTCATGCGGGACGGGCAATACCGGCTGGCGCGCGGCTGGGGAAAGTGGTGCGGTGCGCTACTGCAACCTGTTCCTCCCCGGGCAGGCGAGGTATTCGTGTCACGCGCCGGCCGGCGCCTCGGGCACAAAAACACGTCTGCAGGCATCTCGCCGGCGGCGCTGCGCGGCTCGCCACGCGGCGCTACACGGGCCCGCGGCAGGTGTCTGGGTCTCGCGTGGCTGTTGGTCATACTCCACCACAGCCCGGAGCCTTAAGCTTCGGAACAATCCTAGCGTAACTTCCAGACCGATCAAAACTGTGACTTGGACCGGGACTCGAAAAAGGACCGGTGTCTTGACTCTTCTGGGAACCCTCTCAAGGCAAGCACACACCCAACTGGTCACTAATTTTGCTCATCTTTTGCAAGGTTTTAGAACATAATTAGGTGTAACAAAATCTGCTACTACACCCTTTTACGAGCTGTAGAGGGCATTTAGCTTTGGTAAGAAAGCCACAGCTGGAAATTTGCCGTTTGAATGTAAAGTAAGTTTGAAGATCGGATGATTTTATATCTACTGCTATTATATCTCTTAAAAAAATAATGTGTAACTAATATATTTGCCCGCATCTCGTGGTCGTGCGGTAGCGTTCTCGCTTCCCACGCCCGGGTTCCCGGGTTCGATTCCCGGCGGGGTCAGAGATTTTCTCTGCCTCGTGATGGCTGGGTGTTGTGTGATGTCCTTAGGTTAGTTAGGTTTAAGTAGTTCTAAGTTCTAGGGGACTGATGACCATAGATGTTAAGTCCCATAGTGCTCAGAGCCATTTTGAACTAATATATTTTTAGAGGAAACACTCTCCTAGTAAATTTGTTTGTCCTATGATTTATCGTGATCTGTTACTGACTTTTAGTGACTTTAGTTTTCACGTTTAGCTTTCAAAAAAAATACAAAAGATATATAATAAGCAAAATAATGAATTTCGTAGGTTGCCAATTACGTATTATATCTGGTTTTATCGAGCGCCAGGCTCCCTACAAATTACTGTAAATGCAATAGCGTACTATTACTCAGCTCCAGTTCACTGATCTGAAATTATTACTATCACAGAAAATAGACAAGTTTTAATAAAATTATTTCACTGGATTCCTTCAATTAATCTCACTGAATATTTTTACATAATTTCTTCCGCTCCGGCTACCAGACATTGTGCTGTGAAAAAATATTTTTAAATGTGCCGCGTAATGGCGGCTCATTGTTAACAGTCAGAGATCACTGTTACTCGCTCCGTAGCAGCTGGAAACATGCTAAATAATTTTCATTAAATATTCTTTTCATAAGATAAATTTGGCATAGGTTCTTGAAATAACACACGAGGATCACTTTATACTAATGTATTCGTACTAGGACACAGTTTACACCATTAAATATTTGCAATTCCCCGAATGAGATTTTCACTCTGCAGCGGAGTGTGCGCTGATATGAAACTTCCTGGCAGATTAAAACTGTGTGCCCGACCGAGACTCGAACTCGGGACCTTTGCCTTTCGCGGGCAAGTGCTCTACCATCTGAGCTACCGAAGCACGACTCACGCCCGGTACTCACAGCTTTACTTCTGCCAGTATCTGCTGTGAGTACCGGGCGTGAGTCGTGCTTCGGTAACTCAGATGGTAGAGCACTTGCCCGCGAAAGGCAAAGGTCCCGAGTTCGAGTTTCGGTCGGGCACACAGTTTTAATCTGCCAGGAAGTTTCATATCAGCGCACACTCCGCTGCAGAGTGACAATCTCATTCTGGAAACATCCCCCAGGCTGTGGCTAAGCCATGTCTCCGCTATAGCCTTTCTTTGAGGAGTGCTAGTTCTGCAAGGTTCGCAGGAGAGCTTCTGTAAAGTTTGGAAGGTAGGAGACGAGATACAGGCAGAAGTAAAGCTGTGAGTACCGGGCGTCAGTCGTGCTTCGGTAGCTCAGATGGTAGAGCACTTGCCCGCGAAAGGCAAAGATCCCGAGTTCGAGTCTCGGTCGGGCACACAGTTTTAATCTGCCAGGAAGTTTCATATCAGCGCACACTCCGCTGCAGAGTGAAAATCTCATTCTGGAATATTTTTCTTGTTTTGGCCCATGCTACCACCTAGGAAAGAAACCTACCCTAGAATCTTAGCAACAATAATATAATTACTTTTATTCCATTGTCATAGGTATGAGAACGGTTTTCGCTTATAACTTCCGACTCTTTCGTTTCCGGTACAGGAACCCTTACCTGAAATTCTCTGCCCCGATAGGTGAGTGGCCAACGTGACGGATTGCCGTCGTACGGACCCGGGTTCGATTCCCGCCTGGGTCAGGGATTGGGTGTTGTCTTCATCATCATTTCATCCCCGTCCGGGAGCGCAGGTCGCCCAATGTAATAAGGCCTGCACCAAGGCGGCCGGACCTGCCCCGTAAGGTGCCTGCCGGCCAGTGACGCCAAACGCTCATTTCATTTTTGTACCTCACATTGATGCATCTATCCTTTTCCATCATCTTTGCAAGTTTGCAACATCATCACGCTATCATCCTAACCATACATACATTTATAGGCGCCGGCACGTATAAGCTTGATGTGGGACGGCTTTTCCGGACTTGAGTTCCTATGTAAAACTTAATCTACTAAGTCTCCTTTACAATGTCTACAAGTCTGTAACATGAATTGTGAAACTCCCTGTACAAAAAAGAACAAGAGTGAACCTAATATTAATCCCTGTGATGTACCTGTAGCGGTTAATCGCCAACCTGAAGATGCTGTTTCGTTCCGTTCGTTCCCTATGCCTCAGTTCCAAAATCAAGGTTTGTAACACTCACAAAAACACTAGTTTCTTAATTCTTTTGGTGGAGAAATCTATTGGTTGTGTTTTATCGGCAGTAAGTATACTTTCGACGTCCAGAAAACAAATGAGCTGATCGAATGTCCGAGACGCGTTCTCATTAGGGCTGGAAGCCACGACGAGGCCCCAGACCTTTTATCACGATCGGAAGGAGAGTCGGTGCTTCTAATTGGACGGCGTCCCGGCACAACATCGCTGCTTAAGGAAACTAATCCGTTTCCTACACAAAGTAGTACACGTTTCAGAACAGGTTCCGTGTCGGCCAGTTAGCCGCAACAGTCCAACTGAGACGGCAGGCGCCCCGCGTCAGTAAAAGCGCTGATGGCTGTGACGTCACGTCCGTGCGGCCATACCGCCAGAGCTTCGGTCAGCTACTGAGCGCACGAGAACAGTGCTGACACGAGAGATCTGCGCTGTCCTCTAATCCACTGTGGAGATGTGTTCATTATTGGACCGAGAGAGGCGATGCAGTTATAAGACATTCGACTCGTGTTAAGGTGAAAATCCTCCCGCCGGAGGTTCGACTCCTCCCTCGGTCAGGGGTGTGTGTGTTGTCCTTAACATAAGTGAGTATAAGTAGTGTGTAAGTCCAGGGACTGATGACCTCAGCAGTTAGGGCCCTTAGGAAATCACACACATTTGAACATTCCTGAAAGGTGAAAATCAGTTCAAGTCCCTGTTCGGCCTACCTGACTTAGGATTTTCCAAGATTTCCCTAAATCCCTTGACGCGAATTCCGGGAAGGTTCCTTTCCAGCTCGCAGGTGATTCCCTTCCCTGTTTTCCCCAACTCGAGTTTGTCCTTTGTCTCGAAGGGACCTCAAACCTACTAAATCTTTTGTCATTGTTGCATTGTCGATACAGTACACATTCTGGGTGAAATAATAATGTTGTTTGTATAGTTCTGTCCTACGCATCTCAGCACCATAGATGAGGTTAGTCCACACAAATGTTAGAAATAATAATTAAACCTGCTACTGCTCAATACGGTAGAAATTATAATTTGTTAGTTTTAGACGCCGAGTTTCATTGCTACTAGCATTCTTGAACAAAATTCTCTCGGTCACTGATGTTTGCAAAAATTTACATTCTACTTCTACTTAATTCCATGTTCCGTACATCATTTCATCGATTTCTACTGGAACTATGGGGCCTATTTACTGATTACGAAATAGCTTGAATTTAATAAAAATTTTCGTATTATTCTTTAACATTACCCGTGTTAAAAGCAAAAAGTACTTAAATTTAACAAAAATTAAACATATTTGAATTCTGCAGTATATGTACTAATTTTTTTATTTAAAAATCATTAATTATGGACGGCCGGTGTGGCCGAGCGGTTCTAGGCGATGCAGTTTGGAACCGCGAGACCGCTACGGTCGCAGGTTCGAATCCTTCCTTGGGCATGGATGTGTGTGATGTCCTTAGGTTAATTAGGTTTAAGTAGTTCTAAGTTCTAGGGGACTGATGAACTCCGATGTTAAGTCCCATAGTGCTCAGAGACATTAGTTATTCAACACCCCGCTTTCTTATGGACATCTTCAGAAAGATTGTTAAATATCAGACTCATTTGCTTCAATGCGTAACACTTTCCATTTCCTTCAGTGTACAAAACCAGCATAGCACAACTAAAATCAATCCAGGAAGGAATGCGGTGGAAGATGGATTGCATAGTGTGCCGTCACGGATGGATGTAATAATGACGATAAATACAGCAAGAAGGAACTACTAAGTGGGGGCCACAGATCACACTTAACAGAGATGAGAAAACCCTAAAATATAGTCGTGAATTTTTTCGCACTAAAAATTACGTTTATAGATAAAATTACTTGTTAACTCGCCAATAAAATTCACAGTGGCTTCATTTCATTGCAGATGTTAAGCTACCAATATCCAGCATATAACAATAATGCAGAAAAAATTAAGATGGATGACAACAACAGACAAAAATCGATCTTACGCCTAATGTCGTTAGAATAGTTCTTACTCAAAACATGTTTACATTTCACAGAACTGAATGAAAACACGTACTGATGGTGACACAGAGGTGCTAAAACAAGTTTGGTTTTATATAAGAAACGTTGTTTGCGTAATAGGCGGATTATCAGAAAGTTGCTGGCAGCCAGTGATGACCACAGCTTTACAGTTTTTGTCAGACACGATTCTACCTAACACGAACATCTTTAATGCTGTTGATTTGTCAATCCGTAGCTGCTATTAATATTACACTAATGATTTTCAGGTTAGGTCCGGCTATATGCAATTGAATGAAGGAAGACACGTCTGGTAAAACAAATATACGCTTTTATTCAGTTCCACATAAACGACCACAACCCAAAAATCAGATCGTTAGTAAAACGATGGGGGTTCACCAGTGAAAGATTGTGGAGTACTAAACACTTGTGATTAATGAAGCGTCGACGTCGAGATCATTAGAGACGGAGCACAAGCGCCGGCCGCGGTGGTCTAGCGGTTCTAGGCGCGCAGTCAGGAACCGCGCGACTGCTACGGTCGCAGGTTCGAATCCTGCCTCGGGCATGGATGTGTGTGATGTCCTTAGGTTAGGTAGGTTTAAGTAGTTCTTAGTTCTAGGGGACTAATGACCTCAGATGTTGAGTCCCATAGTGCTCAGAGCCATTTGAACCATTTTTGGAGCACAAGCTCATTCAACTTAAGCAATTTGGTGAAACGACTACAACTCTAAATGTGGATAAGTGGACGACGTATTAATCTCCTCTCATCAAGAATGCGACTCAATTGCATTAACAACAGTACCACGTCGCTCAGTCCCAAAAGCTCTGGCCTTAAAGTGTTATGAATTGTTAAGTACTTACTGAAGAAACCTACGTGCAAGTTACTTGGGAAAATCGCGCCAGAACCTATAAAAAATTACCAGCCAGAGATTTGAAACCAGTTTCTCTCGAAAACGAATACAATGTTGCACCCCTGCAAAACGTCACTCGGTAATAATGTACGTCTCAAGAGAAAGTAGTTCTTGCATTTAAGTAATGAATACTGTGAACGAACTGAATACAATGAAAGGGACAGTTGCTTAGCAAGTGGTCTTTGTGGTCATGGTTCCCGTTTCCAACTTGTTTCCTCTCTCTCTCCTCGAAACAGTTTCCTGCAAGTGATCCTGAGGTCAGCTTGTTCTGTTGTCTAAATAAGATTAAGTCTCCACTTGGAACTTGTCCTTCACGGTAAAGGAGAACACGACTACAATGTCTCACGGTGGTATTACGAACTCACGGCTCCTCCCGCAGAACGTGCGTCTCCGACTTCAACAGCGCTGAAGTAACTGCTAATTGAAAACGCAAACATAAAGCCAACAAGATCAATAGGTTACGCTTCCCCATTACTTGCCTGGAAAAAGCTGGGAAACCGAGCGGCCTGTAATTGATCACTAAATGCCCCTGTTAAGGGCGCGGCCTTGTGGCTTGTAATGGTCGTACGTTTGCAGTCCGTTAAGGAAATGGAACGGATTACTGCCGCAGTCTCAGTCCTTGCAGTCAGCCTTTACGGAAGCAGCCCACAAGGAAGTGCGGTGGACATAGCGCCGATCAAGTATACGGAAGCAGTTTCACTGCCTCATTAATACACTGAAGAGCCAAAGAAACTGCTAGACCTGCCTAATATCATGTAGGCCCCCCGTGAGCACGCAGAAGTACCACAACGCGACGTGGCATGGACTCGACTAATAGTTGAAGTAGTACTGGAGGGAAATGACACCGTCAATCCTGCAGGGCTGTCTATAAATCCGTAAGAGTGCGAGGGACGGAGATCTCTACTGAACAGCACGTTGCAAAACATCCCAGATATGCTCAGTAATGCTCATGTCAGGGGAGTTTGGTTGCCAGCGGAAGTGTTTAAACTCAGAAGAGTGTTCCTCGAGCCACTCTGTAGTAATTATGGACGTGTGGGGTGTCGCATTGTCCTGCTGGAATTGCCAAAATCCGTCGGAATACACAATGGACATGAATGGATGCAGGTGATCAGATAGGATGCTTACGTACGTGTCACCTGTCAGAGTCCTATCGACATATCAGCGGTCCCATATCAAACTAACTGCACACGCCGCGCACCATTAAAGAGCCTCCACCACCGTGAACAGTCCCCTGCTGACATGCAGGGTCCATAGATTCATGAAGTTGTCTCCATAGCCGTACACTTACACCCGCTCGGTACAATTTGAAACTAGACACGTTCGACGAGGCAACATGTTTCCAGTCATCAATAGTCCAATGACGGTGTTGACGGGCCCAGGTATGGCGTAACACTTTGTGTCGTGCAGTCATCAAGGGAACACCAGTGGAGCTTCGGCTCCGAAAGCCCAAATCGATTATGTTTCATGGAATGGTTCGCACGCTGACACTTGTTGAAGGCCCAGCATTGAAATCTGCAGCACTTTGTGGAAGGGTTGCACTTCTGTCAGGTTGAACGATTCTCTTCAGTCGTCGTTATTCCCGTTCTTGCAGGATCTTTTCCCAGCCGTGGCGAAGTCGGAGATTTGATGTTCTTATCGGATTCCTGATATTCATGGTACACTCGTGAAATGATGGTACAGGAAAATCCCCACTTCATCCCTACCTCGGAGATGCCGTGTCCCATCGCTCGTGGGCCAGCTGTAACGCCACTTTCAAACTGACTTAAAACTTGATAACCTGCCATTGTAGCAGCAGTAACCGATCTCACAACTGCGCCAGACACTTGTTGTCTTATACAGGCGTTGCCGACCATAGTGCCATATTCTGGCTGTTTACATATCTCTGTATTTGAATACGCTTGCCTATACCAGTTTCTTTGGCGCTTCAGTGTATTTTTGTTAAGAAGCACATAACTGTCATCAAAATCAGCAGTGCAGCTCTAATTTTCCGCCACTCCAGATATACAGGAACCTACTCCGGAAGTGACGGCAATGGTGCCTGTGTGGCAGATAGATCCTCATGCAGAGGTCTCGGCTGCAGGGGATGCGGCAAGCACGTCACATGGAAATGGGCGTTGGTTCTTTACAGGAAATAAATATCATTCCAAATATTTACTATTAAAAACAGTCTTGATCCCGATTTATTTATCAAGGTGACCGGTTTCGACCACTACTGTGGTCATCTTCAGACCACTGAGTAGGAACCTCTTTCTGTTGGAGACATTTGTAAGACATTGATCACTGCCTTTCCCGTAATGTATTCAAAAGTAAATATCATTCCCACCTTTAACAACATAGCAAGGACCTCCACACCCCAAAATTTTATCATTTATTGCAAGTCCTAAGACTCCATATGCTCCTTGCCACTCTCCTGGAATTCCTCCAACATCTTCACAAATTTCATACATTCTACGAACTCGAAGATCATTGTTCAAGTAATCCACGGCAATCTAAAGCTGCTGTCGAGCCTGTACCAAGACATCCCACCACCCCTCCATTTCGACAGCCGCCATATTCCATCTGAAGGCAACGTCAGCAGGCTCTCTCTTCCTCATACAGAAATCCAGCTTGACATTCATTCATCCTACCCTAGTGCCCATACCATTTCCTTACATCAAGGCTCCAACAGCTCTCCTATGACTTCCACTTGCTCATTCCATCTTCCAGCTCTCACCATCACGCCCTCACTCTAACATAGCGATGCATTTCTCGGTATTATCCTATGTTGCTCATCCTTCCATACTTTGTTCCTTCCTTTCTACACAGCATCTACTGGAAGCTAATCTCGAGGGATTCGCCGGATGTTCATCGTCAGCGTCATCGTCGTCCTCTTAGCATCAGTCATGCCATCGCCATCTGTGTTTTATAGTAGATCATCAAAAGGAGTCATTTTTATTCTACTTTAATCCTATTATTTTAATCTTTTGACCGTAAAAATCTTAATGTGTACAGCTATGTCAATCTCATTAAAATCCTTTTGGATGTACTGTCGCGTTATCTTATAAAATACGTAAAATGCTAAAATACGAGGGTGGTTTGAAAAGTTCTCGGAGTGAAATATAAAGAAAGTACTGACATCACTGAAACTTTTTTTATTTTTCAATGTAGTCTCTTTGTAGATTAATGCACTTGGTCCAACGATGTTCCAGTGCCTTGATTCCATCTCGAAAATGAGTTTCCTCCAGTCCTGCAAGATAGTTGTCAATTCCGGTTATCAATTCTTCGTTTGAAGTGAATCTTCGTCCACCATGAAAAATTTTCAGTTTGATGGAAGTCTGACCGAGCCATATCAGGTGAATAAGGCGGGTGTGGCAACAATTCATACCTTACTTCCTGTAACTTTGTCATGGGGACGACACATGTATGCGGGCGCGCATCAAGAATCGCGGCACCCATCTTGCAGATAATTTTTTCATTTGTAATTCTTCAGTTAAAATGTGGTATACCCTTTCAAATGACATCTGGCAAGCGCGAGCAATTTCACGCATTTTCAATCGGCGGTCCTCCCTGACCATTTTGTGCACTTTTGCAATGATTTCTGGAGTAGTGACACATCTTGGCCGACCACTGCGCGGATCATCATGTAAGCTCTCCTGACCAAATTTAAATTCATTTGTCCACTTGTCAGCAGTTGAATACGAAGGAGCAGAGTCCCCCAGTGTATTCTGGAAATCGGCATGTGCTTTGCTTTCATGCCTTTCTTTACGAAGTACTTAATCACTGCTCGAATCTCTTCTCCATCTTCGCAAATCACTACTCGGGAACAACAACTGACTTACGTCACCGCCACAGCTCTCTTCCAAGAGCACTGGCGTGGCACGTGTTTACAGGCAACAGTCCAATTAATATCACGTGAACAACTCGTTGCGCTAGCGCTGACCTCTCGTGGTGATTCCGAAAACTTTTCAAACCACCCTCGTATATAGTACCAAACAGCTAGCCTGGAACACCGAAACAGTTGCAGGCTGCCTATCTTACTCTTTCCAGTGGCAACAAAAACTTGATTTTCGATATTTTGCTTAGTTTCTGACCGAATTTAAAAATTCAAAATCCTGTCGTAAGCTACTCATTAAGACGCATACTCTCATGTTAAAGTTTTCCGCAATACGAGAAGTGTAACCATTAGAAGCCGTGTATTTGTCTTGGGACAGCCTGACTAATGCTGCGCAGCTAACCGGACCAAACTCATCCAGTATTTGAGAATGAGAGCAATTGGCGGTTTCCGAGCAAATTTACACAATCTGAAACCTACAAGAAACTTCTTCCCGCTGACACTCCTCTTCCCCCCCCCCCCCCCCCCCCACCCTCCTTTTTACAAGATGATGAAAGGGAAAAACTAGGGAAAAACTAGGGAAAAACTTTAACGTTTACTATACTTTTCGCTCTTCATGCAACCAACCTTCAGCGCCAAACAAGAAGTTTTAATTATTTCTTTATTACCTACTCCATCCATATAACTGAATGTGCCTGCAACATTATGTTGTTATATGACACGTAATGCCTTAGTGGGACTATTCTGATATACAGGGTGGTCCATTGATCTTGACCGGGCCAAATATCTCACGAAATTAGCGTCAAACGAGAAACCTACAGAGAAAGAAACTTGTCTAGCTTGAAGGGGGAAACCAGATGGCGCTATGGTTGGCCCGCTAGATGGCGCTGCCATAGGTCAAACGGATATCAACTGCGTTTTCTTAAATAGGAACTCCCATTTTTTATTACGTATTCGCGTAGTACGTAAAGAAATATGAATGTTTCAGATGCACCACTTTTTTCGCTTTGTGATAGATGGTGCTGTAATAGTCACAAACATATGGCTCACAATTTTAGACGAACAGTTGGTAACAGGTAGGTTTTTCAAATTAAAATACAGAACGTAGGTACGTTTGAACATTTTATTTCGGTTGTTCCAATGTGATACATGTACCTTTGTGAACGTATCATTACTCAGAACGCATGCTGTTACAGCGTGATTACCTGTGAATACCACATTAATGCAATAAATGCTCAAAATTATGTCCGTCAGCCTCAATGCATTTGGCAACACGTGTAACGACATTCCTCTCAACAGCGAGTAGTTCGCCTTCCGTAATGTTCGCACATGCATTGACAATGCGCTGACGCATGTTGTCAGGCGTTGTCGGTGGATCACGATGGCAAATGTCCTTCAACTTTCCCCACAGAAAGAAATCCGGGGACGTCAGATCCGATGAACGTGCGGGCCATGGTATGGTGCTTCGACGACCAATCCACCTGTCATGAAATATGCTATTAAGTACCGCTTGAACCGCACGCGATCTATGTGCCGGACATCCATCATGTTGGAAGTACATCGCCATTCTGTCTTGCATGAAACATCTTTTAGTAACATCGGTAGAACATTACGTAGGAAGCCAGCATACACTGCACCATTTAGATTGCCGTCGATAAAATGGGGGCCAATTATCCTTCCTCCCATAACGCCGCACCATACATTAACCCGCCAAGGTCCCTGATGTTCCACTTGTCACAACCAAGGTGGATTTTCCGTTGCCCAATAGTGCTTATTACGCAGGTTTACGTTACCGCTGTTGGTGAATGACGCTTCGTCGCTAGATAGAACGAGTGCATAAAATCTGTCATCTTCCCGTAATTTCTCTTGTGCCCTGTACACGACGTTCAAAGTCGTCACCATGCAATTCCTGGTGCATATAAATATGGTACGGGTGCAATCGATGTTGATCTAGCATTCTCAACACCGACTTTTTTGAGAATCCAGATTCTCGCGCAATTTGTCTGCTACTGATGTGCAGACTAGCCGCGACAGCAGCTAAAACACCTACTTGGGCATCATCATCTGTTGCAGGTCGTGGTTGACGTTTCACATGTGGCTGAACACTTCCTGTTTCCTTAAATAACGTAACTATCCGACGAACGGTCCGGACACTTGGATGATGTCGTCCAGGATACCGAACAGCATACATAGCGCACGCCCGTTGGGCATTTTGATCACAATAGCCATACATCAACACGATATCGATCTTTTGCGCTATTGGTAAACGGTCCATTTTAACACGGGTAATGTATCACGAAGCAAATACCGTCAGCACTGGCGGAATGTTACGTGATACCACGTACTTATACGTTTGTGACCGTCTATCACAAAGCGAAAAAAGTGGTCCAACTAAAACATTCATATTTCTTTACGTACTACACGAATATGTAATAAAAAATGGGGGTTCCTATTTTAAAAAAACGTAGTTAATATCCGTTTGACCTATGGCAGCGCCATCTAGCGGGCCAACCATAGCGCCATCTGGTTTCCCCCTTCAAGCTAGACGAGTTTCGTTTTTGTAGTTGTTTCGTTTGATGCTTATTTCGTGAGATATTTGGCCCGGTCACTATCAATGGACCACCCTGTATAGGCTGTATTCTGATGTGCATTTCTGGTAGAGACACATGGATCTCTAGATGATCCAAGAAGATTGAAACGTCATACTCCAATAAATGTGCAACTATGACTCAGACATAAACGGTAATTTTTATTTCATTCAGGACAGTGAGTACTAAGAGATGTTCTTCATGATAGGATAGTTATTATTTTCTAGGATTTCTTTCTAATGCCCCTCCTAACTCTCCTTGACGTCTCTGAAAACCGACACGCAACTCGCCACACTGTTTAGGCAAGTATCATGAAACCACATGGAGTGCCATGCGTTGACCACAGTTTACCGGGCACTGGTTACCATGCAGCATCGGAGACGGTGCTCGCTTCGTACGTGAAACAGCCTCCACCTTCTGTGGTGTTATCTTTCTCTCTGTCACATATGGCGCGAGGACCGTGGCGCTTCACTCACGGCCGGACGTCCAGTTTCCACAATCAAACACGGTCCACGGGCCGCGGACGCTGGTGTCTGAAGAACCGCAGGCACTGTGTAAGGCGACACAGCCGCTTCGTGTTTCCCTTCCTCCCAGACTGCTGCGTCCAAGAATAACAGGCGCCGCACGAGGACCCTCCCAGAGCCCGGAAGCAGGGCCGCTTCTAAAACGAGAGCCATATTCCGGGTGGGTTCCTCTTCCGACAGCTCCTCGCTGCCGTCTATTTCCATGCCAGACTCTCACGTGGCGACCACACGACAGTCTGAGGCCACGAGAAAACAAAGTCAAGTTGGAAATAGTTCTCCTGGAACTGGCCATTCGTCTGTTTCGGCCAAAGGTGTGGCGCACAGAGAAGAGCGTACCACTGCAATTTGTGACAGGGGCAGCGAATGAGACCAGGTCTGGTCCTGTTAAATAAAACCACTCCGATTTTTTTCTTTGTCCTTTTAGCGTTTCTGAAGAACAGAAATTTGTTAACATCGAGTATAGATTTAAGTGTCAGGAAGTCGTTTCTGAAAGTATTTGTATGGAGTGTGGCCATGTATGGAAGTGAAACGTGGACGATAAATAGTTTGGAGAAGAAGAGAGCAGAAACTTTCGAAATGTGGAGCTACAGAAGAATGCTGAAGATTAGATGGGTAGATCGCATAACTAATGAGGCGGTATTGAATAGGATTCGGGAGAAGAGGAGTTTGTGGCACAACTTGACTACAAGAAGGGATCGGTTGCTAGGACATGTTCTGAGGCATCAAGTGATCACCAATTTAGTATTGAACGTGGAGGGTAAAAATCGTAGAGGGGGACCAAGAGATGAATACACTAAGCAGATTCAGAAAAATGTAGGCTGCAGTACGAACAGGGAGATGAAGCAGCTTGCACAGGGTAGAGTAGCATGGAGAGCTGCATCAAACCATTCCCAGGACTGAAGAACACAACACATCCTTTTAGCAAAAATCAAATAAAATCGAAACAAACATGGTCCCTGGAAGTATTTAAGCACAGTCTCCCGCCTGATTGGTGGATTCGATGTTCCCAGATTATCGAAAAGCGTTCGATTTACAATCGCTCTGACGTCAGCTGACGAAACGTCTCGTCCTTATGGGATATCTCGCCATGTTCGTGACTGCATTAAGTATTTTTTAGTAGATGGAAAAAAGGAGCTTATCCTAGATAGAGACTCGTCTCTTCTACATATACATGTATACTCTGCGAGTCACCGTTAAGCGTGTGGAAAAGGCTATTTTTGTTGAACGACAAAGTAGCGTTGTTTCTTCTTCGTTTCATGGATGAAGCGTGTTTACTCTCAGGCCTGTGTACGAACTACTATTTGTGCACTTTATCTTCCGGGTCTCAAACGACAGATAACAGGGGTGCTGCAGAATATTCCTTTTTTCTGCTCTTGAAGACGGTCCGGAAGTTCTCTGAACTGTTTTCGCGAGATGTACGACGACTTTTGTCCAGTAAATAACACTTTTCAGCATTTGCTACACTCTAAAAAAAAAAAAAAAAAAATGGTTCAAATGGCTCTGAGCACTATGGAACATAACTTCTGAGGACATCAGTCCCCTAGAACTTAGAACTTCTTAAACCTAACTAACCTAAGGACAGCACACACATCCATACCCGAGGCAGGATTCGAACCTGCGACCCTAGCGGTCGTGCGCTTCCAGACTGAAGCGCCTAGAACCGCTCGGCCACTACTACACTCACTCACCAGTCAAAAACACATGTGATCATTGGCAGGGCCTTTCTTCGTAAATACTCGATGTCTCCTGTTGGTCCGAGCTGATACCTCTCCCACAAACTTGAGCAGCACTCCAATGCGGACTGAACATGTGTTTCTTATGCTGTACGTTATGCAGGCAAACTGATCGCAGTAGCTGTCAATGCATCGTTGCCTGCAGTTTGCTTTACCTACAACTCAGCTTATGTTGTATGCATTTCTACAGTTATTCCCAAATATTTTGAAATAAATATCTAATTGCGACTCATTAATCCTATAATCAATGGATACCACAGCTGTACGTCTCGTGAACAGAATAATTTTGCATTCGTCTACATTAATAACCAATTGCCAGTCTTGCTTCTTTGACAAAACCTTCTGCAGTTTGTACTGAATAGGATTTCCTCGCAGATACTGCTCCATGTGCGATTACAACTAATACCACCCGCTAAGTCAGTAATGTGTAACATGAATAGCAACGGTCATATTAAATTCCATATAACTAGTAATCCATAACCCGTAACCCACAACGCAATAAGTAATTACGCATCACTCACAACCCACAACCTGTTATCCTCCACCCTCTGCCCAAAACCCAGAACCCGTTACCCAGCCATACGTCAATGTTTTTAGATGGTTCTCCATCCAGGATAACGTCGGGCCTGTCTGGAACTTCTCGATCCCTCCGTAAACCTGTTCAGATGTCCCATAGGAACGTGCTGTATTCAGGAGGCGTCGATTTGGTTCAGAAGCAAAAGCTATTCGAAAGTGTAGAAACAATAAACCAACCTGATTGCCTCTATAAATTGCAGTGAGTATAGCGTGAGTAAATAGAGGAGCAGCGCTTAGAACGATTCTTGACTAAATCTCCTATCAGGCCCTGAAGACTACGCGACACCGACTGAACGTCTTGTCACACAAATCCGTCATTTGGATACAGTATGGATGGGATAGAAGTGAATAATGGAATGTGGACAAACCAGAAAAGAAGAGAATCAGAGCATTGTAGATGTGGTGCTGTAGAAGGATGTTGAAAATTATGCGGGCTGATAACAAGTTAGGAGAATGAGATTTTCACTCTGCAGCGGAGTGTGCGCTGATATGAAACGTCCTGGCAGATTAAAACTGTGTGCCGGACCGAGACTCGAACTCAGGATCTTTGCCTTTCGCGGGCAAGTGCTCTACCAAGTTAGGAGATTCTCCGCAGAATCGGCGAGGAAAGAAATATTTGGAAACGTTGACAAAGAGGGACAGGATAGAGAGACACGTGTTAAAACATTAGCGAATAACTTCCATTGTACTAGAGGGAGCTGTAGAGGGTAAAAACTATAGGGGAAGGCAGGTATTGGAATATATCCAACAAATAATTCAGGCGGTTTGGTGCAAGTGGTGCTGTCAGATGAAGAGGTTGGAGCATATGAAGAATTCGTGGCGGGCCACATCAGAGTAGTCAGAAAACTGATAACAAAAAAAGAAATTGTCGGTTAATGTCAGCTGTTGCAGCCTTCTCACCAAGGAAATATCCCTGGCACTACTGGGAATTGAGCAGGATCTCTCGGCAAGACAGTCAAACGGACTAACCTATCAACTACGAGGCAGACATCCTAGGTAGAAAATAATATATTGTCTTTGATCCGTGTCGTCAGAAGGGCGTTACGGAGACAGGTGGCTGACACTATATATCAGGCAGAGGTTTATTGTTAATCCGAAAGAGTGCGTTCCAGGAGTCAGGCAACACATGACTTCCCTCCCAAGTGCGTCTCACGAAATGAGTACGATGAGAAAATTCGTGGCCATACGGAGGCTTACCTACAGCTGTTCTTCCCACGGACCATTCGCGAATGGAAAAGTACAGGAGGGAAGTAGGAGTGGTACCAAAACTATCCTCTGCCGTGCACTGGTAAGTGCTTGCTGAACGTTCGTGTGCATTAAAATGAAAATTGTGACAGGCGATGCCTGCACTCGATACATGCTGATTAAAGTAATTCGGGCTACTTAGCAGGTGAGTATGATAGAACTGTTACTGTCTCAGAAGATTTACTAAAGTGATCTTCTTCTTCCTTCCCTTTTCTCGTTTCTGTGGGAGTTTGGCGTAGGTAATGCTAGTGACAGTTGCTGGCCGGATGTCCTTAGTGGCGCCACTAATCCCCCAGGGACAGATTCAGTCCGCCTGGGACGAAATCTGTATACCCCATTGTTACGACCAGACGAAATTACAATCATCCAGTCAAGGCTGTGGCTTCTTTTATTGCTCTGGGGGATGGCTCATCGAACTACAAAATATGAAAGATTATTTCACTATCTTACAAGAATGAACAAAAAGAGTTACTCAAAACAATCCTTTACCCCAGGAGTGCTTGATAATTTACAACTGCCATTGACTATGAAAGCATCAATTGATGCAGTAATTAACAAACGTTTCTCTTTAAGTGCAGTATTCAGCATTTACAAATGTAAATTTCCATCTGAGATTGGAATAATACTTCATTTCTACTCGATCATGTTGATTGCTTCGCTTGAGGCCACCAACTGGGGCAGAGGGCTTCCACGCTCAGCTCTATATTGATCTCCGTGCGAGGGCGCTGCTGTGCAGAGAAAGAGGGCCTCTCTTTTTCAACCTCTCTCATTCGTCCTTGCAGATTGCAGAGAGACATTGCTAATGTCTGCGGTATCGATGTGCGTTGCCGACTTTGGTGTGGCGCCGCAATCTTTGGACGATACCACGCCCATCTGTCTGCGTCTAGAGTAAATCTCATATTCTAGTGTAAGAACGATTTCCGTATGTTTGCGTAGCATGTATCTGAGGCGGGACGTGGGTACCAGCCTGGTATTAACCTATCTGGATGTGGGAAACCGCATAAAAGCCATTTCCTCGCTGACCAGCTTACCAACGCTCACCGTTAATCCGCGAGGCGGTTTCGATCCGTGGCAGGTTCACCTTCTCCAGTCCAGGAAGCGGTGTGTCATCGTGCTTGGCTATACTGACCGGTTCCATACCTTCGAGCTGTAGCTATAAAAACCTCATCATCGTGTTACGGTAACATTCTTCTGTAACTATTACAGAATCACCGGTCTCGTTTTCAAGGAATACCATCATATTATGCTGTCGGTCCAAGAAGTTGTACGGGACAGTTGAGGGTTTCTTGCTCACGAAAACCAGCTACTATGTTCAGTGACGTAGCCACTGTCGTGAAAGGAGGCTTCAGTGTTGAATATGATTTTGTGACTAAAACTGCCTCCTTCACTTTTACACGATAACCAACTAACGACCGAGTGGGGTGATGCACTGGTCAGACAGTCGACTCGCTGTTTAGATACAGGTTTTCTTTAGTATTCATAAATCGATGCCTCTCTAATGATATCGGGTTAAATCTTAAATTTGCTTTCCTTTTACCAACTGTCGAATTCTCGGTGCATCAAATGATCACATGGCTCAAGTTCTTATGTCATTTTTGACTTTACAGACATTCTGAAGAAGATCTTCTTTTAAGATTTCGTATATAACCCTTCTTGGAAAGTCCTCTACAGCTGTGATCGGTGGCCACTTAATTTCCGTGGACTAATTTCTACACTACCCGCTACAACAGCTACTTTTTCAACATAGTGAGTAGCTTGTGGATGCCCACGCGATTTAACTTCTCTCATCTCCCTGCCTCTTTAGATATCTGGACCAATCTGTGCATAGTTGACATGTGTAGGATTCATAGCCGTAGATTCAGACCATTTACAAAGGAGGGCCAGCGCCAATTTCGACTGGCGAGGAAGTGCAACAGAATTACTTCAATATCTAAAGTGGCTGACAACTGAAGAAAGACACCTATCACCTTACGAGAGCCTGCTTCGAAAATTCCTAGAATCAGTTTTCAGGGCGAAAATTACAAATGTTCTTCAACCCCGTACGCATCACTTCCGCAGGACCGTGAACTAAAAAAGTGGCCCACAACAAATAACACAAGACCACTGATTCTCCGATGTTTCATTCGTGAAAACATCAATAAGAAAGGGCAGGAATTTACAGACTGCAGATGTGAGCGAACTATTTTCGATTCCTCTCTAACTCGAGCATAAACATCGTATGAGGATGAAACTTCCTGGCAGATTAAAACTGTGTGTCAGACCGAGACTCGAACTCGGGACCTTTGCCTTTCGCGGGAAATGCTCTACCTATTGAGCTACCCATATCAGAGCACACTCCGCTGCAGAGTGAAAATCTCATTCTGGAAACATCGTATGAAGACGGTTGTATTGACTTGAGCGGTGTCTAGTACAGAGGACAGGGTCCAGAAAAGGAAAGATAACCGAACTGTCGTGCCTGCATTTTGCTGCAAAATATGGATAATTCACTAAAAGTCATTTGTGAAAAAAGACGAGTCGAGAACATGATGAGTAGGAATGGGAACAGCAGAAGATTTGAGACTTAATTTAATTCATTCAGACACTAGTTTCACAACAAAGGAAACAGATGATTTCAAGAGACGGTGAAGTTTCAGAGCATTGATAAACTTAAATCCACACATTAGTGGCGGTCTTTCCTGGCGCTATTTAGGTGCGATACCGCTTATCATAACGTACAGGGCTTCAGTTTTTCTGTCTTTAATAATCCACTTTCTGTCAATTGTCGCACTAAATTTGTATTATGCTCGCAACAATTATCAAGAGCAAAATTTAGAACCACCAACACTTTTACTGCCAACGGCTTTACAAACGCGGCACCAAGAATACGTCTGACCCACTCATCAAGCATTCTCCACCACTGTCAAATTATGAAAGAATGCAGATGCCACTGTTGTATGTGTGTCAAGGTAGCCCATTTGAGGTAGAATAATCAGTTTTAGTTGCCAATATTTAACGATAATTACGGCACTTCCCGTTCAGAATGAAATGGCTCCTTACCTGCTGCTACACGTCAGTGTGGTTAAGATGGACTAGTCTTTTATGAGACGGAACACCAATTAGCTCAGTTCAGTTTGTATTTACTTCAAGGATAAGTTACAAGGCGTCGTTAACTTTTTACTGTAGGAGCTCTTATTCGGAACTTAGTCGCAGGACAGACATAACCCTGACATTTTTAACTGTGTCTGAAAAATGAGCTAGCTGCATTATCGCATCACGTTCTCATTACGAGTCTATAAGCCCGGCAGTGTCAACGTGAAATCCAGTTAATTCGTTTGGGCCGTAGAATTCGTTACGGTGCACGCGGCCGCTAACTTCCATTATCTGCTACCAGCACATCGCAGAAGTCCTGTCCTTGGTTAGTTCGTTCTCTTACAGACAAGTGACAGAAAGCTAGTAATGCGGACAGGGATTCTTCACACTTTAATTACTTCGTTTGTTTGTCGAGGTTGTCGATTGCAACGAAAGTCTGCTTTCTTAACAGATTTAATTGATCACCAAGGCTGTGACGAACTGTCGTATTTTAGAGGCTGGACGTGAAACTTCCCTAGCACCCAACGATGACGCAGCGCAGCTTCGTGGAAAGATCCAGACGTCGCCTCAGTAGCATTTGGAGTGCTGTTTGGAAAACATTTTCAGAATTCTGGCGCCCTCGGTTGCAGGAGTGGCCTGCTGGGAGAGGCGATGCGCCCCCAGTGGTCAGTTTGAAATGTTCATTCTCGTCCGTCGTCTGGAAGCCGTCCTTATAGCGTCGGGCGAAGTCACACTTGAACGGCTGTGGCCGCAACCCACGCTCTCTTAAGCCGTCCTCACACGGAATGAAGCAGCAGACGTCGACCTGGACGCGTACGCTAAAACAAACCGCACAGGATACTGCTCTCGCGTCACGTGTAGAGATGGGTCGTTCGCAAACTAATGGGTCCGGTGGAACGGTTCACCAAGATGAACGGAGCGAGTGTGGAACGAATTCTAACGAACGCTCTTTCATAGTTCACTTCGGTCGCAGCTTTCTATTTATGGTTCCCGGGAACGGGAAACAATCGATCTCGTTTCCGCAACGGCACGTCGGCCAGTCTCGTTCCAGCCTCCGTCCCGTTCCCGTTTGTCTCGGTATCGGTCGGGAGGACGACGGTTCAATCCCGTCTCCGGCCATCCTGATTTAGGTTTTCCGTGATTTCCCTCAATCGTTTCAGGCAAATGCCGGGATGGTTCCTTTGACAGGGCACGGCCGATTTCCTTCCCAATCCTTCCCTAACCCGAGCTTGTGCTCCGTCTCTAATGACCTCGTTGTCGACGGGACGTTAAACACTAACCACCACCACCATCGGTATCGGTCTCGCTCCGCCGGACTCGTCCTTCTTCGAGTGACCACTCGTCGCAGATCCACTGCCGACTGCTCATAGTTCACTATCGAGTTGTTGTTGTTCGTTTCCTCCGTTTCCCACGCCCATTCTAGATCTGATTCAAACCTCTTTTGAACTCTGAACTTCTGATTCTTTTCGTATTCTGTTCAGCGTCCACGACCGGTAATTAAAACGTATTTTACAATTATGTTAACTGCATAAAAATTACGTAGTATCTAATACAAACATCTTTTCAGGTAATAAAACGGCGTATCAGCTTACTACACTATTTCGATAAACAGCAGGAGAAATACTTGTAAAAAGGCAAGATTTTTTTTGTTATTACACATGCAAAGGACGTCAGCACGGCACACACAAGTGGCCATTTTCCGTCCTTTTATGATACAAGGTAAAACAGCATGCTCATTGTTATGGAAGGCAGACCGACTTAACAACCGAATGAAACCCGCGCTTCGTAATCGCGTGAGTGGTGTCACATTTTGTAAAGAGAATAAGACAACTCCTACAATATTGTTTCAGTGGCACAGGAAAAATCGGCCCCGAGTACTAGACTGTTCATTGTCGCTTACCGATCTTCATCTATTGTTTCGAAGTTGTTTGCATTAGCTTATTTGTTATTTCTTCACTGCCTAATTATTACATGTTTATCTATTCTGCTCGTAGCGGTCAACAAATGCTGCGTAATTGGCGAACAGTCTGCACTCGGGGCCGGTTTTTCGTGCGCCACCTTATATTATTTCACTCCGATCAGCCACATAACGCCGGCCGCGGTGGCCGTGCGGTTCTAGGCGCTTCAGTCCGGAACCGCGGGACTGCTGCGGTCGCAGCATGGATGTGTGTGATGTCCTTAGGTTAGTTAGGTTTAAGTAGTTCTAAGTTCTGGGGGACTGATGACCTAAGATGTTAAGCCCCATAGTGCTCAGAGGCATTTGAACCATTTGAAACCAGCCACATAACGCTACAGTTGGCTAAAGGAGATGTTTTGCAGAATCACGAAAATTACAAGTGTGTGAGAATTCTGTTGTTAATATCAACTCTGTACTCCAGGGGGGAGGCAAGTGCCCCCTCTTGGCGGCTTCCATCTTCAGTCACCTATGCAATACCAAGCAGAATGAACGGTGAACGAGTAAAAATGGACAGTTCCCTAAAAAAGGCGATCACCAGTTCCCAATGATGAACGACTTTGCCCATCTCTAGTCATATGGGACGTCCTGGTAGACGTAATTTGCGAAAGCAGAGCACTCCAGCGGCGGTTGTTGCCAGTATCTGGCTCGCAAATCACACAATTTGGTTATGATAATGGGCAGATGAAAAATTCCTACGTAAAACGTATGCACCGCCCACAGGCCCTGGCGGACACATCGCTACCGACCGGCCGCCGCGTCATCCTCAGTCCACAGGCGTCACCGGATGCGGAGACGCGTACTTCTCCCCTCGTCCACATGCTAGTCATATCGTTCTGTCTGTCTGTCTGTCTGTAAATAACGACTTCAATATCCATGAACACGACATAAGGCAAAAAGGTGACTTCCATGTCTAGTCTACCACTCAGTAAGGATACCAGCTTACGATAACTTTATTACATATATTTAGATCTAATTTACAATAGTCTCCGACATAAGATAAAAATTATTTTATTATTCTTCCTGCAAAGTGGATACACCGGTTCGCGTGAGATCACCGAAGTTAAGCGCTGTCGGGCGTGGTCGGCACTTGGATGGGTGACCATCCAGGCCGCCACGCGCTGTTGCTAGTTTTCGGGGTGCACTCAGCCTCGTGATGCCAATTGAGGAGCTACTCGGCCGAATCGTAGCGGCTTTGGTCAAGAATGCCATCATAACGACTGGGAGAGGAGTGTGCTGACCCCACGCCTCTCCTATCCGCATCCTCCACTGAGGACGACATGGCGGTCGGATGGTCCCGGTAGGCCACACATGGCCTGACGACAGAGTGATTCTTCCTGCAAAACCCCAACGCCAGTCTCACTTGATCACGTTTATATTCAGTTGTACAATTTTAAGAACATGTGATATACAGGTGAAACTTCCCCTTTGTATGTAAAGAAAGACTGTACTGGGAACCTTCTACGTTATTTGATGCCGAAACAGTTGAATAAAACTGAACGTACTCAGACAGTTCTCTCTTTACTTATTCTGATCATCACTAAACTGACACACAATATTTTTAGCGCAACGCAATCCCAACAAAAGAATCGCCCTGACTAACAATAACCTATAACTTTCATGAATCACTTACCTGACAAAAATCGTCGTTACTCAAACTATTGCAATACAGCGAGCGCCGCCGGCCGGTGTGGCCGAGCGGTTCTAGGCGCTTCGGTCTGGAACCGCGCGACCGCTACGGTCGCAGGTTCGAATCCTGCCTCGGGCATGGATGTGCGTGATGTCCTTAGGTTAGTTAGGTTTAAGTAGTTCTAAGTTCTAGGGGACTGATGATCTCAGCTGTTAAGTCCCATAGTGCTCAGGGCCATTTGAACCATTTTGAACAGCGAGGGCCAATACTGCCAGCTAAATAAAAGATTCTGGCTGCTGAAGGCACTAACTAATGATACGGATAGTTAGCAAATGAAAGATTTTGACAGAGAACAAACAATGTGTTCAAAAGTTCATGACATCCAGTCTTACAAATTTCTTTTTTCTGACGGACACACGTTCAGATCGTCCGCTCATAGTAACCTCTCAAAACTCTGGCATCTCTCTCCCCACATCCACCACTGCTGGCGGCTCACTTCCAAGTGCCCAACGCTACGCGTTGTTCACATCCAACTACCCAACACTACACAAGCGAGTAGTCCAACAGTGAGTCTAACCAGCCACAGACTGCACACAGCGCAGTCAGCGATTTTCGTGCAGAGCGCTACATGGCGTTACCAACATAAAAACCTAAACAGCCTACTTACACAGGGTGAACATAAATAAAACCTACAAACTGCAGGGACGGATTCCTGAATGGAAATGGACGGTGTGCATGCAACGAGAACAGATCGTCCCAGAGCATAGTATAGACCTGCATCCCATCCACCTTACAGTTATGTTCAAAGTGGCCTCCATGAGATCAAATGCACGCGTTCGCACATAACTATCAAGCAAGATACACATAATCGTACTTTGGATTTACCATGTTGTCTGCAGCTTGTACTATGGTTCGTCTCGATATCCTGTTGAACCTGGTCCCCCAAATCTGGTGTACTCGCATTCCGCCGCCTCCCTGCACCTTCATCTATCTGAAAGGACCTATGGTCACACACACATGCCCAAAAAGGGCTTGAAACGTTGTGCGATGTGGTTGGTATTTGTGAGTGTACTTGTTTTGGTATGGTCCTGCTGCCTCTGCATCGTCTCCCTCTGCTTGGCCGTACACAAACACCATCTCGGCTTGTTCCCGACATGAATAACTGGCCACTCTGCTGCTTGCAGTACGCTGCGTCAATCACACAGCCTGCAACACACAAGGGGCACACGGTACGTGGTGAGAGAAATTTCATTCGTCAGCGCCATCTACCGTGGGAACGATGCATTTCCGCACACAAGTTCATAGCACATTATTTCCTCCATTTCCAAACAGTAATCCGTCCCTGCAGTTTGTTGCTTTTATTAATTTTCACCCTGTGTAAGACTTGAAACAATGAAGTGAAAAAAAAATATCCTATTGCAAGTAGCGCAAGCTGTCTTGGGGATAAAGTAAAGAAAAATCATTTATTTACAGCACTAGTACAGTTACAGTTTTTGAAGTTGTGTGTGTGTGTGTGTGTGTGTGTGTGTGTGTGTATGTGTGTGTGTGTGTGTGTGAGCGCAAGCAATGCCAAACAATATTTCCCAAAGTCAAAACTTTTTTGCGAAATAAATAAACACGGAATTTCAATCGAATCAGCCAATGACGTAGAAAGAAGCCTTGAAATTTGTTGGTCCATATTTTAAAAAATGAACAACTTTACTCCCGAGAGGGTTCCAGAACCGTTTAGAAGCCGCAAAGGTGAACAAGAGAAATTTTGCACCCATAGCGACGCATTTATGAGAGATTCCAATGTGTTGGTGGTTTGAAACGGTGTATACTCAGAGAACCTAAGTTATAATATAAAACCCACCAAATATGGGCATCAGAGGAAACCATGAAATTCAGTATGTAGTCTCCCAAGCTTTGCTTATGACGTAGAGGGCTTTCTTGCCTCCTATTGGTTAAACGTCCCGTTGCACGTTGCGAAAATATCGCGGAACTTATATCGTGCTTCACATGCGGTCACGCCGACTTAACGTAAAATGACAGGAACTGACGTTACAAAATTCGTACAGTTCCATGTCCACAGCACTCTTTACGTCACGTGTGGGAACAGCTTTAGTGCCGTGTGGTGCGCGTGACACATCACCCGGCGTAAAGCTGGGCGGACTTTCTTCGAAACGTTTGTTGGCGAACCCTGATGTTTTCTGTGCACTGCTACAAACGTATTATTGTGTTTAATAAGGGTCGCCTAGTTCGCTTTGACCAGCGAGAAACCATTTCTTCTTCAAAATTAATCAATGCTCTGTGACACAACAACTGTTTTCAAAGGACTCTCAGGTCAGGTCACTAAACTGGAAAACGAGCAAACAGTCACTAAACCGTCTCAAACTGATTTATAGTGTCCCCCCGATGAATAAAACAGAATCACAGCCTAAAGTTAAAGGAGAGAAGGACACACACAATAAAAATCAGAAGCTTCTACTGGAACAAATGAAATATATTGACTTGTGTAAAACAGAATCACAGTCTAAAGTTAAAAGAGAGAAGGACACACACAATAAAAATCAGAAGCTTCTACTGGAACAAATGAAATATATTGTCTTGTAAGAGCTTGCCAAGTACACCTCGTTGTTATCAAACACTGCTTCCTGCCAGCTGACGCTCCCCGTTCTGATATGAGACCGCTGTCGATCTAGCAAAAAAGCTCGATCGTTAAGTCGCTCCATTCATCGTAAAACTCGGTAAACAACTTTGTTGATCATTGACGATCAGTCACTCCAGACGTCATACACGCAAGGCTACTAAAACCTCTCACCTCAGCAAGTGACTCCCAATCACCTGACCATGTTCCAAGTCCGTGAGTTCCGCTGAGCGCCCCATTCTGCTCTCTCACGATGTCTCACGACTACTGAGGTCACTGAAATGGGGTACCTGGCAGTAGGTGTCAGGACAATGCACCTAATATGAATAACGTATGTTCTGAGGGGTGTCCGGACACTTTTGATCACATACTGTATATTGGAATGACAAGTAAGGTCGTTAACCGACGTAAGTCAGTTTCAGTGAACAAAATCACTTACGGATCATATCGTAATATAGCAGCCAAGTCAATCGCGAGAGCGAATTGCGATGGTGAGACCAGTCATAGAAGCAGCACCAAGAGGCATCACAATAGCGGATAAATGGAAGAATGGTCACACAGCTTTTCACGATTACAAATCGATTGATGTACCCATCCGTATTGCGGATGAATCGAGGAATGGTTAACGATTACAGACTGATCGACGTACCCATGCGTATTGCGGATAAATCGAGGAATGGTTGCACACAGCTGTTCACGATTACAGATTGATCGTTGAACCCATGCGTATGCTTCAGTAACACTACGTAAATATAAGAATTGTTTGAGTACTTTCGCCTGTGAGAATGTTTATAAAATGATTTGTTTCATCAAATATTAAAGGGAAGTCTTTAAATTTTATTTCCGGATCTTGCGCGATGTACACATGACAGATTGTTATGTTAATTGTTTTGTTTGTTATTAATGCTTTTCGATGCTCAAACATATATGCAAAGCAGTATCTCCTATGTTGTGACGTAGGGAAACAATACGTGGTGTTGCAGTCTCTGCCTTCCTTGATTTCGCTAAGATGACGAGGTGCCTTTTTCATTTATTGCGATATCCACTGAAACAATTATTTACGGTCTTTTAAGAAAATTACAAAAAATCAGAGAGTATAAGAAGGAATCTTCAGATGAAATTTTCAATTTACTCACTATTACAGGTTTCAGTCATATTCCAGCGCAATGTCCGATGTATCATTAAAGGGGCACGATTATTCGTCAAACATAAAGGACACGTAGAACAGATGAGTTGTTTGTTAATTTATCATTTATCGTCGTAATTTAGTAAAAAGCCGCCTCCTTCCGTCATTTATAGTTCACATATCGAGTCGTCTACGCTCATAAAGCGCTTGCAGAATATCAGCAACCCTAATCACTTTGAAGCACATCTTCGTTACTATACATTTACACACCTTTCTCACTACCTGTGACTCCTTGAATTGTTTAGATCATCATTTTCATACGTTGGTTAGCTAGAAAGACTAGCGCCATTACTTTCTCCAGTCCAAAGCCGTTCCTCTGATTTTACATAGATATTAATCTCTCTGGACATAGAACCCACTCAACTGAAAATATACACGTATGCACTTACATGCATACAAATTTACGTACAGTGACGGAAGAACTCGCAACACCAAAAATAACCGACGTAGAGTAATGAAATTTCGGGAATCTAAGTAAAATATTTAAGTGATTAAAACTGCAACATCACAAGTTAACGTAAGCGCTAGATAAGCCACTGCAAATGCGAAATGCTGGACCATTAATAACTAGTTATTCGCCACAATTTGAATGCAAGTACGCAAACGTACATGCATTGTGATGTAAAGGTGCCGGATGCCAGTTTATGGGATGGAGTTCCATGCCTGTTGCACTTGTTCAGTCAATACAGGGACTCACTGCCCTCCAAAGAGCTCTCGCTTGATACTGCCGAAGTGGCAAATGGAGATGGTTTGGTGTCAGCAGAATGCACGCTACAGGTCGACTGACACGGGACTGTCCTTGAAGTAACCGAGCCGGCCAGAGTGGTCGAGCGGTTCTAGGCGCTACAGTCTGGAACCGCGCGACCGCTACGGTCGCAGGTTCGAATCCTGCCTCGGGCATGGATGTGTGTGATGTCCTTAGGTTAGTGAATTAACTATCAGTGAATTGACTATCACAGTCCAATACAGTTTTACGAAATGTGTCCGCAGACAACTTGTTTGTTGCAGTCGCATAATGCATTGCCGACATATTCACTTTTACAGTTCAGGAATTATTTATAACATTTAACTTACTATAAGTTATAAAGTAATGCGAATATCGGAGGCGCGTCTTCACACGCGTAATCGTCTATCTTCTCCGCTTCAAATGAGACTACTGGCTCTTCAGTTTAATATTCACTAATTTTGGGGTAAGCTTTAATTTTGCACTGAACGCGTAAAGCGCCCATGAGAAACTAATGTTTAGTGGGGGGGGGGGGGGGAGGGGGGGCAGGAAAACGCGTGTTAGAAATCACAGTGATTGAGAAGTCACAGATATCACAATAACAACTTTACAGAATCTAACGGCGATTTCGGTCACAATTAGCAGTCGCAAGTAACATTTCACATTCAACGCCGTAAGTCATCTGTTGGTCGAATTTGGAACTGCTTTCTGCGATTTCAGTGACAAGGCGCGGCTAGAAGTCGCAAGTAGCAACTAAAAAGCGCAGTTAAAAGCGCCATCTGTTGGCCAAAGTTCGTACTACGCTCCTTCCTTGCGATTCGCTATCGAGTCCAGCTGCGATTTCTGTGACAAATCGCAACTAGAAGTCGCAAGGAGCAACTAAAAAAAAACAACTAGAAGTCGCAAGTAGCAACTAAAAAAGCGCAATTAACATTCTTTGCCTAGTGCCATCTGTTGACCGACGTTGGTACTTCGTTATAAGAACCTTGTGCCTCACGAGATCGATGTACTGTGTCTGCATATTATGCACATTCAGCACCATTGATGGTCGGTCAAACAGAGCTGTGACGCTGAAGGTATTATATCAATAAGAAGCAACATTGCCTTATTGTCCAGAAAATATCATTTAGAAACAAGTAACCTAAATAATGTGTTTGATTCTGCTTTCAATAAGACAGTTGTGGTTAATATTCCACGTGCCTATAGGACTTAGCAGTGTTAACACAGCAGAACTCAGTCATCTGTATAAGTGTAATGAAATGAAAACAATATTATTGAGTCATATGTATACCTCACCTTTGTTCAGACACAGTTCAAGACTCTGCAGAAAAATTTTACAACTGGTGTTCTACATGGCAACTGCACACACAAGAACCTTTTTGCCGACACAACCAACCACCTACATAAGTAAGCTTTTCCTGGATTACCTTCAAGTACTGCACTTAAACAATTCCTGATTTTACTGGAAGATCTTTCGTATCAACAGCCTCAAAATGCATACTCTAGACCTCGGGCTATGTTACAGGTCAGTGTCACACCAAGATTGTGGAGAAAGGGGGGTGGGGGCGGCATGTCACTCTCCAACAAGTCTTTACCAATAATTAAATGGCGGAAAATTTACGGGTATAGGACGGCTTAACAGGTGAAAAATAAGATTTTCATTATTCACTTACTGTATTTAACATTTATCGTTCCTTTAAAATCGCATAACAACGTCAATTAAATACAGTTCAGTCACTCATTCTGCACACTTATTTCATAATTATGGCACTGTTAAACTGCAAATCCTCTAAAAGCTGTCTTGAATCTTCACGATTCTGTCTCAAGAGCCTTCATGTGGATAGATACGTACAGCAACTAGTAATCAGAGTGGGAACTGCGTCTGCGAAATCACAAGGATTGTTGAACATTTTTGCTATCACTAATTACAAGCAATGTAATTGACAGAGTAGTGCGATTCTTAACTGCGACAAATCACAGTTAAGAATAAGAGATACTGAAAAGTAATATTCACAGAAATCACTGATATCGAGAAATCGCAGTTTAGCCCAACATTACTAGCGTTCACTATGCTCCCCGCCGGCCGGGGTGGCCGAGCGTTTCTAGGCGCTACAGGTTCGAATCCTGCCTCGGGCATGGATGTGTGTGATGTCCTTAGGTTAGTTAAGTTTAAGTAGTTCTAAGTTCTAGGGGACTGATGACCTCAGAAGTGAAGTCCCATAGTGCTCAGAACCATTTTTTGTGCTCCGCAACGGGAGGGTTTTCGGAGTCACGCGGTCACCGTAGCGGCTGGTGGAATTCCAAAGACAACCCCATCTGTGGAGCATAATGTGAAACTGGACCTCCACGTGTTCCTGTCAAGCTGATTTCAGCAGTCAACAGAAAATACCCCGATCGTAGCCGCCATCTGTTGTGACTGAATAAAGTGTCTCTTGAAACTTCCTGGCAGATTAAAACTGTGTACCAGACCGAGACTCGAACTCGGGACCGTTGCCTTTCGCGGGCAAGTGCTCTACCAACTGAGCTACCCAAGCACAACTGACGCCCCGTCCTCACAGCTTTACTTCTGCCAGTACCTCGCCTCCTACCTTCCAAACTTTACAGAAGCTCTTCTGCGAACCTTGCAGAACTAGCACTCCTGAAAGAAAGGATATTGCGGAGACATGGCTTAGCCACAGCCTGGGGGATGTTTCCAGAATGAGATTTTCACTCTGCAGTGGAGTGTGCGCTGTTATGAAACTTCCTGGCAGATTAAAACTGTGTGCCGCACCGAGACTCGAACTCGGGACCTTTGCCTTTCGCGGGCAAGTGCAGTTGGTAGAGCACTTGCCCGCGAAAGGCAAAGGTCCCGAGTTCGAGTCTCGGACCGGCATACAGTTTTAATCTGCCAGGAAGTTTCATAACAGCGCACACTCCGCTGCAGAGTGAAAATCTCATTCTGGGAGTGTCTCTTCACTTTACAATAAGCTGTCGTGTAACAATCCTCATATGGGACTGGCGGAATTCTGAATCTTTCAGATGTATAAACAAGCCTACCAACTTTCGTTTATGTCGCACAACTCCATGGTGTTGCTAGGAGCCCGCATCTCGTGGTCGTGCGTTAGCGTTCTCGCTTCCCACGCCCGGGTTCCCGGGTTCGATTCCCGGCGGGGTCAGGGATTTTCTCTGCCTCGTGATGGCTGGGTGTTGTGTGCTGTCCTCAGGTTAGTTAGGTTTAATTAGTTCTAAGTTCTAGGCGCCTGATGACCTCAACAGTTGAGTCGCATAGTGCTCAGAGCCATTTTGTTGCTAGGAAGGTAAAGAAAGAAAAATATATTAATAGACGAGTCATGAAAATTCGTTCGCAATAGTGGCATTCCAGTACTTGGCTATCACGCCAGTTACAAAGGAGCGATTCTAGCGCCGGCGCCGCGATGTATCCGGCGAGATAGCTCCGGCCGGGCTTTTGTGTAGCGCCCTGCGCCGGCTATCGGAGACAATTGAAATCGGTCGTGAATTCCGCGCCAGCAGACAATGCGCAGCCGCCGCTTTCCGGAGGCGGCGCTGCCGTCGGGAGGCAGCGGGGGCGGCAAGGCGGGTCGGCCCGTAAATAAAAAAACTCGGACCGGACCGTGGTGGGCTGGGCTAGGCTGGGCTGGGGCGTGCCGCCGTAATGCCGGTAATCACGAGCGCCGGCCCGATAGCAGCGCAAGGTGCCGGCGGGTTCTCACGCGAAACCTCGCCTCCGGCCGCGGCGCCCTGTCGTGACCCCGGGACTGGACTGCGCTCACATGCCGACGCCTGCCCGCCCGGCTCTTTCACCACTCCCCGGCCATTCTGCGTTCGCTGAGCACAGCTGGCCGAGGAAACGTCCGTGGCTAAACACAGGAAAGTTGCAAACGTCACCCCGTTATCTTTATACTCCCAGCTCCCTATACGAAAACCACTATCTGAGACTGTGTGAAACTTTCATATTTGACTTTGTAATGGTACTTGAATTACGTAACCATTACGGCACCTCAACTCAACCACTCGATACCAGCAATATTCTACTGTGTTTCTGTAAAGTAGTTGACATATTTCTGAAACAACATTCACATTTGATTTCATTAATGTAGAGATACTTTGATACATCGATATGTTTATGTTGCAGTGGTATTATTCTTATGTGTACTCTTTCTTTTGTCACTATAATCTTTGACGTACTTGTAACTCTTGTTTTTTGGGCGCGTAAGCGGTTAGTTAGTTAGAGACTCGGACCTTGAGAACGTCAAGCCTTGACGTCATGTTGGAAAGACGCTTATTGTAGTCAGCTTATAAAATGTGAGCTTTAACAGTGACGAAGATGTTTTCAAGTATCTTTTGTATTGTTAAGTGATGTTTTGTGTGTTACGTGATATTGCAGCAAAAGTAATAAAAAAAAAGTGTAACTTAAATTCGGAGTGCTGATTACTTTTTTACATCACCATTGTCCTGCAAAAGTGTAATCTTCAAGAATGGTATGTGAAACGCATCTATAAAACTTTTGAATATCGCATAATAAAACCTAGGCCTCTTTGCATCCGAGCTTGGAATCATAACCACCTAGATTTTGGACGATTGAGCCATGATTATACAACGAGACCATCGTGGGAAACACGAAAAGATGAGTGCCTAGTTTATTCATTATTACATGAAATGACTTTATTAACTGTGCTCTAATGACACCTGCCACTTAATAACTTTGTTGTTGCCCGAAAATGCAGTATTTAGCAGCGTGAGCAACACCATAATCATTATCAAATTTTGACCTTTGTTGTGGTAGTGTTATTAGAACTTATAGCATGTATACTGGGTGATCAAAAAGTCAGTATAAATTTGAAAACTGAATAAATCACGGAATAATGTAGATAGAGAGGTACAAGTTGGCATACACGCTTGGAATGACATGGGGTTTTATTAGAACCAAAAAGATACAAATGTTCAAAAAATGACCGGAATGAATTGAAAAATGATTTAGATAAGATATCTGTATGCTGTGAAAAGTGGCATTTGACCCTGAATAAAGAAAAGTGTGAAGTTATTCACATGAGTACTAAAAGAAATCCGCTAAATTTCGATTACGCGATATGTCACACAAATCTGAAGTAAATTCAACTAAATAGTTCGGGATTACAATTACAAATAGCCTAAATTGGAACGATCACATAGGTAATGTTGTGGGTAGAGCAAACCAAAGACAGCGCTTCATTGGAAGAACACTTAGAAGATGCAACAAGTCTACTAAAGAGACTGCTTACACCACGCTTGTCCGCCCTATTCTGGAGTATTGCTGTGCGGCGTGGGATCCGGACGGATGACATCGAGAAAGTACAAAGAATGGCATCTCGTTTTGTATTATCGCGAGGTAGGGGAGACAGTGCCACAGACATCATACGTGAATTGGAGTGGCAATCATAAAAACAAAGGCGTTTTGCGTCGCGACGGGATCTTCTCATGAAATTTCAATCACCAGTTTTCTCGTCCGATTGCGAAAACATTCTGTTGGCACCCACGTACATAGGAAGAAATGATTATCACGATAAAATAAGAGAAATCAGGGCTCGCACAGAAAAATTTAAGTGCTCGTTTTTTCCGCGCGCCGTTCGAGAGTGGAACGATAGAGAGACAGATAGGTGGTGGTTCATTGAACCCTGTGCCAGGCATATTATTGTGAATAGCAGAGTAATCACGTAGATGTAGATGTAGAAAGATAGAGAAAAAAATACTTTTATTCGTGAATAACAAATACTATGCCTTTTTACATTACTTGGTTGTAAAAATTATATACAGTAAATCGCGTCCTCCATTGTTGACACACTGACGAAGCGGTTCCCGGAAGTTGTCCATAGTTTTTCGTGTCATTTCTGGTGGAATAGCAGCCACTTCCTGGGTGACTGCCTCTTTACATGCTTATAGAGTTGTGGTGCGTTGCTTGCACACTTGATCCTTTACGTATTTCCAAAGAAAATAAAATCATGTCATAAATTTAGTGACCTTGGGAGCCAGGCAAAGTATTCTAGAGAAGATAGAAGATGGCCAGGTAACAACTCTCAAAATTTCTAGAATACGCCGAGAGGTGTGAGTTGCGTCTTCGTATTGTTGGAGCCAGACTTCTCTCTCTTCATAGTTCTCAACAAATTGGGTTAACGTAGGTCTCTCTTACGCGACAGTAGCAATATGGATCAACCGTTACCGTTACAACATCTTCTTCGAAAAAATACAGACTCCACACACCTAATTCAGCAACTGCGAACCAAATTGTCAGATGACGTCAATGCTCATTTGCAATCATTGGCGGCAACATTTTTTGAAAAGGTTATTGCAAAGCTTGTCCACAGTTACGATAAATGTCTCATTCTTTTCGGTGATTATGTTGAAAAGTAACCATAAGTGTACAAAACTTTTGGTAATAAAATAATTGTTTTCTATGAACGTGTCTTTTATTTATAGCCTATCGGAGGTTGGAAAAAAAACGACCCTCGTACTTCCTTGTCATTGATATGAATCTGCAGTAGGGGTATGGACCAAACACTACCTGATCAAATTTATCCGAATAACTATTTGCAGACAGTAATATGAGGTGCGTCCACGGCACGACTTGAGCGCTCCTGAGGACGCTTTCAATGAAGCTTCTGAATGTCTGGGGTAGATCTGGCATCCAGATTTACCTCAAGAACCGAAACCAGAGTTTCAACTCATCTCAAAGGTGTTCCATTGGGTCAGTTCGGGACTCGGGGCAGGCGAGTCCGTTTCAGCAGTGCCCACTGACCATCGCCTCACAGATGCACCTTTGTGACAGAGTCCATTGTCATGCTGATACGAACAACCACAGTCTTCGAACTGTTTCTCTACCGAAACTTCCTGACAGATTAAAACTGTGTGCCGGACCGAGACTCGAACTCGGGACCTTTGCCTTTCGCGGGCCAAGTGCTCTACCACCTGAGTTACCCAAGCACGACTCACACCCCCGTCCTCACAGCCTTACTTCTGCCAGTACCTCGTCTCCTACCTTCCAAACTTCGTTGGTAGAGCACTTACCTGCGAAAGGCAAAGGTCCCGAGTTCGAGTCTCAGTCCGGCACACAGATTTGATCTGCCAGGAAGTTTCATATCAGCGCACATTCCGCTGCAGAATGAAAATCTCACTCTGTTTCTCTACTGTATGCAATATACAATGGTGTAAAATGTGTTCACATCTAAAGGCACTTACAAGGGAACCTCCCCATCGCACCCCCCTCAGATTTAGTTATAAGTTAGCACAGGGATAGGCCATGAAAAACTGAACACAGATCAATCGAGAAAACAGGAAGAAGTTGTATGGAACTACGAAAAAAATAAGCAAAATAGTCCGTGTGCAAGATATGTCACATTAAGGTTCCCGTTCACTGAGGAGCACCGTGGTCCCGTGGTTACCGTGAGCAGCTACGGAACGGAAGATCCCTGGTTCAACCCTCCCTCAAGTGAAAAGTTTTAATATTTTATTTTCAGAGAATTATCAAAGTTCATGCACTCAGACATGATCAATTTTGCTCTCCAAAATTCCAGGACATGTTCAGATTTGCTTGGACACATGCAGGATTTGAACTTGAAAACGTTAAAAACGTTTGTTTTGACAGAGCACAGGGAAAACTGCGCGACTGTGAAACTGTTGCATTCATTTGTTGCCGTTTATGTGACAAACTCAATGTTTTCATCACTTTTTTGGGAGTGATTATCACATCCATAAGAAAACCTAAATCGGGCAAGGTAGAAGAATCTTTTTACCCATTCGCCAAGTGTGCAAGTTAGGTGGGTCGACAACATATTCCTGTAATGTGACGCACATGCCGTCACCAGTGTCGTATATAATATTTCAGACGTGTTTTCATGTGGAGGAATCGGTTGACCTATGAATTTGCGATCAAATGTTTTCGGTTCCTATTAGAGAGGCACGTCCTTTCGTCTACTAATCGCACGGTTTTGTGGTGCGGTCGCAAAACACAGACACTAAACTTATTACAGTGAACAGAGACGTCAATGAATGAACGATCAGATCGTAACTTTGCGAAAATAAAGTAAGTAAAATTTTTGCTCGAGGGAGGACTTGAACCAAGGACCTCTCGTATCGCAGTTGCTCACTCTAACCACGGGACCACGGCGCTCTCCGTGTTATACAGTCCTTGATGTTGGATATGACACACGTGGATTACTCAGTTTGTATATTTTGTTTATTTTTTTCATAGTTCCACACAACTTCTTCCTGTTTTCTCGATTGATCTGTATTCAGTTTTTCAAGGCCTATCCACTATGTCAATTTATAACTAAATCTGAGGGGGGTGCGATGGGGAGGTTCCCTTGTTAGTGTTTTCTTAAGGGCGATAACAAGACCATACCCTAACCACGACAAAAACATACCCAAACCTTAACACTATCTCCTCCTTACTTCACTGTTGTCACTACAAGTGATTTCAGGTAACGTTCTCCAGGCAATCGTCACACCCAAACCCCTCCATTGGATTGTCACAGGCTACAGCGTGACTGTCACTCCATATCGTTTCCAGTCACTCACTGTAGTGGCGTCGCTCTAACAGCATTTCAAGCATCGCTTAGCATTGCCTACGGAAGTGTGTGGCTTATGAAGATCTGCTCGACCGTTGTGCTCCATTTGTTTTAACTCCCTACGTGCTAGGCATGCTGGTAGCACTCCGCTGATTTCGTGTGATTTTTCCAACCACACTCCGCAACGCTCGATGATCCACCTCCATCAATACATGAAGTCTACCCACACTTGGTTTAGCTGTTGTTGTTCGTTCGCGTTTTCAGTTCAAAGTCACAACACCAACAGTCGACTTGGGCAGCTTTAGAAAGATTAAAATGTCCCTGATGGATCTGTTATTCAGGAGACTCTCGACGAATAGTCATCGTTCGAAGTAACTGAACTCTCAAGACCGAGCATTCTAGTGTTACTGCTTGCCTACTGACAACACAGTACTCCTCGTCTCCTTTTATAACGGTGAATCCGTCTCTCTTGACATCTAGTGGTCATTTCCACGTTACACTGGTGTTTCCGGGTACTTTTGATCAGATAGTGTTTACTATGGTCCCACATTACGAAATACGTCGGAGAAAACGATTTGGTGCAAATGGCTCTGAGCACTATGGGACTCAACTTCTGAGGTCATTAGTCCCCTAGAACTTAGAACTAGTTAAACCTAACTAACCTAAGGACATCACACACATCCATGCCCGAGGCAGGATTCGAACCTGCGACCGTAGCGGTCTCGCGGTTCCAGACTGCAGCGCCTAGAACAGCACGGCCACTTCGGCCTGCGAGAGAACGATTTATCGACACATAAACAGTAGAGAATCAGAAAATACCGTTCTTGTGAAACAAACTGGCTCTCTGTATCAACAAGACATCTCAAGTTCATTCCATATTTATAGATTTCCATAATGCTTTTGACGCCGTTCCTCGCAATCGGTTTCTAAACAAATTGCCTCCTTATGGAGTGTCATCGGAGTTGATTTATCTGGTTTGTGGCTTCCTGTCGCAAAGGTACTCGGGAAATTATCCAGTGAAACAGAAGTGACAATATGACGAGAAACGATGACAGATCATGTGTTAAGACAACAACAAATAACTTTCGGTACAAGAGGAAACTGTAGAGGGAAAAATGCAGGGGAAGATCAGAGACTGCAATATTTCCAACAAATAATTGAGGATGTAGCGTTCAAATACTACTATGAGATTAAGAAATTGGCACAGGTGAGGTATTCGTGGCGGTCTACTATGACAGACACTCGTGCCGGTGAAACGTCCGAAAAGTCATCAAACAACCGCCGGCCAAACAACCCGAGCCAGAAGGCAAAAGGCAGTTTGTCAACAAGTGGCCGCGAAAGCCTTAACAATTTTGCATCATCGAGAACCTTGAGGTCAGCAACTCCTGTTCAAAGTTTAAATGCTGTTTCGGGTGATACAAGAGAAAACTAACTTACTTTGCATACTCTCACCCGTTAATATAATATGAAATAGTTCTCTGTGGCACAGACACTAAGTATTTTTTGATAATTTGTTTGACATGGATGCAACGTCATCATTTGGAAAAGAAAGTGGCCCTTGTCTCGAACCAATTAATGATATTCTCTCTCCTTGTTTCTCCTACTCTTTGTTTTAGTATCAAACAAATCTAGTTAATACCAGAAAACTTTTAAATCCAGCAGTATGTCTGGTCCTCTACTATGCTACCAACTGTTAGACGGTTGCCGTTCCCTTTTATTACAGCAGTCGAAACACAGTAGAAACATACCACCACTGTGCCTACTGCTGGTGTCCACAATTATGTTTGTTAAAGTACAGCGACACTAAGGTGTGTCTCCAGTCGAGATTTTAATATTTTTCCTGTTTATTAACAGTTATTTTACGGTCATTTGTGACTCAGTGTTTTCATTGTTACGAAACTATTAAGCTCTCTTTTCTTATTGCATGTTTCTGTTTCTTTCCAGGTGAGTAACAACTTCCAACCTCGTCTTACTGTCGGTGCAACATGTAAGTAGAGTATAGACAGTACTGAAAGCAGACACAAGTGTACTAGTTCGAGGATAGTGTGGTTTTGTACATGAACGATGTCCTCTTATACGCACTATTTAGTCACTCTTGCCACCATATTTTTATGAAACGTTTCTCAGTAAGTGTACCACAGTTATTTGGGTTACAGTTGGGAATGTCGGTTTGGTCTTTTTTATCAAATATTTCCTACTCTTACGATGTCAACAAATTAGAGGAGCTATGAAGCTACTGTCGTGGGTAAGCGATCCCAAATAATGGAAACGGGAAGCCATATCGAAGGTTTGTCTTTGCAATAAAGAATCTGACGGGGTAGCAATAACTTGCTGTTGCACGCAGGCTAAGAGAATCTTTATGTTTTAGCCATTCTATCAAAAGCTGTGGATCAATGGAACGTGTCGCCTAGTCAGATGAATCACTTTCCTTGTTACACCAAGGTCTACGGTAGCGTCCACGGGAATGGCTGCTGGACACATAGGCCCATGGGGGTGGTGCTGCGCTCACAAACTGTCGGTCCATAATATACGGGAATTGTGTGGGCTGAACGCAGACGGCTGGTGCCACTTACCCACATCCCAAGGACTTTTAGAATCCATACGACGCAGAATCACTGCTGAAATGCGTTCTAAATTGGTTCATCAGTGAAATTTCTTGGCAGATTAAAACTGTGTTCCGGACCAAGACTCGAACTCGGGACCTTTATGTTTCGCAGGCAAGTGCTCTACCATCTGAGCTACCCAATCACGACTCACGACCCATCCTCACAGCTCTGTTTCCGCCAATATCTCGTCTCCTACCTTCCAAACTTCACAGAATCTCTCCTGATAACCTTGCAGAACAAACGCTCCTGGACGAAAGGATATTGCTGAGACACGGCATTGCCACAGCCTGGGGGATGTTTCCAGAATGAAATTTTCACTCTGCAGCGGAGTGTGCGCTGATATGAAACTTCCTGGTAGATTAAAACTATGGGCCGGCCCGAGACTCGAACTCGGGATCGAAGTAGAACTGTGAGGACGGGTCGTAAGTCGTACTTGGGTAGCTCTGATGGTAGAGCACTTGCCCGGGAAAGGCAAATGTCCCAAGTTCGAGTCTCGTTCCGGCACAGAGTTTTAATCTGCCAGGAAGTTTCATATTAGCGCACACTCCGCTGCAGAGTGAAAATTTCTTTCTGGCTCATCAGTGTATGCCATGCCACCTCAGTGACTGGCAATTACGCGGTAGCTGGTTTGGTTGCAAGTTGTATGTAATGTAACTAACTCCATAAATAAAAATGCAAATTGAATATTCACTCTATGAAAACTCGTTTCGCTAAGGCCCCGAGGTGATTACTTACTTTCAATTTTAAAGGCTTCTCGACTCTTCAGCAATTGCCCTGAATTTCCCATTCGACAGCATTCACCATCATTGTAGTCTTCCTCTTTCAGGCCGCTTCACACTTCATGTTACTCTCGGTCGTCTGCACTTTCTCCTTCCCGGTGGCGATCATTCCAGGATTGCTTTTGACCATTATACTTGCTCCTTTTGCCACACGCGGTCCTACCACTGAAACGCTCTTTTCTCAGTTCTTTGCATGAGTGGTTGCTCCATTATTTCCCTAATTTCCTTATTTCTTCTCCTGGATGTCCTGACTGCCCTCCTCACTCCATGCATCTCTACTGCCTGTAATCTACTTCTCTACTGCTACTCCAGAAGATAGTAGACATGCGTGATCCGCACCATTCTCCTCACCACAATCTGATTGAACAGTTTATATACAGGGTGTTTCAGAAGAAATGGTCCATATTAGGGGATACGATGATCATTCGAAAGAAAACGTCAAGTAAATATGGGCTCTATAACGCATACCTGAAGAGCTATGAGCAATTCTTGATCTTCGACACTGTGAAACATATCTCTTCTACTGCAAGCTCTTCGCTTTCCATATTTTGGGAATTGGTAGTAAGGACCAAAACAAGAACAAAAATCTAGTAAACATGTGCTCTAAAATGCTATGAGCACTTGTTCATGAGGAGAGTTGTCCGCCCCCGGTAGCTGAGTGGTCAGCGCGACAGAATGTCAATCCAAAGAGTCCGGGTTCGATTACCGGCAGGGTCGGAGATAATCTTCGCTCAGGGACTGGGTGTTGTGTTGTCCTCATCATCATCATTCCATTCCCATCGACACGCAAGTCGCGGAAGTGCCGTCAAATCGAAACACTTGCACCCAGAGAACGGTCTAGCTGACGGGAGGCCCTAGTCACACGACATTTTATTTATTAGAAGAGTTGTGTTTCGAAGTAGCGCAGATGAACAAGTGCTCATAGCTCTTAAGGTATGCATTTTAGAGCACATGTTTACTTGACTTTTTTGTTTCGAATAATCATTCCTGTCATATCCCTGAATATTGACCATCACTTCTGAAACCCTCTGTATAAGTCTCACGACCTGAGGAGGCCCATATTTTCACAATTCTATCACAACTCCTCCCCGTACGCTTGCCTCTCCATACCTTGCCTTTTTCAGCATTTCTTTTAGTTCTTACTCTAGTATAGCTTTCCTATTACCTAATGTACAGCTGTTGTTGTATACTTCTGTCACCTGATCCCTGCCTTTTTCTGCCAGATGTTCTTTTTCCATTTTCGAGTAGATATAGTTTGCATTGTGGGTGCGGGATTGCTAGCCATTTTCATTTTGCTACCTGATAGAGGGACCTTCCATATTGATGTACCATTACGGTTGCAAGTACACAGTACTTTGGTCTCACAGTACGTGCCAGGACAACCACTAGAAGAGTAACCCCTGCCCAGTGCAAGCCATTTTCCGCGCTGCTGTCATTACAAGAGCGGCCATCACGGAGTGTGATCTTGAAGGACAGCGGTGGACGACGTGGTGTCTGTGGAAGGAGGGTGTAAACACTGCGGATATTCGCAGGTGACAGGTAGCAGTATGTGAAGAGCCTGCACCGTCACGAAGAGCTGTCTTCCAACACAATAACGCACATCCCCATACCAGTCGGAAAACTACGGCTGCCATCGCTGAAACGAGGTTCCAAGTGCTGCCACACCCACGTTATTCCCCTTACTGGCCCCTTCTGACAAACACATATCCGAGGCTATGAATAAATCTCTGCGGGGACATCATTTCGCACACCTGCAGGAATTGCGTGTCCTGCGGTGGGTGCGACAAAGTACAAAAAGCGGTTCAAGGAGGGCCCACATAAATTAACGCGTTCAGGTCAGGAGAATACGGTGGGTGTGGAGGTACTTGGAACCCCATTTCAGTGATGGCAGCCGTAGTTTTCCGACACATATGGAGACGAGCGTTGTGTTGCAAGAGCACACACAGCGCCTCCGATCGCCGGTGACTGCACAATCCTTCCATAGAAACCACGTCGACAGCGCTGTCGTCGATAATCACAGTGCTTGTTGTCCAGTCACATAACGGTACACTACTGGCCATTAAAATTGCAACACCACGAAGATGACGTGCTACAGACGCGAAATTTAACCGACAGGAAGAAGATGCTGTGATATGCAAATTATTAGCTTTTCAGAGCATTCACACAAGGTTGCCGGTGGCGACACCTACAACGTGCTGACATGAGGAAAGTTTCCAACCGATTTCTCATACACAAATAGCAGTTCACCAGCGTTGCCTGGTGAAACGTTGTTGTGATGCCTCGTGTTAGGAGGAGAAATGCGTACCATCACATTTCCGACTTTGATAAAGGTCGGATTGCAGCGTATCGCGATTGCGGTGTATCGTATCGCGACATTACTGCTCGCGTTGGTCGAGATCCAATGACTGATAGCAGAATATGGAATCGGTGGGTTCAAGAGGGTGATACGGAACGCCGTGCTGGATCCGAACGGCCTCGTATCACTAGGAGTCGAGGTGACACGCATCTTATACGCATGGCTGTAATGGATCGTGCAGCCACGTATCGATCCCTGAATCAACAGATGGGGACGTTTGCAAGACAACAACCATCTGCACGAACAGTTCGACGACGTTTGCAGCAGCATGGAGTGTCAGCTCGGAGACCATGAGTGCGGTTATCCTTGACGCTGCATCACAGACAGGAGCGCCTGCGATGGTATACTCAACGGCGAAACTGGGTGCACGAATGGCAAAACGTCATTTTTTCGGACGAATCCAGGTTCTGTTTACAGCATCATGATGGTCGTATCCGTGTTTGGTGACATCGCGGTGAACGCACATTGGAAGCGTGTATTTGTTATCGCCACACTGGCGTATCACCCGGCGTGATGGTATGGCAAGCCATTGGTTACACATCTCGATCACCTCTTGTTCGCTTTGACGGCGGTTTGAGCAGTGGACGTTACATTTCAGATGTGTTACAACCCGTGGTTCAAATGGCTCTGAGCACTATGGGACTTAACTTCTGAGGTCATCAGTCCCCTAGAACTTAGAACTACTTAAACGTAACTAACCTGAGGACATCACAAACATCCATGCCCGAGGCAGGATTCGAACCTGCGGCCGTAGTGGTCGCGCGGTTCCAGTCTGTAGCGCGTAGAACCGCTCGGCCACCCCGGCCGGCGTTACGACCCGTGGCTCTACCCTTCATTCGATCCCTGCGAAACCCTACATTTCAGCAGATAATGCACGACCGCATTTTACAGTTCCTTTACGGGCCTTTCTGGATACAGAAAATGTTCGATGCTGCCCTGGGCAGCACATTCTCCAGATCTCTCACCAATTGGAAACGTCTGGTCAACGGTGGCCGAGCAACTGGCTCGTCACAATACGCCAGTCACTACTCTTGATGAACTGTGGTATCGTGTTGAAGCTGCATGGACAGCTGTACCTGTACACGCTATCCAAGTTCTGTTTGACTCAATGCCTAGGCGTATCAAGGCCCGTTATTACGGCCAGAGGTGGTTGTTCTGAGTACTGATTTCTCAGGATCTATGCACCCAAATTGCGTGAAAATCTAAGCACATGTCAGTTCTAGTATAATGTATTTGTCCAATGAATACCCGTTTATCATCTGCGTTTCTCTTTGGTGTAGCAATTTTAATGGCCAGTAGTGTAGGAGTTGGGAAATTTGGTTGAAATGCACAGGAATTGCGCTTCTAGCGATCGTGCTGCCACCTACGGTTAGATGAAAGTGTTACATACTTGCAACAGTAATGGTGAGTGAAATGGTGCACCATGATGGGAAAAATGAAGTGTAAATCTATATATAACGGCCGTCGTATGTTCTCCAGAGATGTTCTGTGATCGCTTTCCGCTTCTCCTCCGGGGATTGCAGCACGGCGTACCTCCTCACTCCTTCAATAGACACGTGCGAATGATACGCGGGGCTGGCGAGCGTCGTGGCCCCCGCAGTGTGATCCCAGTGGCTGGCCACAGAAACCCGCGGGCAGGTGCCGGGCAGGGCGCGGCTGGCAGCGCCGGAGCCAGGCCTGCAGATGGCGTGCCAGCCACGGCCGGCGCACAGTCGCCCCGCCCTCGCCTGCAACTACTATCGGCAGCGGCGATCGGCTGGCTGCGCGGCGTGCCGGCCTGTCCACGTCACCACCGCCACCGCCACCCACCCCACCCCCTCTGCGTATTTACGTCCGCCTGTGCAGCTTGAACACGGCACCCCGTCTGCCCCCTTGTAAACTTCCACGCTCTCCCGAGTCTGCAGGAATACAGGATTGCGTGCTGCTCAGCCTCCGTCGCCCTTCGCAAGTGCGAGATTTTTCACGCGCAATGATAAGTGCTGTCAGGCGAAGGGCGGCAACCGGCCACGCAGCCTCCGATCTTCGCATGGCGTTGCGGCACCTTCTTCGTTTTAATTGTATCCACATTATGCTGAACGGAGCATATAGAGGATATCTTTAAAGAATCATAAAAGAAGGTTGTATATATGGAAGAATCCTGGAGATACTAGAATGTATCAGATAGATTATATAATGGTAAGACAGAGATTTAGGAACCAGGTTTTAAATTGTAAGAAATTTCCAGGGGCAGATGTGGACTCTGACCACAATCTATTGGTTATGAACTGTAGATTAAAACTGAAGAAACTACAAAAAGGTGGGCATTTAAGGAGATGGGACCTGGACAAACTGATTAAACCAGAGGTTGTACAGAGTTTCAGGGAGAGCATAAGGGAGCAATTGACAGGAATGGGGGAAATAAATACAGTAGAAGAAGAATGGGTAGCTCTGAGGGATGAAGTAGTGAAGGCAGCAGACGATCAAGTAGGTAAAAAGACGAGGGCTAGTAGAAACCCTTGAATAACAGAAGAAATATTGAATTTAATTGATGAAAGGAGAAAATATAAAAATGCAGTAAATAAAGCAGGCAAAAAGGAATACAAACGTCTCAAAAATGTGATCGACAGGAAGTGCAAAATGGCTAAGCAGGGATGGCTAGAGGACAAATGTAAGGATGTAGAGGCGCATATCACTAGGGGTAATATAGATACTGCCTACAGGAAAATTAAAGAGATCTTTGGAGAAAGGAGAACCACTTGCATCAATATGAAGAGCTTTGATGGAAACCCGGTTCTAAGCAAAGAAGGAAAAGCAGAAAGGTGGAAGGAGTATATAGAGGGTCTCTACAAGGGCGATGTACTTGAGGACAATATTATGGAAATGGAAGAGGATGTAGATAAAGATGAAATGGGGGATACGATACTGCGTGAAGAGTTTCGCAGAGCACTGAAAGACCTGAGTCGAAACAAGGCCCCCGGAGTAGACAACATTCCATTAGAACTACTGACAGCCTTGGGAGAGCCAGTCCTGACAAAACTATACCATCTGCTGAGCAAGATGTATGTGAGAGGCGAAATACCCTCAGACTTCAAGAAGAATATAATAATTACAATCCCAAAGAAAGCAGGTGTTGACAGATGTGAAAATTACCGAACTATCAGTTCAATAAGTCACGGCTTTAAAATACTAACGCGAATTCTTTACAGACGAATGGAAAAACTGGTAGAAGCCGACCTCGGGGAAGGTCACTTAGGATTCAATAGAAATGTTCGAACACGTGAGGCAATACTGACCCTACGACTTACGTTAGAAAACAGATTGAGGAAGGCAAACCTACGTTTGTAGCATTTGTAGACTTAGAGAAAGCTTTTGACAATGTTGACTGTAATATTCTCTTTCAAATTCTGAAGGTGGCAGGGGTAAAATACAGGGAGCGAAAGGCTATTTACAATTTGCACAGAAAGCAGAGGGCAGTTATAAGAGTCGAGGGACATGAAAGGGATGCAGTGGTTGGGAAGGGAGTGAGACAGGGTTGTAGCCTCTCCCCGATGTTATTCAATCTGTATATTGAGCAAGCAGTAAAGGAAACAAAAGAATAATTCGGAGTAGGAATTAAAATCCACGGAGAAGAAATAAAAACTTTGAGGTTCGCCGATGACATTGTAATTCTGTCAGAGACAGCAAAGGACCTGCAAGAGCAGCTGAACGGAATGGACAGTGTCTTGAAAGGAGGATATGAGATGAACATGAACAAAAGCAAAACGAGGATAATGGAATGTAGTCGAATTAAATCGGGTGATGCTGAGGGAATTAGATTAGGAAATGAGACGCTTAAAGTAGTAAATGAGTTTTGCTATTTGGGGAGCAAAATAACTCATGATGGTCGAAGTAGAGAGGGTGTAAAATGTAGACTGGCAATGGCAAGGAAAGCGTTTCTGAAGAAGAGAAATTCGTTAACATCGAGTATAGATTTCAGTGTCAGGAAGTCGTTTCTGAAAGTATTTGTATGGAGTGTAGTCATGTACGTGGACGATAAATAGTTTGGACAAGATGATAATAGAAGCTTTCGAAATGTGGTGCTACAGAAGAATGTTGAAGATTAGATGGGTAGATGACATAACTAATGAGAAGCTATTGAACAGAATTGGAGAGAAGAGAAATTTGTGGCAGAACTTGACTAGAAGACGGGATCGGTTGGTAGGGCATATTCTAAGGCATCAAGGGATCACCAATTTAGAATTGGAGGGCAGCGTAGAGGGTAAAACTTGTAGAGGGAGACCAAGAGATGAATACACTTAACAGATTCAGAAGGATGTAGATTGCAGCAAGTACTGGGAGATGAAGAAGCTTGCACAAGATAGAGTAGCATGTAGAGCTGCATCAAACCAGTCTCAGGACTGACGACCACAACAACAACAACAACAACATTTTTCAGTTGCGTACGTGACTATATTCAATTGCAATTATGAATTAAAAAACCCCTTCAGTCACAAATTTTCGTTTTTCATTAAATATACCATGCATTTCGGATCCTTTGGGTCCGTCTCAGGTGTAATTTGTCTTAATAAATGATTCATTTTTGCTCTTGAATCAGGCGAAATCCATATTCCTTTGATGAAAAGGTTTGACTTAGGTTATGAATTTCCTAAGTAAAATGCGGGAAATTTGTGCGAAACAGTGGAAAAAATGAACAGTGTAAACTTACCACATAATCCAAGAAAAGCGTTTTTAACTTTCTAGCACCATCACGCAATGATTTCGCCATCTTGTTCTTGCATATCACTTCACCCAAGAGGTACATTTGCATACACATTTTTGTAAACAATTCGCAGATGATTTTGTACATGGTGTGATCAAATATGATTTTTTTCGTAGTGCCATACATCGAATTATTAAAGATTGACATGTGCAGGGAGTAACTTTAGAATAGGTCTTTAAAATTACTGAAATAGCCGTGGCTTGCGAAATCTGTCTCTTCTTCCTATTTTAGCAGGTTCCATACCGGCTTAAGCGTAACTAGAGACCGAGCGAGGTGGCGCAGTTGTTAGGACACTAGACTCGCATTCGGGAGGACGACGGTTCAGTCCTGCGTCCAGCCATCCTAATTTAGGTTTCCCGTGATTTCCCTAGATCACTTCAGGCAAATACCGGGATGGTTCCTTTGAAAGGGCACGGCCGATTTCCTCTCCCATCCTTCCCTAATCCTAGCTTGTGCTCCGTCTCTAATGATCCCGTTGTCGACGGGGCCTTAGACACTGTTCTCTTCCTGCTCCTAACTATAGGAGTTAGAAGATGCCTCGGAAAGAATTAAGAGAAAAATTTCGCTGTACCACTTAGCGCTTCAGACATGAGTGTCAGTAACGTCTGTTCACAGATCTTACAACGTACCTAAAGGTAGGGCGTCGACTCTCTCGTTCAAATACTGCTGCTCCAGGTCAGTAGGGGAGAGCATTCTACCCTGGAACACTTCTCAGGCTTCCTCCTCCAACTGGCCCCGTAATAGACGTTTGACATATTTTACTATTCCATTTTGAAATGATAGCAATCACTTTTCATGTTATGGGGTCTTTTCCTGGAATTATAAAAAGTACGGCGGAAAAGTCAGATTTTTTCCAAAGGTGAAAAAGTGTTCCAAGACTCAAAATTGTCATGTAACTAGGAAAAAATAATTTATTCGTATTTAAAAGTACTGCAGTCGATAAACTCTTGTCAGTACTGTATTTAATATCCTATTACAAGTTAAAAACATTTTGAAAAACTAGCTACTAGCAACCAACACAAAATTTCAATTTCTGCACAGGAAAAAAAATGTTAATACATTAGAGAAACTATGTTCATTTGCAAGTATCAACTGCTTCATGGTAAAGAGACCTTCCATTTTAGGGCACAAGATGTTGCACGACTGGCGAAGCATGACTTAAGAGCCAGCACTTTACGTAACCATAAACTCTGTAATTAAGGAACCAACAATATCCGTTAGACAGCTTTAATCTATCATACAGCACATAAATATGTAGAACTCTTAATATTTACAAACGCTGCACAAAACACCTCATGCATCAAAACAACGAAAACAGTAAAAAATGTCGGAAATTGCTTGTGGCTGTTTCTAGCGTGCGTTCCTTCATGTCGTTCTAAAAGTCAGTCACTAGCTTGAAACACAGACCAGTAAACATCAAGTGTTCCTAAGGACACTACCCTCCAGATGCGACACTTCCCCTACTGCAGCGGGCTATTACGATCTGTACACGATGGAAAGGTTAACCCTGAAATGGTCTTACTTTTCAAAAATACAAGTCTGCGTTTCCGGAGTATTTGAACATGCAGATCATTTGACGTTGGAGTTCTGAAAATGATGATCCGTTACAGTATGAGCCTTGTGGCAATTATTATTTATGGATCTGAAAGATTGGGTTTAGCTTCCATAGTTCCAGCTTTTAGTTGCCGATCGCTCGCCTTTCATAAAATATGACATGTACAAGTCAGGCTAGGTTAAACTTTCAATAAAAATAGGCCGTAACATAAAAATTCCAGTACATGAAATACTACTGCTGCCCCAGATATCCATCTGACTGCGTATTATCACCTACAAGATTTGGACGAAAATATAGAAACGCCCCTAGAAATGGATGTTTGAACATAAATGCAGATGCTGGCAAAGCCAGAAGGCTCCGCTGTTGTGTTTCACCACGTACGGCACCTGCGAAATGTCCTCAGACTGATCAGTGCTGTGTATAGTAGTGAGTGCATTCTGTAGGTGCTAAGTGAATTCGAACGTTGGCAAATCGTTGGTGCTCGCAAGGTGTGTGCTTCCGTAACCGAGGAAGCCGAAATGTGTGGTGTTCCATGAGGCACCGAATCGAAGATTTATACCACATTCAAGGAAAGCGAGGAAATAAGAGAGTGGTCCGCTTAGTCACAACGAGGAAGGAAGTGTGTGTTGAGAGAATGTAACGGACGGCCATCGAAGAGGATTGTGCCGAAAAATAGGACTACAACAGCAAAAATCACTGCTGAACTTAATGTCGCACCCGCGAATTCTTTCAGCACCAAAACAACACGAAGGGAACTGCATAAGCAGGAAACTGCAGGGCGAGCTGAAACTCCAAAACCACTCATCATTGATGCAAATGGCCGAAACAGGAAGATGTGGTGCCGAACCTGGACTACGGAGCAATGGAAGAAGGTCATTTGGTCGGATGAGTGTTGTTTCACACTGTTCCCAACTTCTGGCCAACTTTACGTCCCAAGAGTGAAACATGCCGGGGGTCCGGTGATGATTTGGGCACTCATGTCGTGGTTTTTCATGGACCCCATTGTTACGCTGCAAGTTCACATTACTGCGAAGGGTTATGTGACCTGATTTGATCCATTATAAATGGTTTGTGAAAGCCTGCGCCTGTAGATACAATAGGTTTGCTTATAAATAAATAAATCTTCTGCTACCAGTCACGATTTTTCTTTATTTTACTATTCGCACGACGCGTTTCGAGAAATAATTCCCATTTTCAAGTGCGTTTTTTTATGTGTGTTAAGCCATTTCTTTTGATGTTGTCAGTGTGTGTGTGTCTGCTTCATTTTGTTGACTTTTACTGTAATACATAAGAAACGCGATTTTTAGTTGGGTATCAATTCTTTCTGTGAGGTTAGTGGCTAAAGTTTCAGAACAATTTGTACTTACAGTTTTCTAATGGTCCTTTTGTGTAGAGTCTCCACCGACTAAATAAAGAACATAAAATGAATTTGCTTGAAGTACTGGAGATATATTCACATTACAGAAAATATGAAGATAAAATATTAAATGAAAAACTTGAAAGTGAATCAGTGAATTTCTTCAGATGTTTCGATAATATACTTAAATAAAAATAGTAAAACATAGAAATAAGCACAATTGTAAAATCAATATAAGTAATTCATGAGCCAAATTGTTGAGATAAATAACCTCTGTACAAAAGCATATCATAATCTGTGGAAGACCTACAATGTTATCTCTGTGAACTACCTGTAAGAAGATCTTTGTAACTGTTTTGTTTATATAAGATATTTTCGATGTGTAAAGTGTACAAGTTGTGTGTGATGTTAAGTGTGTGTGAGACTCTACACAAATGGACCATTAGAAAACTGTAAGTATAAATTGTTCTCATACTTTAGCCACTAACCTCACAGAAAGAATTGATACCCAACTAAAAATCGCGTTTCTTATGTATTACAGTAAAAGTCAACAAAATGAAGCAGACTCACACACACTGACAACATGAAAAGAAATGGCTTAACACACATAAAAAAACGCACTTGAAAATGGGAATCATTTCTCGAAACGCGTCGTGCGAATAGTAAAATAAAGAAAAATCGTGACTGGTAGCAGAAGATTTATTTATTTATAAACAAACCTATTATAGGTTATGTGACCGTTTTGGCTGATTAAAAATGGTTCAAATGGCTCTGAGCACTATGGGACCTAACATCTGAGGTCATCAGTCCCCTAGAACTTAGAACCACTTAAACCTAACCAACCTAAGGACATCACACACATCCATGCCCGAGGCAGGATGCGAACCTCTCCGTGATGCACATCGCCTTTCTTGTAACGTCTGCCAGTGGAGTTTGTTTAGCATCTCCTTAACGCCCTCTCGCCAGCTAAACGATCCCGTGACGAAACGCGCTGTTCTTCGTTGGATCTTCTCTATCTCCTCTGTCAGTCATACCTGATAGAGATCCCAGACAGATGAACAGTTCTCAAGAATCGGGCGAACAAGCGCCTTATAAGCCACTTCTTTTGTGGATGAGTTACATTTCCTTAAGGTTCTTCCGATGAATCTGAATCTGGAGTCTGCTTTTCCCACTATCTGTTTTATATGGTCATTCCACTTAAGGTCGCTCTGGATGGTATAAGATTTCCTTGAAAACCGTACAGGATCTATATTCATCCATTATCTATACGCCTGGAAGCTGTTTTGAATGCCAGCGGATTTCCTATACCCTATTACGCTTGGTAATGCGTAGTATTTTTCTACCACAGCCAGCCTACATGTGCAAGTATGGTACTGTCAGAAAATAATAAGCCAGAAAAGCTTCGTCATTTCATTTAAATGTAAGTACCACATACGTGCTCATTAGATGGGCAGCTTCGGTGGGGGATCTAAACGGTATGAGAATGACTGAGTGAAAGTGAACTTGAAACTCTGAGAAGGGCCCAGTCAGCTTCTCAGTTGTCGAAACCCCGGCTGACCACAAAGAGGATTTCCTCGCCCTCCCATCGAGCAACGCGTGGGAGGGTCCGATCGAAGCATCTTAATAGGGCCCTCCGTGGCGTCGCTCCTTTCCTTTTTCTGTTCGGCCCCCCGAACAAGTTTCCAGTCCCAGCGCCCTCCCACAACCCGCTCGCTCACGGACCGCCGAAGGTGGATTTATGTCCGTCTCTCGCGCTGCGCATTGCCGACAAAAACGGCCTAGCTGCGGACCGGGAGAACGTTAACTCTCACATTTCTACTGATACCTGATACAGATACTACGCAAACACTGATGCACACCATCGCAGCGCTAAATGATACCGCTAAAGCCAAAACAAACGTTTTGATCATGTCGACCTCTACAGCTGATTGATACTAGTGTTAATGGTTAATGAAAAGCACCGCAGCTGTATTGATACATTTATTCTGTCACGACCAGTTTAGTTCTTTTGGGACATTATCATGCTTCGCCTACAGTTAAACAAAAGAACAAATTAGGCTAAACACTGCAGTATCTCAACGAATAAAACAGACAACTTGCACTGCCAACGGTCTTAAGATACTGAACACAGACCAAAGAATGAATTAAAATTTGTACCAACGCCGGGATTCGAACACGGGTTTCCTGCTCACTTTTTTTAATTTTTTAATTTTTTTTTTAGTCTCATTTTGTTCGTTTTCGTTCGTTGTATCTGCTCGGTGCGGACGTCACAAGACACCCGTTTCAGTTCGTAGTTGATCCATTATCTCAGTTTTTTTATTACAGAGGGCAACTAACCCTCTGACCGAACACGCTGAGTTACCGTGCCGACTATTAGGCAGATGTGCTGACTGCTGTACCACCATGACACTGCAGCAAACACAACTGCACACATTACCCTAGTATGCCTCACTCTCTAATATAGACTCCAATTCACGCCTCAACCTATCGCGATTTTTTGCTTTTTATCTTGTTTCCGTATTGCACAAGCTCTCCAACATTGGAATAGAACCTTAGCATTGAACGAAATGTGGATAATCTTGCCTGTACCTCAGGCACAAATGATACATTAATATTAGATGTTCAGCCAGATCATCGATAAAGCTGAGACTTAATATGTCTCTGGAACACATAATTTATCTGACTAATAAGTTCAAATGGTTCAAATGGCTCTGACCACTATGAGACTTAACATCTGAGGTCAGCAGTCCCCTAGAACTTAGAACTACTTACACCTAACTAACCTAAGGACATCACACACATCCATGCCCGAGGCAGGATTCGAACCTGTGACCGTAGCAGTCGCGCGGTTCTGGACTTCGCGCCTAGAACCGCTCGGCCACCGCCGCCGGCGACTAATAAGTCTTATAATAAATCCTAACCGACCTGAGTCAGTATCATGGTATTAAAGGTCTGGTTGCCGTAATGTTACACACAAAACGGGTAATGATGACCACACAAACATTCTTCCGACCGTCTGGCAGAGACGCGACGAGCAGAAATTGCATCCGAGACAGCATGCTGTGTACGCTAGACTGTCCAGACTGGGGTTCTCCACGAGAGAGGTAACAAACACGTAAACATACACTCTGCATCTGTCCAGTGCGATGCATCGATAGCGGAATCATTAATCGTTACAAGTAAAACTAAAACCTTATGTACAAAAATGACATTGAAGTATGACAAACACGATTAAATTGTAATTGATTTGAATAATTGTACAGCGTTTTTTACACTTCTACATCTACATTTATACTCCGCAAGCCACCCAACGGTGTGTGGCGGAGGGCACTTTACGTGCCACTGTCATTACCTCCCTTTCCTGTTCCAGTCGCGTATGGTTCGCGGGAAGAACGACTGTCTGGAAGCCTCCGTGCGCGCTCGAATCTCTCTAATTTTACATTCGTGATCTCCTCGGGAGGTATAAGTAGGGGGAAGCAATATATTCGATACCTCATCCAGAAACGCACCCTCTCGAAACCTGGCGAGCAAGCTACACCGCGATGCAGAGCGCCTCTCTTGCAGAGTCTGCCACTTGAGTTTGTTGAACATCTCCGTAACGCTATCACGGTTACCAAATAACCCTGTGACGAAACGCGCCGCTCTTCTTTGGATCTTCTCTATCTCCTCCGTCAACCCCATCTGGTACGGATCCCACACTGATGAGTAATACTCAAGTATAGGTCGAACGACTGTTTTGTAAGCCACCTCCTTTGTTGATGGACTACATTTTCTAAGGACTCTCCCAATGAATCTCAACCTGGTACCCGCCTTACCAACAATTAATTTTATATGATCGTCCCACTTCAAATCGTTCCGCACGCATACTTCCAGATATTTTACAGAAGTAGCTGCTACCAGTGTTTGTTCCGCTATCATATAATCATACAATAAAGGATCCTTCTTTCTATGTATTCGCAATACATTACATTTGTCTATGTTAAGGGTCAGTTGCCACTCCCTGCACCAAGTGCCTATCCGCTGCAGATCTTCCTGCATTTCGCTACAATTTTCTAATGCTGCAACTTCTCTGTATACTACAGCATCATCCGCGAAAAGCCGCATGGAACTTCCAACACTATCTACTAGGTGATTTATATATATTGTGAAAAGCAATGGTCCCATAACACTCCCCTGTGGCACGCCAGAGGTTACTTTAACGTGTGTAGACGTCTCTCCATTGATAACAACATGCTGTGTTCTGTTTGCTAAAAACTCTTCAATCCAGCCACACAGCTGGTCTGATATTCCGTAGGCTCTTACTTTGTTTATCAGGTGACAGTGCGGAACTGTATCGAACGCCTTCCGGAAGTCAAGAAAAATAGCATCTACCTGGAAGCCTGTATCTAATATTTTCTGGGTCTCATGAACAAATAAAGCGAATTGAGTCTCACACGATCGCTGTTTCCGGAATCCATGTTGATTCCTACATAGGAGATTCTGGGTTTCCAGAAACGACATGATACTCGAGCAAAAAACATGTTCTAAAATTCTACAACAGATCGACGTCAGAGATATAGGTCTATAGTTTTGCGCATCTGCTCGACGACCCTTCTTGAAGACTGGGACTATCTGTGCTCTTTTCCAATCATTCGGAACCTTCCGTTCCTCTAGAGACTTGTGGTACACGGCTGTTAGAAGGGGGGCAAGTTCTTTCGCGTACTCTGTGTAGAATCATTTCTGTATTTAAAGTTTAGCCCCCACTTGTAAAGCTTATGATCCCGTAATTGATATATAGCAACCGCAAGAGGCCGCGTAGTATGTTTACATGTTTACCTCTTTCGTGAAACGGCTCTGCCGTGACAGACTACTGTCCACTGTCCACGGCATACCGTGTCCCATTCAGTTACTGTTCGCTATGCTCCTGCCAGGCGCTCGGCAGAATTTTTGTGTAGTCGTCGTTTCCAGATTTTCTCTCTAACGTTCAAGAGGAGAACCAGACATGTTATACCATGATACTGGCACGACCCGGCGAGGATTTATTACAACACTGTTGGCAGTATGAGTTGACCGTTTTATTCTTTAAGATACTACAGTTTTAGTCTAGTTTCTTCTTTTGTGTAACTGCAGGCAACCTAATGATGTTCCAAAAATAAATATCCATTAGAACAGCTGTGGTGGTTTTCATTAATGTTTCATGCAAAAGATATTCTTTTCCCATTCGGAACCTAGATGTCACCAGTATTAAAAAAACTCTACAGCTGGTTCAACGAGTTTTACATTTTGTTCTTCCAAATCCTTCCCTTCATTTATGAGATCTATCCCTTTTGATATCTAATTATATAAATACAGAAACATAAATACAGAAATTTTAATAAGCGATCTAGACGGTTTTATTCACAAAATATTCACAACGATAGCAAAATAATACAGGAAATTCATTTCTAATGTTAATAAAAAATACAGTCAGCTGGAAATTTTCAGTCGTGTATTAGTAATTAAATACAGTCAGTCTTTTCTGAGATCAACTTTAAATGTGCTTAAAGTAAAAGGAATAGATCAGTAAACAGCCACATATTTTGCAGTTATGACAACAACTAAGTGTTCTGTCTTCTTACTTGCTCGTTCTTGTTTCTAACACAATTTTTGCCAAAAAAAACTAGAAGTTCTTCATTAAATAAAACAAATAATCATGGATTCGTCTGCGACGCTTAGGTGGTTATTGTGTGTTAGGCTCATTCGGTCTAGGAAGGAAAACGTAAGTCAACACACAATCATTGGTTGGTATATCCAAACAGGGTGCCTCTGCTGCTTCACCAATGTCGTTTTATGCAGCTGGCGCTACGTTTGTATCAAGGAAAGTATGCAGACTGGTGACAGCCACGTAATCGATATCGATTCCCTTTCGGAGCTTTGGGCGACTGTTAACAAACGGAATCATACCGTAAAAAGTACATCACAAGATTGGGCATCTGTTACATGATATTTCTGGACCAAGACATTCCTTACTCCTGCCGTAGTTCTACAACTGTCTCCATTCTTTCTTTGTGTAATTAGCTGTGTAGTCACACAGGTTTTGGATGTCTCTGTAATCTTATTCCCTTTATTGTACTTAACACTTCGTAAATGGTTCAGAAAAGTTGCGACCGTAGCAGTCGCGCTGTTCCGGACTGAAGCGCCTAGAACCGCTCGGCCATCATGGCCGGCGTTAACAGGAGAAATCAAAATGGGAAGCACAGAAGTAACAACTTTCCAGTATACAATCTAATGAAAAGATTATCATATGACACGCCGCATTAATGTGCTGAAACAGTTTCATAAGCAAAATTTGTACAATAATTCTAAGATGTCTTCATACACTTCACCAGTTATTCTGTACATTTTGACAATGTGCTTCACATCTCCAGGGAGAACTAGCAAAAAACATTGTTCTGTCATGTGGAGTTGCATAAAACTACATTGGTAGGTGCAGCTGACTCTTCGTGTGTATTAATATTTTCATTGGCTTATATACTGGAAAATTGTTACTACCACGCTTTCCATTTGATATCTGTTGTTAACTTCGTAGTTTCTGATGGTTAAACATACTTTATAAGTCAACTATTTACGAAAGGTTAAGTATTATAAAAGGCATAAACGTACAGACACATCGCAAACCTGAACTATTATACCGCCAATTACACAAAGGAAACCAGAAGGCACTTGGATAAGTATGACAGAACTAAGGTATATTTTAGGATGCCAAATTAAACACCTTTCATCTGTCTAGTTTCCAAACTTGTTTCATTTGGCTACCAGTTCCAGCGTTTTACTACCCCATCTTCAGCCACCTGACCGACGTGTAGAAAGATTCTACCCCGGTTCTGATCAAAGCAGAGGTCAGAAATACTGGTATTAGTAGATTTTTGCTATAACAATCACTTCAAGCATCATCTGCTGGTCGGCAGACGATGGTTGAAGTGATCGCTATAGCAAAAATCTGTACTGCTGGCCTCTGTTTCAATCAGAACCGAGATAGAATCTTTCTACACGTCGGTCAGGTGCCTGAAGATGGGATAGTAAAGCGCTGCAACTGGTAGCCAAATAAAACAAGTTTGGAAACTAGACAGATGAAAGGTGTTTAATTTGATATCCTGTATCGAACAGCCAAGTCCCGCAACCGTCTCTAAAATGATGGACATACAGATACTTAAGGTACATTTTGGTCGAAAAATGCCGTGTAAGCCATGGTCAATCCTTACTTGTATCTTTTCCGTATGATACGGTTTGCTAACAGTCACTTAAAGCTCTGAGAAGGAACTTGTATATCGACTACGTGGCTGTCGCCTGTCTGAATACTGTTCTTGATACCGGCGATTCATTGGGAGAATATTTAGAAGGTGCAACAGATCTACTAAAGAGACTGCTTACACCACGCTTATCCGCCCTATTCTGGAGTATTGCTGTGCGGTGTGGGATCCGCATCAGATGGGACTGACGGATGACATCGAAAAAGTACAAAGAAGGGTAGCTCGTTTTGTATTATCGCGAAGTAGGGGAGATAGTGCCACAGACATGATACGTGAATTGGAGTGGCAATCATTAAAACAAAGGCGTTTTTCGTTGGGACGGGATCTTCTCATGAAATTTCAATCACCAGTTTTCTTCTCCGATTGCGAAAACATTCTGTTGGTACCCAACTACATAGAAATGATCATCACGATAAAATGAGAGAAATCAGGGCTCACACAGAAAAATTTAAGTGCTCGCTTTTCCCGCGCGCCATTCGAGAATGGGACGGTAGAGAGAGACAGCTTGAAGGTTGTTCTTTGAACCTTCTGCCAGGCACTTTATTGTGAATAGCAGAGTGATCACGTAGATGTAGTGGAAGTTACATAAAACGACATCGATAGGAACACGAGAATCACCCTGTATATTCCTAAGGTATATCTCCTGGATATGATCGTATGGCGTCAGTGAGGGGGAGTTCCCAGGCGGGAAGTTCGGCCGCCAAGTGCAAGTCTTCCTGAGTGCGACGCCCCATTGGGCGACATGCGCGTCGACAATGGAGATGAAATAATGATGATGAGGACAGCACAACACCCAGTCCCTGAGGGGAGAAAATCTCCCACCCCAGACGGGAATCGAGCCCGGGCCCCCGTGCGTGGCATTCCAACGCGCTAACCGTTCAACTAGTGGGCCGGGCATTCCTTATTGCTCTTTACACTTATTCCTTACTTACGTCAGTAGCTTGGAACCGGCCTTAGTTGTGCGTTCTCTACTTCATAGTTAGAAAGCTTCACGAAATCTGGACAGTCTGGACTTGTGCATATTTCTATCTACATCTACATACATACTCCGCAATCCACCATACGGTGCGTGGCGGAGGGTACCTCGTGCCACAACTAGCATCTTCTCTCCCTGTTCCACTCCCAAACAAAACGAGGGAAAAATGACTGCCTATATGCCTCTGTACGAAACCTAATCTCTCTTATCTTATCTTTGTGGTCTTTCCGCGAAATATAAGTTGGCGGCAGTAAAATTGTACTGCAGTCAGCCTCAAATGCTGGTTCTCTAAATTTCCTCAGTAGCGGTTCACGAAAAGAACGCCTCCTTTCCTCCACAGACTCCCACCCCAGTTCCTGAACATTTCCGTAACTCTCGTGTGATGATCAAACCTACAAGTAACAAATCTAGCAGCCCGCCTCTGAATTGCTTCTATGTCCTCCCTCAATCCGACCTGATAGGGATCCCAGACGCTCGAGCAGTACTCAAGAATAGGTCGTATTAGTGTTTTATAGGCGGCCTCCTTAGCAGATGAACCACATCTTCCCAAAATTGTACCACTGAACCGAAGACGACTATCCGCCTTCTCCACAACTGCCATTACATGCTTGTCCCACTTCATATCGCTCTGCAATGTTACGCCAAAATATTTAATCGACGTGACTGTGTCAAGCGCTACACTACTAATGGAGTATTCAAACATTACAGGATTCTTTTTCTTATTCATCTGCATTAATTTACAATTATCTATATTTAGAGTTAGCTGCCATTCTTTACACCAATCACAAATCCTGTCCAAGTCATCTTGTATCCTCCTACAGTCACTCAACGACGACACCTTCCCGTACACCATAGCATCATCAGCAAACAGCCGCACATTGCTATCCACCCTATCCAAAAGCGGACCTACCACACTTCACCTCCGTTGAACACTCACCATCGAGGACAACGTACTGGGTTCTATTACTTCAGAAGTCTTTTTGCCACTCACATATTTGGGAACCAATCCCATATGCTCGTACCTTAGTTAGGAGTCTGCAGTGGGGCACCGAGTCAAACGCTTTCCGGAAGTCAAGGAATATGGCATCCGTCTGATACCCTACATCCAAGGTTCGCAAGATATCATGTGAAAAAAGGGAGAGTTGCGTTTCGCATGAGCGATGCTTTCTAAAGCCGTGCTGATGCATGGACAGCAACTTCTCTGTCTCAAGGAAACACATTATATTCGAACTGAGAATATGTTCGAGAATCCTGCAACAAACCGATGTTATTGGTCTGTAATTTTGAGGATCCGTCCTTCTACCCTTGTTATATATACAGGCGTCACCTGCGCTTTTTTCCAGTCGCTCGAGACTTTACGTTGGGCAAGAGATTCGCGATAAATGCAAGCTAAGTAAGGAGCCAATGCAGTAGAGTACACTCTGTAAAACCGAATTGGAATCCCATCAGGACCTGGCGATTTATTTATTTTCAACCCATTCGGCTGCTTCACAACCCCAGGGATATGGTTCAAATGGCTCTGAGCACTATGGGACTCAACTGCTGAGGTCATTAGTCCCCTAGAACTTAGAACTAGTTAAACCTAACTAACCTAAGGACATCACAAACATCCATGCCCGAGGCAGGATTCGAACCTGCGACCGTAGCGGTCCTGCGGTTCCAGACTGCAGCGCCTTTAACCGCACGGCCACTTCGGCCGGCCCCCAGGGATATCTATCACTATGTCCTCCATACGGGAATCCGTACGAGACTCAAACGGCGGTATGTTTGTACAATCCTCCCGCGTGGAAGATTTCTCAAATGCTAAATTTAAAATTTCAGCTTTCGTTTTGCTGTCTTCCGTTGCCAGGCCACACTGATCAGTGAGTGACTGGATGGAAGCCTTCGACCCGCTTACTGATTTTACGTAAGACCAGAATTTCCTTGGGTTTTCAGCAAGATCTTTTGTTAAGGTGTGACGGTGGTGGTGGTTGTATGCTTCGCGCATCGCTCTATTTGGTGAGAGACGACCGTAGAAAGCCAGATATGTCCGTCTAAAAGCGGACACCTGGCAATCCTATCCACAGAATCGTACTGGGCGATCGACTATCATCTCAATTCTGGCTGCCGCCCATTTGTATGTGGACTTAAGTACCCCATTACTACAAGGACTACAGAGAGAAAAGTGCATCGCATAGACCTCTGCAACCGACACCCAATATTACATCAATGCCTCCCGATAACTTTTGGCCACTCTGAGTAGTAGCCTGTACAGATGAGAATATTGGTATGAGATACGGTGAGATGCAGGATGACATCAAACCGAGGGAAGAAAAGAAACGTCGAGAGAATCGGCAATTGGAGAACTTTCGCGTCGTCGTTGGCAGTGGAGGGTTTGTCTAGACGGAAAGGTTGTCCCATTCCATCAGCTGCGTTAAAAACATTTCAAGATTACACTGATGGGAAGAGCACGACTGAGGCAAAGCGGAATTACAGACTTCTGGTTAGTTACGAAACTGGTTACGGCAAAGTCGTGGCTGCGGAAATGTGAGTAGAGGCGAGGGCGGCGGGGGAAGGAGATGGGGTACTGGGTATCGAGAGTGAAAGCAGTGAAAGTGGACGTTACCGCGCGCAGATAAACCATTACGGCGCATTGTGCTACACAGAAACAGCTGTCGAGGGGTGCTTTGCATTTCCCGGCTGGCGCGGCGTAGTCACGACCGACGCGCGCACACACACACACACACACACACACACACACACACACACACACACTTTCGCCGCGGCTGCCGTGCGTTCCCGCACAAAACCGCAGCTCTGAGGTCTGCGCGGCAGACGGCAGCCAATAACGTTGGCGCCAGCTACCGTGACTTACGCTGGCGACAGAATAATGGCGGTCGCAAAGCGGGGGGAAACGCGTGTGAGTGCGCCTGCTTTCTGACACGGACGTCTCGCTGTGCGACAAGTGCTAGAATAGGGATGGAGCCTCTCTAGGTGACTCACCTGCCGCTGACACATAAGATCGCAACTACAGTCCGTTGAATTATAGACCCAATTCATTGACATCGATTGGCAGTATGATTTTGAAACATTCTCTGTGATCCAGCATACCTCAAAGTGAACGATCTATTAACATTAGAGTTGGGAAGCCTAGCGGAATTAGCCGAGCGGTGTAAGGCGCTGTAGTCATGGACTGTGCGGCTGGTTCCGGCGGAGGTTCGAGTCCTCCCTCGGATATGGGTGTGTGTGTGTGTGTGTGTTTGTCCTTAGGATAATTTAGGTTAAGTAGTGTGTAAGCTTAGGGACTGATGACCTTAGCAGTTAAGTCCAATAAGATTTCACATACGTTTGAACATTTTTGAGAGTTGTGAAACTACCGTAAGCTACCAAAAGTAAGCATAGACTACGGTAGATTTCCTATAGTCCGCTTAAAATTACTTTATAGTTGACACTTCACACATTGGAGCTGCTTTCCTCCAATCAGAGCGCTCAACGTCACGCCCAAAGTGATCGCCGTTGCCAAACTGCACCAACAAAATAGCCAGTTCACTTCCAATTCCATTGTCTGTCTTTCTTTCTTCATGTGTTTGGACTTTTATCAGACTTTATAACCGCACTAAGAACAACACATCCACACACACAACGACTCACACACTCACCCACTCACCCCCCCCGCCCCCCCCCCCCCCCCCCCACACACACACAAATCGATGCTAACGAAAACACACGTTACTTACACGACACTCACGAAACACTACTGGATCTTTCGCACAAGACGCGATATAGTGTCACATAAACAGTTGCTATAATAACAGAGATGTTATAAAAGTAAAAAAAACCTACAGATTTGTCATATAGCACTAGAAAATGCAATTTCTCCAAAAAAAAGGTAAAATTTAAAAAACTCGAAACAAAAATATACAGTATCAAACTTTGCTTCAGTACTTCGTCGACCTTATATAAAACATGTTTCTGTTACTGTTAAACAACAGGAAACTCTTGCCTTTGATCGTGATGATGAGCGCTATATTGAGTACAGAATAACAACAAGAAGTAAATAGACTTTCTATGTTTGTGCGTGTAAACTCTACTTGAATAAAAAACAATTGCTTCGGTTGCATAAAAGTGGAGAAGTTTCGTGAGCAGCTAATTTTTATCACTTGTAAAATCCAATTTTTATTTTGCAAGGATATAAAATACACAAGGGACCAATACTGAACCATTTGCGTTTCTAACAAACAAAGAGAAGTCCTCAGCGCCCAGTTCTTTGCCATACATTAATTTATATTTCTTTCCGTACTAATGCTAACAATACTACAGGTAATCCTACCTTTCACTATGTCATTTATGTACTGCAACAAAACTACCGAACCGTACTATTGGTAGAGATCAACTCTTAACTCATAACCAGCACGGATTCTGAAGATATTGTCCTTGTTAATCACAATCGTTTTTCATTCATACGAAGTAATGAGTGCTATCGACAGGGGATCTCAAATTGATTCCATATTTCTAGATATCTAGAAAGCTTTTCACATCTTTCGCCCCAAGTGGTTTCTAAGCAAATTGCTTGGCAACGCAAGATCGCCTCACTAGTGCGACGATTCCTGATTTCCTGTCAGAAAGATCACAGTACGGAAAATCTTCGAGTAAAACAGAAGTTATATCTGCAGCTCCCAACGAAAGTGTTACAGGCACTCTTCTCTCTCTCTCTCTCTCTCGTTCTTTTACCACTGTTATTCTTACTTGGTGGTTTTGTTAATGATTGTTTCATCTTTATCAGCACAAGAGAAAAGTCTGATCCTATCTCAGCCCCTCTCATTGTCCTAACATCTGTAATGCCTTTTCATCCAGTGAGGTCCATGTTGCTTTATGTATGTCTTTATGGGGGAAGGATGTACTTTCTATTTTCATGTTTCTAGCTGTGGTGAAGATGACATTATCATTTAATTCAGTGTGAAGGCTGAACATGCCTATATATGGTTACCACTGCTGTTCTTGTCCTATTTTGTCACTTAAGTCTCCCAGCACAATTTTGATATCATACTGTGGAAATCTGGAGACCTCTGGTCTAAGGTGTCATAGAATTCGTCTTTTATGTCTTCCCCCTTGTCCTCAGTTGGGGCATAGACACCTATTAATGAGATGTTTCTATATTTGCCTTTTATTGTGATGTAGCATACTCTTTCATTGACGTTTCCTAGTGTCATCACACTGGCCATTATTTTATTATGAACCGCAAATCTTGTCCCAGATATGTGCTGACCATGCTTGTTTCCACTGTATATGATCGTATAGTATTTCTCTCTGTGCACCCCTTGTCCAGGCCATCTTATCTCCTGCAGGGCTGTAATATCCATCTTGTACGGTGTTAGTTCTTCATCAACTATCTTTGTCTGTCCTGCAGCCTACAGTGTTTTTACGTTCCATGTACCTACTCGTAGTCTTTTATTCATAAGCTTGGGTCGTTTTCCGTTAGATCCATTCCAATCCGAGGCTGGGTGTGAGTGTATAACCCATCAATTTTTTTACCAAAAAATGGTTCAAATGGCTCTGAGCACTATGGGACTTAACTTCTGAGGTCATCAGTCCCCTAGAACTTAGAACTACTTAAACCTAACTAACCTAAGGACAGCACACACATCCATTCCCGAAGCAGAATTCGAACCTGCGACCGTAGCGGTCGCGCGGCTCCAGACTGTAGCGCCTAGAACCGCCCGGCCACTCCGACCGGCACTTTTTACAATGTTAGATGGTTAACTCAACGATTAACCCTCCCACTTATTCCGGGCCTGGGACCGGCTGGAAGGCTAGTTTTCTTCCAGGCGTGGTTAATCAATAAACAACCAGAAAATCAAACAAACAAAATCGGAAATAAAATTAAGAGTATTTTGACTGTATCTCCAGCAGTGCCTGTCAGCTAGTGACCTCTATCGTATCGCATAGAAACTACAGGGTTATTACAAATGATTGAAGCGATTTCACAGCTCTACAATAACTTTATTATTTGAGATATTTTCACAATGCTTTGCACACGAATACAAAAACTCAAAAAGTTTTTTTAGGCATTCACAAATGTTCGATATGTGCCCCTTTAGTGATTCGGCAGACATCAAGCCGATAAACAAGTTCCTCCCACACTCGGCGCAGCATGTCCCCATCAATGAGTTCGAAAGCATCGTTGATGCGAGCTCGCAGTTCTGGCTCGTTTCTTGACAGAGGAGGTTTAAACACTAATCTTTCACATAACCCCACAGAAAGAAATCGCATGGGGTTACGTCGGGAGAGCGCGGAGGCCGTGACATGAATTGCTGATCATGATCTCCACCACGACCGATCCATCGCTTTTCCAATCTCCTGTTTAAGAAATGCCGAACATCATGATGGAAGTGCGGTGGAGCACCATCCTGTTGAAAGATAAAGTCGGCGCTGTCGGTCTCCAGTTGTGGCATGAGGCAATTTTCCAGCATGTCCAGATACACGTGTCCTGTAACGTTTTTTTCGCGGAAGAAAAAGGGGCCGTAAACTTTAAACCGTGAGATTGCACAAAACACGTTAACTTTTGGTGAATTGCGAATTTGCTGCACGAATGCGTGAGCATTCTCTACCGCCCAAATTCGCACATTGTGTCTGTTCACTTCACCATTAAGAAAAAATGTTGCTTCATCACTGAAAACAAGTTTCGCACTGAACGCATCCTCTTCCATGAGCTGTTGCAACCGTGCCGAAAATTCAAAGCGTTTGACTATGTCATCGGGTGTCAGGCCTTGTAGCAATTGTAAACGGTAAGGCTTCTGCTTTAGCCTTTCCCGTAAGATTTTCCAAACCGTCGGCTGTGGTACGTTTAGCTCCCTGCTTGCTTTATTCGTCGACTTCCGCGGGCTACGCGTGAAACTTGCCCGCACGCGTTCAACCGTTTCTTCGCTCACTGCAGGCCGATCCGTTGATTTCCCCTTACAGAGGCATCCAGAGTCTTTAAACTGCGCATACCATCGCCAAATGGAGTTAGCAGTTTGTGGATCTTTGTTGAACTTCATCCTGAAGTGTCGTTGCACTGTTATGACTGATGTGAGTGCATTTCAAGCACGACATACGCTTTCTCGGCTCCTGACGCCATTTTGTCTCACTGTGCTCTCGAGAGCTCTGGCGGCAGAAACCTGAAGTGCGGCTTCAGCTGAAGAAAAACTTTATGAGTTTTTCTACGTATCTGTAGTGTGTCGTGACCATTTGTCAATGAATGGAGCTACAGTGAATTTATGAAATCGCTTCAATCATTTGTAATAGCCCTGTACATACACTCGAGCCACCTGGCGCTATCTGTCTTGCGCGTAACTCACACGGCACGTCTGTTCACAGATTTCCCATCGCAACAGGGACGATGTACGCCTCAAAACGTAGCAAACATCTCCGCAATTTGGTAGCTCTGTGGAATCTAATAGTCAGTGAGCGGCGTCAGTAGGATATGGCATACCGGAATAAGCGTAGTTTTTTATCCGGTGTGCTTACGAATCTACGTCGCCGATAGCCGTATACCCAATATATAAGTTCCTCTAAAATAGTTCGGAGAAGTGGACGACTTGGAGCTCGTATTTTGCCGTTTCACAAGCATTTGGACTCGACGTTTCTTGGAGATCCGGCGCCTCCTAACAGTGGTGCTCCATTCACTACTTCTGCTCGCGGAATTGCAGAGGGTCCAGGGAGTGGAGCACGCGCAGAGTTTCGCCACGGCGTAGCAAACGGTGGCGGCAGCGGCTCTCGCAACACGGCAGAAGCAGCGGGTGAAGGGTCACGGCCGTTTTGGTTCAGTTAGAACTGAAACCACAACTGGAGTCAGTGCTCGCTGGAGCGTGCGGTAGAGGGTGGAACTTGCAATGCTGGACGAAAGTTACACTTCGAAGGAGTCATCAGAAAAGATTATGTGAATGTTGATATAATTACAAATGACACTGACATCTGCCAAAGCTGCAAGGTCAAAAAGGATATATTTGACTGAACTGGATACCAGATATTATGTACATTAGAATGCACCAGTGATCTCTGTATCTCCTGGATGCAGAGCCCTGGTTTCTGAGCAGTACAAATGCCGTGTGCCAGCTGATAGCTGTCGTCTGCATCATTCTCTACGTTGCAGTGAAGCAAAAGAACAATAGTGCGTAATTATTATTTTCTTATTTACGGTTTCGAACTTCATGCCACTGGCTATAATTTACAAATAACTACTGAACAGCTGAAACGACCATCCGGTTCCAGTTGCAGGATGCCCGTCTAACGGTTATCAGGGGCAACAAAAATCTGACAATCAATACTTCACATACAGAGGGGTCCAAAAAAATGTATCCACTGCTTAAAAGTCCATAACTTGCAAACATATTGACGGAGTTGTCTCATTTTTGGTGAAAGTGTAGCTTAAAGCTCAACTTAAAGATATCACTGTAGGTGTTCGAAATGGTCACCATTAACATCCACACACAAACGATGCCGCCGAACTGCAGCACGAGCTATTGTCTGCATCGTGTTCAGCTGGATATTTTCACATGAGTGTACGATGGATTCTCGAAGTTCATCCAATTGGCGTGGCTTTTGTTAATACACGACGTCCTTAAGTGTTCCCCACAGGTAAAAGTCCAGGGGTGTTAGGTCTGGGAAACGTAGTGGATACTCCACAGCACCTCTACGGCCTATCCATCTTCCTGGTAGATTTTCGTCGAGATACGCCCTAACACGATTTTGGTAGTGGGCTGGGGCACCATCTTGTTGAAGGCAAACTCTTCCGTCTCCATACAAGTCTCGGATGGCGGGTAAAACAGATATCTGAAGCTTCTGAAGCTCATCGAATGTAAGCCTTGCGCCAGCCATGTTTACTCGAGGAACTAGGTGCAACTAAGAACAAAACACTGACTATCTCGCGACTGTCATCTGACAAAACAAAACAACGCAATACAACGTTTGTGTGGCGATTGTCGAAACTACAAACTATTACACTACCAAAGATGAGACAACTCTGTCAATTAGTTTGCCGGTTATGGGCTTTTAGACAGTGGATACATTTTTTTTGACTCCTCTGTATTATTGAGCGAATTTAGAAAATTTAAAATGCTACTGAATCTACTCATTACAAAGCATATTTTTATACTGAAGGTTTAACACAACAACTCACGTATTAAAGTCAGGAACTGTGAATATGACTTGAAGCAATGTAACTCACAGCGCGAAAATTCCTCACACCATTTTCATCCAGTATTTGAGAACGAGGGCACTTCACAGCTTTCATAAAACTTTAAACATAATTTCAAATCTTTTCTAATCTTTTATTCGCTTAAGTCGCTACAAGACAATGGAAAGACCGCTTGATTAGAAAAATTAAGTCTGCTTTATATTTACTTATACTTACACATTCATTACATTTATAAAATAGAGTATCCCAAACAATGCACACGCCTCTTGAACGTTTGTTCAGACATGCCGTTATGGATGATAAAAACTGCGAATGAACTGTGCAAATGCTCCTTAAGCGTCAACTATTATTAACCTACTTCTGAATCCAAAAAAAGTCCCAAGAATACAAACTACCCTTCCTGGTATTACGCGTCTGTATTTTGACCAACACATATCTACAACGTAACAGATAACAGAACAGTGACGTAAATTATTGTCAGTTCCCTGGAAGGTATACACACTCAAAGCGCCCTCACAATTTTAACTTAATTAGTCAGTACCTATTTTTCACGAACTAAATCACAACACATGTTGGAAGATTCATAGTTTATGTGAGTGAAGGAATTATTTTGGTTACTTCAAAGTTATCGAATAAAGTATTGCAATACTGTCCTGATTTTACAGTCTGCTGTTACAGACACTGCCAGTAACCCCACATCGCTGATTCTTGAAAGAACCAAACTCCCATGTATAAAACAACTAGAAATGTCTGATTACTTCGCAAACGTGTTAAATGTTCTCAATATTTGGGACTAAACACGTGAAACCTTTATGGTTGAAGACGATGCTATACCATTTTGACTTTGAATAATCCTAAACAAATAAAACCAACATAGTTAGAGTTTTGTGCCTTTAACCACAAAGTTTTAATACTTATCGACAAATATTTAACAAATTAACTCATTTGTACAGTAATTATATGCCTGAAGCTGTTGCTGTTCTATACACGGAATTTCAATTCTGTAAATAATCGAGGGTGATGGACGGGGACGAGGAGGGGGCAGGAGTTGCCGCTGAAAAAGTAGTCCGAGGTGAAAAAAATTATGGGACACCTCCTAATACCTTGTCGGGCCTTCTTCCGCTCGGCGTAGCGTGGACTCAATAAGTTGTTGGAAGTCCTCTGCAAAAATATTGAGCCATGCTGAATCTATAGCCGTCCATAACTGCGAAAGTGTTCCGGGCGGAGCATTTTGTGGACGAGCTGACCTCTCAATTACGTCCCATAAATGCTCTATGGTATGCATGTCAGGTGATCTGTACCGCAGAATCATTTGCTCCAATGGTCCTGAATGTTCTTCAAACCAGTCGCTAACAACTGTGGCCCGGTGGCATCGCGCCTTGTCATCCATAAAACGATTGGCTGCAAGTCCTCTCCAGGTAGCCGAACCTAACCATTTCCAGCCAATGATCGGCTCAATTGTAAACACAGCCCACGCCATTATGGAGAAACCACCACCTTGCACAGTTCCTTTTTGAGAAATTGGGTCCATAGCTTCGTGGGGCTTGTGCCATAATCGAACCCTACTATCAGAACAACTGAAATCGAGACTCACCTGATCAGTCCATGGTTTTCCAGTATTATAAGATCCATCCGATATGGTGACGAGGCCAGGGAAGGCGCCGCAGGCGATGTCTTGCTGCCAACAAAGACACTCGCGTCGGTCGTCTGGTGCCATAGCCCATTAATGCCAGATTTCGCCGCACTGTCCTAACAATACGTTCGTCGTACATCTCACATTGATTTTGCGGTTATTTCACGCAATGTTGCTAGTATGTTACTACTGACAACTCTACGCTGCTCTCGGTCGTTAAGTGAAGACCGCCAGCCACTGCGTTGTCCGTGGTGAGAGGTAGTGCCTAAAATTTTGTATTTTCGTCTCATTCTTGACACTGAGGATTTCGAAGTATTGAATTCCCTAACGATTTCGGAAACGTCCGCTGCGTCTAGGTCCAACTGCTATTCCCCGTTCAAAGCCTTTTAATTCTAGTCGTGCACCGACCGAGGTGGCGCAGTGGTTAGCACACTGGACTCGCATTCGGGAGGACGACGATTCAATCCCGTCTCCGGCCATCCTGATTTAGATTTTCCGTGATTTCCCTAAATCGCTTCAGGCAAATGCCGGGATGGTTCCTTTGAAAGGGCACGGCCGATTTCCTTCCTCATCCTTCCCTCACCCGAGCTTGCGCTCCGTCTCTAATGACCTCGTTGTCGACGGGACGTTAAACACTAATATCCTCCTCCCCCTCCAGTTGTGCGGCCATAATCACGTCAGAAACCCATCCAATGAATCGCCTGAGCACAAACGACAGCTCAGCTAAAGCAGTGCCCTTTTATTCCTTGTGTACGTGATACTCCCATCTGTATATGTGCACATCGTTATCCCATGACTTTTGTCACTTCAGTATAAAACGCCAAGCTTGATGCTCAAGCTACCGCATGAACAAAATCGTGCCAACCGAAAAACACCGCACAGCAATGCCAAATGAAATTGCCATTAGTTTCTTTATTATGGGACCTGCAGCATGTATTATGTCACACAAGGACATCATGCAGAGAATTAGTAGACAGAATGCTGTTTGATATTTTATTTTTGTGTATAAGCTTACTTCGTTTTTATTGGCTTCATCAGTATATCTGTAAACAATCGCATTTATTTGTATTTTACGCAATTTGTAATTTATAAAGTTTTTTTGCGTTGGATATTGTATCGAGCACTTCCGAGAAGCAGTGGACAAAGGCAACTCAGGCATAGCCTCTAACCCTAACATCAAGTCCGTCGTAGCTATCTTGTTTTAAATCTTTATTCAGTAATTTATTACAAGATCGCTTGATACTGCCAGTGGTCACATTTCTGGTTTTCATCTAAATCTACATCTACATCTACGTGATTACTCTGCTATTCACAATAAAGTGCCTGGCAGAGGGTTCAATGAACCACCTTCAAGCTGTCTCTCTACCGTTCCACTCTCGAACGGCACGCGGGAAAAACGAGCACATAAATGTTTCTGTGCGAGCCCTGATTTCTCTTATTTTATCGTGATGATCATTTCTCCCTATGTAAGTGGGTGCCAACAACATCTTTTCGCAATCGGGGGAGAAAACTGGTGATTGAAATTTAATGAGAAGATCCCGTCGCAACGAGAACCGCCTTTGTTTTAATGATTGTCACTCCAATTCACGTATCATGTCTGTGGCGCTATCTACCCTACTTCGCGGTGCGGTGATACAAAACGAGCTGCCCTTCTTTGTACTTTTTCGATGTCATGCGTCAGTCCCACCTGATGCGTACCCCACACCGCACAGCAATACTCAAGAATAGGGCGGACAAGCGTGGCGGAAGCAGTTTCTTTAACAGACCTGTTGCACCTTCTAAGTGTTCTACCAATGAATCGCAGTCTTTGGTTTGCTCTACCCACAATATCATCTATGTGATGGTTCCGATTTAGATTACTTGTAATTTTAATCCCTAAGTATTTAGCTGTATTTACAGCCTTCAGATTTGTGTCACTTATTGCGTAATCGAAATTTAGCTGATTTCTTTTAGTACTCGTGTGAATAACTTCACACTTTTCTTTATTCAGGGTCAATTGCCAGATATCTTATCTAAATCATTTTGCAAGTCGTTTTGATCAGCTGCCAACTGAGTGCCATTTTCAGATGTGATTAATGTCCTCATGATACGGGGAGAGTGTAGATATTTTTATATGTGGCGCCTTAATACATACACACATCACTGTATTGCATGTTTTTTCTCTGAGTGAAAAACTTCCCACAAAAACATCACAACCTTTACGACCTGATGTTTCTGAACGGTCGTAGTTGCATCACTAGGTGGCTTACGCCTGTTAGTATAGACTAACCGTTTTGCTTCTATGTGTCACACTTCAACACCTGACCTGCCGTAGAGGAGAAAAAAAGTATTAATGGTTTCCTCTTGCCACATGTATTTTGAGGTACTACCCAACCTCAAAACATACGACTTGAAATTAGCCTGCAAATGACGTAAATGCTGATGTGATGTTGTTCAATATACCGTCCTCAGTCACCGATAGAAATATCTGCACCCCTTACACCCTGAATAACAGTACCAGTCGCGAATTCTGAACATCATGAGTTATTGTGACCGCTTCCTAGTTTTGGTTATTGATAACTTGATACCAGTGTCTGAGTTTAATTTGTACAGCACTGAAGATGATCGATTCTGCTATCAATAAAACATCAATATTACGGCCAACGCTGACCTTCCTTTTAGTTTAACATATATGGTCGCTGTGCACACAGCACTCCATGGAGTCGCCAATCAATAAAACGTCAATAATATGGATTACGTCGGCGCACATTACAAAGACTTTTTAGGATTGGTAGAGATGCGAGGGCGCCACTCCTGTGGCCTCGTCAGCAATGTGAGCTGGGGAGTGCAGTGGTTGTTGTGGTGGGTGGGGAGGGGAGGAGGGGGTGGGGGGACAGAAGGCCGGAGTAGCTATGCGGCCGCAACGGCTGCGGCGTTGTCCCTGTAATTGTACGGCACGCCGGCTGGCCTTGCCGCGTAGCCGCGAGGTTAGCCGTCCGTCCATCCATCCTGCTGTTTAGGCTTCTGCTTCCCACTCCCAGGGATTGCAGGATCCATTCACACAGCGAACCTACCTGCATTTACGCCAGTCGTTTTACCGTTAAGTATCCGTTCTCTACTACAAAGTCATAGTAAAATCTGTATAAATTTAGGATAGAAATTCGGCGTAAAATCTTATTTTAATATGTTTCATTGCCGTGCACAGTGGAGGTACATAGAGTCTGACAAAACTGGAATCTTATTACTTGTTGTTGTCTTCAGTGCTAAGATTGATCTGGTGCAAATCTCCACGCTAGTCTATACTGTGCAACCCTCTTCATCTCTGTGTAACTTCCGCAGCCTACGTCCTTGGAACCTGATTACTGTATTCTTTCATAGGCCTCCATCTATAACTTTTGCCTCCCGCACCAATCTGACGACTCTTTGATGCCATATGATGTGTACTATAAACCGTTCCCTTCTCTTATTAAAGTTATGCCATAAATTTCTTTTTTCCGTAACTCGACTCACTACTCCCTCGTTAGTTATTTGAGCTACAGATGTAATTTCTAGCATTCTTCTGTATCTCCACATTTCAAGATCTGTTCTTCTCTTGTCAGAACTGCTGATCGCCCACATTTCGCTTCCGTACAAGGCTGTCTCTGAGAGACAATGTCAGCATTACTCGTATTTCTAATGTGTTATTTGTAATCGACAGTGCGCGCCTGTTTTCGGTCTCGAACTATGCGCCTATGATACGACCACTTTCATCCAAACCGATCAACTCAGGTTTCTACAGAAGGACATAAAAAGCGGACTAGCTCAGGGAAAGAGTGCAATCCTGGCCAAAAAATGTCTGCTGGTATCAAACTAGGCCTTAATTTAAAGAAAAAATTTCTGAGACTGTACATTTGGAGCACAGTGTTGTATGGTAGTGAATCATGGACAGTGCTTAAACCAAAACAGACGAGAATCGATGCGTTTGAGACGTTGTGGTGCAGAATAAGGTTGAAAATCAGGTGGACTTATAAGATAGGGAATGATGAGGTTCTCCACAGATTCGGTGAAGAAAGGGACATACGTATAGGAAACGCTGACTTTAAAATGGGACAGAATGATAGAACCTGTCCTAAGACATCAGGGAATAGTTTCCATAGTAGCAGAGGGAGCTTTAGAGGGTAAAACCTGTCGGAGAAGACAGAGAGAATTCGTATAAAACCAACATATATCTGAAAACGTCGGGTACAAGTGCTACTCTCAGATGAAGAAGTGAGCGTAGGAGATGAATTCGTGGCGGGCCGCGTGAAGACCAAAAACCAGAAGACAACTGTATCGCCGGACTGAGGTCGTTATCATAGTTGGAGTTGGTATTTTATGGTATTACCATGGCGTTCCCTGTGGGGCGGGGGGGGGGGGGGGGAGGAGTGGGGGAATAATGTTTTGTTCACTGGACTTAATTCTCGCTTAAATACTGACTTCGATTTGTGACTTACTATTTGCGAAATGGAGCTGAACTTCGCCCTATTCACTCTTAGAGATCGAAACTTCTAGAGCAGCGCCTTCTTCTTGTTCTTTTCTCCACGCCGCATTACGTTTTAACTCATGACTATACTATTTTTTTGTTTTCTTGTTAAAGACTAACGTAACCGAGTAGCACTTTGCCTAATACATTTTCAGACACCGGAACTTCTAGGCCATAATATTAAATGTTCACAGTTTCAGAACATCGTAGATCTTTCAAGACCATTCGAGATCATTCTACACCAGCAGCTTTCTTCATCAGAAACTTTCGTGGATATTGCAGAAATTCATAGTATCTACAAAAACATTTCTTGAACATTTGCAACGTTCGATATCGTTCAATAGCGCTCCTGAAACTTCCAAAACGTTCGGGAGTATTGTTTAAATTTCGAAAACATCCGAGAACATTCCTTAAACTTCCTAAACATTCTAAAGCACTCCTGAAAGCTACAAAACATTACCGAAACAGAATCAAATAATTTCAGTATTTCCTACAGAGGAATATAAGAAATATATGTTTCCACAGTGCAGATAAATGAAAGAGGCCTGCGAGTTCTACATCTGACATCTGTACTCTACAACTCACCTTCCTTTTTTTCTTTATTTCTTTTTTCCGTGGCAAAAGGTATTTGCTCTCGCAACCAGCCACTTCTCTTCCTTGTAATCTCCACTGGCATCCACAACCATCACAACTAAATTCTCTAGCTCTGGACTACACGACTACACACACACACACACACACACACAAACACACACACACACACACACACACACACACACACACACACAAACATGCGAACTCGCGCGTGCGCGCTTGGGCAGTAGTGGGTGAAGGTAATAGTTACCTGGTACGTAGGGCCACATTGGTTCATTTTTACGTTTTTTTTTTTTTTTTTTTTTTTTTTTTTTTTTTTTTTTTTTTTTTTTACAAACATTCGATATTCGACCCATGAGTGACCTGAAAGACGTCGATACGGTAATCGATTTTTGTCTTATCCGTCCTACCACTGCATCGTCGACTGTGGCAGTCGCTTCCCGTATTCTCTGCTACATTACGTGGTAGAGGCGATACAGAAGACACCAGATCTTTCATGTGTCTCCACAGAAGAAAGTCACACAGAGTGACTGAAGCACGGCCGATCCATCGATGCGGCAGCTCTGTGTTCAGGTACCATGAACTCTAGAATGGAAATGGGGTGGAGCCCCATCCTGCTGAAAGATGAACGGAGAGTCCGATTGCATTCGAGGCATCAGCCACTGCAGCAACATGTAGGAATATCCAGAAATAGTGCTCTCGGCGAACAAGAATGGCCTGTACAATTTCCAACGTGACAAGGCACAAAAAACATTTACCTTTGGGGAATCACGCTCAAATTCAATGCATTCGTGTGGATGCTTCGTACCCCAGTTTCGACAATTATGCCTGTTCACTTTCCCATTAGTGTGAAAAGTGGCTTCATCGCTAAAAATTAAACAGTCAACAATGCCATCCCCATCCTCATTCAATTGTTGCAACTGCGAACGAAACTCAAAACGCTTGTCTCTGTCGTCGTCGTTGTGCGTCTGCACTAGCTACAATTTGAATGATTTCATAGACAGCTTCTGTCGCAGGGATTACCACAATGTCATTGGAGTCATTTCGAGTTCACAGGGTGCACGACGCACCGATTTCTTTGGACTGCTTATGAATGTCTCTCGCACGCGCTCCACACTCACTCCACTCACACTGGGACGCTCGCTTCTCATTGCCGGGCACAAGCAATCCGCCGAAACGAATTTGTTGTGTCAGTGCTAAATGGCCTTCCTCGTTGGTAGCTTCTTACCGTACTTGATCCTAAACATCCGTTGAACAGCTGTAGCACACTTGTTTCTGTCGAACTCCAACACACAGAAATCTCGTTCCGAAGCTGAACTCGCCATGTTTGCGACTAGCGCTAACTACCGGCTAATTACCGAACTACGCTGTGGCGGTATATGAAAAAAAAAAAACTTTCACGATTTCTCTTCAACATTCTATACAATGTTTGGTTCTTGTGCAATAAATAATTGAAAGTGCTCCCGGACTTTATGTACACCCTGTACTACTCATGACGCCTTTCACGTGACGCCCAGTGCCGACGGAAAGCCTCGCCTTGTTTTCCTTTACAAACAAAATTATTTATAACGTGGAAATTTACGTTCCACAACAGGGCGCTCCCAGATGAGTCTACTGCGATATTCTCCTATCGATATGTGCTAACAGGGGCAGTAAAACTCGAAGAATAATCAATGCTCCTGCTGACTGCTTCGCCAAGCACGCAGCGCTACTCAGTCGCTGTTGGGTTTCTTCCGCTTATTCTTTGTGGTTTACTATCTCTGTTAAAAGATATCGGTAGAAGGAATATTAAACTAGATTAATTTAGGAGCGTTCTATCGAGAGGACACGTAACATTCCAATATAAAAATAATTTTGTTTCCAATTCGAAACAAACTGACGCTTTCTCTTGACACTGGGGATGGCATGAAAGGAGTGGCAAGTAGTAATTGTTTGGACAGACTCGAGCTACAAAATGCAAAAACGAAATTGCAAATAGCTGCCGAAATAGCAGACAAAATGCACCTGGTGGCTCTTTAGGAGACATCCCTGGTATCACCTGCCTCGAGGAGACTGGGTGTTTGTGTTGTCCTCATCATTTCATCATCATTCATGAAAGTGGCGAAATTGGACTGAGCAATGGTTGGGAAATTGTACGGGCGCTGATAACCGCGCAGTTGAGCACCCCACAAACCAAACATCATCATCATCATCATCATCATACCTGGTATATTAGCCATTCGTATCTGTGTGGGAATGACTACGTATTGTCAGTAGTTATTGGAAACTGAGTACAGAAACAGCAGAGAGAACTGCTGCTTCCACCGCATTGTCCACAACATCGCAAAAAGCGGCCCCTATGCCCCGCTCGAGTAGGGCGGATTGCGCGCCCCGACATACCACGACCGGTTTTCCGGCTCCCAGTGCCCGCTCATGCGGGGAAATGTCCGGCACTGCTCGCCGACTTTCCACGCCGCTTTTATTAAATCGCCCGCTGGAGAAAGCCTTATATCCCCCACCCCATCTACGTTTTTTTTTCTGCATTCGATCTGAAGCGAGCTACCAACTGTTCCTATTTTAATGAAGGAATCGAGTTTCCAGGTGTTTTTTGCTGCCGTTTCGAAAAGCGTTGTGGTCGCTGGCGTGGAAGCCCTTGGCAAAGTTGTTGCTTAATCGGATCATTATTTGAATTCGCTCTTGCTTATCGACTTGTAATACCAGTCGACAAACCTCAGATGTTTACGAAACGTTGAAGTAAAACACCGAATAGCTGCTGCCGTGAGTTTTGGGGGTTATGACCATTCAGTAGGCAATTCTTCGACACGTGTTCTCCACAGTGAACTCCTTGCGTGACGAAACTATATCCCTTACCTCTACTTCAGCGTGGTTCAGGGGATAGTTCGGAGTTCATGTGGGACGGTACAAAAACGATTCCACTTTTGCATTGTTCTAGCAGATGGTGTATTTATGACACAGTTTATCATCCGTGCTGGCCAAGGTATTTAAAATAAAAGTAGAGGAAAGAGACTGTGTGTGTGTGTGTGTGTGTGTGTGTGTGTGTGTGTGTGTGTGTGCTGTAAAAGATCAAAAATACATGTTTTAAAACTTACATATAAAGTCTTGTTGGAATTATATTTTTTGGAAATTTTGTTTTATCGCTGACAGTACAATCAGAGCACTCGGAAAAGAAGAGGTTTCCAGTGTATGTTTCTCTTCCCTTTATGTGCTCTTTGGGTCTGCTTGGACGTTCCTGCCAAAATATGTCGGTGTAAAGTCGATACTATGCTTCAAATGGCTCTAAGCACTATGGGACTTAACATCCGAGATCATCAAAAATGGTTCAAATGGCTCTGAGCACTATGGGACTCAACTGCTGAGATCATCAGTCCCCTAGACTTAGAACTACTTAAACCTAACTAACCTAAGGACAGCACATACATCCATGTCCGAGGCAGGATTCGAACCTGCGACCGTAGCAGCAGCGCGGTTTCGGACAGAAGCACCTAGAACCGCTCGGTCACAACGGCCGGCATGATACTATGGCTGTAGTGCCATTCTGTACATTTTAAGTATACTTTTATCTGCAATACAGTTGTTAGCAGTGTCGATGTTTGTACTGTAATTCAACTATCTATCCCCATCCACGTTTCAATACACGTAGCGAACTTTGAAATTACGATTAGTAGCGATACGTAAAATGACCTGCTTACGATCGCCGCTTGTTGCCGGACTGCCAGTTGAGGCCCAGCCTAAACAAATGGAACATATTGGTCACAAATAGGCGGTAAAACCCGTTATTGTATGATTACTTGATTGACGAACAAGCACGAGAAGTAGTCTCATCTATTAAATATCTGAGAGCTGGAAGCGATTGAAATTGGTACGATCACGCAGACTGAGATTCATACGAAGAATCCTTAGGACTCTACACCAACGAAGGAGGTACATAACAAAATCCTCAATAATTGATTTTTGCTTGTCAGTTCAGCGTAGGTCAGAGGCTAATCCACGTCGGTTAAACCTGAAGAACGCAACGGAAAACTTCCTGTGTTAACCGAAGTGTGTAATTGTTTATAATTTCTTGCGATTTTCGATGCTCTCAGTTATCACGATTCCGCATTCTCCATAAGTTATCTGAGAATTTTATGAAGTAATGTAGTAAAAATATAAATGTTTTTGGTAAGACGAAACGTCCTGGCAGGTTAAAACTGTGTACCGAACTAGCACTCAAACCTGGGAACTTTCCCTTTCTCTGGCAACTGTTCCACCGACTTAGCTATCCAAACAGGACTCGGGACTCGCCCTCGCAGATAAAACTGCTCAGGTGAGCTTTTAATCTTTCGCAAAATGCGCCAAGGGAAAAACACAAACGTGACCGTGAATTACGAAACTACAGAATTATTTTAGGCCGCAGTCTGTGGAATGACAGAACCCTCTGTCACGTGTACCATTTTGACCGTAAACGTTTGGGACACTACGTATATCTAAAGCGTATTATATTGCTGCACGTACAGACTGTTTAGAAACAGTGTTACATAGCCCTACAGGTCAAAAATAGAAAAAAAGTTCCTACAGTGGTATGTCCAGAAACCAATACCGAGGTATGGGTTAGTCTGTCCTCTCATTCTCATCTGTCTGTTATGTAGAAGAAGACACTATAGGCAGTACTGCACGTGGCTACCACGCTTCGTGACACATCTTCAGCCCTTCTTCGCAGTGAATCACGCACCCATTCAAATATACCTGGCTCAATTCGGTTTCGTTACAAGCATTGGTCACAAACTATGGTAACGTCTACACATTGTCGATGGGTTGTACGTGCACAAGTGCCTTTGAATGTTCCCGTAACCAGAAATCGGACGGATTCAGGTCCGTTGAAAGAGGACGCCATGCTACCGGACCTCCTCGACCAGATCATCGCCCTTGAAACGAATGATGACGCCCTGTAGCACGATCTGCAGAAAATGGTGAGGTGGCTCTTGTTGCCGTGCTATGATTATCAGCGCCACCATCAAATTACAACCATTCCGACATGTGCAGTGAAACGCTACCGTAAGACGGCGTACACCACCGAATACTAGTCATTACTCGTCACGAGTTCTCAACAGGCATTGGTTATTTTCTTTGTTAATTATGTGTCTCATACGGTAAGAGAAAGATCCTTTTATCGAAATGATCTGGAACGAGTCAGTGTACAAAATATGTGTACGTGATTGGCATTAACAATAATAAATACATAATTTTTTAGTCCTGCTCATGCAGTTTCACGTAAAATCAGGTTTTTTCAATTTTTAATTTTTCTGCTTTCTTCTCCTTCTTTTTCTTCTTCTTCTTTTTCTTATAGACTAACAGTTTTAAAGCAGAAATTAGCCCATGACATAGAAGGAGTTATCCAGGAGAAATAATTAAGTTAGATTTAAAAGTTGCTTTGCTACCTGTCAGACATTTTATGTTTTTGAGCAAATGATCAAAACATTTTTGTTGCTGCATATTGAACTTCTTTCTGAGCTACTAAAGCCTTAATAACGGGTAATAAAGCTCATGTCTACCTCCAGTGTTGTAAGTATGGACACTGTTCTTCTTCAAATTCTGATAGATTTTTTTAAGACGAATTTCATTACCGAATATACGGGTGTCCCAGGAGGACTGGTTGGTGTTCAGGGATATGTCAGGAACGATCATTTGAAACAGAAACATATAGAAAACATGAGCTCTAGATTGAATACCAGCTATGAGCACTTCTTAAACTTATATAGTGTGCAGCAAATCATTTCCACTGGAAGCTCTTTGATTTCCACTTTGAGAGGTGGTAGTATGGACCAAAAAACCAAAAAATGTCCAGTAATATGGGCTTTAGAGTGCATACCTAAAGAGCTATAAGCTCTCGTTCATCTTGGATAGCGTGAAAAAAATCTCTTCTACCGAGCAAGTGTTCTTAACTCTTAAGGTATGCATTTTAGAGCCCAAGTTTACTAGACTTTCTTTCTTCGAATGTTCGTTCCTGTTAGATCCTTGAATACGGACTTTACCTCCTGGGACACCGTCTACGTATTGTGACGCTGCAGTAAAAGGCCTAGCTCTCGGAAGAGGTACCTATAATGACGACCGCGGGTGAACACCACGTATTATTTTTAGTGTTCGCTGTTGTTCAATCAGTACTTTCCTTCTAAGTGATGAGTTACCCCAGAAAATTATTCTTTAAGACATTATTGAGTGCAAATGCGCAAAATACGTCAGCAAGTAGATTCTTTTTTTTCCCGAGACTAACAATTACACAAAGAGCAAAAGTACCCGAACTTGTGAAGCTCAGTAATGTGCTTCTTCCAGTTCACGTTTTCACCAATATATGTACCCAAAAACTTGCAGAATTCCGCACTCTTTAATGACTCCCATTCATTTGAAACGTTAATTGTTGGTCTGACTCTGTTTGTTCCACAAATTAAATATGGCATGTTTTCTTAAAATTTAACAAAGTTTTGATTTCCAGTCGTATCAGTAAAGAAACTTTTCTCCTTCTTTTGACCAACTGACCAATACTACATCTAGCAACGTCTAACACTTTTTTTTTCCTGAGAGAGATGGCGCAATGGTTAGCACACTTGATTCGCGTTCGGTAGGATGACAGTCTAAATCCCCGTTCGGCCATCCAGACTTAGATTTTCCGTGATTTCCCTAAATTCCTGCCTGCCTCAGTGGCCGAGTGGTTCTAGGCGCTACTGTCTGCAACCGCTCGACCGCTACGGTCGCAGGTTCGAATCCTGCCTCGGGCATGGATGTGTGTGATGTCCTTAAGTTAGTTAGGTTTAAGTAGTTCTAAGTTCTAGGGGACTTATGACCTCAGCAGTTGAGTCCCATAGTGCTCAGAGCCATCTGAACGATTTTGAGCCTAAATCCCTCCAGGCAAGTGCTGGGACGATCGCTTTGAAAAGGGCATGGCCGATTTGCTTAACGATCCTGTCGTAATCCGAGCTTGTGCTCCGTCTCTAATAATCTCGCTGTCGACGGAACGTTAAACTCCAATCATCCTGTTTTTCTTTTTAATTGAATTTCGGAAGAAGACTAGCGTGCTCTGTGTTCAGAGAAGGAAGTGTGGTGTGCGTACTGTGTGACCTTCAGTACACACGCCATCAGATTATTTGACTTGTCGCTCTAACGAAGTAGTTGAGTGTCAGCAATATGTCTCGTGGTCTTATCGTGACGTGTTTGTCTTCTGCCGTTAGGTCAGACGATAGAAATTCCACTTGCACGCTTAGAGTAGCAGATTGACGGTGACCAACTTTAAACAGAACTTGATTAATTTTCACACGCATTTATTAAAATAATAACCAGCATAAAAATTACTTAACTTTGTTCTGGATGCTATTTACAATTGACAATCTGAAGTTCCTTTGGCATTGGTACGTTACTCTTATTCTCACATATATCTCTGATACTTGACAAAAGTGTCTATACATTTATCTTCATGGCGATGTACAGGAATATGGTAATCTTATGGGCGCAGACTGAAACTTAACTAGAGACTGGTACAGACAAATGTAGAACTCGTACAGACTGTTGCAGACAAATGCAGACTGGTACAGACTGGTGCAGACTGACTAATCGGAGGTCTGTACACTCGTTATAATATCTCGCGCGTTCATGTATCACTGTGCGAGTGTGATCCGCGAGGAGAAAAGGTTCTACGTTAGCAGCAATCTCATTGGCTGCGTTACATATTAATACGCGGAACGGCGGAAGCAGAATTTGGTCCGTCTCTATGGCAGCGCCATCTCGTAGTGTGGAGACGGACGAACGCTGCGCCTGCGCTGTTGTGCTTAGCGGGGCGCGCTCTAGTGGAAAGTTGTGTACGCGCTGACTACGCGGAACTATGTACACAACAGGAAGGAAGAAACCCGAACTATTAGACAGCCATGTATTTGTCATTAAAGATCGGGCAAAGAGAATTTGAGTATAGTGTTAGTTAACTGCAGGGGCGTCCGTGATAAAATGTTGTTTGGAAAGGGCCTCATGAGGCCTTCTTCTTTCGTATTCCTCCCCCACTCCCTAACCTCGGATCAGTGCATGCGTAGTGCTGGTAACTTTTAAGCCACCCGCGTATCTGATTTTGCGGCCGTGAACCGGGCGTGCGCCCCGCTCGACCTTGGAGGAGGACCGGACGAGCAATCGGCACTTTCTTCGGCGCGGCGCGGCCATTGCCCGGTTGCTGCAGCCAGCTCCAAGTCTCCACATGGGACTTCTCCGGGCGGGGAAACCTGCGCGAGGCCGGCCGCTGCCCGCCGCGCCGCGAGCTGTGAAAGCCGCGCGGTCGCAGCTCAGCTCGCCACCGCTCGCTAATGGCCGACTCTCCGGCACATGCACTGCTTGCGCTTGCCGTCAAGTGCTGCGCGCTAGTCGCTAGTGGCTTTCGAGTCTTCTGACAGGTAGGTGCGAGAACTGTCGCACAGTCAGCTTAAAAGCTCGTCGATCTAAATTGTTGACAGAAGAATGAATAAAGAACTTACGGACCTGTTAGGTGACAATCAGTTCGGCATCAGGAAGGGTTGGTTGGTTGGTTGGTTGGTTGGTTTGGGGAAGACCAGACAGCGTGGTCATCGGTCTCATCGGATTAGGGAAGGATGGGGAAGGAAGTCGGCCGTGCCCTCTCAGAGGAACCATCCCGGCATTTGCCTGGAGTGATTTAGGGAAATCACGGAAAACCTAAATCAGGATGGCCGGATGCGGGATTGAACCGTCATCCTTCCGAATGCGAGTCCAGTGTCTAACCACTGCGCCACCTCGCTCGGTTCAGGAAGGGTAAAGGCACCATAGGAGCAGATATGACATTGTGCTTGATAATGGAACCAAGACATAACAAAAATAAGGACATGATCTTTGTGGGATTTGAGGTCCGCCAGTTACGCAAAACACCGTTTTTCTCAGTACCCAAACATGTTTCGGCGCCACTGTGCCATCATCAGTGGGTTTTCGTTTTTATTTATTCTGCAATGCACTGATGATGGCACCGTGGTGCCGAAACATGTTTGGGTACTGAGATAAACGGTGTTTTGCGTAACTGGCGGACCTCAGATCCTAAAAATTTTAACTGCAAACACGGCCAATAGAAGGAGCTGCAAATCAAAAGATGGACATGATCTTTGTGTTCATCGACCGAGAAAAAGTGTTCTACAATTTAAAATACTGCAAGATATTCTAAATTCCCAGGAAAATGGGTGTAAGCTAAATATAATATCTATAAGAACCAAGAGGAAACAATAAGAATGGATGGCTAAAAACGAGGCGCTCGCATTAAAACTGGTGTGAGGCAGGGATGCAGCAATTCTCCCCTACTATTCAACCTCTACATCGAAGAATCACTGACAAAAATAGAATACAGGCTTAGAAGTGAGTTTAAAATTCAGTATGAAATTATATCAACGATAAGATTCCCTGGTGACGTTGTTACCCTCAGTAAAACCGGGAAAGAATTCAAATGGTTCAAATGTCTCTGCACTATGGGACTTAACATCTGTGGTCATCAGTCCCCTATAACTTAGAACTACTTAAACCTATCTAACCTAAGGACATCACACACATCCATGCCCGAGGCAGGATTCGAACCTGCGACCGTAGTAGTCGCGCGGTTCCGGACTGAGCGCCTGAACCGCTAGACCACCGCGGCCGGCGGGAAAGAATTACAGGACATCAAAATGAACGGTTTACCGAGCACATTGGCCTTAGTTTTAGGAAGAAGTTTTCGAGAATGTACGTTTTAATCACTGCGTTTTACGAAAGTGGGTCATGGACTGGTGGAAAACCGGAGAAGAGAGAACTGGCGTTTTTTATATGGTGATGTCGAACGTGAAGTGGACTGACGCAACGTTACACCTAGGTGTTTAATCGACGTTACTGTGCCAAGCATCGCACTAGTAATGTTGCATTCGAACATTAAGGGATTGGTTTTCGTACTCATCCACACTAACTTATATTTTCCGCTGCCAAGCGTCACACCATCTAGAAATTTTTTCTTACTCATCTTGTATTCTCCTACAGTCACTCAACACAAAACCTTTCCGTACACCACATCATCATCAGCAAATTGCCGCAGATTCCTGCTCTCCCTGCCCGTCAGATCACACATCACACACACACACATATATATATATATATATATATATATATATATATAGAGAGAGAGAGAGAGAGAGAGAGAGAGAGAGAGAGAGAAAGAGAGAGAGAGGGGGGGGGGGGGAGGGAACACTCGTATGTCTGTGCAACCTAATTGGTATGCTCAAACCCTCGTTAACAGTCTGCAGTGGGGCGCCATGTCAGGTGCTTTTCGGAAATCTAGGAAGATGTTCATGCTTGCTAAATGCTTTTTTTCTCTAGTGTATTGAAAGTGTGTTTAGTTTGCTCTGCTGCAGTGGTCAAGATTAAGGGCATTAGTGAAACAAACACTTAGCAAGCACAAACATGTAACTCTCAACAGTTGCAGTTCTGAACTTTATTGCAGTGAAACACAAAATTGAGATATTTGTAAAATCCTTTCAACAAACGATATTAATTTTAGCACACTCAATTGCCATATTAATTTTAATATGCCTTCAATAAAGGACATGCGGTAAGCACTTTAGCGTGGGAGGGCCCTAAGTGGATATGTGACTGAGGGTAAATCACGGTAGGTACAAGAGTTCAATCAAAATTTACCTTATATTTGAGTACACTATAACATCCTATGAGCTGATCCTTCACTGTACATTACTATAGTTCTTCTGTTCCATTACAGTGATTGCGCAATGTGAGGGCGAGTGCATGTTGGTAGGTGGATTTGCAGGTAGAATTGCTGGACTCTGTCATTTCTTGGTGGCAATGATAGATATCAATTCCAACATAATTCCAGCTAGTTACTGCATCCATCTGAGGCTTTGGCACATTGGGAAACGGCACAAAAGGCCCCTCTCGGCACCAGCACAATTCACGACCTTTTCGTGAGCTGTTCGTCGTTCAGTAGCTCATCCTCGACTGACTCTCCCTTCCACCTTTCTATCCATGCCAACCACATTTTGCCCGCGCTACAAAGTGTGGTGTCACCGCCAGACACCACACTTGCTAGGTGGTAGCGTTTAAATCGGCCGCGGTCCGTTAGTATACGTCGGACCCGCGTGTCGCCACTATCAGTGATTGCAGACCGACCGCCGCCACACGGCAGGTCTAGAGAGACTTCCTAGCACTCGCCCCAGTTGTACAGCCGACTTTGCTAGCGATGGTTCACTGACAAAATACGCTCTCATTTGCCGAGACGATAGTTAGCATAGCCTTCAGCTACGTCATTTGCTACGACCTAACAAGGCGCCATTACCAGTTACTATTGATGCTGTAAAACATGTACCGTCAAGAGCGATGTTCACCAATTATGGATTAAAGTTAAGTATTCCAGCAGCTACGTACGTTTTTTGTTAGTCTCATTTCCTTGACCTGTTCCAGACCTCACGCCAGCCTGCGTGAGCTAAAACGCGTGCCTTTCGGCTTCCTCTCATAGTGGGTTGGCTGTCTTGCCAATCCACAACACGAAGTTCCCACCTTTTACATACAAAATAACTAAGAATCCTAAGTGAAGGTCAGTAGTCTACATAACTGCAAACAATCACTTTAAACAAAACATATCATTTGCACATATTGGTAGTTCTACATAAAATTATTCAATTTTAAAGACAACCAAAGAGATTATGTGAGACAGACAAAACATATCATTTGCTCATATTGTGCGTATTACAGAGATTACACTTCATTACAGTATCGAATTAATCATACACTAATTACAGAAGTTCAACGGTGGGATGTTGAACAGAACAGAAAGCTAAACGAATCAACAAAAGGTATGTAATGTCTAACCTATGGTGTTACAAGGTGCTTAAGTAGGACTAAAAAAATAATATGTCCATTTGCTCCGCAAGAAGCCTCGCGGCCAATGACGCCAAACGCTCATTTCCATTTCCATATGTCCATTAATGTTAACACTAATCATGTACACATATCTTGTAAACTAACTAGTTCCACACAATTTCGATAAGAGAATCGTTAAAATGAGCTATGGAACGCGTAACTAACCAACTACTGTATGACGGTGGAAGCTGCATGCTTCGTGCACGACTTTCTCCTTTGCCTGTCGTCATTGCGTGTTCTTTATTTGAACCGAGAGTGCAACAGTCTCTGCTTCCACACCATTTTCCGAATTTTGTTATTAAACAATGGTGGGTCTTTTCGTCCTTAATCGACTTACTCGGCACATCCTCCTTCAGTGCGCGATTTTCAATCAGTTTAAACTCTGCCTTCAATTCCTTTGCGTCCTTCGTCTTGGAACTAAATGATATCCTTTCACTGTCTAAGTAAGATGCTTACAAATGCTTATCTGCACTTTATATCCTTCTTGATAGATTTAATTTGTGTAACTATCGTCACTATGATGACGTCATGATCAGTGATCACTAATTCCTGCCTCTGTGCTGATAACTGTCGATTAGAGCAGAGCTGTTTGTAGCTACAAGGTCTAAACACATTCTCACAACTTCAGCTGTACCACTACGTCTCTGAATAACTTGCTCACTCTCTTCGGTTCCTAAACAGAATGAGCAATGTCGCCCTGACTGATTTGAAATAATCGACGCGCTGAAAGCATATGGTTCCACACCCCACCTCATGAATATTTTCTGGGAATTCAAAAGCAATCACTCATTGTGACGGCGGGTGGTAATTGCCGTCCGCAGATGCGGGTGACACGCGTGCTGTTGTTACTGTAACGCGTGCGGCCGAAGTGTGGGCGTGGTGCGCGTTTTGCATTATTCAGGCCGTGTGTATGCCGGCGCCGCTGGAACGGTCTGGCATTTGCTTGTCATTCTTCCTTTGCGCAGTTTCATTTAACTATGGCGCCAAATGCCAGTTTGCAAATCATATGTTTCAAATCTGTGTTTGTCAGTATTACTATTGCTGTAGTTATAATCTCCTTGGAGGTGAGTTTAAGCAACTACCTAAAAGGCTGTTTGTTTTGTGATTCTTTTTATTTACTAAACGTCGTCAGTGGTCTGTAACACATGTTTATTGTATTAAAATAATAAATATATTGTATAATGGCCGGCCGGAGTGGCCGAGCGGTTCTAGGCGCTTCAGTCTGGAATCGCGCGACCCCTACGGTCGCAGGTTCGAATCCTGCCTCGGTATGGATGTGTGTGATGTCCTTAGGTTAGTTAGGTTTAAGTAGTTCTAAGTTCTAGGGAACTGATGACCTCCGATGTTAGGTCCCATAGTGCTCAGAGCCATATTGTATAATGTTTACAGGTACATGTATTGCTATATTACGGTGTTTTCGTTGTTGTTAGGTAAGAAACAACTTTTTGGGGTGCAAGTTCCGGTAGGTTAAATTATTATTTGGTTCTACTTACGATCTTTAGGGATCTTTTTATCACATATTTGTCGTCCTGGAATTCTAGCTAGTTGTCTCCCGTACACTATTATGTGTGTTGGAATTTCGACGTTTGCGAGCACATCTGTACACGTTACTAAATTAAAGCCAACCGCCGCGTTTCTCTGCATGTACGTGAAGGTTAACCTCAGGTACTACTGCAGGGATTTTGATATAGTTTTCACCAATAGACAGATTAATTCAGAGGATGATTTGATATCGCTACGCCAAACAAATCGTCTGGCAGTAAATACTTAATGTTATCCGTTTGAAGCCAGGGCAGGTTGATAGTTTCGTCTAAACACTTCAAATATGCACGGTCAGCACACGATTTAAAAAAAAGAAAAAAGAAAAAAAAGAAGACAACTGACAATTAAAGTAAATTGTTTAGGTAAAATGTGCTCGCAAAAGACGAAAATACAGAGTACTGGTGGATGCAGATCGATGAGGTGCAGTTCCAATAAGACTAACGTGTGATAAAAAAATTCCAAAAACTCAAGACTAAAAGTCCTGATTGTTTTGAAAAGCAGCAACCAAAGACACTGTTTTTGTGATAAATATATCTACTGATACCGCTTTAGCAGTTCTGAACATTTGCTTCTTATCTTAAAGTGATTTGTGGTGTTCACTCAGTGTTACACACAAATGTTGCACGTGGTTTGACCTACTACTACGAAAACAGTTTTTACGTGAAATGTGATGTAAGCTGTGGTCGGCAACATAATGTAAACGATCAAACATTTCGTTAAAATGAACATGTTGGCTGCCTCTTTTCCATAAGGTTACATTTTGCATAAAAACTTTTCAGCTTAATAGGTTATCCTGCTGTGTACCACAGACAGAGTGTGCACAATCTCTACAGACCATAATATTAAGATTGTGAATGATCTCTAAACCTTAAAACGATCACGCTTTAAGTAAATAAAACCACAGTAACAAATGTGGCTTTTCCAATATTACAGTTGCGGAATTCGATCCTTCCACCATGAGAAGATTAACTAACGGTTCAGACTAAGATGCATCTGAAAATACTAGGGAGCACTTTTCAGATGGAAACCATGGCATAAGTGAATTAATATTTCAGTAGCGATTGATGGCGTTTGCACGAGGTTGTGTGCCAGGAAATACTCCCGCAGTATTCTGATTAGCTTATGGTTGCTCGGTGCAGTACCCGACCATTTAAGTATTTCTTATTTCTTTTCAGTATAATAGGAAAGGTATGCTAAGTAATTAATGTTCAAACGAAATTTTATGGGCTCAGCTGACGAAAGGAATTACCATTTTCTAGCTATAGGTTTCATTGTACCATCGTTTTTATTAACCAGTTAAAGCTATGTAAGCGCTTCCTTCTGACAAATCAATATTTTCGTCAATGAAAATACATTTCATGTCATTGAGAGTCCCAGGAAAATGTAGGACCGCTAGGATAGGGTAAGAGCACTGTTACATTGTCTCAGCAGAGTATATTTTGTGTCGTCTCATTGTCACTGTAGGCTTGTTTCATGGAAGCAAGGAGAGGATGTTGAAACTTCCTGGCAGATTAAAACTGTGTGCCCGACCGAGACGCGAACTCGGGACCTTTGCCTTTCGCGGGCAAGTGCTCTACCATCTGAGCTACCGAAGCACGACTCACGCCCGGTCTCACAGCAGGTAGGAGACGAGATACTGGCAGAAGTAAAGCTGTGAGTACCGGGCGTGAGTCGTGCTTCGGTAGCTCAGAGCACTTGCGAGCACTTGCCCGCGAAAGGCAAAGGTCCCGAGTTTGAGTCCCGGTCGGGTAAACAGTTTTAATCTGCCAGGAAGTTTCATATCAGCGCACACTCCGCTGCAGAGTGAAAATCTCATTCTGGAAACATCCCATAGGCTGTGGCTAAGCCATGTGTCCGCAGTCGTGTACAAGCAGCAAGAAGTTTTTCTAAATATGTTTAATCCCGACAGCAATCATCAAGAAGGAAATAGAAGAGATAAGGCAGTGTTGCTTATGACAAGCTGCTGTGCAATATTAGGTCTGTTTAAAATAAGGTCTATCTTTGAAATACATCAATGATTGTTACAAATCTTTACGCTACCAGTTGTACACATCCACCAGAACAACCAGCGACATCTGTTATAAATTTGAGCAACTGCTTACATTTAAAAATAATAAGAGATTGGGTCTATGTGAATCATCTTCGTGGGGTTTTCTGAATAGGAGTATAATACGAGGGCTATCCACAAAGTACATTACGTTTTGGAATTAAAAATAAATAAAGTATTTGAAATGTTTTTAATTATATACAGATGAAAGCTACACTTCAATACTACTTTTCTACATAGTTGCCATTTAAATTCAGGCACTTATCGTAGCGATGGACGAGCTTGGAAATTCCTTCGTCGTAAAATTCGGCCGCCTGCGCCTTCAACCACGTGGTTAATCAGTAACCCGGCAGAAATACGATTTTTGTGGATTTCCTGGAAAGAGGCACTACAATAAACTCTCAAAGGTATTGCCAAACTCTGCACAACCTCAGAAGAGCAATACAAAACAAGCGCAGGGGAAAGTTGGTCTCAAAGATCTTGCTGATTCACGACAACGCCCGGGCCCACACGGCAAATGCCACTCGTGAAGTTCTCGAATCTTTTAAGTGGGCGTTGTTTCCTCATCCGCCGTACAGTCCCGACCTGGCACCGAGCGACTTCCACTTATTCCCAGCAATGAAGAAGTGGTCGGCTATGCAGCGTTTTGATGACGACGCACAGCTTCAAGAAGAGGTAACCACGTGGTTGAAGGCGCAGGCGGCCGAATTTTACGACGAAGGAATTTCCAAGCTCGTCCATCGCTACGATAAGTGCCTTAATTTAAATGGCAACTATGTAGAAAAGTAGTATTGAAGTGTGGCTTTCATCTGTATATAATAAAAAAAATTTCCAATACTTTATTTATTTTTAATTCCAAAACGTAATGTACTTTGTGGATAGCCCTCGTATGTGTTATTTCACCTTCATCAAAGTACTTATGTAGGCTATTTATGCACAATAATCACTCAAACTCCATTACAAAATTACTTTATGGTAAAATTTTCGACGTCACCTTGAGATGTGGACTAATGTAGGAAATGGTGTGAGGAGGAGGAGGAGGAGATCAGTGTTTAACGTCTCGCCGACAACGAGGCCATTAGAGACGGAGCGCAAGCTCGGGTGAGGGAAGGATGGGGAAGGAAATCGGCCGTGCCCTTTCAAAGGAACCATCCCGGCATTTGCCTGAAGCGATTTAGGGAAATCACGGAAAACCTAAATCAGGATGGCCGGAGACGGGATTGAACCGTCGTCCTCCCGAATGCGAGTACAGTGTGGGAAATGGTGTGAAGGGATTTGAGTGCACGGAAGTTTTCCCTCCAGTCCAAACAAAATACACACAAACATCCCTTCCTTCGTCCATATTCTTGAATGATGAATCCCGCTCGGTTATCACAGAATCAAAGGTAAACCCGCTTCCAAGAAATTCAGGAAGTCAAAGCTCAGCAACATCACCTCATCATTTTCCTTTGTTTTGCCAAACGCACCGTACCACAGGTACGAGGAAAGAAAAAAAAGTTCAGCTTGCCATCCGATTTCATCAGTTCGTCTCAATCTTACAAGGGCGAAGAGTAATTTGCATTTTGAAAACTCCTAGGGAAAGGAGGTCTAAGATTGCAGAAATGCGCTGGATGTTCAAGAGAAATCTTCAAATAAAGAAGAGGATTCATCTTCTTCACCTGAAGCAGAATCGGAAGAAGGAAACGTATCTTGTGGTTTCTACAACCTCAAATATTACGGCCCTCGATCTGCGAAGAAATGGGAATGGATCAGGCGTGATAAGTGCAAGTTGTCTTATCATGTAATCTGTATGGGGGCTGCTGGTCCTTGTGGAAAATGCATGTAACAACTACTGGAACAGTTAAAAAATGTAATATCTCATATTGCGTACAATTGTATGACAGTTTATAGTGATTCACGTAGCACTGTTTATGATTCAAATAACCCAACTTTTTTTATTTTTTCCGTTGTTTCAACATTTTAAATTTGCTATTTACAATGAAGAAGAATAGAACTCGAAGCAATGTAGTTTTATCACATAAAAGTTACTATCATCTATTCACCATTACAATTTAAGATGCCTAATAAAATATTTACTATCTCTTTCGTGTCTAAGAAGTTGAAATGATTCGTTTAGCCCCACCTTACCCTACAGAAGAATTTCTCTTTAATTGGAAGGCGGACTCCAGGGTGAAAAGCTTCTCAAAAAATTTCTGTTGTATACAGTGGCAGACAGTGAGGCTAAATTTAAGCTAATGACATAAAATTTAACTCACATAATAAGATAACAATGTTTCGTGTTTGTTCAACATATATTCTCACTAAAACAACAATACACCGTTACACCTGCAAGTTATCTAAAAAAATACTGAATACTGTCTCTGGTTGTAAGATCTGAGCTGTATTAATAAAATGAACTGTCGTAATGAAACCTGTACTGTCGTAATGCGAAGGCAAAGCTGCACTGTAATAATAATTAATTATCGTGATGTAAAGGGAAGTCTTTCATACTGTAAAAGTTAGTAATCTGACTGCAAGAATTTTGAACAATATAAAATGTCTGAATAATGAACTTTGACATAAAACCTACGATAATTAGTTTTGCAAAACTGATCACAGATCCAAGAACTAAAAATAATACACAATACAGAAAAACTAATAATACACACCACAGAAAAACTAACTGTCCCTGAATGACATATGTTGGCCCTGATTAAATTTAAAAAAAAAATGAAAATATTTAATCCTTACCTCTGTTCTGCGCAAATCTGGACAAGGCGTTGCAGTACTGCTCTGCCTTGCGCGCCGCCATGCTGAAGCTGCATATTACTATATCTACACAGAGACGCTCGTGAGGTTCAAGAGTTCTCTGTTAGTTGAAAATCAAAGTACACCTTTGAAAAAACCATGATCAATTAAAAATTGTAAGAGAAAGGTAAGTGAAAAATGAAACATGGGCATAAATGACAACACGAAGTTTTTTGTGTACTGTGAAAAAGTGATCAAGGCTGATTTTAAAGTTAATGAACGTCTTAACATCCAAACAATACGCATTCCTATCTTTCAAATCTAGCAGCTTTCAGTACAATTACCAAGTTATTCCAATGGCGCAGCAATAATGAAAAAAAGTAACAGTAATATAATACAGGGTGATTCAAAAAGAATACCACAACTTTAGGAATTTAAAACTCTGCAACGACAAAAGGCAGAGCTAAGCACTATCTGTCGGCGAATTAAGGGAGCTATAAAGTTTCATTTAGTCTTCATTTGTTCGCTTGAGGCGCTGTTGACTAGGCGTCAGCGTCAGTTGATGCTAAGATGGCGACCGCTCAACAGAAAGCTTTTTGTGTTATTGAGTACGGCAGAAGTGAATCGACGACAGTTGTTCAGCGTGCATTTCGAACGAAGTATGGTGTTAAACCTCCTGATAGGTGGTGTATTAAACGTTGGTGTAAACAGTTTACAGAAAATGGGTGTTTGTGCAAAGGGAAAAGTTCTGGACGGCCGAGAACGAGTGATGAAAATGTAGCACGCATCCAACAAGCATTTGTTCGCAGCCCAGGAAAATCGACTCGCAGAGCTAGCAGAGAGCTGCAAATTCCACAATCAACTGTATGGAGAGTCCTACGAAAAAGGTTAGTTATGAAACCTTATCGTCCGAAATTGGTTCAAGCACAGTCTACAGCTGATAAGATTAAAAGAATCGATTTCTGTGATTTTATCCTTGCTCAAATGGAAACAGATGAATCTTTCGTTTCAAAGATTGTGTTTAGTGATGAAGCAACTTTCCACACTAACGGGAAGTCAACCGTCACAATGTCTGTATATGGGGCACTGAGAATCGGCGGGAAACAACTCAGTATGAACGTGACTCGCCTAAGGTGAACGTTTTCTGTGCCATTTCAGCCAATAAAGCTTTTGGTCCCTTTTTCTTCGAAGGTGCTACTGTAACTGGACTACAGTATCTGGAGATGTTAGAGAATTGGCTGTTCCCTCAGCTCGAACAAGAAGCACAACAATTCATATTTCAGCAGGATGGAGCGCCACCACATTGGCACTTATCTGTCCGTAACTACCTGAACGTCAACTACCCGAGGCGATAGATCGGCCGCCAGGCAGCCCGTGACAGAGCACTTCATCACTGGCCTCCAAGAAGCCCTGATCTTACCCCCTGCGATTTTTTCTTATGGGGGTATGTTAAGGATATGGTGTTCCGGCCACCTCTCCCAGCCACCATTGATGATTTGAAACGAGAAATAACAGCAGCTATCCAAACTGTTACGCCTGATATGCTACAGAGAGTGTGGAACGAGTTGGAGTATCGGGTTGATATTGCTCGAGTGTCGGGGGGGGGGGGGGGCATATTGAACATCTCTGAACTTGTTTTTGAGTGAAAAAAAACCTTTTTAAATACTCTTTGTAATGATGTATAACAGAAGGTTATATTATGTTTCTTTCATTAAATACACATTTTTAAAGTTGTGGTATTCTTTTTGGATCACCCTGTATTTACCTCCCACATTCCACTTCTGGTAAACACTTAGCTGCATTAAACTTCCTCCATCACAAATCAGTTTCTTTTATTACCTTGGTACAATCATATTCATTAAACCCTTTAAACTTAAAGCAAACATTACCATTGCTTCCTCATTCTAACACAGCTTAATATTATCTGCTCAGTGCGCCCTCACGCACACCGAAGATAATAACCTAACTTCCGCGATACAGCTTTACTACATCGCTGCTCGCTTACAATCGATTCAGATACCAAAATTATACATGACATCTATCACACCGCGTCCAATGTATCGCGTATCTTCGGCTTTAAGCTGTACAGTACTGCAATGTTTTCGCCTCTGATCGGTCTTCTGATATTATATATCGATAATTTTTGTTTTTGTTTTCCGTAGAAGACATGGAGGGTCTTCGAATTACACTGTCGCCAGTGAACCGGAGACGACGGAGGCAAGTGTTAGTAAACGCCGGTGTAAGTTTCCAAGGCTGTAATGGACGCGCCGAGATGGTGCCTCCCGACAAAAAGAGGAGTGCCGTGCCCTTGGTCGGGAAACCTCTTGTCGTGAAGTGTGCGGTGGGCGGCGTGCGGCAGGCGAACGGCCGCGAACGAGGCGCGAGCTGACTCAGCGACCGTAGCTCTCCGTCCCTGTCCCACATTCTGCCCGGCGCGGGCTCTGTCGAGGGGGAGGGGTTCCAAGATTTGCCGATGAGGGCCGAGCGTGCTTAAGCCCACTTACAGCGAAGAACAGGGCCAGCCTGACACAAAATGAGGCGCGACCTTAGTGATTCTAATACAGTCGGACACCAATCTCTACGTACACCCCCACTTTGTAGCATGTAGCGTACAGCCTGGATGCATAGAGCTAGACGTGCCAGCGTCCACGTCCACAACAACAGAAACCGAGGTCTTCAGACCGGTATCGTGCACTCCACGCGCGTTAGATGCAACGGTATTTGTTTACTGCGGTGCAAAAGTCAACATACACTTCGAGTCTGTCGTTAGTTGCAAGAGAGACGTTGCAGTGAACACAGAACAAGTGGTGTGGTATGTTGATGTAACAGACGTGTATAACAGTACATAATTCGATCACGTAACATGGATTCAAAAAGAACCGAAATACGCTACTGGCCATTAAAATTGCAACGCCAAGACGAAATGCAGATCATAAACGGGTATTCATTGGACAAATATATTATACTAGAACTGACATGTGATTACATTTTCACGCAATTTGTGAGTGCTCTGAAAAGCTAATCATTTGCATATCACAGTATCTTCTTCCTGTCGATTAAATTTCGCGTCTGTAGCACGTCATCTTCGTGGTGTAGCAATTTTGGTTCAAATGGCTCTGAGCACTAAGCGACTTAACTTCTGAGGTCATCAGTCGCCTAGAACTTAGAACTAATTAAACCTAACTAACCTAAGGACATCACACACATCCATGCCCGAGGCAGGATTCGAACCTGCGACCGTAGCGGTCGCTCGGCTCCAGACCTTAGCGCCTAGAGCCGCACGGCCACTCCGGCCGGCTGTAGCAATTTTAATGGCCAGTAGTGTATCTACCTCGAATCCACCACTTGCTACAGCAAACGCAATTTCAGGTCTGGATTGTAGTAGTCAGGCTCAAATGAATGTAGATTGTAGAAGTAATGGAGACATTAGGAGACTTCACAGGATAGAATAGCACGGACAGTGACTTTAAAGAAGTCTTGAAACTGAACACCACAACAGCAGCATTTGACACAATGTTTGTAAAACAATGAATACTTACACCCAACATGCAGTATGAATGTTGGTATTATTTCTACAAAATATTTATATAACTCCTATTATTTTTCTATTCTTCAAACTTTAGGCCTCTTTTCCTCTGTGTTCCTTGGCATCTTCTCCCTTTGGGTTTGTATGTTACGATTCTCAGAGGTAAAATTATTCTGCAGACTGATAGGCTGATCTGGATCGGTAGTTACGTTTAATTGCAACAAACACGGTTGCTGTGCTGCAAACTAGGGCGAACTAAAGTGAGATGCGGTGGCCTGGACTGCAAGCACTGCAACCGTTGTGTTGACTGATAGCTGTGACTCTTCATCCTGTTAATATGTTCATTACATTCCTTTTTTTTTTCAATACTTTTATTTCCAAACTTATACATGTTCAGTTCATTCCTGGTTGTATCTAACCTACTACACACTTGTATAGTTCTGAGCTATCTCATTTCTGCTGCCTGAATTCTGATCTTTTGTTGTTTGTATGTGTCCCATGATTCACTTTCATACAAAGAGGTAGGAACATCCATGGTCTTATTAAATTTCACTCATGTCTCTTTCCGTATGTATGTCGGTTTTCAGCCAAATATTCGTTCTACAACATTTCGATTCTTCTCTGCATACCTATCAAAATCATCTATAGTGTCACATCTTAGGGAGTTCAAATATTGTACTTAATCTAACATTACATTACCAAAAGCAATTATTGATCTTTTAGGGCATTTTCTCATGAGTTATCCCCTTGATATTATATGCTTTACATTTTCTGACTAACAAATAAATTCTTTTTGTAGGTCACCATCCTTTTTTCAGTCATCATTTTATTTGCATCAAACTGCGATTTCCATCGTCAGATGAAACGCTACACCCTTGTACGATACCTTTGTCAAAATTATCCTAGAATGGCAGAGGAATTTTTCTAGAGGAGCCCCACAATCTTTTTCAAATGTAAAGCATACTTCTTTTTACATTACTCTCCACAGACGTTCTTTGTTATTATCGAAAACGCTTGCATAGTCAATGAATACTAAGTGGCGATTACCAATATTTCCTATACATCGCCCCCATCTCTGTAGGATATAGACTGTGCTAAAGAAATGTCGTGTGACTAGAGGGCCTCCAGTCGGGTAGACCGTTCGCCGGGTGCAAGTCTTTCGATTTGACGTTACTTCGGTGACTTGCGCGTCGATGGGTATGAAATGATGATGATTAGGACAACACAACACCCAGTCGCTCAGCGGAGAAAAATCTCCGACCCAGCCGGGAATCAAACCCGGGCCCTTAGGATTGCCATTCTGTCGCGCTGACCACTCAGCTGCCGGGGGCGGACAACTACTGTATGACAGTGGAAGTTGCATGCTTTTTTTTTTTTTTTTTGTCCCCAATTTTGTTCGTTTTCGTTCGTTGTATCTGCTCGGGGCGGACGTCACAAGACACCCGTTTCAGTTCGTCGTTGATCCATTAACTCAGTTTTTTTTTTATTACAAAGGGCAGCTAACCCTCTGACCGAACACGCTCAGTTACCGTGCGGGCGCCACTCAGCTACTGGGGGACTGTGCTGTGCGCGTTACAGTGATCAGCATCGTGTTATCCAGGGTTGTTGACGTGGCACATTTCTTTTCGCCAGTAGTCAACTCAGCTAGGCGGAAGTGCCGGAGGAAACGGCGCCGCGCTGCGTCTTGTCCGCGCCGGCTGCTCACCTGCCGGGTGAAAGGTCGCGCCAAGGTCAGCAGACAGGGCCGGCGGCGGTCGCTTTCACTCGCGGTCCGTCTCTCCCACCCCTTCACCCCCCCCCCCCTCCTACATCCAGAGATTAATAGCCGCACGCGGGGGCGTGACGGCGGCGCATCTCCTTCTTCCGCCTTCCCCTGCCATATACCAGTGGTCCCTGCATCAAGGCTTGTGGGAGAGCAACGATTCACGCTAGTCCCTTCTCCAGTAACCTGCAGATCGGATATAATATTTCTAAGGGTCGGATTTGTGCAGTCATTTTAAGATAATACAAATAATACGAATATTGTAACCAAACATAAATTCAAGTTTTTGTACGTCCATCACTGTGATTGGAGGTCTGAGTGACTTACCTGTTCACTTATGCAATAAAATGGAACACCTACAGTCGTCCTTATGCTGTCGTTTATTATATAGCTACCAGTTTCGGTGCTTTAGTCCATCATCTTGAGGCCTTAGCTGACGCTGAGGGGGTAACACCATCAGCACACACGATGCAGAAGAGGCTAACATATACAGGGTGGTCGGAAAATGTCTGAAACGGTCGAAGGGGTGTTGCAGGGCAGGTTGCACCGTGACATAAATGTTAAGAAAAAATTCGATACGTTGCACTGTTTCCGACCTATTAAGCACAGAATGTAGCCAATCGGGGAGTCGCGCGCTCTCTTCCAAGCGGCCTGCCAGGGGCCGTGTTACCTAACGAGTGCTTTGGTTGGTTAGCAGAAACTCGAAGTCGTGCGCGCAACGACCTTATTGGCTAACTTCAATGCTAAATAACTCGGAAACGGCGCAACGTATCGCATTTTTTTCTTAACATTTATGTCTCAGTAGCCGGCCGGAGTGGCCGTGCGGTTCTAGGCGCTACAGTCTCGAGCCGAGCGACCGCTACGGTCGCAGGTTCGAATCCTGCCTCGGGCATGGATGTGTGTGATATCCTTAGGCTAGTTAGGTTTAAGTAGTTCTAAGTTCTAGGGGACTGATGACCTCAGCAGTTAAGTCCCATAGTGCTCAGAGCCATTTGAACCATTTATGTCTCAGTACAATCTGCCCTACAACATCACGACAAGCGTTTCAGACATTTTCTGACCACCCTGTATAACTTGTTTTTGCAGACGACCTGTAACAGTTACAGATGTTGGCCACTGATGCCTCGTGTACGTGGATGGTGTCATTCTCAGCGTCAGCTAAGGCCTGAAGATTGTGACCTGAAGCACCGAAACTGGTAGCCATATAACAAACGACAGCATAAGGACGGCTGTATGTGTTCCACTTTATTACATACTGATAATCAGTTTTATCCGGAAGAAAAACATCCGCTAAAACACTGACTAAGGAAATTAGGACGATATGTTGTTTTATTTCGAGGAGTCAGTTTTCTACAGTCGAAAGGAGAAAGTGATATGTAAATAGTAATAATATAGTGACCAAATAGGTATGCAACTATCTCAGATGAAGAGGAAAAACATTACAACATGGATTAAAGAAGTTAGAAAGCCTTAGAAACGTCGAACATCACAGAGTCTCAAATGTCTGGAACATGTACAGCACAGTGCAAAATTTAGATGTGTTTGAAATTGAAGGTAGAGGTAACAGAAATGGACGAACTTGGATAGAAGAAAAAAGGAAGTAGGCAACCGTACACTCGACAAAGTACTGGAGACAGAGAAAATTCCAGACAAAGAAAAAGAGAAGAAACTAAAATTGTACCGTGATCCTAAGTAGTCAATGTGCTTGTAATAATAATAATAATAATAATAATAAACATTCGCAATGAAGAATCGGTAACTGATACCTCTTTTTATACTGTTGTCATACAGTTTCGCAGGGAATAGCAGCATATAGGTGGGTGGGCAAATAATGGAAACTGATTAATAACTGTAGCTTGAATAATTAAAAAAATTGATTGGAAAGAATAATTTAAAGAAATTGAAAGGGAATTTAGAAATTTGTACCCATGTCGTGAATGAACTTTAACTGGTGCTAATATTAATAGACCTTCAATGTTAATACATTGCTGAATAAATTGCAATGTGAAGTAAAAGTAACGTGAAACATTTAACTTGATTTGACTAGTGCTGATTATGACACTGTCGATGCAGGATCGCCCCTCGGCTGCTCGCGCGAATTCCTCTGGTCTGCTTTGAACGTCATGATGCAGGATTCTCTGCGGGGGCGAGATGATGAACAGACGCGTGTGATTGATGTAAATACATGAATAAATTTGGCCTTCGTAATATCTTTTATAACACTTTTTAATATACAGTTGGATTACACACTTTTAAACAATACTGGTACAACGGAGCTAGTCATACATCCACCCGCTACCACACTCAGAAACAAAGAGGTGAAGATACTACAATTAATCAATTGAAGAGCATATCTCTTCTCTTTTTTGTATCAAAACATTGTGTTTGCCACAAAACAATTCATTGCTTTTCCTTTGGCTTTATATATATAGCTTACATGTACAAAAAAAAAAAGAAAGAACGAAGAAAGAAAAAAGAAAAATAATAAGATTGATTCATCATAGCAGACGGCTCATCGTGTCAGCGAACCAGTTTTCTACACAATTAAACAGAACTATGCTGCTGAAACCCGTTAAGAAGAACAATACAGACAGCAGTTCTTAACGTTTAAAAACTGTAACCTAAGAAATGTTTCAAATGTGTTTAGCAAGACAATGGACTAACTCATTTTTTTCCATGTTTACATAGCAACGGAGCTGAAACACGCTAGGTTATTGGAAGGATTGCCCTCAGTGTAGCTGGAGCAGACAAATTTTTGAAAAATTTAAGGGATGCGCAAAGTATGATTGCAATTCCACCGTGCAATAGCTTCTTTTTTTGTAACTCGACAGCAAGGAGGTAAAGCTATTGGACAGATACCTTTTTGTTTAGGTGTTTTTATACATATGCAATCATGTAAATGAATATAGCAAGTGTGTTAGGTGAAGACGTGCTGAATAAATTACAATGTGAAGTAAAAGTAACACGTGAAACATTTAACTTGATTTGACTAGAAACCTCGACGTTGTAAGAAGTCTAAAGTAATTATGCACATTGAAAATATTATTCCTGACAGTAAGGGACGAAGAAACGCTATGTGAAAACTGCGAGATGCCAACAGGGAGGAAGGCAGGTAGCTGTGTCGTGATTCCACAATAGGCGAGGAGAGCTTGGTTGGTGGCCATATTCAGCGGTAGCGCCACACCCTCGGATTGGCAACACATCTGGGTGTCGGTATGCAGACCAGTCTTACCTAAGCTGAGGACGTTTACGGCACACGTCCTCCATTCCGCCACAAAATTATATCTCTCCAAATCTGTTTCTCCGTGACTAAGTCTCTCGCGGTGTGTCCTTCCTGGCAGAGACTTCAGCTGGCAACGCAGAGTGCTAGGGGGATTTTTGGATGGTGGTAGTGAACAGCCGAAAAGAACGAGTCATTTATTGCCTAAAATAGGCAAAAGTGGTGCGTGATTCCAGTCAAATGTCAAAGTTGATTGCGTCATACAGCCGATGAAACCCGTTTGGATTCCGTTTGGATGTCCCATATATTTCTACCGCGAGGACACGATACTTCAACATTACACACTTTTTCGCAGTGTCGTCATACAGGGTGTTTCAAAAATGACCGATATATTTGAAACGGCAATAAAAACTAAACGAGCAGCGATAGAAATACACCGTTTGTTGCAATATGCTTGGGACAACAGTACATTTTCAGGCAGACAAACTTTCGAAATTACAGTAGTTACAATTTTCAACAACAGATGGCGCTGCGGTCTGGGAAACTCTATAGTACGATATTTTCCACATATCCACCATGCGTAGCAACAATATGGCGTAGTCTCTGAATGAAATTGTCCGAAACCTTTGACAACGTGTCTGGCGGAATGGCTTCACATGCAGATGAGATGTACTGCTTCAGCTGTTCAATTGTTTCTGGATTCTGGCGGTACACCTGGTCTTTCAAGTGTCCCCACAGAAAGAAGTCACAGGGGTTCATGTCTGGCGAATAGGGAGGCCAATCCACGCCGCCTCCTGTATGTTTCGGATAGCCCAAAGCAATCACACGATCATCGAAATATTCATTCAGGAAATTAAAGACGTCGGCCGTGCGATGTGGCCGGGCACCATCTTGCATAAACCACGAGGTGTTCGCAGTGTCGTCTGAGGCAGTTTGCACCGCCACAAATTCACGAAGAATGTCCAGATAGCGTGATGCAGTAATCGTTTCGGATCTGAAAAATGGGCCAATGATTCCTTTGGAAGAAATGGCGGCCCAGACCAGTACTTTTTGAGGATGCAGGGACGATGGGACTGCAACATGGGGCTTTTCGGTTCCCCATATGCGCCAGTTCTGTTTATTGACGAAGCCGTCCAGGTAAAAATAAGCTTCGTCAGTAAACCAAATGCTGCCCACATGCATATCGCCGTCATCAATCCTGTGCACTACATCGTTAGCGAATGTCTCTCGTGCAGCAATGGTAGCGGCGCTGAGGGGTTGCCGCGTTTGAATTTTGTATGGATAGAGGTGTAAACTCTGGCGCATGAGACGATACGTGGACGTTGGCGTCATTTGGACCGCAGCTGCAACACGGCGAACGGAAACCCGAGGCCGCTGTTGGATCACCTGCTGCACTATCTGCGCGTTGCCCTCTGTGGTTGCCGTACGCGGTCGCCCTACCTTTCCAGCACGTTCGTCCGTCACGTTCCCAGTCCGTTGAAATTTTTCAAACAGATCCTTTATTGTACCGCTTTTCGGTCCTTTGGTTACATTAAACCTCCGTTGAAAACTTCGTCTTGTTGCAACAACACTGTGTTCTAGGCGGTGGAATTCCAACACCAGAAAAATCCTCTGTTCTAAGGAATAAACCATGTTGTCTACAGCACACTTGCACGTTGTGAACAGCACACGCTTACAGCAGAAAGACGACGTACAGAATGGCGCACCCACAGACTGCGTTGTCTTCTATATCTTTCACATCACTTGCAGCGCCATCTGTTGTTGAAAATTGTAACTACTGTAATTTCGAAAGTTTGTCCGCCTGAAAATGTACTGTTGTCCCAAGCATATTGCAACAAACGGTGTATTTCCATCGCTGCTCGTTTAGTTTTTATTGCCGTTTCAAATATACCGGTCATTTTTGAAACACCCTGTATCTTCCAGTTCACTGCAGCGTGTCGACAGTGTGGCTTTGTAATTCTGTTGCTAAAGTTTATTATAAGATTTTCCAAAAGGGGTGGTGGAAAAGGAGAAGCGATTTATTTCCTCAAGGAGCCGCTGTTTCACCATCACTGTATATCCTACAACTTCTTTGTACCTATCTCTGCGTACTTCAGAACCTGCAAAGACTTCATGTGCTGCGATACACGGATATGTTTTGTAGACCAGCTGTTTCAGTTTCTCCTTAAACAACCAAGTTAGTTATATAAATTATGCAATGTCATTTAATCAAAAATTATTTCCTACAGGCCGAAAAGTTAGCCGTATATTACGTGACCTGCAACGGTGTCGGTGGGACATTACACCCATATCAGTTAGCGTATTTTCCTTCTCTTCTCTCACTGCCTTTTAGGTAAACACAGAAATGCTATCGAAATTCGTGAAGCAACCAGCGTGTCACTGTAATGGTAATAATCAGGCACAGATCCAAGGAAGGGGATGGGCGGAGGGTTAGGAGTCGTGTCGGAGGAGGGGTAAGAGTCTTATGGCTCATGACCTCCCCAAGAAAAATAGTTAGAAAAATTATTTATTTTTTACATATATAGGGTGAGTCAAAAATATCTTTACAAATTCGGTATGATACAGAAATTTACTGAGATACATTACGGAGTCGGTAGATGTGTCATTTTGCAGCAGACAACCTAAAGTGTCACATATAAGTGTCAAGTGCCACTTTGGTTCCATGTGACTACCGTTTGTGATGCGGCAAACATCCCACTGGTAATCAGGTTTTTTCCCCACACTCGTTTGCAGCAAATCAGTTCTAACTTGTGCAACGGCAGTGTAGATTCGATTTTTCAGGTCGTCTAAATTGTAGGCCTCCTTGAAGGTCCTCTAGCATATTGTGTGCGAAATTTACGCCGAGCAGTTGTTGCAGAGTTCGTTTCATGAAACCAAAACACACAGTAAGCACTATGCGTACTACTGAAAGTAGCCATTTTAACTGTGCACTATGCTGGCGCTCCTGGTGGCGGAATAGGGTACTGAGGCACTACATGAATCAAACTTGAGGTTGTTTGCTACAGAAATGTTTGTTACCCCTGGAAGCTGTCAGATAGGCAACACGCAACTGAAATTGCGTGACCGCTTTACCCATTTAGTACTACGGATATGAAGAGAGATGAGTTAAAATGAGAAGATGGGCATTATCTTCTGCATTATCACGGTATATTACTTACCTACACTATTCTTTATCAGTTACCGTTAGTCACATGTCACCTCAGGACTTACTACTTGCAATTACCCACTGACATGGTGAAACTTCATAGAGACAAGCTAAGCCATAACTCAGCAGGAGAGAGGGTGAATATATTCTGTTAGTAAAAGCGTTCGACTTTCCCAGGCTGTACAGTCACAAGTTGCTCGTGACGCTTTCCTGCGACTTCTATTCCTGTGTGTGACGTTTATACATCCTCTAAACACTACGTAACGCGAACGATCATGTAGGGGTGCCGGTGTACCGGTTACCGAGCCCGATATCGTATTGTGCATCATCCATGCCTCTTCTGAACAACGTTGTGCGTAAATCTATTGGGTATCAAATATGCCCATAATAGTTTCCCTTCAACATACTTATACTTTAAATATTGCGAGCCACTTTTCCTTAGTTGCTACTTCAATATTCGTTATCTCTTATATAAGAACTGTCATTACTCATCTATTGCAAATAAATTTTTATTATTTATCTTAACCAAACACATTTTACCTAATTGTACTATGCATCTTCGGTGATATGGTTTTCGTTTTGGCTACCCGAAGATCAAGGTTAATTCAGGGCAGCTTCGTTTCCTCTTGTCTTTATCCATGTCCAGTACCCTTCATTCTCATACTTTGCAACCTTCCATGATGCTGTTTTCGTGAGTTCTGGAAATCTACAACAGCCTGATTTTTTTATTTGAAAGTTTCGCTCTTGTAAATCTCCTTTTCCTGTGTTCCCACTTCTTCCTGACCCCTTTTCCCATTTCGATCCACCAAGCGTTGGTTCTCTAGTTCAGAGGAAACTGCATTAGTTAATGTGTCAACCTTCCATGATTCATCACAAGGATGTGCGCGAAGAACATGGTCCTTCTTTTCTTGTCTGAGTCCGGGATTCTCACTCTCTGGGAATACGGTCCTTGGTTCTCTCGTCTTCTGTATTGAGCGTCTTCTGTTCTTCGTGGTCCCAGTACCCATAGAACGCCGGCCGGTGTGGCCGTGCGGTTAAAGGCGCTTCAGTCTGGAACCGCGTGACCGCTACGGTCGCAGGTTCGAATCCTGCCTCGGGCATGGACGTGTGTGATGTCCTTAGGTTAGTTAGGTTTAATTAGTTCTAAGTTCTAGGCGACTGATGACCTCAGATGTTAAGTCGCATAGTGCTCAGAGCCATTTGAACCCATAGAACCTTAGTTACACATATTATAGCCTCTTAAGCAATCCTGTATTTACGAAATTCAAACTTTCTGCTACGTATAAAATTTCAGAGAGGATCTGTGTCTCATAATGTCTCAATTTTGCATTGATTTTAACTGTAGATGTTCGTAGTTAGTTTGTATGTTAAGTTAATCTTGTTTATTCGTGCTTCCATTGCTTCTTTTGTTGTCAGAACAGTTTCCATTTATTATACTAGGTATTTAAACCTAGCTTCTGGACTTCCTCGCCTTCTATTGCGATACACTTACAAGCTATCTTGATGTTCGTCGTATACTATGTCTTCCAGATAGAAATCGGTTTCATTACAAAGAATCCTAAAAATTTAATTGTAAAAGATGAGTAACAGCCGGCCGAAGTGGCCGTGCGGTTAAAGGCGCTGCAGTCTGGAACCGCAAGACCGCTACGGTCGCAGGTTCGAATCCTGCCTCGGGCATGGATGTTTGTGATGTCCTTAGGTTAGTTAGGTTTAACTAGTTCTAAGTTCTAGGGGACTAATGACCTCAGCAGTTGAGTCCCATAGAGCTCAGAGCCATTTGAACCATTTTTTTTTTTTTATGAGTAACAGACACTCTTGTCTAAGAGCCACACAGCATTCACCCTACTCATCAGTCCTTTACACTTTTATTCTACACTGTTTTCGACAGCGCCTGCAGACGCGCATACAGCCAGTCACACTGAGCTGTAAAACCTACTACAATTCGAAAGCACATGAACATTCTCCTCAAAAATGTCTCACCATTGTTAAAAGAACCGCTGTTTGTTTGAAGGGAACAAAAATTAGGGTTCAAAGACTATGTCAAAAGAGATAGACTTACGGTTTAACAGTTTATATCGGAAAGAACGCTTCCACCTGTTGCGAAGCCGCCAATTTTTAAACAAAAGTAGCAGTGATTTTCGCGGAGAGTGCGTGAATTACGCTGACAGACATTAATTTTGTGAAGAGTACTGCGTAGTTTAAACAGCCTCCGCAGCGGTGGCGTTCGACATGGAGGTAGTCGGTTCGAATCCTGTTGGTGGAAGAAGTTTTCATCGTCAATATTTGGTTGCCATGCGGAAGAAAGGGAGGAGCGTACACTGCCTATACACCATATTTTGTGCCAGTGTCATCAACTACATTCCAAACCATTCTGCACTGTCACATGAAGAGAGGGTATGTGTCACTGTTGATGATGCGTCCGTAAGATGGAGCAAGCTGTGCTGTTCCCTTGGCGCTTTTAGAGAGTGCATGGAGGCTTAATTAAAAAGAAAAGAGTAATATTAATGAATAAATACAGTGATTTTACTAGCTGTGTGACCGGTTACGAAGTCTCGTAACCGGTTGGCCCTGACTAGTATTAGCACGCAATCTGACTGCATGAAATAAAAATAAAGAATGACAAAGAATTTCCATTAACACAATTGATTAATTAGGTCCCCTGCAACTATAAAAGCTACGAAACAACAAAGCACAAGTGTAACTATTCTGTGTATGGTAGTGTGACTCAACGTACATGTATCTGGCTCGGTTCTTTCTCAATACGACAAAATATTTTAAACACCATTTACAATGAACTAATTGAAAAACCAGAAATATATAATTGCACATAGAAACCAGAATTACAAGTCTAGTAAATGAACACGAGCCAGATGCTTTGTTGACTGTACCTGTGAGCAAGAAGGATTGTTATTAAAGAAAACTGTAATACCTTTTTACCTCATTATATATTGACGAAAATATTTCATTACACCAGCATCATAAATCAAAAGCCCATCTCCTTTCTCAAATATATTCTGACAATTGCATCTTCTATACATTACACCAACCGAACAGTACAACATTTCAGTCAACACACAGATCGTCTACTCTCTCACCCAACAGAACAACGACTGCTCTCGACATCCTCTAAACTACTACTGCCCCAGTGGAGGCGGCGGAATAATAATCTTTGGCGCAATCTCCGGCGCTGTGACTCAGTGTAGCCATCTTTCAAGAGAAATAAGTTAAGTGCCGGCAGGGTTTCACCTTCTCTCTTCTCTCTCTTCTCTCTTCGTCAAACAAACGCAAACATGACATCACACCATACACCAACCCAATATAGTCACCTACATTCAACTGATCCGTTTAAGACGAAACTCTTGCACACCGTGAGAAAATTAACGATTATATGGTGGAAAAAAACCTTTCTGATTACACGGCTGAACTTAAATCTCGGCGTGTACTAGGCAAAATGCCATACGACTTGTTTAGTGTACAGTTGAGGACCGCATATGTCTGTCATTTCAGTGACTAATTTAGATATACGACTTTGTTACGTAGGCAGAAACTGAAACAGCTGACCTTCAAAACATATCTGCATATCATGGCAACTGAAAATTTCGAAGATTGTAAGATACACGGGGACAATGAAAGCAGCGGCTCCTTTTCGAAAAGTGACATTAACGGGCACATGTCGAAAAAGTCATCAGTTTCATTCCATACTAGCTGACCCGGCGAACTCTGTTCCGCCTTAAAGCCAATAAATAATCAGATTTTCTATGTAAAGTTCAATTCTTTATCAGGAAATACAAATAAAAAATTAAGTATTTTAATGATTCTTTATTCTTTAAGTTTTTTGGTGCATCGCGTCCACTCTTCAATTAAGTATCTTGTGATACACGACATTTTTTGTTTTATTATCAGGCGCAAGAACAAACAACGCAGATGGTCTTCCGACCCATGAACAAGCCACATATAATTGACCATGTGAAAAACATGGATAATCCAGATTTAAACCACAAGCTTTCAAGGATTGGCCTTGTGATTTGTTAATGGTCATGGCGAATGCAAGACGGATCGGAAATTGAAGTATTTTAAACTCAAACGGCAAATCGGTTGGGATCGTCGGGATCCTCGGAATGAGAACTTCCTCACCTTCGAATTTTCCTTTGAGTATCGTCGCGTAAATAACATTGTTCATCAATTTACTCACCACCAAACGCGTACCGTTGCACAGTTTTCGTTGGTTTATGTTTCGAAGCATGATTACTACGGAGCCAACTTTTAGGCGTAAATTGTACTTCTTCAGTCCTTTCATTCGCAATGTTTTATATTCTTCTTGCATTACGGCTTTGTCGAGATATATTCGATCGTCTTGGTCGCGGCATTGTTAATAATGATTCAAAGAAAATACAAATTATTAATGATATATACTGATACTTAACCATGCACGTTTAGCTCTCATTTGCGTTTTGTTATTCCACGTCAGATGCGTTTTTGTTATACTACGTTTTATAGTGACGTTTAGGTGACATTTGCGTTTTGTTATTCCATGCCAGATGTGTTTTTGTTATACCACGTTTTATAGCGGTCGAACGGGATAAAAAGTATCCTATATCCGTCTCCTGGTTCTAGGCTACCTCTCCACCAGTTTTCAGCCAACTCGTTCTTGAGTTTTAAATAGTGTAACTAATACGACTTTCTTTTATATATATACACACAGTAAAGAAGTATACTTTCACATACACTCTCATTCCTGGTACATACAAAAAATTCATCGACGGAATATCATGCCATAGAAGTGTCTGCACCTTTTTATATTTAAATAGCGCCCACCGTTCTTGGGCAGGTATCCTTAGTGTCATAAAACTGAATACACCAGCTTCATTAGTACGAAGCACATCTCGGTTTTTTAAAAGCTACATACATTTTTTCGTGAGGCTTCGCTTGGTCTTAAGGTAAAAGTCAGAGCTGGGAACCCCCTCACATACATTTCCAGCGATATTCACTCAGGCCCACTACCAGATGGCCAGGTATTTGGCTGTACAGTCCCTGACTCTACCGTCATACAGTTTAATTTACATTGATTTGGATTGTTTTGTTACATTTTTCTGAATGCGCCTTCTTACTGAACTCCAAAAAATGTTCAAATGTGTGTGAAATCTTATGGGGACTTAACTGCTAAAGTCATCAGTCCATAAGCTTACACACTACTTAACCTAAATTATCCTAAGGACAAACTCACACACCCATGCCCGAGGGAGGACTCGAACCTCCGCAGGGACCAGCCTCACAGTCCATGACTGCAGCGCCTGAGACCGCTCGGCCAATCCCGCGCGGGCACTGAAATCCAATCACACCGCTGGAAAGGAGTACCATAGTTGTCCTTCGACACAGCGTGGTTCCCTTAGAGGAAGTCAGACGTATCACCGTAACTCGTGCATGTTACAAACTGAATTCTATCCTGACACATCGTCGTGCTGTAACATTTGTTTCATCCAGTCATGCACTTTATGGTGCCTGCTACTAGCCGTTAAACAATGTGAACTAGGTCGGGAGGTCCAACTTTCGCGTAACGCTGTGCCCTATTTAAGGTAATTATTGAGAAATGGATGGTCAGAGATATGAAAATTCCTTCTGGGAAAATGAGAAGTAGTCGTGCGTTGAGTGAAGACAGCGGATGCATACGGCTTCCAATTACGTCGCCTCCCGCCTTTCCCTACAGTGTGAGGTTTCATAAATTACATCGTGAACAACTTACTGACCTAATTATGCGACGAACGAGAGAGCTGCGCGAACAGCCTGCTAACAGCAACCAGCACACGCACGCAAGCGCTGGTTTCTCGCCGAATTTGCCAGCTTGCTGGCTGTCAGGAATTTCTCGCCGACACCTGGCCACCTTGAATATCATTACTAAATAAGGAGAAAAGTGACGCGTCTTAGAAACTGCGTGAAAAGCCGTTCGCGTTAATGTATTGGTCGTTCAGTGTTCCTCGCACGTATTTCACCGTTATTTCGGGCACTAAAGAACCAAAAGTCGTACAGCATCCTTCCCTTCAGCCATTGATAGAGAATTAAACAAGGTGAAAAAATTACACTCTCTTACATTAGTTTATTGGCAAAATCTAAATGAGGCACATTAACAGTCTAGAAAAATAAGTTCACCACCACTCTTACACTGAATTGTCTGTGAGTTAGAAAAGGTACGCACGCTTCACGTGTTACAAATGACCAATTCCAGAATGAGATTTTCACTATGCAGCGGAGTGTGCGCTGATATGAAACTTCCTGGCAGATTAAAACTGTGTGCCCGACCGAGACTCGAACTCGGGACCTTTGCCTTCCGCGGACAAGTGCTCTACCATCTGAGCTACCGAAGCACGACTCACGCCCGGTCCTCACAGCTGTACTTCTGCCAGTATCTCGTCTCCTACCTTCCAAACTTTACAGAAGCTCTCCTGCGAACCTTGCAGAACTAGCACTCCTGAAAGAAAGGATATTGCACTTGCATTTGCATTGAAAGAAAGGATATAGGCACTTGCCCGCGAAAGGCAAAGGTCCCGAGTTCGAGTCTCGGTCGGGCACACAGTTTTAATCTTCCAGGAAGTTTCATATCAGCGCACACTCCGCTGCAGAGTGAAAATCTCATTCTGGAAACATCCCCCAGGCTGTGGCTAAGCCATGTCTCCGCAATATCCTTTCTTTCAGGAGTGCTAGTTCTCCAAGGTTCGCAGGAGAGCTTCTGTAAAGTTTGGAAGGTAGGAGACGAGATACTGGCAGAAGTAAAGCTGTGAGGACCGGGCGTGAGTCGTGCTTCGGTAGCTCAGATGGTAGAGCACTTGCCCGCGGAAGGCAAAGGTCCCGAGTTCGAGTCTCGGTCGAGCACACAGTTTTAATCTGCCATGAAGTTTCAAATTTCCATTATTGTCCACGCGTTTAGGGAGGTTTAAAACAATTATGTCGCATTTATCATAACTTTCACACTTCATAATGTTTTTAATATACTTTACGTCAAAAAATAACTGTAGTAAGATAGAATTCCAATATATCGTACACTGTACAGTGTAACACAAACTTTATATTACGTTAGTAAACTAACATAACGAAACATGTTTCCTTCTTGCGTCACTTTGTCTCGCTAGCAGCCTGATGAATCATAATACATGATACATGGGCTGTAATGATGTGTAAGTATAAAAAAAATGCATGTAAGTTATTATTATCACTTGTGCCAGCCAACAATTAAAGGTTGTTTGTTTCGATTTACGGTGTAAATTTGGTTTCAGGTCTTTAGACGTTATTACCCACGTCATTGTATCTAAAGACAACGGCATATTATCGGTTCAGAAATGCACAATATTACTCCAAAAAATGAGAAAAAGTGCTCATGCATAAACGATCACTGTTCACAACTATAGATTATGCATTCCTGAAGATTTACTTTAGTTATCAACTACCGAACAGGTATACTCGGTGATCAGTTTCTGGGACCTGGCGAAAAAAGTTGCATCGTTCTATTACATTCTGATATACAGGGTGTTATGAAAAGGTACGGCCAAACTTTCAGGAAACATTCCTTACACACAAGTAAAGAAATGATGTTATGTGGACATTTGTCCGGAAACGCTTAATTTCCATGTTAGAGCTCATTTTAGTTTCGTCAGTATGTACTGTACTTCCTCGATTCACCGCCAGTTGGCCCAATTAAAGAAAGGTAATGTTGACTTCGGTGCTTGTGTTGGCATGCGACTCATTGCTCTACAGATTTTCTGTGAACGTTTGGGCAGGCATTGTTGGTGACGTCTTGATTGGGCCCCATGTTCTTCCACCTACGCTCAGTGGAGCACGTTATCATGATTTCATACGGGATACTCTACCTGTGCTGCTAGAACATGTGCCTTTACAAGTACGACACAACATGTGGTTCATGCACGATGGAGCTCCTGCACATTTCAGTCGAAGTGTTCGTACGCTTGTCAACGACAGATTCGATGACCGATGGATTGGTAGAGGCGGACCGATTCCATGGCCTCCACGCTCTCCTGACCTCAACCCCCTTGACTTTCATTTGTGGGGGCATTTGAAAGCTCTTGTCAACGCAACCCCGGTACCAAATGTAGAGACTCTTCGTGCTCATATTGTGGACGGCTGTGATACAATACGCCATATTCCAGGGCTGCATCAGCGCATCAGGGATTCAATGCGACGGAGGGTGGATGCATGTATCCTCGCTAACGGAGGACATTTTGAACATTTCCTGTAACAGTGTTTGAAGTCACGCTGGTACGTTCTGTTGCTGTGTGTTTCCATTCCATGATTAATGTGATTTGTAGAGAAGTAATAAAATGATCTCTAACATGGAAAGTAAGCGTTTCCGGATACGTGTCCACATAACATATTTTCTTTCTTCGTGTGTGAGGAATGTTTCCTGAAACTTTGGCCGTACCTTTTTGTAACACCCTGTATACTGCCCCACTAGTCATAAAGAAAATAAAGCAAATAAAAAATATTGTCAGAAAGGACGAAAATCTCTTGCTTAATTCTCACTTGTGCACGCTATGACCGACAATGAACTTGCAGTGATCCAAATGAGAAGATTGTGCTGCCTACAACACCCTGCTAGTAGTAGCAGAAATAGTTTTCTAAGAAATAAACCATGTAAGAGATGACTTGATGGGCGAGAAAGGATAAAATAAACGACAGCGAAGCTATAAAATTTTCTCTCTGAGTGTAGAATGAGATGCATCTCGAGTCCGTTGACGTACCAACCTGAAATACTGCTCTCAGCAGAATAATAATTTCTCCGCCGCGTGAGAGTTGAGCAGAAACGACTTGCAAGTTGTAGCGCGAGCCTGTAGTTAAACTGACCTCATATTAAGCGCATATATAGATGATCTGAGTATCGGTCACTTATTCTGGAAAGCGCCACGAGTTGGAAATCCAGTCACTTTCACACCGTGTGAGCTACACGTGCGATCTTTAACCCGACCGGCCGGACGCTCGGCTGGAGAAACTTGCATTCACTAACAACTTATCGCTACGTAGAAACATTTCGCGGCGTTATAGTTGTGGCTAAGTCCTGTCAGTGGCGATCAGATCGAGAACTACTCCAAGAGAAAAGGAGCAGAGACAAGATCATGTCTCGATGTAAGTTCGTAGGGTTTACAGCTAGTGTCGGTTTCAGTAAGAGCCTTCTGGGCATTAGGCCGCTTCATCCCGAAAGGTCGTTTCGACCGTTTTTTCAGCGGTCCTCTTCAGGACGACTGACGTAGATGGCACAGTGCTACAACACTAGATTCGTATACGGGAAGCAGAGGTTTTAACCCTATCCGACTATCCATATTTTGGTTTTTCGTGGTTTCGCATAATACAGATACCGGGACGAATCTACTGAAAAAAAACACGCTTCCCCGTCTTTCCCCAACTCGAGTTTCAGCTCTGTCTCTAATGACTTCGTTGTCGACGGGACATTAAACCCCTAATCCTCCTTTCATCATTTTTCAGGACGAGTTTGTTAGTTTTGTGATGGTTCCCTTGAAGAAGCAACGATCAGTTTACTTCCGCAGCGTTGAGCAATTCTTTTTTTTTCCCCATGAGCCTTTTTACTTGTCTGATTGCGCCTATCATAATTTGCTCTTCTGTACCAACATCTTCAGCCCGTAGCAGCTCTTACACCCAAAGCCCTAGCTGATTCTGCGAATAGCCTCATTTCTTACTTTATCAGTCCATTTAATTTTCAGTACTATTTTATTCCAAGTGTCAAATTATTCGATTCCGGTACTCCCACTGTCATATGATTCACATCCATAGGACGTTTTTTCCAGATAAAGTCGTAATTTTTTATGCTTTTAGATTTGTTCCGCGGAAGAATATTCTGTTTTCCTAAATTAGTCTGCCTCTTATATCTTCCTCTCTCCGTTCCTCGTGTATTATTTTGCTTCAGTGGTAGTAGAATCCCTTTATTTCGTCTACTGAAGCCGTATGTCTTCATCGCATACGTCTTACACCAAACTACTCGCGTTACAGATCCTCCACGCCTTTCTCCCAGCAAGGACTTCCCGTAACCGCTCTCCGCCTTAGAAGCGATACGGAAACGGCTCGCAACAGCGTCCGTCTATGGTTGCCAGAACCACATCGACTCTGCAACCTGCAAGCACCGCCTTATACGGAATTGAAGTCGTAGGAACAGCTTTCCTCTCGTTGCTGTTACGTCTTTTATCGCTTTCTTGCCGTCTGTGAGGAGGAAGCTCAGTGGGCTAAATTTCCTTTTTCCCGCTTTTATTTTAGTAGCCGGCCGGTGTGACCGGGCGTTTCTAGGCGCTACACTCTGGAAACGCGAGACCGCTACGGACGCAGGTTCGAATCCTGCCTCGGGCATGAATGTGTGTGATGTCCTTAGGTTAGTTAGGTAAGTAGTTCTAAGTTATAGGGGACTGATGACCTCAGAAGTTAAGCCGTATAGTGCTCAGAGCCATTTGAACCATTTATTTTAGTATTCTATCCATCTTCAGCAATTGTATTTCTATTTAGTGAAATAATCGGCAATCAGGCACCTAGTGCCCTTCTTCCGACAGCTGCACAGAAAAACGTCTACATCTACATAGATACTCCGCAAACCACCGTACTGTGCGTGGCAGAGGGTACTCTGTACCACTACTTGTCATTTCATTTCCTCTTCCACTCACAGATAGAGAGAGAGAAAAACGACTGTATACAGGGTGAGTCACCTAACGTTACCGCTAGATATATTTCGTAAACCACATCAAATACTGACGAACCGATTCCACAGGCCGAACGTGAGGAGAGGGGCTAGTGTAATTGTTTAATACAAACCATAAAAAAATGCATGGAAGTATGTTTTTTAACACAAACCTACGTTTTTTTAAATGGAACCACGTTAGTTTTGTTAGCACATCTGAACATATAAACAAATACGTAATCAGTGCCGTTTGTTGCATTGTAAAATGTTAATTACATCCGGAGATATTGTAACCTAAAGTTGACGCTTGAGTACCACTCCTCCGCTGTTCGATCGTGTGTATCGGAGAGGACCGAATTACGTAGGGATCCAAAGGAAACGGTGATGGACCTTAGGTACAGAAGAGACTGGAACAGCACATTACGTCCACATGGTAACACCTCTTTATTGGTCTTTTTCACTGACGCACACCACGTGTGTACGTGTACCTCACCCCTCACCTCTCCTTTACAAGTGAGCTACTCTGTCCTGAAATTCTCCCAATAAAACCAAGTCGACCATTTGCCTTTCCTACCACAGTTCTCACATACTGGTTCCACCTCAAATCGCTTTACAACGTTACGCCCAGATATTTAAACGACATGACTCTATTACGCAGGACACTATTAATACGGTATCCGAACATAAAGGTTTGATCTTCCTACTCATCCGCATTAACTTACATTTTTCCACATTTAGAGCTAGCTGCCATTCATCACACCGACTGGAAATTTTTCTAAGTCGTCTTGTATCTTCCTACAGTCAGAGAACTTCGACACCTTACCATAAACCACGGCATCATGAGCAAACAACGGCAGACTGCTGCCCACCCTGTCCGCCAAATCATTTACGTATATGGAGACCAACAGCGGTCCTGTCACACTTCCCCTGTAGCACTCCTGACGATATCCTTGTCTCTGATCATCATTCGCTGTCGAGGACGACATATTGGGTTGTATAGCTTAAGAAGTCTTCGAGCCACTCACGTATCTGTGAACTTATTCCATATGCTCCTACCTTTGTTAACAGCCTGCATTGGGGCATCGTGTCAAATGATTTCCGGAAATATAGAAATAGGGGATCTGCCTGTTGCCTTTCATCCATTGTTCGCAGTATATCATGTGAGAAAAGGTTCAAATGGCTCTAAGCACTATGGGACTTAACATCTGAGGTCACCAGTCCCCTAGAACTTAGAACTAATTAAACCTAACTAATCTAAGGACATCACACACATCCATGCCCGAGGCAGGATTCGAACCTGCGACCGTAGCGGTCGCGCGGTTCCAGACTGAAGCCCCTAGAACCGCATGGCCACTGCGGCTATGAGTAAAGGGCAAGCTGTGTTTCGCACGAGCTATGCTTTCTAAAACAATGCTGGTTCCACAGACAAGTGGAAGTTAGATAAGAGTATAAAAATTTGAGAATGAAAGTTAAAAATTTAAAAATTTAGAGAGGAAAAATTGTACATACTTATAACTACCGCATTATTTGCGAGTGTGAAAAACAAGATGTGTGCAGTTATCGCTGTGGTTTAAAAAAATACAACAACGATAGATAATACAGTAATTAATCCATTAATACAGAAGGAACTCAATAACGCTTACATGTGGTTCACAGTTTCTGTACAGAAGTAGTATACGTGCAACAAGTGGCAGACATCCTGCCAGAAGTGGAGCTGATCAGTTAATGACACACATTTCTTGAGGCTGGATTCAGGGTGGGGGTAAAAGTACAATTAAACAATGAAACAAAACCTTACACAGTTATAGTTTTCATAAGTCATAATCGAAAATGTACAAATGAAAAGTGGCACCATGAATTGGAAATTTGGGAACTAATCTCCAAACAGGTGTAGTGAAGTCAGTAGCATGGTAACAGGGAACCTGTCAGCAAAAGCAAAGAACGAAGCGCATGATGGGGCTGAAAACTGTTACTGGAGTAGCATTTCTCAACCGTTAGCTAATATTAGATGTCGGGAAATGACTATAGAGGAAATAAAGCGTAGGCACATTTGTGTTACAGTGAAACAAGTACGATTCGTGAAAGAATTGTAACTAGTGGCATTCATATTAGTTGTATGGTAAGTTGTAGAACACGTCGCTGAACTGGTGTAGAGATGTCAGTAGCGTGCTATCAGGAAATACGGCCACGCAGGCAGTGCGTGAGATGCACCAAGGGGCGAGAAGCAGTAACTAGAGTAAAGAGAGAAACAATTCCTAGTCGGTAGCTACAATGAAAAGTCAAAAATAACTATAGGAGAAAGGAAACATGGGCATCGTTATTTACTTTTTTACAGTGGAATAAGTAGTTCAGAAATGTGTACAAAGTCCTAAATAAGCTTAGTGAAGTAAATACAACTACAATAAAGACATCCACATAGGTTGTACGAAGTAAGTACATCAAGTTTAACTACCTGACGGTGAATGAGTAAAAGGTATTTTAATTGGATCTTCACCCTACCCAACTTTTCCATAAAGCTTTTTTTTTTTGCCAGCTACATCCACCTTTATCATTAACAGATTGTCGGTCTTCTGCACAGCTAGATCGCTAGGTGTCGAAAGAGATATTACAACGCACACCATTCCCAAGGGAGCTACCGTCGTTAGTTAGTTACATGTTCCATATATCGTTCCATATATCATGTGAACAGCTCTTTTATCGAAATGAAATGGAACTAGTCAGTTTGCAGCACATGTACACATGATTAGTGTTGACATAATGAAGGCATTTTTTTAGTACTATTCATGCAACTACACCTGAAAACTTTTATATTTTTTTTAACTGACCACCAGTTTGTAAATAGAAATTCGTCACTAAAATAGAAGAAGTTGTCCAGGAGAAATGATTTTAGGTTTTAAGATTTAAATCTTGCGTTGCTACTTGTCAGACATTTTATGTTATTAGGCTATCACTGTTCTTCTCGACTTGTGGTGGATTATTTATGACGTGTTACTGTATCGCGCCTCTTGCAGCACTCAACATTCATTCGACACATAATATCATCACATCTAGTATCCTGGACCATATATATATAATTACAGAATTTCATAGCCTATCCCACTCGTTGCTCGTAGAACATCAATGCTGTATTCGAGTTCTGCCCATCTACGATCAGCATTGCATCATCAACAGTTTTGATTGCTTCAGTGATTCGTGAACGAAGGGTAGCACTGTCGTTGACTAATGTTGCGTGCGCGTGATCCTTGATGTAACTCCGCAAAAGTGTAACGACGTGACACCGCCAGAGCACGGGCGCCACACGTTGTGACCATCACAATCCGTCCGCCCCTCAGGAAATGTGTCATTCAGAACATCACGAATGTTCAAACTCAAAAGTGTGCGCAGTGTCATGCTGGAATGTGGACAGCTGACTGCACTCAGTCAACACGTATTTGAGACACAGTGGGAGTCCACCACGAGGAACGTCTTTGACACTGCTTCCCTCTTTGAAGTTTTTGAACCACTTGTAAGAGGTATGTGCTGCCTGCGATATGTAAGCTATAAGAGAATCTGAGACCAAAGAGCAGTGTTGACTGCAGTACGAACTGTGTAGCAGTAGCAGTAAGTTGTTGCTAGCGAGCAGTCGCCTGTCTGCGCTTGTCAGTCCTGTCTGGTGTATCATGTTGGCTGGGCCGGTCGCGGTGCAGCGATGCCGGAGCCTGAGTATTATTGTATAAGGTAAAAAAGCAGCCTCGCGCATATCTAGTGATATCATGTAAACTCTCATGTATATCTTTTAAAAATGTCCTAATAATAACAAGCATTCATTTCATTTTAAAGAATTTAATATTTTTTTCAATGCATGATCATTCCGATTGTTGCAAAAGAAAAATCATTTGCTTCCTTTCATAAATAACAAGTATATAGGCCAGCATTGCACAGAGCTGTGGCGGGAAAGGGCTATTGAACATCACGAACGTTTAAACTCAAAAGCGTCCGCAGTGTCATGCTGGAATGTGGACAGCAGACTGCACTCAGTCAACACGTATTTGAGACACAGTGGGAGTCCACCACGAGGAACGTCTTTGACACTGCTTCCCTCTTTGAAGTTTTTGAACCACTTCATGATCCCTCTATTTGCGGTAGTGCTCTCCCACACTGGTTTCGATAGTTCTGTAGTACCGTAGTCACAAATTTGGCCTCTGCGTGTCAGATAACACATCGTGCGTTTTCTAATCCGTCCCCATTTTGAAGTTCTCCAAGTCAAATGTGCAACAAAGGAAAGAGGAGAAAATCTTTGAGGGATGCCAAACATTTTACAAATAACCATGTTCTCTTTCTTTCCAAGTTATGATTTTTTAGAATGATAGCAGGACTATATGAACAGCCTGTAATTGACTAAAGAGAAATAAAAGTTATTCAAGGCTGCAAAATTTACTCGAGTCATAATTCTAAAATAAAAAGGTAAGCCTGTATTAACTTACTAAATTACTAAATGTTATATTATCAAACGATGACGTGAAACTGACGAAGGCGTTTTCATATTACATGTCTGGAGAACAGCATTTGCTTTCTGATCCTCGATCTTTCTGTAGATGTGAAACTATGTAACTAAACAACTACTTGTGGGATGCGCATAGCGGCTGATCAAAGAAACCCTAAATTACATTTCGACATGCGTCACTTCTGACCATAATTAGAAGTGGACTGTGAGAAATGCGATAAGTGGAAAGTTCACTCGATACCGTTCCTCGTCCCCATTCAAAGCGTTGCTTCAGCGTGGCAATTAATCTTCTCTCTTCGCTGACGTTCCTATTATGCCTTCTGCTTTCCCGCTGTTTGGCGGCCACTTAGTTTTCGATTATCCTGTCACCCGCCGGTTTATCAGACGTATCGCGCATCCATTCGCGTAACGGCGCCTCACCGCTATTCGCTTCTTTCCAGTTAATGAGTCGTCAGGAATTTTTATATGTGCTTGTACCGTTGCTTGACAGTGTAAAACAAATTACAAACCGGTACTCACGCGTCCTAACTCATTCCTATAGACTTGTACGCACGTGACTTCAGATCGAATTGTTGTTGCCTAAAACTAGAAAAATCAAACCTTAGATGCACTGCTTGTTGCACGCAGCATGCTTAAATGATGGCAGATCTATGTATAATAGAACTGACACTGGTTTGTATTCACTGGACTACGCTTCGTGCCTCAGTAAAGGACACCGCGCAGTTTGTCTGAATATTTGACGAGGGCAGTTATTCGCTGGGATGTTTTATATGCACGGTACCCCAGGTGCTTAACAGTATCTAATATCAATCAGTCTGAAATGCCTGAATCACGCGCACCGCCTCGTTGATAAATAAATAATAATTACAACTCTGCAAATAAGACTGTTGCTTTCTGCAGATGAACATCAGTCAACAACACGCAGTAATGGGTAATATTATGTACATATACAGCCAAAATTTTGTTCGCAGCCTGGTTCCATACAATTACGGTGAACAAAATGTTTATAGCAGAATGAGATTTTCACTCTGCAACGGAATGTGCGCTGATATGAAACTTCCTAGCAGATTAAAACTGTGTGCTGGACCGAGACTCGAACTCGGGACCTTTGCCTTTCGCAGGCAAGTGCTCTACGCTCTAGAGCACTTTCCCGCGAAAGGCAAAGGTCCTGAGTTCGAGTCTCGGTCCAGCACACAATTTTAATCTGCCAGGAAGTTTGAAAATGTTTATACCTTCCACCATTCACGTGGTATTTGATCGTGGATCATTCCCCAGCCATCTTCATGGAATACAAGTTCGAGATAAGCCTTGTTGCGAATGTGACGGAGTAACAATGGAAGATACATATCACATATTCACGAAATGTAAACTGTACCCAAACCGGCAAAATGATTTCATACAACAGATAATCAGATGTTATCAAACAATTACGAAATTTTTAAAGAAATGTACTCTTGCTCTGTAACATCCTAGGAAGTTCCTAAATCACTGATGCATGGCCTTAAGGTCCAAAGAAAAAATACCTTCCATGGACTGTGTTTTGGATTCTCGCTCGTGTTAGTGACACTATGCCTCATCTCCTTTGACATAAACGCGACTTACTGTGTTCAGTTACTCAGCCTACAAGCACTAAATCTTGATTTTCTTTTCCTGGATAAAGCGGCATCCGAACGTTGGGAGACAGTAGCATTTTTATGACCTCAAATTACATTTGCTATTTTTTTTTTACCTGAAGACGCAATTACAATATCGCGAAACCGGTCGTTTATAACCTTGGAATAAGGATTTACCAATAGCTAATGCGGTTTACAGAAGTTTTTAGAAGACTTTAATAAAAATTAAAGAACTTTTTTAACACTTATCCACTAAGATGTGGATACCTGCACCGTAAAATCATGCGATCTTTGATAAATTGGCACATACACCTCGTTTTGGTTCATCAGGTTTGCTATGTTATGTTAACCAGGGACCTAGTAACGACGGAGAGGCTCGTCCCCGCCGCAGCCGCAATGGTCCACAACCCCACGACGACTACCGCAGTCCACTTCACCCTTCCGCTGCCCCACACCGAACCCAGGGTTATTGTGCGGTTCGGCCCCCGGTGGACCCCCCCAGGGAACGTCTCACACCAGACGAGTGTAACCCCTATGTTTGCGTGGTGGAGTAATGGTGGTGTACGCGTACGTGGAGAACTTGGTTGCGCCGCAATCGCCGACATAGTGTAGCTGAGGCGGAATAAGGGGAACCAGCCCGCATTCGCCGAGGCAGATGGAAAACCGCCTAAAAACCATCCACAGACTGGCCGGCTCACCGGACCTCGACAAAAATCCGCCGGGTGGCTTGGTGCCGGGGACCAGGCGCTCCTTTCCGCCCGGAAAGCCGTGCGTTAGACCGCACCGCCAACCGGGAGGGCCCCATCAGGTTTCCATTCGATGAATTTCCTTTTAGTGTTGCGTATACATCCGCGGGGCCAATGTCACACACGCTTTTTGATAACAAAGGTTGTGTAATATCTTGTATAAGACATTAAAGCCGACATTCGGCTATACACACAATTCCTTCATCCTAACCCGCCGATCCGCCGTCGAGATCGAATGAATTAATCGGTAAGCTGTTCGTTGAGACAGGTGACAGCTGAGCAAGGTGAATTGAGATGGCGGGGAAGGAGATGGTTTAGGGTGCACATTGTTCTTGCCGCTACTGAAAAGCAATACGTACCGCCTCACACTACTCGCGTTTACTGTAACGTTCCCTACGTCTTTAGTATCTAATGAGATAAAGAGAGAGTCTCAGATGCAAAATTATTTTTCTTACAAATAACGCGTTTCGCTTGGTTAAGGCTTCGTCAGATATTTGAAAGGATATCAAATCCATGTGTAATACCGTCTGGTAGGGTGGTTAATCAGAACGATGGCAAAATCACGTAAAGGAAGAACTGGCGCACAAGATACTTATGGAAAACTCATAGCCGCCAGGTGCAGCGTAGAACCACACGTACATCGAATGAACCTGGAGAGCAGGTGAGCAAACGGACTAATAGACGGCAACATTGATTTTCAAGTTAGGGAACAGGTTACTATGCCTGTAAGCCTATCACGGAATGGAATAACCTCTTTAGCTTGTATTTCAGTTAGCATAATTTGTTCAGTAGTCAGGCAATACTGACCCTACGACTTATCTTAGAAGAAAGATTAAGGAAAGACAAACCTACATTTCTAGCATTTGTAGACTTAGAGAAAGCTTTTGACAATGTTGACTGGAATACTCTCTTTCAAATTCTGAATGTGGCAGGGGTAAAATACAGGGAGCGAAAGGCTATTTACAATTTGTACAGAAACCAGATGGCAGTTATAAGAATCGAGGGGCATGAAAGGGAAGCAGTGGTTGGGAAGGGAGTGAGACAGGGTTGTAGCCTCTCCCCGATGTTATTCAATCTGTGTTTTGAGCAAGCAGTAAAGGAAACAAAAGAAAAATTCGGAGTAGGGTTTAAAATCCATGGAGAAGAAATACAAACGTTGAGGTTTGCCGATGACATTGTAATTCTGTCAGAGACAGCAAAGGACTTGGAAGAGCAGTTGAACGGAATGGACAGTGTCTTGAAAGGAGGGTATAAGATGAACATCAACAAAAGCAAAACGAGGATAATGGAATGTAGTCGAATTAAGTCGGGAGACGCTGAGGGAATTAGATTAGAAAATGTGACGCTTAAAGTAGTAAAGGAGTTTTGCTATTTGGGGAGCAAGATAACTGATGATGGTCGAAATAGAGAGGATATAAAATGTAGACGCAATGGCAAGGAAAGCGTTTCTGAAGAAGATAAATTTGTTAACATCGAGTATAGATTTAAGTGTAAGGTAGTCGTTTTTGAAAGTATTTGTATAGAGTGTAGCCATGCATGGAAGTGAAACATGGACGATAAATAGTTTGGACAAGAGGAAAATAGAAGCTTTCGAAATGTGGTGCTACAGAAGAATGCTCAAGATTAGATGGGTAGATCACATAACTAATGAGGAGGTATTGAATAGAATTGGGGAGAAGAGGAGCTTCTGAGGCAACTTGACTAGAAGAAGGGATCGGTTGGTAGGACATGTTCTGAGGTATCAAGGTATCACCAATTTAGTGTTGGAGGGCAGCGTGGAGGGTAAAAATCGTAGAGGGAGACCAAGAGATGATTACGCTAAGCAGATTGGTTCAAATGGTCCAAATGGCTCTGAGCACTATGGGACTTAACATCTGAGGTCATCAGTCCCCTAGAACTTAGAACTACTTAAACCTAACTAATCTAAGGACATCACACACATCCATGCCCGAGGCAGGATTCGAACCTGCGACCGTAGCGGTCGCGCGGTTCCGGACTGTCGCGCCTAGAACCGCTCGGCCACTTCGGCCGGCGCTAAGCAGATTCAGACGCATGTAGGTTGAAGTAGGTACTGGGAGATGAAGAAGCTTGCACAGGATAGAGTAGCATGGAGAGCTGCATCAAACCAGTCTCAGGACTGAAGACCACAACAACAGTGAGGAATCAATAACACATCTGTGTTTTATATTCACCTTTATGTCCCCTGCTTCTTATATCCTTGGCAAGACAAAGAAACCAAAACGACATTAGCGGAAAAAATAAAATTTCCGCCGTCGATTATAACTATTGTTTATTTTCCACTGTTGGCCAGTTCCGTGCGTGACGTCATTTTCAAGTGGTAGCTGATGTGCATGAAGAGGGGCCAACAAGCTGTCCAGCCGCCAGAATATCGCAGGCAAAAATAAGACTTCTGACAAGTAGCGGTGCTTATAATTGGTATAAAAGCAGTTTTAAAACAGTAACAGAAACGAAAACACTGCACCGTGTGCGTGAACTGAAATAAAATAAATTATCGAACGACCAGCAAATGTCAAAGAGGTACACATGAGGGGCTGATCTCGTTTATGTCCACACAAAGATTTCTTGAGGTGCCAGTGCTGTGACTGTTATATTACAGTTGACTCACACTAGGCGGTGTTCTAGTTTCTGCTTCTGCTTGTTAACTGTTTTTTCACCAGTATTACTTGTCATAGGTTTTACGTATGCCCGCCGTATGCTGTCGGCTGGACAGTTCTTCATCTACATCTACGTGGATACTCTGCAAATCACATTTAAGTGCCTGGCAGAGAGTTCATCGAACCACCTTACCAATTCTCTATTATTCCAAGCTCGAACAGCGCGTGGAAAGAATGAACACCTGTATATTTCCACACGAGCTATGATTTTCCTTATTTTCTCGTGGTGATCGTTCCTCCCTATGTAGGTCGATATCACCAAAATATTTTTGCCTTCCGAGGAGAAAGTTGGTGATTGCAATTTCGTGAGAAGATTTCGTCGCAATGAAAACCGCCTTTCCTTTAGTGGTGTCCAGACAAATCCTGTATCATTTCAGTGACACTCTCTCCCATATTTCGCGATAGTACAAAACGTGCTGCCCTTCTCTGAACTTTTTCAATTTACTCCGTCAGTCCTATCTGCTAAGGATTCCACACCGCGCAGCAGTATTCTAAAAGAGGACGGACAAGCGTGGTGTAGGCAGTCTCCTTAGTAGGTTTGTTACGTTTTCTTAAGTGCCCTGCCAGTAAAACGCAGTCTTTGGTTAGCCTTCCCCACAACATTTTCTATGTGTTCCTTTCATTAAAGTTGTTCGTAATTGTAATACATAGGTATTTAGTTGGATTTACGGCTTTTAGATTAGATTAGATTAGACTGATTTATGGTGTAACTGAATTTTAACGAGTTCCTTTTAGCACTCATGTGGATGACCTCACACTTTTCATTATTTGGGGTCAACTGCAACTTGTCGAACTATTCAGATATGTTTTCTAAATCGTTTTGCAGTTTGTTTTGATTTTCTGATGACTTTATTAGTCGATGAACGACAGCGTCATCTGCAAACAACCCAAGACGGCTGCTCAGATTGTCTCCCAAATCGTTTATATAGATAACGAACAGCAAAGGGCCTATAGCACTACCTTGGGGAACGCCAGAAACCACTTCTGTTTTACTCGATGACTTTCCGTCAATTACTACGAACTGTGACCTCTCTGACAGGAAATCACAAATCCTGTCACATAACTCGGACGATATTCCACAAGCATGCAATTTCACAACGAGCCGCTTGTGTGGTGCAGAGTCAAAAGCCTTCCGGAAATCGAGAAATACGGAATCGGTGTGAAATCCCTTGTCAATGACACTCAACACTTCATGTGAATAAACAGCTACTTGTGTTTCACAGGAACGATGTTTTCTAAACCCATGTTGACTGTGTGTCAATAGACCGTATTCTAAGAGGTAATTCATAATGTTCGAACAGAGTATATGTTCTAAAATCCTGTTGCAGATCGACGTTAACGATATGAGCCTGTAATTTAGTGGATTACTGCTATTACCTTTCTGTAATATTGATGTGACCTGTGCCACTTTCCAGTCTTTCAGTACGGATCTTTCGTCGAGGGGAACGGTTGTATATGATTATATGATTGTTAAGTATGGAGCCTGTCCTCTCGCAAATCCACTACTGCTTGAAAATGACGTAATAATCGAAACTGGTTAATGGTGAAGGAAAAACTATAATTACAGCTATGGCGGAAATGTTGTCATTTGAAGTGTTTTGTAGGCTGTGATACCTGGCGGAAACAAAAATATTAGTGAGGAGATCCTAAAATTTAGACCAACATAATTCGGCTCGGATATTCAAAGTCTACACAAAAACTAGTACATATTAACTTCAGAAAGCCCGCCCGGTTGGCTGTGCGGTCTAACGCACGGCTTTCCGGGCGGGAAGGAGCGCCTGGTCCCCGGCACGAATCGGCACGGCGGATTTGTGTCGAGGTCCGGTGAGCCGGCCAGTCTGTATTCGGTTTTTAGGCGGTTTTCCATCTGCCTGGGCAAATGTGAGCTGGTTCCCCTTATTCCGCCTCAGCTACACTATGTCGGCGACTGCTGCGCAACCGCCGGCCGATGTGGCCGAGCGATTCTAGGCGCTACAGTCTGGAACCGCTCGACCGCTACGGTCGCAGGTTCGAATCCTGCCTCGGGCATGGCTGTGTGTGATGTCCTTAGGTTAGTTCGGTTTAAGTAGTTCTAAGTTGTAGAACGGAATAGAAAATTGAGAATGCGCTACGTGACGATCAGTTTGGCTTTAGGAAAAGTAAAGGGACGAGAGAGGCAATTCTGACGTTACGGCTAATAATGGAAGCAAGGCTAAAGAAAAATCAAGACACTTTCATAGGATTTGTCGACCTGGAAAAAGCGTTCGACAATATAAAATGGTGCAAGCTGTTCGAGATTCTGAAAAAAGTAGGGGTAAGCTATAGGGAGAGACGGGTCATATACAATATGTACAACAACCAAGAGGGAATAATAAGAGTGGACGATCAGGAACGAAGTGCTCGTATTAAGAAGGGTGTAAGACAAGGCTGTAGCCTTTCGCACCTACTCTTCAATCTGTACATCGAGGAAGGAATGATGGAAATAAAAGAAAGGTTCAGGAGTGGAATTAAAATACAAGGTGAAAGGATATCAATGAAACGATTCGCTGATGACATTGCCATCCTGAGTGAAAGTGAAGAAGAATTAAATGATCTGCTGAACGGAATAAACAGTCTAATGAGTACACAGTATGGTTTGAGAGTAAATCGGAGAAAGACGAAGGTAGAGAGAAGTAGTAGAAATGAGAACAGCGAGAAAGTTAACATCAGGATTGATGGTCATGAAGTCAATGAAGCTAAGGAATTCTGCTACCTAGGCAGTAAAATAACCAATGACGGACAGAGCAAGGAGGACATCAAAAGCAGACTCGCTATGGCAAAAAAGGCATTTCTGGCCAAGAGAAGTCTGCTAATATCAAATACAGGCCTTAATTTGAGGGAGAAATTTCTGAGGATGTACGTCTGGAGTACAGCATTGTATGGTAGTGAAACATGGGCTGTGGGAAAACCGGAACAGAAGAGTATCGCAGCATTTGAGATGTGGTGCTATAGACGAATGTTGAAAATTAGGTGGACTGATAAGGTAAGGAATGAGGGGGTTGTACGCAGAATCGGAGAGGAAAGGAATATGTGGAAAACACTGATAAGGAGAAGGGACAGGATAATATTACATCTGCTAAGACATGAGGGAATGACTTCCATGGTACTAGAGACAGCTGTAGAGGGCAAAAACTGTAGAGGAAGACATAGATTGGAATACGTCAAGTAAATAATTGAGGACGTAGGTTGCAAGTGCTACTCTGAGATGAAGAGGTTAGCACAGGAAAGGAATTCGTGGCGGGCCGCATCAAACCAGTCAGCAGACTGATGACAAAAAAAAAGTTGTAGGGGACTGATGACCTCAGAAGTTAAGTCCCATAGTGCTCAGAGCCATTTTTTTTTTTTTTTTTTTTTTGCTGCACAACCAAGTTCTCCACGTACGCGTACACCATCATTACTCTACCACGCAAACATAGGGGTTACATTCGTCTGGTGTGAGACGCTCCCTGGGGAGTCCACCAGGGGCCGAACCGCACAATAACCCTGGTTTCGGTGTGGGGCGGCGGAGGGCTGAAGTGGACTGCGGTAGTCGTCGTGGGGTCGTGGACCACTGCGGCTGCGGCGGGGACGGAGCCTCTCCGTCGTTTCTCGGTCCCCGGTTAACGTAACATAACATAACTTCAGAATAAACCTAGTAGAATATTTCGCTCCGAAAAACGGTCTTGATGTATTTTGACAGGTTTTTGTAAGATACGAGGCACATTTCTCCCTGTGCCTGCTGCCTCACGTGTTTCAGCATATGTGTTTCGCTCTCACCCGATACAAACGAGCGTCTGAACCTTGAATTCACTGCCGTCTTTGTGCCATTAATAGAAACATGGATTACAAAATTCTACCAGTGGCCTTTCCCACGCCCCAGAGAGGCAATCAAGGCGATGCAGGGAACAGGTGAGAAATGTTGCTGGACGGCCTTGCGACGTGAGTAGCGTTTTTAAGTCGCGATACGCATCTGGCGCCGTTCGTTAGGAGCGGAGCCGGGACAGAAGTGGGCGGTTGCAAAATAAACACGCGCCCACGCGCCGGCCTCCCGCGGGCAGCTGCTGGAGCGGAGCGACGTCGCGGAAGACGACTCGCCTTATAAAGCAGCCGCGCCGCCGCGCCGCCACCTGGCAGCGGCTGAGTCAGCGCCGGGGCGGCCGCCTTCCCCGTGCACGGCCGCTCGCTGGCGATGGCCGTTATCGCTGGCAAAACCGGTTCTCCGTTATACCTTTTTCTTTCAATTCCAGTTTAACCTGGCTGTCAGAACCGCTCAATGTAATCGGTTTCTAAAATAACTAATTTTCGGTCTTTTATAGCTGCTATTTCCAGCAATAAATGTAGACGTCGAACAAAGGTTGAAATATTTCTAAAACTCCTTCAGACTTCTGCATTACACAGGACGAGTTTTTCCATCGTGTACAAAGTCTAGGGATTGATCGATGAGAGGATACGGAACAAAAACGGTCTAATGCACTTATGTCTGGAAATTCATGGTTTCCTTACTAGAGACCATTTATTCAATCATACACTACTGGCTATTAAAATTGCTACACCACGAAGATGACGTGTCGCAGACGTGAAATTTAACTGCAAATACTGTGATATGCAAATGATAAGCTTTTCAGAGCATTCACACAAGTTTGGCGCCGGTAGCGACACCTACAACGTGCTGACATGAGGAAAGTTTCCAACCGATTTCTCATACATAAACAGCAGTTGACCGGCGTTGCCTGGTGAAGCGTTGTTGTGATGCCTCGTGTAAGGAGGAGAAATGGTTCAAATGGCTCTGAACACTATGGAACTTAACATCTATGGTCATCAGTCCCCTAGAACTTAGAACTATTTAAATCTAACTAACCTAAGGACATCACACAACACCCAGTCATCACGAGGCAGAGAAAATCCCTGACCCCGCCGGGAATCGAACCCGGGAACCCGGGCGCGGGAAGCGAGAACGCTACCGCACGACCACGAGCTGCGGACAAGGAGGAGAAATGCATACCATCACGTTTCCGACTTTGATAAAGGTCGGATTGTACCCTATCGCGATAGCGGTTTATCGTATCGCGACATTACTGCTCGCGTTGGTCGAGATCACGTGACTGTTAGCAGAATATGCAATCTGTGGGTTCAGAAGGGTAATACGGAACGCCGTGCTGGATCCCAACGGCCTCGTATCAACTAGCAGTCAAGATGACGCATCTTATCCGTATTGCTGTAACCGATCGCGCAGCCACGTCTCGATCCCTGAGTCAACAGATTGGAACGTTTGCAAGACAGCCATCTACACTAACAGTTAGGCGACGTTCGCAGCAGCATGGACTATCAGCTCGGAGACCATGGCTGCGGTTACCCTTCACGCTGCATCACAGACAGGAGCGCCTGCGATGGTGTACTCAACGACGAACCTGCGCGCACGAATGCCAAAACGTCATTTTTTCGGATGAATCCAGGTTCTGTTTAGAGCACCGTGATGGTCGCATCCGTGTTTGGTGACATCGCGGTGAACGCACATTGGAAGCGTGTATTCGTCATCGTGACACTGGCGTATCACTCGGCGTGATGGTATAGGGTGCCACTGATTACACGTCTCGGTCACCTCTTGTTCGCATTGACGGCACTTTGAACAGTGGACGGTACATTTCAGATGTGTTACGACCCGTGGCTCTACCCTTGATTCGATCCCTGCGAAACCCTACATTTTAGCAGGATAATGCACGACCACATGTTGCAGGTCCTGTACGGGCCTTTCTGGATACAGAAAATGTTCGACTGCTGCCCTGGCCAGCACATTCTTCAGATCTCTCACCAATTGAAAACGTCTCATCAATGGTGGCCGAGCAACTGGCCCGTCACAATACACCAGTGACTACTCTTGATGAACTGTGGTATCGTGTTGAAGCTGCATGGGCAGCTGTACCTGTACACGCCATCCAAGCTCTGTCTGACTCAGTGCCCAGGCATATCGATGCCGTTATTACGGCCAGAGGTGGTTGTTCTGGGTACTGATTTCTCAGGATCTATGCACCCCAAGGTCGTGAATATATAATCACATGTCAGTTCTAGTATGATATATTTGTCCAATGAACACCCGTTTATCATGTGCATTTCTTCTTGGTGTAGCAATTTTAATGGCCTGATAAGGCGGCGCGGGTCTCCCGCGTCGTTCCCCTACGCTCTGTAAAGAAGTATGGGACTCATCATCATCATCATTGTGTATCACTGTTGATACAATGTGGCTGAAATCAGGCAATTATTCAAATAACGGACATGCTGACCAAAAACATTACATCTCTTCATGTATGCGTTAGTTATTTATCCTGGAAAGCGCCACCATTTGCGTCCAGTAACTTTCATATCGTATGAGACGCGGTCTTAAACGCAACCGGTCAGACGCTCAAATGGAGAAACTTGCCGTCGCTAACAAGTTGTTACTAAGTAATCGCACTTCTCGCCGGAGTAGTGGTGGTCTCCCTATTGATGAAAGGGAGATCGAGAACTACACCAGGAAAAAGAGAAATTTGCTGCCCATATTTTAGGAGGGACGAGAACATGCCTTGACAGCAGTGAGTCGGCATCACAGCCATTATAAATTCGAATAAAATCCTTTATGGTTTCAGACCGCGTCATTATGAACCACTAAAAACAACTATAAAAGCGACGGTTCGACTTACTTTAAAGCTGTCCTCTTCAACTCAATCAACAGACAAGGTACGGCGACGGTTGAAAATAGCTGTCCGGCCATCCGTACTTCGTTTCTCCGTGGTTTCACTGATAGTTCCATCGTAAGGGGCATTCTTCTCCAACTTTCACCAAGCTGAGTTGCATCACTGTCACTATCTTCGCTGACGATAAAACGGCAAATACTAAAACCTTCTTTCTTCCCTTCTGTAGGACGAGTTGCCGCAAAGGTTCCTTTGAAGAGGCCAAGGTGAACATTATTATTAATATGTGCATTAAACTAATAATAAACAAAAATGCCGAGGTATGTCCAAATGGAAATGATTCGTTAATTTTCTTTTCCTTTTTTTTTTTTTAATTTGTAACTACATGCACGATCTCCTAGTAGCATGAACAGAGTCTTTCACCATTTGTATTGGAGACTTATAGAAATCAAACAATGGAAATCCAGGATGGAACGTGACATATTATGAAAAGAAAAGCTGCTACTCGCCATATAGCGGAGATGCCGAGTCGCAGATAGGCACAACAAAAGGACTGTCACAGATAAAGCTTTCGGCCAGTAAGGCTTTCGTCAAAAGTAAACGACACACACACGCGCGCGCGCGCGCGCGCAAACACAACTGACATACTCGACTGCAGTCTCAAGCGACCCTACAACACCTGGAAGCCTTTGAAAGGAATTGTGAAGCAGCCTGTATATGATTACTGGTACGTGACTCGTGGTAATGTGCATGTGTCTAGGATAAAAGATTTTATTCAAATGACAGCCTGAACTGTAGCATGACGTTTTTTAATATATCTGACAGTCTCTTTACGACAGCAGCCGCTTCTTCAGCACGTACTACATCGAACAAAATACGACCTTTCACAGTAGATGCGTTTCAGTATATGGAAAATAGAAAACTTCTTATGAGTTAAACCGAAATATTTTTTTCTGCTAAGTACTAATTTGTATGTTTATTTGTTAACTCTTTCATCATTTTTTGTGGTACTATTTATTTTATTCAATTCCTTATTGAGCCTGATCAGATTAGCGTCTTAAGGCCCTCTATTACATCTGACCAGGAACAAAACGTACAAAAATGTTGCATAACAATCACAGTAATAATAATTTACATTATAAATAAAATAATAATTACAATAACAATAATAATAGAAATACAAATAATGACAATAAAAAATGGAGGAATTAAGAATATACTAAATAGTTATTACACAACAAACTCAATATTAATCATTTGCAATATTAACAAAAGTAATAATTTGTAGTAGTAATAATAACAACAACAGTAACAATAATACGAGGGTCACTCCAAAAGAAATGCACACTATTTTTGTAAAAATACAGTTTTCATTATGCATGTGTGAAAGTTTTACTGTGTGTAGATACATCCTTCCCGCTTGTTTTCAAACTTAGTTCAACCTGTTCCCGTGAGTGGCGCCTTCACAGCATGTCTTCAAGATGGCTGCTACGCTTGACGTTCGTCAGAAACACCTTGCTGTCATAGGATTCCTGTGATGTGAAAACGAAACATTGGGAAACATTCACAAGAGGTTGAAAAAGGTGTATGGAGATGCTCCTGTCGATCGCAGTACAGTTAGTCGGTGGGCAAGCACGTTACGTGATGAAAGCGGGCACGGCAATATTGAGGATTGTCCTCGCAGTGGCAGGCCTCGTACTGCACACACTCCAGACAATGTGCAGAGAGTTAACGAACTCGTGACTGCTGACAGACGCATCACAGTGAACGAATTGTCACGCTACGTTGGGATAGGCGAAGGGAGTGTTTGCAGAATACTGAAAGTGTTGGCGTTAGAAAAGGTTTGTGCCAGGTGGGTTCCCAGAATGTTGACAGTGGCTCACAAAGAAACAAGAAAAATGGTATGCAGCGAACTTTTGGAACAGTACGAGAATGGTGGAGATGAATTTCTTGGAAGAATTGTGACAGGTGATGAAACATGGCTCCATTATTTTTCACCAGAGACGAAGAGGCAATCAATGGAGTGGCATCATGCAAATTCACCCAAGAAAAAAAAAATTGAAAACCACACCTTCTGCTGGAAAAGTTATGGCTACGGTGTTTTCCGATTCCGAGGGACTCTTGCTTGTGGACATCATGCCAAGTGGAACCACCATAAATTCTGATGCATATGTGACGACACTGAAGAAACTTCAAGCTCTTCTGAGTCGTGTTCGACCACATCGGCAAATGCAGGATGTTTTGCTTTTGCACGACAATGCACGGCCACATGTCAGTCAAAAAACCATGTAAGCGATCACAAAACTCGGATGGACAACACTAAAACACCCGCCTTACAACCCTGACCTGGCTCCATGTGACTGTCATCTCTTTGGGAAACTGAAAGACTCTCTTGGTGGAACAAGGTTGGAAGATGATGACTCCCTTGCGCACGCTGCCAAACAGTGGCTCCAACAGGTTGGTCCAGAATTTTACGGTGCGGGTATACAGGCGCTGGTTCCAAGATGGCATAAGGCAGTTGAGAGGAATGGAAATTATGTGGAGGATTGAAAATATTGTTCCTAAAGGATGTATCTACACACTGTAAAACTTTCAAACATGTAGAATAAAAGAGCGATTTTAAAAATATAGTGTGCATTTATTTTGGAGTGACCCTCGTAGTAATAATAATAATAAAATAATGAAGGCATTGAGAATGATATTGATTAGTTTAGCACTTCTAAGCTCAAGAGGACGTATATTTTTATATTTTGTAATGAACGATGTGTCAAGTGCCAAAACGTTCCATTGGCCAAATCTAATATGTTGACTTAACTATACAAAGTTCATATGATAAGAATGTTGTTGTGGTCATCAGTCCTGAGACTCATTTGATGCAGCTCTCCACGCTACTCTATCCAGTGCACGCTTCTTCATCTCCGAGTACTTTCCGCAACCTACATCCTTCTGAACCTGCTTAGTATATTCATTTCTTGGTCTCCCTCTACAATTTTTACCCTCCACGCTGCCCTCCAATGCTAAATTTGTGATCCCTTGATGCCTCAGAACATGTCCTACCAACCGGTCTCTTTTTCTTGTCAAGCTGTGCCAAAAGCACCTCTTCTCCCCAATTCTGTTCAGTACCTCCTCATTAGTTATGTGATCTACACATCTAATCTTCAGTATTCTTCTGTAGCACCACATTTCGAAAGCTTCAGTTTTCCTCTTGTCCAAACTATTTATCGTCCATGTTTCACTTACATACATGGCTACACTCCTTCAAATACTTTCAGAAACGACTTCCTGACACTTAAATCTATACTCGATGTTAACAAATTTCTCTTCTTCACAAACGCTTTCCTTGCCATTGTCAGTCTACATTTTATATCCTCTCTACTTCGACCATCATCAGTTATTTTGCTCCCCAAATAGCAAAACTCATTTACTACTTTAAGCGTCTCATTTTCTAATCTAATTCCCTCAGCATCACCCGATTTAATTCGACTACATTCCATTATCCTCGTTTTGCTTTTGTTGATGTTCATCTCATATCCTCCTTTCAAGGCACTGTCCATTCCGTTCAGCTGCTCTTGCAGGTCCTTTGCTGTCTCTGACAGAATTACAATGTCATCGGCGAACCTCAAAGTTTTTATTTCTTCTCCGTGGATTTTAATTCCTACTCCGAATTTTTCTTTTGTTTCCTTTACTGCTTGCTCAATATACAGATTCAATAAAATCGGGGATAGGCTACAACCCTGTCTCACTCCCTTCCCAACCACTGCTTCCCTTTCATGTCCCTCCACTCTTATAACTGCCCTCTGCTTTCTGTACAAATTGTAAATAGCCTTTCGCTCCCTGTATTTTACCCCTGCCACCTTCAGAATTTGAAAGAGACTATTACAGTCAACATTGTCAAAAGCTTTCTCTAAGTCTACAAATGCTAGGAACGTAAGTTTGCCTTTCCTCAATCTGTTTTCTAACGTAAGTCGTAGGGTCAGTATTGCCTCACGTGTTCGAACATTTCTACTGAATCCTAACTGATCTTCCCCGAGGTCGGCTTCTACCAGTTTTTTCATTCGTCTGTAAAGAATTCGCGTTAGTATTTTGCAGTTGTGACTTATTAAATATATATTACTAAAAAAAAAAGCATCAACTGGCACGTAGACGAACGCGAAGTATCATACCGTCAGATAGGAGGGTCAGCGTTCAAACTGAAGCGTAGAAGACTGAGCCACCTTCGACCCCAGGCACGCACCGGCACGCAATAGTAGTGTAGTTTTATTCCTGTGATTGTTATGCCCTCGGCACGCACATTCCTCTTGTCCTTGATTGGCGCCCCGGCGCCGGAGCGTGCGGCCGTTTCCAGCTGTTGGCTGCGCCAAGGCCGCCCCACCGATTCTGGCGCTCAGCTGTTTCACGCTGGAAACAATGGCCCCGCCTGACCTCCCTGACGCGTTTAAAAGCCGCCGCCTAACACTGGAACGGCCCGATTTCGACGCCTCATTTTCTGCCGCACAATTTGGCGTCGGCTGCAAAGGAGAAGTGCCGCACCGGAATTTCAACAGTGAAGCGATTCGGCTTAAGTGGCGCAGCCTTGTCCCGGGGTTTGGATTTCAACATCCGTATCACACCAATGAAAACCTTCGCAGCCCGATATACCACATTTACAATTTGTACAGAAACCAGATGGCAGTTATAAGAGCCGAGGGGCATGAAAGGGAAGAAATGGTTGGGAAGGGAGTGAGAAAGGGTTATAGCCTCTCCCCGATGTTATTCAATCTCTATATTGAGCAAGCAGTAAAGGAAACAAAAGAAAAGTTCGGAGTAGGTACTAAAATCCATGGAGAAGAAATAAAAACGTTGAGGTTCGCCGATGACATTGTAATTCTGTCAGAGACAGCAAAGGACTTGGAAGAGCAGTTGAACGGAATGGACAGTGTCTTGAAAGGAGGATATAACATGAACATCAACAAAAGCAAAACGAGTATAATAGAACGTAGTCGAATTAAATCGCGTGATCCTGCGGGAATCAGATTACGAAATGAGACGCTTAAAGCAGTAAAGGAGTTTTGCTATTTGGGAGCAAAATAACTGATGATGGGCGAAGTAGAGAGGATATAAAATGTAGACTGGCAATGGCAAGGAAAGCGTTTCTGAAGAAAAGAAATTTTTTAACATCGAGTATAGATTTAAGTGTCAGGAAGTTGTTTCTGAGAGTACTTGTATGGAATGTAGCCATGTATGGAAGTGAAACATGGACGATAGATAGTTTGGACAAGAAGAGAACAGAAGCTCTCGAAATGTGGTGCTACAGAAGAATGCTGAAGATTAGATGGGTAGATCACGTAACTAATGAGGAGGTATTGAATAGGATTGGGGAGAAGAGGAGTTTGTGGCACAACTTGACTAGAAGAAGGGACCGGTAGGTAGGACATGTTCTGAGACATCGAGGGATCACCAATTTAGCATTGGAGGGCAGCGTGGAGGGTAAAAATCGTAGAGGGAGACCAAGAGATGAATACACTAAGCAGATTCAGAAGGATGTAGGCTGCAGTAGGTACTGGGAGATGAAGAAGCTTGCACAGGATAGAGTAGCGTGGAGAGCTGCATCAAACCAGTCTCAGGACTGAAGACCACAACAAAAACAAACCACATTTCGTGATGGCACAAAGCATCTGTTCTTCGGAAGTGTAGAGAGTACCAGTAATGGGGCAACATAGGTAGAAAAACTGTTTATTTGCTTAATTTTCTTCTAATTGTAATACTTGTACTAACGCTCTCTTTCCTCTCGAAGATACCATAGCAATAATGTTATTCACGAATACATGTCAATAACAATAATGCAGTCAAAAATGTTATCAACTGGTTCCCTGCGAATGAGCACCCCGAATTCCATCCACGACTGGTGACGCGAAACTAATATTGCCCAAAAAAGTAAACCTACAGCTTAATCGAGCAGTTTTATTTAATCAGTATTATTTTACTTGAGAGTGAGGGCGCTTCGGTCGTCTTATCGTGAGCTTTTATTGTGATATTTCATGAGCACAGGCTGAACCACTTGATAGTACGAGGCGTGTTTTTTAAGTAAGTACCGTTTCGAAATTAAAAAAAGTGCTAAGATATCTCAATAATTTTATTTCTACATGAAAGCCTGTACCTTAATCTACTTTTCTACATAATTTCCGTCAATATTGAGACACTTGTCATAACGTTGTACCAGTTTTTGAATACCCTCCTCATAGAAGTCTGCCGCGTGACCTGTTAACCACTGTATCACCGCTGTTTTGACTTCGTCATCGTCTTGAAGACGGTGGCCGCCCAGGTGTTTCTTCAAGTGCAGGAACAGATGGTAGCCACTGGACACAAGATCGGGGCTGTACGGAGGATGTTCTAGAGTTTCCCATCGACAAAGCGTGATGAGATCTTTGGTCTGATTCGCCACAAGCGAATGGGCATTGTCTTGCAGCAAATCGATGCCCTTGCTCAACTTCCATGGACTGTTGCTTTGATTTTGGTGTGACGTAGGCCACCCATGTTTCATCGTCCGTAACAATTTGGCTTAAGAAATCATCACCGTCGTTGTGACACCGCTCAAGGAAAATCAATGCACTGCCTAAAAGTTTGGTTTTGTGCACGTCCGTCAACATTTTCGGTTCCCAACGTGCGCACAATTTTCGGTAATTCAAGTGCTCGATCACAATGCCATACAAAACACTATGAGAAGCATTAGGAAAGTCATCCCGCAAGGAGGAAATCGTAAAGCGTCTGTTTTCTCTCACCTTATTGTCCACTTCCTCCACCAAACTTTCATTAACGACCGAAGGACGCCACTCCGTTGTTCACCATGCACATTTGTGCGGTCATCTTTAAATGTTCTCACCCATTTTCTTACCATTCCATCACTCATAACGTTTTCTCCGTAAATTGCACAGATCTCACGATGAATATCGATCGCTTTTAGACCTTTAGCACTAAGAAATCTTACAACAGCCTGTACTTCACAGTCGGTGGGACTCACGATTATCGGAGTTATCTTCAGTACACAACGTAAACAAGGAAGAATCAGACTGTAATGGCGTCAGTATGTAGAGTAAGGTAGAGGCTTTCATGCAAAAAAAAAAAAAAAAAAAAATCTTCAGATATTTTAGCACGTCTTTTTTAAATTTCGAAACGGTTCTTACTTAAAAAAACACGCCTTGTATATGCACAAATGTCCTGAAAGTATTCACAGTGCGATACGTTTCCCTTAATAACGCTTGATTACTGTAACGTTACCGCGTCACCGCCTGTTACCGATAACAACCACAAGAGGCCGAGTGCATTAACATCGCGGTCGAGTGGTACTGAATACAAGTTTTGCGTCGAAGAGAAACTCGGGCATTACTGTTGTCAACAGCAAGTAGCGTAAGGGAATGGGACACAGAGAATACCGTCCACATTTGCGCTGTTGTGCATATATTTTCAGTGCAAGACAGATACAAAGGTAAGTGATGGTAAGAAATCAAACAATCTGCAGTTGCTCAGTAAAGAGCAACTGGAGACCGCGGGTCCCTCGTATCAAAATATTCGGAAATTATCCCAGAGGAACCCCCTTAGACACAAATGTTCGCATTGCTTTAAGGGCTGCTGAACAGCTTTTGATTTTACATATCGCTGAGAATTCGAACTGCTGGAAAGGTAACGTTGAGCTTCTAATACAGGAAGTTCAACAAGCTCGTTATTTCTCGTCATTTCAAGAACTTGGAACACGAGAACTAATAGGTATAAGTATTTTTCATGTTTAAAACCATTGAAGTTTTATGGCATGATAATATAGGATCATTCAATCCAAGAAAGAATTTTTTACTATGCAATAATTGTGATTACCTATAGTCACCTCCTCAGTAACTTAAGTCTATTGACAAGGCATTCACTATGCGTACATCATAATTTTGATGAATAAACAGATAACACTAGAAGGAAAAAAAATTCTTCTTTCTTGCATACCTTGGCGAGTGTCAACAACTTAGCTGCTCGTAATAGATAAAGATAATACTTTTTCTTCATTGATTTAATGCCGACAACGGCCGGGAGAGCGGAGTGCTGACCTCACGCCATTCTGTAACACATCCAGTGGCGCTATTGCCGGAGGATGACACGGCGGTCGGTCGATACCTATTGTCCTATCAGCGCCGGAACACGGAGCTTTCGATTTTCTTTGCTTCCTGGATGTGATAGATTTGTAAGCTATTACACCTCTTCATGAGCCACGTTTGCTTGATTGAAAAAGAGTTCTTGTGGGGCAGCCGCAACTGTACAAGTCCATTTTGTAAACTAGAGGAACCGTACAACACTTGCTGAGTCAACAATATTTTTATTGCATAAACGATCGGTTTCGGAATACTAAAATTCCATCATCTATTGAAAACTGTGAGGATAAAAAGAATGTATTGGAAGACTAAGGCAAGCAGTCCTAAAAAAATCGTAGTTCTCCTTGATTCAGTTGACTCTTGTTTTCTCGTTGTAATGTTTCGGTAAATTTCGAGGTTCCCTCTTTTATATTTAATACATGAAACTTTTATTCCACGACAACATTGGGGTAGAAGATTGACATCAGCCGTTTAAGTGTTTTTAATGTGAGTAACGTCCCGTCTTCTTTTGAACTGATTCGTTTAGAAATTCTTAAGTGCGCATAGTTGCTTAACCATTACATTCTTAAATTTTGAGGGCTGCTTGCCCTAGCCTCGTAACATATTCTTTTCATCGTTACAGTTTACACCAGATGATCGACTTTTACAATTCCGAAACGAGTCGTGTAAGCAACAAAAATATTGTTGATTCAGCAACCACTGTGCAGTTCCTTCAGTTTACGGAATAACATGATGAAAGCAAGATTCGTAATCGTGCAAATCCAGTTATACATGGACACAGTTCTGTCTTTTCTACGTCTCCATGTAACGAAATCTGTTGAGGCACATTTGCTGATAAATATCAACGAATCCTGCAGGACTGTCCATTACGGTAACAAAAATGCAGTTAATCTATGTGCTGTCAAGGGATATAGAATTTACTAAGTATGGATTTAGAAAGTTGTGATTAGGTCATCAAATATATTAATCCTGCAGGACTGTCCATTACGGTAACAAAAATGCAGTTAATCTATGTGCTGTCAAGGGATATAGAATTTATTAAGTATGGATTTAGAAAGTTGTGATTAGGTCATCAAATATATTAATCCCGTATTTTACGTCTCTCCCGCTTTTTCACTACTGAATTAATAATGGGGTCTAGAAAGGAACAAGATACAGTAAATTAATTACCTGGAGAAATACAATAATCAGCTACTTTTAATGCAACTTCATTTATGGCGAGACGCTTTTCGAGTTTTCACCCTGTTTCAACTGGCGTAAACCATTTATTTCTTCATCGTTATTGACTTTATATCGACTGTATTTTGCATGCTGCAGCTTCTTCTACGAAATAATAATTTTTAGCTGCGACGTTTCACAAGCCATAGTTATTCTGTAACTTGCAATATCCTGTCTCGTAGCTATATACATAATACACACGCACTGTTAGATTTAGTGGTATGCTGATGCAGCGCAGCACTCACCATGTGGGCAACTTATATTTTAGTCTACCTCGGAGTTAACAGCTAACGTAAAAAAGTGCGATTTGTATTTACATGTAATGTCCGATGTAAGCTAACGCATTAAGTCGGCCACATAGTAATGCTACGCTACATCAGTATACCAGGGAATCTAAATTCATATCTGTTATGTATGTATGCCCGAAACAATAATTTAGAACATTTAGAATAAATGTAAATACAGCTAACTGTAAATTATAAATGAATAAAATATGTAACTCGGAAAATGTGGCAGTTAAAAGTATTGTTATTTTTGACAGGGCAGCTTGAAGGTTGCCTTCACTTCCCTTTAAGGAAATGTCTACGTAAGAATGCACCTGATTGCAGTTATTGCATTAAATTGGATAAATAAACCATCACAACCAATAAAAAAGGAACATTTTTCTCGTATTTGCAGATTTTTTCGTAGCTGATATAACTGTTATATGGAAGTCTAAGGTCTAACAACGTTTACTTGAAACATTAATATCGTAATACTCACAACTTAAAAATTCCGGTTTCTTGACCTACTACCCATCCCATTTTCGCAGGTACTTCTGACAGATGTCCAACCAGTGAGCTTTACATATTCTTTTTCTCGATGAAATTCGTATAGCTAATTTGTATGATTGAATTTCTTAATTGAATCTCTCCCTATGAGCTCAACACCGGCACTATCTTTCCCATACACGAGCCACGGTAATTTTGGCACCAAACAAGAGGAACGAACACAATACAATATTTAAAAGTCCGGTTGACCTATAACATTCGCATATTGTCAGTATAATTAATGTGTTATAACAAATTATTTGTCAGTCGATTAGTTTTCTTTCTTTTACATTAGATTTTGTTGACTTTATTTTTAGTCATAACGTAGGCAACGAGATGGTAATAGTAGCTTATTTCATTTTCAGGTTTGAGTTATACCAAAATAAGTATTACATCTGAAATTCAACAAACAGTTCAAAATGGGTTGTAACATACTTTCTTATTAATAAATGCCTAAAATATCAATATTACTGCCTCGCATCCGGACACAGAGTCGTCTTTATTTACGTGCTAGTTTGTTTTGCAAATAGAAAGGTCTAATAAGAACTGAATGAGGATGAATTGCAATGCATGCCCCAACTGCCATACACAGGTCACATTTTTAATCATTTCCGATTTGAGTCCTCAAAACATCAACACTCCCCTGTAACGAACCCGATCCACTTCATTCTCTAGTAACCTACCAAATCCACTATGTCACTTCAGAAGCTGCAGCGTTCAGAACGCAGTCGACATGAAATTAACGATGATGAAGATCTAACTGAATTACTACAATTGAGAAAGGAGAAATCAAAACCATACCTTGGCATAAATAAAGTTTTTATAAAAACATTGGTTGTTGTATTTCTACGAGTAATTAAGTCCACCGCCATGGAGATCAGCCGCCAATATCTTGGGTAAATTAATTGTAGACGCCAAATGAGATTTTCACTCTGCAGTGGAGTGTGCGCTGATATGAAACTTCCTGGCAGATTAAAACTGTGTGCCGGACCGAGACTCGAACTCGGGACCTTTGCCTTTCGCGGGCAAGTGCTCTACCAACTGAGTTACCCAAGCACGACTCACGCCCCGTCCTCACAGCTTTACTTCTGCCAGTACCTCGTCTCCTACCTTCCAAACTTTACAGAAGCTCTCCTGCGAGGTCCCGAGTTCGAGTCTCGGTCCGGCACACAGCTTTAATCTGCCAGGAAGTTTCATAATTGTAGATGGTCTTGAAAGTTATATAGCAGAACTGATAAGCAGGGGGCAACGTCAACCGCATAAGCAATGTGCCCCGGGTGACAACCCAGGTGTGGTGGTAACGGATGAGTCGGTCGCCGGCCTTGGTCGTGTAGAAAGTGTGAGCAGCAGGCGCAGTGGCTGGCATTTGGGCCGAGAAAGCGTACAGTCCCTCCCCCCCCCCCTCCCCCCTCATTACTGGCCAGGCTTCGGCTGCTGATGCCGGCTAACTCCGTCGGCGCCCGCACTCAACGCTTCTAATGAACTGGCCCGGTGCTCGCTCTCTCGTGGGCACAGCCAGTCCTTCTGTACGGGTAGTGGGGTGCAGTCGACCTCAGTTCGGCTGGATAAATGTATTGTAGTTACTCAGTAACACATTCCATAGGTCATTTGAACGATTTTTTTTTATGGAAATGTTGAAGTACTATTATAAACGGTATGTCTACACGATTAGTTTCAGTGAAAGGCTAGACGCCGGCCATTTACAGGTTCCTAAGTGGCACATTGACCTAAATTTCACATTAATGGACTTATTATATTTAGTCCTACTTGCAACAACACTTTTTTTATTTGGAATTTATTCGCAGTTACGGATACTGTAACCTCCCAACAGTAAAAAAATAATTAATTATTCTTATAACACTCACATTTAGTGTAACCTCCCAACCGTTTATTATACCATAACCTCGCAATAATAACGTGACTAACCTCTCAATAAAATTGTGGCACACATATAACCTTTCAATAATTAACTGACTGTGAATCTAAACTGGTAAATTTGGACGTCAGCAGTGCTCCGTCATGGCCCTGAAAGATCATTCTGAATAAATTGAAAATTCTTACCTCAATGAAGTCTCCGGATAACGCGTATATATCTGCTCCTATTAGAAATTTTTCTGCCACAGCCCAGTGCAATGCTGGCCGCTAGATTTGTCATGTATTAAAGGAAACGACTTATTTTTCTTTACGATAATTGAGATGACCATGGACTGCAGAAATTAATAAATTCTTTAAATTCAGATGAATGATTATGAAAAATTTGATTTTATAAAAGGACTATTATTAAAAGATTTACTGAAACATTTACATGGGACTTGATATAACAATAGTACAAATTTTCGTATAACAAACTACATATGCGCGCGGCTGCTTTTAGCTTATACTACATCGCTCAGGCACCGCCATCGCTCCGCACGACCGGCCCAGCCAACTCCATACACCAGACTGCTAGCTACTACTTACTCCTTCTGCTACTGCTCTTACTGCAGCCAACACTGCTCTCTGGTCTGAGATTCTCTTATAGCTTACATATCGCACGCAGCGCGTGAGCAGTCCATCGAAATTACATCTGCTCGAGAGCGCTAGCAACAAATTCCTTAGTCATGGACCTCTTACAATATGGACAACCTTCAGCTTTGGAATGGAATGACGACAGGAAAATTTGTGACAGACCAGGATTCGAACCTGGATTTCCCGCTTATGACGAGGCCATCCGAGCTCGCGTCACGACTAGACCCAAAGTTCCGTATGTCGTCAGCCATATGTGTCTAAAACCTGCTCTCGTACATCCGTTATGTATATTCCCCTTAAGTGGAGACATTTAAATTGAATTTAGTCTCTGTTGACCCATTATGGACAGGGGACATCAACTGGTCAAGTAATTATCAATGAAATTCGCCAACGGCCGTGTTATTGAGATGTTATTTTATTTTGTTTTGACTACCAGTTTCGACATTCCACTTTACTATTTCAGGCCCCATATGCATGCCTTGAAAATAAACGATATTTTCATACAGTGCCATATATTCCTGGATGACATGAATTTAAAACAGTATCCCAAGTGCTTCATTCGAAGACTTGTTTGAATTCACGACGTCCAGGAATATATGGCACTGTATGACATTATCGTTTACTTTTGAGAGATGCATATAGAGCCTGAAGATGGTATTGTGGAATGCCGAAACAGGTAGTCAAAACAAAGTAAAATAACATCTCAATCACATTGCCGTTTGTAAATTTCATTGATGATTTAAACTGAAAGTCGCTTGGTCTGTGTCAACGGGTAAATTCGGTTCAAAAATGGCTCTGAGCACTATGGGACTTAAGTTCTGAGGTTATCAGTCCCCTAGAACTTGAAACTACTTAAACCTAACTAATCTAAGGACATCACACACATCCATGCCCGAGGCAGAATTCGAACCTGCGACGGTAGCGGACGCGCGGTTCCAGACTGTAGCGCCTAGAACCGCTCGGCCACTCCGGCCGGCTAAATTTAGTACTGTAGTGCTTGTGTTGTTTAGAAGTACAATGCAATGATCCTTCGGACATCCATGTCAAGAGGATGATAGTTTGTTTCCAAGATTAGCAAGGATCTTTCTGGCCACGAGACTGCCTCAACATCGTACAGATAGTTCGTAGAGGTGTGTAGCACGTGTGGTCGAGTACTGTTCTGTTGAAAAATGGCATCGTAGTACTGTCACATGAGACGAAACACATGAGGAAGCAAAATGTCCAGTGTTCTCCTTGCCTGCACAGACACTCCTGCTGCACGCCGACGGTTCCAACTGTCATCAAGGACTGTAAGATCTGAAGGTGATCTCTTAGAATATCGAAACTGGTCATCTGAAAATTTAAAAAAATGCAATCACGTATGTGTGTTCTAAAAAAAGTATTGACTGTCTTGTCGAAACCACAGTCAAATAAGAACCCGAAAGCAGTGACGATCTACACGTATTACTGAAATCACGTTTATTACTGACACCATTGTACTACACAACCACGATATTACTGCACTTGGCCTTCCGTGTCCGCTACTGGGAACATGCGGTGACCTTGGGGTAAACAAGAACACTGGCGACTAAGGAAGACGCATCGGACTGTCAATGCTCTCAGGTTAGCTGTGCGTATACTGTCACGTGGTTCGGCGTGTCCTCATGAAATATCACGTTAAAACTCACGATAAGCCAACCGAAGCTCCCTCACTCCCAGGAGCAATAATACTCTTGTCGAGTAACACAGAACAAAACCCGACTCCCGGGCGGCGATCACTACTACTTGTACAAACATCGAATAGTCCAGGATACACAAATATTAAAAACTTAAATATACATAGAATCTTCTAGAACTGATAAATTCTGTATAACAAATTATGTCTAATAGTCGCGTTTGAACTGGCGACCCACAGCACAGCGATCAACAACGCTAACCACTTTTTTTTTTATTTTTTTTTTTATTTTTTATTTTTTATTTTTTTTTTCTCGTTGTTGATCGTTGTGTTTGGTCGTTGCGGACGTCACATGACAGCCTTTAAAGTTCGTTTTTTTGTCCGTCCACTCAGTTTTTTATTGCAGAGGCCAACCAGCTCTCTGACCGAACACGCTGAGCTACCGTGCCGGCTTCCACTAAGCCACACTGCTTACAGCACAGCTCGCCGCTTTATAAACTGCACTCGGACGGAGTGGCCGAGCGGTTCTAGGGGCTACAGTCCGGAACCGCGCGACCGTTACCGTCGCAGGTTCGAATCCTGCCTCGGGCGTGGATGTGTGTAATGTCCTTAGGTCAGTTAGGTTTAAGTAGTTCTAAGTTCTAGGGTACCTTTGACCTCATAAGTTAAGTCCCATACTGCTTAGAGGCATTTGAACCATTTTTTTTTATAAACTGTAAATAGTTAGGGGTCCTTCCTTGCGGCATTCCCGAAATTACATTTGTCGACTGTCTGTTCAGAACGACTTTGTGTTGTGTTGACTTACACCTCTAAAGAAGTCCTGTATCCAGTGACAAATATGGCGAGAAGATGATTTTAAATACCATTTTTTCTAATTCCCATGATCCAAGAGTGCCAAAACGTAGAAAATAAAAATAATAATACCACCAGGCAAAAAATTAGTCACTCCTACAAATATATGTCACAAGCATTATTTAATACCATGTGATTCTTTCACTACACTTGATAATAGCATGTATTCGATAAGTAAGTGAGTCCACAAGGTTGCACAGATATGCCGCATGCAGGTTAAGCCACTGGCTGAGGACTCGACGACGCAGTGCAACCGAATTGTGGAGATGCTGATGTTGGCGCTTTACCCAATTTTCCAATATGTCCCACAGACGATATTGCAAGCCACTCAACCAGTCATGTATTCTCCCAGACCGATGAATTGTGCTGTTGTGTTCTTTGTGTGCCTGTGTGGGCTATTGCCTCTTCCGAGATGAAGGACTCTGTACGTTCATTGCATGCAGTTCCTGTTGCAATGTTCTCTCGCTAACGACAGTTGGATAGGACGGGGACGGACCTTCATTCGCAATCTGCAGCAATTCCTGTCGGGTTTGAAAGCGATTTTGATTCAGAAGCCGTGAAACGTCTCTCCTTTCCCTCTCTGTCAGTATCTTTCAAAAAATGGTTCAAACGGCTCTCAGCACCAGGGGACTTAACATCTGAGGCCAGCAGTCCCCTAGACTTAGAACTACTCAAACCTGACTAACCTAAGGACATCACACACATCCATGCCCTAGGCAGGATTCGAACCTGCGACCGTAGCGGTCGCGCGGTTCCGGACTAAAGCGCCTGGAACCCCTCGGCCACAGCGGCCGGCTCAGGATCTTTTCCTGGCCACAATTATTACGCCGAGGCTGGTGGCCACGTGTGTTACACCACTGCTTGTAGAAACGTTGAAGAGTCCGTTACGAAACACCAACAAATCCAGTAACTTCACACACCATATGGCCATGGGCACGGCCAAACACGACTGTTCTCTTTTGGCACTCTGTCACGTCCTCATAAAGGACGGTTACAATTAAAATTTCCCTGTTTATCACGTTATCACACGGAAACTAATTACCGTGCCAGAACCAAACTTGGCAGCATTAAAGTCAAGGACATGGCGAAGAGATACAATGCAGTATCAGTTCAATTGAAACACTTTTAATGTTCTGCTATAGTACATCAACACCATTACATACCGGTACCATTACTGCTACAAAAGGGGCTCAATATGGCGCCCATCAGTGAACGGAAGAGTCTGAAAGCGCAGGACTGCATTCTGCACAGCAGCTAGGTAGCTACCTTTCTTGATATGCTGAGCTTCTGATCAGCACATGTGTGAATGTTCCCCTGGTAAACCCTGTCCTTCAGTAGCCGCACAACCAGAAATCACAGGGAGTGAGATCAGGTGATCGTGTCGGCCAAGGCTTTGGAAACGATTGGCTGATAATTCGATCGTTTCCGAAGGTGTTTCGGAGAAGCAGGTGAACTTTACGAGCGATGTGCGGTGGGTGCCTCATCTTGCATGAAAACTGTTGAGTTCAATGCGTCTCTCTCCTGTAGGGCGGGTATGACATGCTGGCAAAGCATATCGCAGTAATGCTGGGCAGTCACATTGCACGTCTTTGGTCCTTGATCACCAATCTGTTGAAAAAAGAATGGGCCAGTGATGAACGTACGCGTGAAGCCACATCAAACGGTGACACGTTCACCATACCAGAGGAACTTCATGCACAGTGACTCGAGGTGAAGATCCTCACATTCGACAATTCTGTGTGTTGACCGCACTTGTCAGAGAAAAATGAACTTCGTCTGTCCATAGGCTAGCCCAGAGCCAGCCCTTATCAACTTCAGTCCTTGCGAGAAAGTGGAGAGCGAAGTCAACACGTTGTTGTGCGTCCGGTAGTGCAAGCTGCTGTACGATATGCATCTTGTACGGATACCAGTTAAGAACGGTTCGAAGCACTTTCCGTACAGTGGACCACGGGATGTTCAACTGTCGTGACGCAGCACGCGCACTGCCTGGTTTCGGGAATTGTGCGCAGCGTTGTCTGCCGTAGCAACAGCGATTTCATCAACCACCCGCGGTGCAACCGGTGGTCGGCGTTTTCTCGGAGCGACGCCCAGTTTTCAAACTTCTTCATCATGCTCTGCGCAGCAGGTGGAGAAAGAGGAGCCATCAGTAATCCTTTCAGCCGGCGATATTCTCGAAGTGCAGCCGCAGCATTACTGTTGTTCTAATAATAGAGCTTCACCAGTAATGCCCTGCTGCTTTTGTCCAAGCTCATGTTGACACGACAACAAGTGCACTGCGACTGTTCAGGTGTGTGAGACTACGCATCACGAAGATCGATCACGGCACCTAGTGACCAAAGCTGGAAGTAGACGGTGGCGCTGTGACGCATTGAAAATTATACTGCCCATACTCCAGACATTAATGCTATCATGTTTGGTTCTCCTACGATAATTAGCTTCCGTGTTACAGAGTGTTAAATAGAGAAGCGTCCTGGGACCACTGCTGTTCCTGATCTATATAAGTGACCTGGGTGACAATCTGAGCAGTTCTCTTAGGTTGTTCGCAGATGATGCTGTAATTTACCGTCTAGTAAGGTCATCCGAAGACCAGTATCAGTTGCAAAGCGATTTAGAAAAGATTGCTAAATAACGAAAAGTGTGAGGTGATCCACATGAGTTCCAAAAGAAATCCGTTGGAATTCGATTACTCGATAAATAGTACAATTCTCAATGCTGTCAATTCAAGTAAGTACCTGGGTGTTAAAATTACGAACAACTTCAGTTGGAAAAACCTCATAGATAATATTGTGGGGAAGGCGAGCCAAAGGTTGCGTTTCATTGGCAGGACACTTAGAAGATGCAACAAGTCCACTAAAGAGACTGCTTACACTACACTCGTTCGTCCTCTGTTAGAATATTGCTGCGCGGTGTGGGATCCATACCTGGTGGGATTGACGGAGGACATCGAAAGGGTGCAAAAAAGGCAGCTCGTTTTGTATTATCACGTAATAGGGGAGAGAATGTAGCAGATATGATACGCGAGTTGGGATGGAAGTCATTAAAGCAAAGACGTTTTTCGTCGCAGCGAGATCTATTTACGAAATTTCAGTCACCAACTTTCTCTTCCGAATGCGAAACTATTTGTTGAGCCAACCTACATAGGTAGGAATGATCATCAAAATAAAATAAGAGAAATCAGAGCTCGAACAGAAAGGTTTAGGTGTTCGTTTTTCCCACGCGCTGTTCGGGAGTCAAATGGTAGAGAGATAGTACGATTGTGGTTCGATGAACCCGCTGCCAAGCACTTAAATGTGAATTGCAGAGTAATCATGTAGCTGTAGATGTAGAACATAAATGTCTCACTGATCGCTACTATCTTACGCTCACGTAAAGGAAGTGAGCGGGCAGTTTAGGACGTGACTCGATCGCAGTGCCATCTGCAAACGTAACACGATTCATCTGCGCGTGAGTTCTAGGTGGCTTTCCCCTGTGAGCTTACTTCAAAACATGCAAGGTACGGAAACGTAGCGAAAGCGATAAGAAACGAAAATAGCACAAGCCACCAATACACTGCAGCGAACAATGAACTGTTTTGTCCGTGGAGATACAGACTTCCGTACTATTCGTGCGTTAATAGCGTCCTACTACTTGTGACGTCTTAATCGTCGGAAAGATGGCGTCCGCGTCCGCTGTTCTCCGGAGACGTGACGGGAATGCTTGGCACCTCACCTCCCCGGCTGCATACCACAAGGTATTGAGCCTAGACCTGGCCGCAGTCGTTAGAATAACGAGCAGCCATAAAGCGGCGGGACGCTTTCACACGATTTACATACTCGTGGCTTCCCGGCGTGGACCTCACGCCGCTGTCTGATGCCTTCTAGCTGCCGGTAACACCGGTAAGTGTCTGTCACTAACTGTCGCCTTCCTACGCTCTGCTTCTTTACATCCGTTGACCACTACGCATTACAGGAACATTGAAAACGCGTGTAAATATTTGAATGACACGACAGTCTCCATTTGTGACTCATTATCAAATATAACTAAATCTGAAGTGAGGAAACGATAAATATGGATTTATTAAGAATTGTCCAGTTTCGCTGCTGTGTGATACTAATTTGTATTCGTTTCATTTTCACTAAAGATCCGTTTCGGCTAAATTGCCATTATCGAGTGATCTGTGGTACAGTGTGGGTGACATTATTTTTATATTACATATTTCAAAAAATTCAAATTGGCTCTGAGCACTATGGGACTTAACATCTATGGTCATCAGTCCCCTAGAACTTAGAACTACTTAAACCTAACTAACCTAAGGACATCACACACATCCATGCCCGAGGCAGGATTCGAACCTGCGACCGTAACAGTCGCGCGGTTCCAGACTGTAGCACCTAGAACCGCTCGGCCATCCCGGCCGGCTATATTACATATTTATGTTATGCTTTAACACTGAGCATAAATTGCTACATACGTATAAATTGTATCGACCGATCGACACACTTATACCATCGTTGGCAACTGTATTCTGACTGTCATTCTATATTTGTTGAACTAAGTTAGTAATTATTTTGCTATGATAGTAATTTGATAGTTCTGAAGCTACATGTCGTATGTTTACAAAGTATAACCACTGTTATACAGATGATACATACATTATTTAGATGCGAGTATGTCTATGGTTGCTTCATGTTTGTAGTAATCTGTGTTTATAGCGATCGTGAGTGCTATTAATTCATAGATGTTTATTGGCTAGCGCTTTTTTTATTTGACTTACAAGCCTTCATGCCTGTGACTTGCTGACTTATATTACGCTGCAGTCGTTATGGAACATAAATTAAATATGGAGTCCCACAAGGTTCGACATATGGACCGCTCTTATTCTTGAGCTATATGAACGACTTACCAGAGACGTAGGTGGACTTTTAAATGTTACCTGTATGTTTTCGGAGACGTATACTACCCACCTCCATTGCTGAGGTCGTTAAAGTACACCTGAGAGGTGCCGCTCGACTCGGAAATAGTTGGTTCGAACTCTGGTAGTGAAAGAGATCTTCACTCCAAGTGTTTAGCCGACAGAAAGTTCGTGATCATCAGACTTCGCGACATGGACGCTATCACTAATGACTACGGTGACAGTGGAGCCAGTGGTGGAGAGTCAAACTCTGATAATGCTAGCCACTTGTGCTGTCGGAATGTCAGTAACCGTTGCCTGAAGGTCCCGAGACGAACACCAACTCCAACACGTCAATAAGTGACCACGAAGGCAGCATCAGTTCTATCCTATTCTTGTCTTTCTCTTGTTATTGTCGTCAAATTGTAGATGCCACAGTTCATTCTCCTGGTCTTGCATTATTACTCTGGGTCTACATTTTGCTTTTCTGCTGCAGTTGTGCCTTCTACGATGATCTTCGGTGAGACAGGGAGTCTTAAATTAAGCTTGCACTTAGTTCGTGCAGTTGTTTAAAAAAATGAACCCTCCTACCACATAGAAACTTATAAATTCTGTTGAAGTTTGATAAAAGACAGCTAGTGTATGGTGAAGGTGAACATAAAACTTCCTTGCAGATTAAAACTGTGTGCTGGGCCGAGACTTTTCGCGGGCAAGTGCTTCTATAAAGTTTGGAAGGTAGGAGACGAGGTACTGGCAGAAGTAAAGCTGTGAGGACGGGGCGTGAGTCGTGCTTGGGTAGCTCAGTTGGTAGAGCACTTGCCCGCGAAAGGCAAAGGTCGCGAGTTCGAGTCTCGGTCCGGTACACAGTTTTAATCTGCCAGGAAGTTTCATATCAGCGCACACTCCGCTGCAGAGTGAAAATCTCATTGTGGAAGGTGAACATAGTTCTTTCCGCATCGCAGTTCGACAGAAGAAACACATTGTAAGGCTGATTTGTTTACTTAGAGCGTTTATGCATGTTCCTGCTTTCTCCTCTCTTACGTCCTTACACCTACCTGCACGTAGCTGCGGCACTGGGCAACATAGCTTACACACTTAAAACTCTACTACTAATCACAGAGACGAAGGCTCGATGAGTATTTTCTCATGAGTAATGTATAGCCAGGATCACAAAGCTTAAATGAAGGTACGATCTGTAAGTATTGTTTGTTTCCTACAATTACGTCTGTGCAGGATGCTGAGTTAGCCACCCTGAAGAGGATCGCTGCAAAGGCAGCCGAAATGCCGATAATTTAACTGTTTTTAGTGTTTTATCATGACATACCCTGATACCCAAAATGATTTTATTCAAAATTTCACTGTTAGGTTTGTGGCAAAGGGATATTTTTCATTCCACCATACAGCATCTTTTCGCCACCACTCGCTGGTTAGCGATGAGATGAAGGCCACTGTATGCCTTTGAAAGTATTACAGTTTATTCAACGTTCGTAATCCAAACGGAAACGGTATGTAAAGAAATAGATTGTATTAAATTTGCCACTGAAAACTGGTTCTTGATCTTTATAATTAGTTATGCGAGTGATAATTGTACCCTGCTTGTGTAGTCTGGCTCGAGGAAGGTCTCTGAGGTGTCGGAATGCGATCGATACTTTGTAAAATAGAGGTTGTGGGTTCGCATCCTGGCATGGGCTCAGGTATGAGTTTTAAAGTACGGTTACTATATCTGTATTACACAATTGCAGGATGTAAAGAGTGTGTGTTGACAGTAACAGGAATACTAAGGAAAACACGTTGAGACAATTAAAAATATAAGTAATTTGCTTTGTGTAAATACAAAATCTATGAGTCCTCATAACGAATGAGCTTATACAGTGGCCTAATAGTAAAAACGGAAGATGTGATGTGACAACGATGCTATTCACTTTTCCAGTATTGCTGTAGATATCACGAAAACTTTTTGCGAGGAACAAAGTAAGTTTAGTATTTAACATTCCGTCGTCAACGAGATCATGAGAAATAATGCGAAGGGATCAGGCGCAAAATCAGCCATGGTCATTTGAAAAGCAAGTGATTTAGGGAAATGTGATTAAAAGAGACCCTTTGATGGTAAGGAAAACCTACATGAGGTTGGCTGGACTGAGTTGCACCCTTGCCTTCTGAAAGCAGCTCCAGACGTATCATACCAGACAATAGCTTACCGGATAACTGGAGTCAACCACCTGCCTTGTCCATAACTGAATGTATGTGATCATTTCATTTCGTATGCTTCGCCATTCCTCTGCAGAATTCTTGTAATCTTCCCTCCTTTTCTTTCTGACACATCGATTGAGGGTCTCATTTTCAGTAATCCCACCCCTTTCCCCTTACATAAATCCCCAGTCCGCCTTTCATTAAAACAACCCGCACTCCAGAATTCAGCACCAAAATCTACTTCTTCCTTTGCAAACCTACAATCTATCACCCGTTACCGACTTGCACCCCTTTGTAGGCATAACTGTCCACCCATCACCAACTACAGAGCTCTCAGCGCAGTCTGACCCTGCGATGTTGGTACAGCTAGTGACTAAAAGCAACGAGAAATTACGGCCGTTATTATTCCCGAGGGCATGCAGCTGTACGGTATGGTTTAATGATGAAGGCATCATCTTGAATAAATTATTTCAGAAGTAAACTGTTGTCCCATTTGGATGTCTAGGTGAGGACTACCCAGGCTAATTTTGTCATCAGAAAATATGCACGAGAGCTACACTAAAACAGCCGCCGGACTGAGATTACAAGAAACAAAATAAAATGGTGCGAAGACGTAAACGTTCTCTGCCCTCAAAGAATTATTAGACAAGACCAACCTATAGAGCTCCCCCCCCCCCCCCAACCACCCCAGCACACCACCCCACAACACACACACACACACACACACACACACACACACACACACACACATAAAATTAAATAATTTCAGGTATAGAAAAAGCAAGTTTTTCAAATCGTAATTTTGGGCTTAAACAATTTATCTACTTTAAGGTATAAGTGCTTGCAGATGACAAACTGTGGAATAAAACGGTCACCGTAGAAACACAACACATCAGAAAAACCATGTGGTAAAATGGTATGAATTCATAATTTGTGTGTTCTCTCAAATAGCTGTAATTAAGATTTAAAAACTAACAGCTACATGTATACAAACAGCATAGAACACACTTTAACAGATGAAAAATAAAAGCCCACTGAAGATGCTGCAACTTCAGTGAAACATATTTGGGTTAAAACACAGAATTGTGGTTTGCTAAAGGCGGACCCTATCCAAAAACATACGTAACGTAAAATCCGTTTCCGAGAAGAATGGAAGACTAAGATGTGTTGAGAGGACTCAAGTAAAATAAGATATATCTGTGAAAGAAACTGCGTAAAAGACGCTCGTGTGACAAAGTACTGATCCACCGTTTAGAGTCCTTGTCAACTTGGCAGAGCGCAGACATCGAAAGAATTCAGGACACATTATCAGGATCGTAACTAGCTAGTGTGACCCCTACGACTGTTTGACAGAGATTCATAGGTAGCTTAAAAAGAAAATTCAAGAAGTGAGGGGAGCTATTGTCGCGACACACTGTTGCATAAATTTAGAGGACGGATAATTGGGGAAAACTGTAGGATTTTTAAGCTAATTTTAAGTTGATCCCAAGTGAAAATGAGACTGCAGTTATATCTAAGCCGGCCTTGGTGGCCGAGCGTTCTAGGCGCTTAAGTCTGGAACCGCGCGACCGCTACAGTCGCAGATTCGAATCCTGCCTCGGGCATGGATGTGTGTGATGTCCTTAGGCTAGTTAGGTTTAAGTAGTTCTAAGTTCTAGGCGACTGATGACCTCAGAAGTTAAGTCCCATAGTGCTCAGAGCCGTTTTGAGTTATATCTAAAGAAATTTTAATAACAATATTATAGTTACAGTTCATGTGGAACTCAACAGCCATATACAATTGCCATTGGCACTGATAACCGATACTAGCACGCAGGAAGGTAGAAGATGGCTTCTGTGTGGAAACTCCTGGGTTGCTGACGGATCGACTTTTTTATTTGACGGTGTCCTGCACTTCTTCGTGACAGATAAACCTCTAACCTTTCAGAGATTGTTTTAAGGCACCGAAGATATGCGATTCCCGTGGGGAGATATCGGGGGTGTAAAGAGAATATTCCAGAATGTCCCATCGAGCTTTTTGAAGGAGGGTCTTCTTGGCGTCATGATGCCCGTCGTCCCGTAGAACCACTATCCTATTCAAGAGATTATCCCTAGTTCGAACCTCAGCAACGTGCTGCGATACTGGTAACCGTTAACTGTTGTAGCCCGAGTAGCTAGTCGATGTGTAGAGGTCCTTCTTCTGAGCAGCGTGGTTTTTTTTTTTTTTTTTTAGACGAGGGTGCCGGCATGCCACAACTTGTAAGCAGGGTCGAAGTGGTGGCACCACATTTCATCACATGGCACAATCTGAGCAGTGAAATCCGTTCCATGCTCCGCGTGTCTCAACAAATGGATTAGGCAAACATCCATACTCATCGTCTTCTGATTCTCAGAAACATGCTCGGACACCCACTGTGCACGAACTTTGCCATAACGAAGCTTCCTGTGGATTATGCGATGCACAGTTCCTTTGCTTATCGACAGTTCAACAGCAATGTCGCGTGTGGCGATCCGACGAATCGTCCGCGTGACCTCCTCCACAGGCGATATCGTGGTACTGGGAACGGCAACGTGCGTCGGCCCACGGCGCGGCATGTCCTTGGTGTTTACACGTACCGCCTCACAAGGCTGACATCACCGGAATATTCTGCATCGTGCGAGTACTGCATCTACATCTACGTGATTACTCTGCTATTCACAATAAAGTGCCTGGCAGAGGGTTCACTGAACCACCTTCAAGCTGTCTCTCCATCGTTCCACTCTCGAACGGCACGCGGGAAAAACGAGCACTTAAATTTTTCTCTGCGAGCCCTGCTTTCTCTTATTTTATCGTCATGACCATTTCTCCCTACGTAGGTGGGTGCCAACAGAATGTTTTCCCAATCGGAGGAGAAAACTGGTGATTCAAATTTCGTGAGAAGATCCCGTCGCAACGAAAAACGCCTTTGTTTTAACGATTGCTACTCCAGTACACGTATCATGTCTGTGGCACTATCTCCCCTATTTCGCGAGAATACAAAACGATCTGTCCTTCTTTGTACATTTTCGATGTCATGCGTCAGTCCCACCTGATGTGGATCCCACACCGCACAGCAATACTCCAGAATAGGGCGGACAAGCGTGGTGTAAGCAGTCTCTTTAGTAGACCTGTTGCTCCTTCTAAGTGTTCTGCTAATGAGTCACAGTCTTTGGTTTGCTCTACCCACAATATTATCTATGTGATCGTTCCAATTTAGGTTATTTGTAATTGTAGTCTCTAAGTATTTAGTTGAATTTACAGCCCTCACATTTGTGTGACTTACGCGTAACCGAAATTTAGCTGATTTCTTTTAGTACTCATGTGAATAACTTCACACTTTTCTTTATTCAGAGTCAATTGCCACTTTTCGCACCATACAGATATCTTACCTAAATCATTTTGCAAGTCGTTTTGCTCATCTGATGACTTAACAAGACGGTAAATCACAGCGTCATCTGCAAACAATCTAAGACGGCTACTCAGATTGTCTCCTATGTCGTTAATATAGATCAGGAAAAATGGAGGGGCCTGTAACACTTCCTTCGGGAACGCCGGATATTACTTCTGTTTTACTCGATGGCTTTCCGTCTATTAATACGAACTGTTACTTTTCTGACAGGGACCGGCCAGTGTGGCCGTGCGGCTCTAGACGCTTCAGTCTGGAACCGCGTGACCGCTACGGTCGCATGTTCGAATCCTGCCTGGGGCATGGATGTGTGTGATGTCCTTAGGTTAGTTAGGTTTAATTAGTTCTAAGTTCTGGGCGACTGATGACCTCAGAAGTAAAGTCGCATAGTACTCAGAGCCATTTTCTGACAGGAAATCACGAATTGAGTCGCACAACTGGGCGATATTCCATAAGCACGCAGTTTGGTTAGAAGACGCTTGGGAGGAACAGTGTCGAAAGCCTTCTGGGAAGCTAAAAATATGCAATCAATTTGACATCCCCTGTCGATAGCACTTATTACTTCGTGAGTATAAAGAGCTAGTTGTGTTTCACAAGAACGATATTTTCTGTATCCTTGCTGATTATGTGCCAATAAATCGTTTCCTTCGAGGTACTTCATAATGTTCGAATACAGTATATGTTCCAAAACCCTACTGCAAATCGACGTTAGTGATATAGGCCTGTAATTCAGCGGATTACTCCTACGTCCCTTTTTGGCTCTCTGTACGCCTCTTTCATTCTGCAATAAATTTGTGAAATATGCTCCCCTTCTGTACGACGAAACTGGATAAACGCTCTTTGAGCTGATCGACAGGAATTGTGGAAACAACTTTCCAGAGTCGAGGAAACTGCAGCGAAGCCTTGAATGTCGCTTGTGCAACTAGGAATACCAGCACGCCATCTCGCTGCAAATATTCACATACTGGGATTGCATACAACGCCGCTACAGCGAAGGTCTCCTTTTCAGTAGGGCACACCTTATGCATCGTATACCTAGCATAGATATCATTGGAGTCAGAGAAATTAAGGTACGTGCAGAGACATGTATATAGCATTTTTCCATTTCACAATAGCAGGTGAAATAAGACAGAATATGATTATCGTATATTCCACGAACAGATATATTGCGAAACTCAGCTCGCTCCGTTCGTCCATGTAGTGCAGAACGCCGTAGACAATGGCGTTCAAGGAAGGCATTCGATATCGTTCCGTACTCCTGTCAAGTGCACGAAATACGAGCTTATCGAATATCGGACGAGATTTGTGACTCGGTTCTGGACGTCCTGCGGATATAACTCAACACGTCATTCCTTTTATTTTTTAATCAATTATTTAAAATGACAGTCAGACTCGCATTATTTATTTTGCCGCCAACCGGTTTCAACCCGCGATGGGGTCATCTTGAGGGCAATTTACACTGTAAAGTTATAATATTAGTAAGTAATCATGTACGTCATCTACAAACAATTAGTGAAAGGTACATAAATGAAGAGATTTTTATACCCATTTTGTCGCTCGCTGGAGTCGTCACCCTGCCTGTGCACGGGTGGTAACTATGCGTGGTTGTTTTTTCTTTTTTTTTTTCTTTATTGATTTTCAATTCCCCCCGAAGGGGGCGGGCTGGCAGCAGCTTAGTACGCTGCTCTACAGCCTACAGACTTTTTTTTAAAAAAACGGAAGAAGAAAAGAAACAAGAAAAACAGGCGATAAAACGGTGACTTAAAGTGTAAAATGGCGGAAAAATACGGAAAGTTAAAACAGAAAGCAAAAGGGGTTGGCAGTATTAATAAAAGACACAGGAATCAGACAAGTAACGTAGTACCCACACAATTAAAAAACATGGCGACAGTCTGCTGTTCGCAAGAGATAAAAGGCACACCCAGCGACAGTATGATGGCCGTTCCCAACACTTCCCAAAAAACACAACACGGAACACTCACTGTAAAACACTGCTCGAAAATGGCGGGACAAAGATGACACTCCCGAGCAAAAGGCAGAGGGGGGGGGGGTGGACCTGGAGGAGGGTGGAGGAACAAGGAGGGAGGAAGGGAAAAAACGAAAGGGGGGGGGGAACCAAGGAGGGAGAGGGGCAGGGCAGACGCGAGAGGGAATGAGAAGAGGCAGAGGAGGGAAATGCAAAAGGACTCGGGGGTGAGAAGGGGGCAGAGAGAGGGGAGGTGGGGAAAAAGAGGATGGAAGGGGGGAGAGGGAACCCGGGAAAAGGACAGAGGAAAGGAGGGGGAGTGAGGATCAGAGTTGATAGGAGGGATAAATTGAGGGAGAGAGGGCATCATATGGGAGGGGGAGTTGATGGAAGCCACCTCGGGAAAGGAGATGAAGGGTGTAGAGATGGAGCGTAGGGGGACACAACAGTGAAGATGTGGCAGGGAGCAGTGATGGGAAAGGAGAGGAGCAACCAGGGGGTGAGGGGGATCAAGGCGGTGGGAGTTGTGGATATGTTCGAGGAATAGGAGCAGATGGGGGAAAGGAATGAGATCATAGAGGATCCGTGTGGGGGATGGGAGACGTATACGGAAGGCGAGGCGGAGTGCATGATGCTCAAGGAGCTGGAGGGACTTATAGAATTTGGGGGGGGGGGGGGGACAGATACCCAGGCAGGACTGGCATAACAGAGGATGGGACGGATTAAGGATTTGTAGGTGTGGAGGATGGTAGAGGGGTGCAACTCCCATGTCTGGCCAGAGAGGAGTTTGAGGAGTCGGAGGTGGTTGTTGCGTGGTTGGTTCTCTGCATGAGCTTAAATAACAGCGAACAACACGTGGGCAGACGGTAACGCCCTCCACAGTGACCAACGGTAGTTACATGCTTAAGCAAGAAATCGTAAATTATAAAGTTTTTTCCAGTTGTAATATAAAACATAATAAATAATTATTATAACTAATTAAATCTTGAGAAGTTTTCAATTATTTAAAATTTTCACATCATTTGAAGATAGAGTACTCTGTCTTTTGTGGTAGGGACGCCGTTGCCATGGGCGATAGAATATATCAAGCGCCCCCTAGCCTGTGTGGTTGGGACGCTGTCGTCATGGTAGCTGCCTCGCACAAGTCGTCCGCTGGAATACCATCCCCGCGCGGCGCTCGTTGATATGGCAACGGCGCACCACAACGATTCTTTATTTTTTTGAATCATCTGTCGTCTGACTTGATGTGCCTGCTATGAGCATGACGCGTTTTAAGCTAAAGGCCACATGTCCTGTGCATAGACATAAAGAGACTTTGGCTGCTGCTGATGATGATTTTTATTTAAAATTTATAGAGGGGCTGAGATTGGTTAGCCGACAGCGCTAATGCGCTGCTTCCTGCACTCGGGTAGGCGCGCCGGTCCCGGATCGAATCCACCCGGCGGATTAACGACGAGGGCCGGTGTGCCGGTCAGCCTGGATGTGGTTTTAAGGCGGTTTTCCACATCCATCTAGGTGAATACCGGGCTGGTCCCCACGTCCCGCCTCAGTTATACGACTCACAGACATTTGAAACACATCCGCACTTTTCCATGATTTACACTAGACACAGACCGATTGGGTACTCCGATTCCGTCCTCAGGGGTACGGGGTGGTGGCAGAAAGGGCACCCGGCCACCCCTTCAAATTAACATGCCAAAACCGATTTAACCAAGCCAACCCCGCGCAACATGCGAGACACAGGCGCAAGCGATAGAATAGAACAGGGGCTGAGATTGAATGCAGGACCCGGGACGTTTTCGGATGCTACCACTAGACCACAGTGACATCATTTCTAGAGACGCAAAATTCAGACATAAATGTAATTTCAAGAGCACCCCCAAAGGAACTGTTATAGCGCCTTTATTGTTTACGTTATTTTTATACGAGGTTGTGCTGAAAAGTAAAGCCTCCGAATTTTTTATTCTGTCCTCAGCGTCGGTTGGGGTGTTACGTGTGTCATGCCCATTACTCGGTAGAGTTTCCCGTTTCGCTGACGCAAGTTGCAACCCTCAGCCACTCCAAACTGTAGCACGTAACATGGCGCTGCGTAACGTAACTGTGTCGGTGCGTGAGAAACGGCGTGCTGTAATCGAGTTTCTAAACGTGCCTTCAGTTGAAACCACAGAAGAATGAAAGAAGTGTGCATTGATGATCGTATCGGTATCACTAAAGCGCGACGTTGGATTGTTCGTGCTCGTAATGAAGGGAACTGTGGTGCTAACCTCAACGTGTGTGACAGACCTTGGAGAGGACGACAGCACATGACAACCTACGAGACTCATCGGAATATTGATCCACACATGGAGCACCATCTTCTTCAGCATGACAATACCTTACCACACACGAGCTCTGCGACATCTGCGACAATCCGAAGCCTTGAATTCACATTATCGGTCATGCTCTACACCGTCCGGACTTGTCCCCCTCCGGTTTTCTTCTGTTACATGTAGTTTACCAGATCTTGAGGAGAAGAAGCGGCTTACCGAATAAAAAATATGGGGTGTTGTTCAAAAAAAAGACCTAATGATCTTCATATCCTGCTTATGGAACAAAGTTACAAGAAAAGGAATCATGCTGGTTTATGTCCACCTGGCACAAAACAACATCTGTATAATGTACTTTTTTTTAATTTTTCTTGCGAACAAAGTTATTTAGACCGGTGAAGTTAAATGGTGTAGATGTAAATGGAGTATCCTGCGCCATGTGCTGCACACGATGTAGATGTACACGTATACCTACAACTACATCTACATACATACTACCGTGCGATGCATGGTGGAGGCATACCACAACTCGTCATGAGGATACCCCGTACCAGAACTCGTCATTTCCTTTCCTATTCCATTCGAAAATGGAGTGAGGGTATAACGAATGTCTATATGCCTCCGTATGAGCCCTAATTTCTCGTCTCTTTACGTGAAATGTATGTTGGCGGCAGTAGAATCAGTCTGCAGTCAGCTTCAGATACCGGTTCTCTAAATTTTCCCAATAGTGTTCATCGAAAAGCACGTCGCCTTTCCTCCAGGGATTACCATTTGAGTTCGCGAAGCATCTCCGTATCACTTGCGTGTTGCTCGAGCCTACCGGTAACAAATCTAGCAGCCTGACTCTGATTTACTTGAATGTCTTGCTTTAATCCGAGCTGGTACGGATTCCAAACACTCGATCGAGCATTTCTCAAGAATAGGTCGCACTAGCCTTTTATATGCGGTCCTCTTTCCCCAAATTCTACCAATAAACCGAAGCCGACCATTCGCTTTCCCTACCGTAACCCTCATATGCTCGTTCTATTTCATATCGCTTTGCAACATTACGCCCAGTTATTTAAACGACGTGACCGCGTCAAACAGGGCACTTTTTTTCTAATGCTGTATGTGAACATTGTGGGTTTGTTTTTCTTACTCATCCGCATTAACTTATACTTTTCATCATTCGGAGCTAGCTGCAATTCATCACACCAACTACAAATTTCGTCTATTCGCGTATCATCCTACGGCCACTCACCTTCGACACCTTCCAGTAGAAACTAGCATCGTCAGCAAACAACCACATATTGCTGCCCACCCTGTCCACCAGATCATTTACGCGTATAGAAAGTACTAGCGGTCCTATCTCCCTTCCCTGGGGCGCTCCTGATGATACACTTGTCTCTGATGAACACTCCTGTTCGAGAACAATATACTGGTTTCTACACTGAGGAGCCAAAGAAACTGGCACACCTGCCTTATATCGTGTAGGGCCACCGCGACACGCAGAAGTGACGCAACATGACGTGCGTGGACTCGACTAATGTCTGAGGGAACTAACACCATCAATCCTTCAGGGCTGTCCATAAATCCGTAAGCGTACGAGGGGGCGGAGATCTCTTCTCAACAGCACGTTGCAAGGCATCCCACATATGCTCAATAACGTTCATGTCTGTGGAGTTTGGTGGCCAGAGGAAGTCTTTAAACTCAGTAGAGTGTCTCTGGAGCCATTCTGTAGCGATTCTGGACGTGTGGGGTATCGCATTGTCCTGCTGGAATTGCCCAAGTCTGTCGGAATGTACAATAGACATGAATGGATGCAGGTGATCAGACAGGATGCTTACATACGTGTCACCTGTCAGAGTCATATCTAGACGTATCAGGAGTCCCACACCACTCCAACTACACACGCGCCACACCATTACACAGCCTCCGACGTCCATCCGCTCTATACAATTTGAAACGAGATCCGTCCGACCAGGCAACATGTTTCCAGCCATCAACAGTCCAATTTCGGTGTTGACGAGCCCAGGCGAGGCGTGAAGCTTTGTGTCGTGCAGTCATCAAGCGTACTGTAGTGGGCCTTCGGCTCCGAAAGCCCTTATCGATGATGTTTCGTTGAATTGATCGCACGCTGACACTTGTCGATGGCCCAGCATTGAAATCTTCAGCAATTTGCGGAAGGGTTGAACTTTTGTTACATTGAACGATTCTCTTCTGTTGGTCCCGTTCTTTCTCCGGCCGCAGCGATGTCGGAGATTTGGTATTTTACTGGATTCCTCATATTCACGGTACACCCGTGAAATGGTGGTATGGGAAAATCCTGAGTTTCATCACTACGTCGGAGATGCTGTGCCCCATCGCTCGTGCGCCGACTATAACACCACGTTCAAACTCACTTAAATGTTGATAACCTGCCACTGCAGCAGCAGTAACCGATCGAACAACTGCGCCAGGCCGGCCGCGGTGGTCTCGCGGTTCTAGGCGCTCAGTCTGAAACTGCGCGACCGCTGCGGTCGCAGGTTCGAATCCTGCCTCGGGCATGGATGTGTGTGATGTCCTTAGGTTAGTTAGGTTTAAATAGTTCTAAGTTCTAAGGGACTGATGACCACAGATGTTAAGTCCCATAGTGCTCAGAACCATTTTGAATTGCGCCAGACACTTGTTGTCTTATGTAGGCGTTCCCGACCGCAGCGCCATATTCTGCCTGTTTACGTATCTTTGTATTTGAATACGCGTGCCTATACCACTTTCTTTGGCGCTTCAGTGTTTTAGTTAACAAAGTCTTCGAGCCACTCAGATATCTGGGAACCTATTCCATATGCTCCTAATTTCGTTGACAGTCTGCAGTGGGGCACCGTGTCAGATGTTTTCTAAAAATCTAGAAATATGGGGTCTTGTTGCCCTACATCCATAGTTCGCGATATATTACGTGAGAAAAGGGCACGCTGAGTTTCGCACGAGCGATGCTTTCTAAAACCGTGCTGATTCATCCACCTGTTGTACGTCCCTGAGAAGTAGTTTGGAGCGTTAACCATTGGACTACACGGCTCGACTGTTCCGCAAAAACCGCTAGTCCCTTTACTTCGTGCGCAAAACGTGTAGAAGACCTTAATCCAGGATCGTAAACAAAGCCGGAGCCCCATCATCTAGAACTTTCGCGTGCTCCGGGGCCTTTACGGCGGGCCAGATGTTATCCCCCGGGGAGGTCAACGGCTCCTCCGCAGTTTCCGAGGCTCCGCTGGGAAATGGCCAGCCGCGGCCGGTGCGGCCGTGTGAGTCACGCAGCTTCCGCAAAGTGTGCCGGGGGTCGGGTGTCAGCGTCCCCTAGCTCCACTGGGTCAAGGCGCGCCGCGCAGCCTGTTCCCCTTACCTCCTGACCACCCGGGCAGTAGGCAGGCACGCCGTCTGCGCAGTAAATTCTAATTGCCCGGCGGGTAGCTGCAACAGCTTAACCAGTTACACTGCAGCGTCCCACACACTCAAATGGGCAGGATAGCGCAGCTGTTCCTCTTCCAAGTTCGAGGCCGCAACGAGCTTTGTTCGGCGGGACAGCTGGGAGCCGTCTCTGAGGCTGGGAAATTTTGTGCTCAGTGTCAGCATTCTCGGGGCCGTTCCGTAGAGCTTAGCGCGTATCGCGCTAGCTCGTTAAGAGGGAGAGGTCAGAGAAACCAGGATCGCATCCGTGTGGCGATTTGAGAAACGCCGTCGGTCTGGTCGAGTGCGCACAAAATAACTTGGCCAATCGCACCTGCGCAGACGACGCGGCAGCGGGGAGCAGTTAATGGTGGCGGTGGGGGCCATGACCACGGCTCGACACGAAATGTGCAGAACAGAAAAAACCCCGTGTTCAGTATATCTCACATAATTTCTGACCTACAGCTAGTGTGCTATCATTTGTATTAACAGTTTACGTCAGTAAGACCAATAGCTGGACGAATACAGACGTTCAAAATGAATACACAGGGTAGTCAATTGATACTGACAGGGCCAAATATCTCACGAAATAAGCATCAAACGAAAAAACTACAAAGAACGAAACTCGTCTAGCTTGAAGGGGGAAACCTGATGGCGCTATGGTTGGCTCGCTAGATGGCGCTGCCATAGGTCAAACGGATATCAACTGCGTTTTTTTAAAATAGGAACCCGCATTTTTCAACCCGCATTTTTCATGTAGTGCGTAAAGACATATGAATGTTTTAGTTGGATCATTTTTTTTTTTCGCTTTGTGATAGATGGCGCTGTAATAGTCACAAACGTATAAGTACGTGGTATCAGCCAGTGCGGACGGCATTTGCTTTGAGATACATTACCCGTGTTAAAATGGACCGTTTACCAATTGCGGAAAAGGTCGATATCGTGTTGATGTATGGCTATTGTGATCAAAATGCCCAACGGGCGTGTGCCATGTATGCTGCTCGGTATCCTGGACGACATCATCCAAGTATCCGGACCGTTCGCCGGATAGTTATGTTATTTAAGGAAACAGAAAGTGTTCAGCCACGTATTGCCAAATGCATTGAGGTTGACCGACATCATTTTGAGCATTTATTGCATTAATGTGGTATTTACAAAAAATGGCTCTGAGCACTATGGGACTTAACTTCTGTGGTCATCAGTCGCCTAGAACTTAGAACTACTTAAACCTAACTAACCTAATGACATCACACACATCCATGCCCGAGGCAGGATTCGAACCTGCGACCGTAGTGGTCTCGTGGCTCCAGACTGTAGCGCCTAGAACCGTTCGCCCCCCCCCCCCCCCCGGCCGGCCGGTATTTACAGGTAATCACGCTGTAACAGCATGCGTTATCAGAAATGGTAAGTTCACAAAGGTACATGTATCACGTTGGAAAACCGAAATAAAATGTTCAAACGTACCTACGTTCTGTATTTTAATTTAAAAAACCTACTTGTTACCACCTGTTCGTCTAAAATTGTGAGCCGTATGTTTGTGACTATTACAGCGGCATCTATCACAAAGCGAAAAAAGTGGTCAAACTAAAACATTCATATTTCTTTACGTACTAAACGAATATGTAATAAAAAATGGGGGTTCCTATTTGAAAAAAAAAAAACCTGTTGATATCCGTTTGACCTATGGCAGCGCCATCTACCGGGCCAACCATAGCGCCATCTGGTTTCCCCCTTCAAGCTAGACAAGCTTCGTTCTTTGCAGTTTTTTCGTTTGACGCTTATTTCGTGAGATATTTGGCCCGGTCATCATCACTGGACCGCCCTGCATTCTAAGCAGTACACTGAAAAAGAAATAATTGCTTGAACAAATTTCTCTCTTCTGACAAAAATTTAGTGTCTTCACATCCAAGCCACTTGCCTTTGAAGAACCTCCCTGCACTGAAAATTTGTAAATTTGTGGTAAGATCTTACGGGATCACACTGCTTAGGTCATCGGTCCCTAAGATTACACACTACTTAATCTAAGTTAAACTAACTTACGCTATGCACAACACACACACACCCATGCCCAAGGGAGTACTCGAACCTCCACGCAGGGGAGGTGGAGGAGGGGGGGGCCGCGCGGACCGTGACAGGGCGCCCCATACCGCGCGGCTACCCCGCGCTGTCCCTGCACGGACAGTGTGCGAAGACTGTGATGCCGCGCTATACTGTAAAGAGACACCAATGAGAATGCTCGCAGTACGCAGGTCAGCAAACAGAGGGCTGTCCTTTTTGGAACAAAGGACTCATCCACCATTTAGCATCCAGATTCGTTTCTGCGCGAGGAGTAAGTTATTTTGCATGAGCTCTACTGTCTGCAGCAGAGAAGAGGGTGTGCGAAAGGAATGCAGCAGTGGGGCAATGTTTGCATTGTAATGTACTCTGTACAATATACACTCCTGGAAATTGAAATAAGAACACCGTGAATTCATTGTCCCAGGAAGGGGAAACTTTATTGACACATTCCTGGGGTCAGATACATCACATGATCACACTGACAGAACCACAGGCACATAGACACAGGCAACAGAGCATGCACAATGTCGGCACTAGTACAGTGTATATCCACCTTTCGCAGCAATGCAGGCTGCTATTCTCCCATGGAGACGATCGTAGAGATGCTGGATGTAGTCCTGTGGAACGGCTTGCCATGCCATTTCCACCTGGCGCCTCAGTTGGACCAGCGTTCGTGCTGGACGTGCAGACCGCGTGAGACGACGCTTCATCCAGTCCCAAACATGCTCAATGGGGGACAGATCCGGAGATCTTGCTGGCCAGGGTAGTTGACTTACACCTTCTAGAGCACGTTGGGTGGCACGGGATTCATGCGGACGTGCATTGTCCTGTTGGAACAGCAAGTTCCCTTGCCGGTCTAGGAATGGTAGAACGATGGGTTGGATGACGGTTTGGATGTACCGTGCACTATTCAGTGTCCCCTCGACGATCACCAGTGGAGTACGGCCAGTGTAGGAGATCGCTCCCCACACCATGATGCCGGGTGTTGGCCCTGTGTGCCTCGGTCGTATGCAGTCCTGATTGTGGCGCTCACCTGCACGGCGCCAAACACGCATACGACCATCATTGGCACCAAGGCAGAAGCGACTCTCATCGCTGAAGACGACACGTCTCCATTCGTCCCTCCATTCACGCCTGTCGCGACACCACTGGAGGCGGGCTGCACGATGTTGGGGCGTGAGCGGAAGACGGCCTAACGGTGTGCGGGACCGTAGCCCAGCTTCATGGAGACGGTTGCGAATGGTCCTCGCCGATACCCCAGGAGCAATAGTGTCCCTAATTTGCTGGGAACTGGCGGTGCGGTCCCCTACGGCACTGCGTAGGATCCTACGGTCTTGGCGTGCATCCGTGCGTCGCTGCGGTCCGGTCCCAGGTCGACGGGCACGTGCACCTTCCGCCGACCACTGGCGACAACATCGATGTACTGTGGAGACCTCACGCCCCACGTGTTGAGCAATTCGGCGGTATGTCCACCCGGCCTCCCGCATGCCCACTATACGCCCTCGCTCAAAGTCCGTCAACTGCACATACGGTTCACGTCCACGCTGTCGCGGCATGCTACCAGTGTTAAAGACTGCGATGGAGCTCCGTATGCCACGGCAAACTGGCTGACACTGACGGCGGCGGTGCACAAATGCTGCGCAGCTAGCGCCATTCGACGTCCAACACCGCGGTTCCTGGTGTGTCCGCTGTGCCGTGCGTGTGATCATTGCTTGTACAGCCCTCTCGCAGTATCCGGAGCAAGTATGGTGGGTCTGACACACCGGTGTCAATGTGTTCTTTTTTCCATTTCCAGGAGTGTAGATTATTGACCATTAAAATTGCTACACCACGAAGATGACGCGCTACAGACGCGAAATTTAACCGACAGGAAGAAGATACTGTGATATGCAAATGATTAGCTTTTCAGAGCATTCACACAAGGTTGACGCTGGTGGCGACACCTACAATGTGCTGACATGACGAAAGTTTCAAACCGATTTCTCATACACAAACAGCAGTTGACCGGCGTTGCCTGGTGAAACGTTGTAGTGATGCCTCGTCTAAGGAGGAGAAATGCGTACCATCACGTTTCCGACTTTGATAAAGGTCGGATTGTAGCCTATCGCGATTGCTGTTTATCGTATAGCGACATTGCTGCTCGCGTTGGTCGAAATCCAGTGACTGTTAGCAGAACATGGAATCGGTGTGTTCAGGAGGGTAATACTGAACGCCGTGCTGGATCCCAACGGCCTCGTATCACTAGCAGTCGAGATGACAGGCGACTTATCCACATGGCTGTAACGGATCGTGCAGCCACATCGCGATCCCTGAAACAACAATTGGGGACGTTTGCAAGACAACAACCATCTGCACGAACAGTTCGACGACGTTTGCAGCAGCATAGACTATCAGCTCGGAGACCGTGGCTGCAGTTACCCTTAAACTGCATCACAGACAGGAGCGCCTGCGATGGTGTACTCAACGACGAACGTGGGTGCACGAATGGCAAAACGTCATTTTTTCGGATGAATCCAGGTTCTGTTTACAGCATCATGATGGTCGCATCCGTGTTTGGCGACATCTCGGTGAACGCACATCGGAAGCGTGTATTCGTCATCGCCATACTGTCGTATCACCCGGCGTGATGGTATGGGGTGCCATTGGTTACACGTCTCGGTCACCTCTTGTTCGCATTGACGGCACTTTGAACAGTGGACGTTACATTTCAGATGTGTTACGACCCGTGGCTCTACCCTTCATTCGATCCCTGCAAAAACCTACATTTCAGCAGGATAATGCACGACCGCATGTTGCAGGTCCTGTACGGGCCTTTCTGGATACAGAAAATGTTCGACTGCTGCCCTGGCCAGCACATTCTCCAGATCTTTCACCAGCTGATAACGTCTGGTCAATGGTGGCCGACCACAATACGCCAGTCACTACTCTTGATGAACCGTGGTATCGACTTGAAGCTGCATGAGCAGCTGTACTGGTACACGTCATCCAAGCTCTGCTTGTGTCAATGCCCAGGCGTATCAAGCCCGTTATTACGGCCAGAGATAGTTGTTCTGGGTATTGATTTCTCAAGATCTATGCACCCAAATTGCGTGAAAATGTAATCACATGTCAGTTCTAGTACAATGTATTTGTCCAATGAATACCCGTTTACCATCTGCATTTCTTCTTGGTGTAGCAGTTTTAATGGCCAGTAGTGTAACAACTTGCAAAACGCTCTGCCTCCGCCGCACACCAGACACAGCGAAAGGCAAAATGGCTCTCTATGTACACAGCAGGAGAGTTCCGACTCTTCGTCCTGCAGAGCAGAGCAGAGCAGACAGGTGACCGTTACGCTTGGACACGGACATCGCCGCCCTGTAACGGGACGCGCCCGTTCCTTTTCATGCGCCATGATTAATGGCGAGTCTGCGGGAGCAGCAGCAGTCAAATGGCGCCGCTGTCAAATGGGGCCGGTGCTTCTCTAAGAGGACTGAGGGAGTCTGGGCATTGTGGCGCCGCGAGCAATTACCCGCCCGGTCGTCTCTGCCGAGGAACGGGGTTGTGAACGGGGAAGGGGGGGAGGGGGCGCGGGGAGCAGGGAGAAAGGGTTCAAGCAACGCTTGGCACGTTTCTGCCGGGGCCGTGTTTGCCGTCTCTACTGGCCGAGCCCCGGCTTGCTCCAGAAACGTCCGTCACACATGGGCCACGAGCATGACCCTACTGCAGATATGAGCTAGTGCACGACTACAAGAGCGGTCCCACGGGAGACGGCGTGGTGGCTGGAGGTAGTCCCCCGACCACGACCCCCCCCCCCTCCCCGCAGTAGTCTAGTTCATATTCTTTCGTACATCAGTCCCCAATTTCCTCAGCTAACTTTCAGAGAATAAAGGAATAAGTGTCGGAACAGGCACACACTTCTAGAAAACTACACAGTTATTAGTCCACCTGGATGGGCTTGTCCTAACCGACTACGAATCTCCTTTTGCTGACAGAAAATCCGACACGGTTCCTGAGTCCACAGGAAGACCCAGCAAACCATAACAAGCTGACTGAGGCAAAACAGAAAGATAAAGGTCCTTCACTAAGGCCGGTATTACACTATCAAATTTCTTTGTCAAAGATTTGATCAAAGATGTGATCAAATATTCTGTCAAAAATATTTGACAAAGATCTTAGACGTAGCGCTAGAAGGGGTGTTTTTCGTCGAAGTTCAAGATGGCTGACAACAACAACTTGTTATTAACCGCAGCAGTTGCATGTGCCACAATTGCAAAATGGCTCTGAGCACTATGGGACTTAACATCTATGGTCATCAGTCCCCTAGAACTTAGAACTACTTAAACCTAACTAACCTAAGGACGGCACACAACACCCAGCCATCACGAGGCAGAGAAAATCCCTGACCCCGCCGGGAATCGAACCCGGGAAACCGGGCGTGGGAAGCGAGAACGCTACCGCACGACCACGAGATGCGGGCGCCACAATTGCACTGTGTGCACATGCGGAAGAGAAGCGGGGGAAAAAAAAAAAGGAAACGTACCTGGGTGAAGCCGTGGGTTTTACGACGACACGATAAAAGCATTCAACGAAACTTGTTACGTGAGCTTATAGTGGAGGACGTCAAGTCGTACATCAATTACTTAAGAATGGATGAGCATACATTTCTGTATGTGCTCAGTGACGTGTATCCTCATATCACAAAGCACAATACTCACTTAACAACTGCTACATCTGCAGAGGACAGGCTTACTGTAACACTCAGATTCCTTGCTACGGGAGAGGGTTGTGTTAGGTTAGGTTAGGTTAGGTTACGTCAGGTCAGGTCTCCAATCTTCTTAATCTATTTTTGTATTCAGGGTGCCTCACGTTGTAAAGCGCCTAATCAGCTTCATACATCTCTATTAATTGTCTAGTTGTCGGCCCACACCAATTGTATTTACCGGCAATGTTTATAAAAACACTACAGACGACAGAACGCTGCAGCGATCCTAGCGCTCCATGTGGTAACATGTCACATTGCAGTGAGCAGAAGACAAGCGACTTCTTTGATCAAATCTACAGCGAAGCCCTAGATTTGATCAAATATTGGACTACATTTGACAAAGTTCCCTATGACACCATCAAATATCTTTGACAAAGAAATTTGGTAGCGTAATTCCGGCCTAAGGGGAAAAAATAACGTAAACACTGACATTCCTGGTAATAGGAGGAAATGACTGAAATCCTGTGGTCATAATTGTAGTGCTGATAACGGAGAGTGCATACTTGAATTTTATGTCGTGTAAATTGTTATTCTTTTGACTAAATCTAAATCTACACTCCTGGAAATGGAAAAAAGAACACATTGACACCGGTGTGTCAGACCCACCATACTTGCTCCGGACACTGCGAGAGGGCTGTACAAGCAATGATCACACGCACGGCACAGCGGACACACCAGGAACCGCGGTGTTGGCCGTCGAATGGCGCTAGCTGCGCAGCATTTGTGCACCGCCGCCGTCAGTGTCAGCCAGTTTGCCGTGGCATACGGAGCTCCATCGCAGTCTTTAACACTGGTAGCATGCCGCGACAGCGTGGACGTGAACCGTATGTGCAGTTGACGGACTTTGAGCGAGGGCGTATAGTGGGCATGCGGGAGGCCGGGTGGACGTACCGCCGAATTGCTCAACACGTGGGGCGTGAGGTCTCCACAGTACATCGGTGTTGTCGCCAGTGGTCGGCGGAAAGTGCACGTGCCCGTCGACCTGGGACCGGACCGCAGCGACGCACGGATGCACGCCAAGACCGTAGGATCCTACGCAGTGCCGTAGGGGACCGCACCGCCACTTCCCAGCAAATTAGGGACACTGTTGCTCTTGGGGTATCGGCGAGGACCATTCGCAACCGTCTCCATGAAGCTGGGCTACGGTCCCGCACACCGTTAGGCCGTCTTCCGCTCACGCCCCAACATCGTGCAGCCCGCCTCCAGTGGTGTCGCGACAGGCGTGAATGGAGGGACGAATGGAGACGTGTCGTCTTCAGCGATGAGAGTCGCTTCTGCCTTGGTGCCAATGATGGTCGTATGCGTGTTTGGCGCCGTGCAGGTGAGCGCCACAATCAGGACTGCATACGACCGAGGCACACAGGGCCAACACCCGGCATCATGGTGTGGGGAGCGATCTCCTACACTGGCCGTACACCACTGGTGATCGTCGAGGGGACACTGAATAGTGCACGGTACATCCAAACCGTCATCGAACCCATCGTTCTACCATTCCTAGATCGGCAAGGGAACTTGCTGTTCCAACAGGACAATGCACGTCCGCATGTATCCCGTGCCACCCAACGTGCTCTAGAAGGTGTAAGTCAACTACCCTGGCCAGCAAGATCTCCGGATCTGTCCCCCATTGAGCATGTTTGGGACTGGATGAAGCGTCGTCTCACGCGGTCTGCACGTCCAGCATGAACGCTGGTCCAACTGAGGCGCCAGGTGGAAATGGCATGGCAAGCCGTTCCACAGGACTACATCCAGCATCTCTACGATCGTCTCCATGGGAGAATAGCAGCCTGCATTGCTGCGAAAGGTGGATATACACTGTACTAGTGCCGACATTGTGCATGCTCTGTTGCCTGTGTCTATGTGCCTGTGGTTCTGTCAGTGTGATCATGTGATGTATCTGACCCCAGGAATGTGTCAATAAAGTTTCCCCTTCCTGGGACAATGGATTCACGGTGTTCTTATTTCAATTTCCAGGAGTGTATGTACTGCAAGCACCTTATTATTTGATTTGTTAAGAGTAAGAATAAATTTGCCGCCGACTGCAAACAAATTATCTTCAAGTTTTTAATTGTCCTGCTGTAACCTGTACTATCAAACTGTTGCAGTAAGAAATTAAATATCATTTAATTGCTGTCTGAGAAAATTTCATTCTTACTTTTTACGTATCATACGACCATGTTCCCATGGCTGCGTCAAAGATGGTAAGTTATCATTGCAGTACATTATGTTGCATCTTTTAACATTTTACTTGCTACCTATTCGCTTATAAAATCCTAGTTTATGACTCTCGATTGAGCTTCCTTTGCATACTCAGTGCGAAGAATGTAACGCATAAATTAAGTACAGTAGCAAAAAAGTTACAATATGTTTATAAACATTCATCTTCCATTTTGTCAAACCATCGATAATGAGGTTGAGTAACTTCCCGATGCAGACTAATATTTTCCAGGTACTAGATATCCGATACACTTACATGACCTCCAAACGAAATACGACATACGGTTTTAAATTTTTACTGCATTTTAATGAATTCTTAGTGATTTTTGCAAAGATACAGAAGTTAACACAAAACCAGTCTGAAACGAACTAACTGACAACTACAACACCAACAACCACACGGGCTCAGACGGTCGGCAATTTATACAGTCTTGACAATCAAAATTAATACAGGCTTTGCCGAAATTCCAATTTTAACAAATTTACAGTCACAAAATTTCATTTTAGTTCAATGAGATCGCGGTACGGCGTACATGATGAAATGTAAACGCAGAATGATTACTCGAAATAGCAATGCATTCAATAAGTACGTCTGAAATTTGTGAAATAGGCAGTTTTCACAATACGTAGACTTCAACTCGTAATTAATGCGTTTCCACTTTTATTAATATTTACGATGTCTTACAACACTATATTTCCGATTAGTGTATTTATTTTCATCAAAATGTACACAGAAAATGATTACATGTCTGACTAATTGAGGTTGTGTGTATCTGACACAGGAATTAACTTAGATAACAGTCAATTGATTTACATTTACAAGAAATTAGCGTAAATGAATAGACAAATTTACGAGTTTCAACATTTGTGTAACAGTACAGAATGTGGATCGGTGGTGGTTTACTGAATACGGTATCGTCAGTTCAATGTAGTGTTTTTTTGGTCTCACACGCTACAATGTATTATTGTTACTATTACTAAATCCTAGGCACCTCTAGTACTTTAAAATGGGATTGACAGCAAACTATATTTGGGTGAGGTGGAGGAGGAGAAGAAGAGAAAGAGAAAATAAGAAACAGTTATACCGATAATCCAACCGTGGCCTCTTGCATTTGCGCGAGTGATAGGGACGTCGTAGGGAGACTGGGGAAAGCTGTTGCCGTGGGTGATTTTGGGTTAGGGCAGGATCTGACTGCTCTAGGACTGGGACCGAGGGAGGTGGCACAACTGTTTGCCTCTACATTTATACTCCGCGAGCCACCTTACGTTGTGTGTTTCTGGCACACCTATCTCCTCCTCCCCCCTTTCCCCTCTTCCATTTGTGAATGGTGCGCGGGAACAGCGACTGTCGATAACCTTCCGTGAACGTACCGTTCACACAGAACAAATCACCTGTGACGTCACCGGCACCAGCTCGAGGCCCACGGGAAAGATGGTCCGTGGCGCGTAATACGTCACAGCACGTCACACCGCAGGTCTTACCAGTGTTTAAATGCGTGCAAGTTCTCGACAGCACACAACGAAATTAAGATCTTTGGTGGGCACCTTTTCAATTACATTTCGATTTCTCGTGGGCCCTGCGCGCAGCCGAGCTTTCGCGAAGTGTGGCGGGCAAGCCGACCAGTGTGACGTCACAAGTTCGTTGCAGGACCCATACGTATATCTCGTTGGCCCCACACCAGCTGCCCGCACCGAGTGCGTTGCCCCTCTGCAACGCTGGCCGCATTTTCTAGTGATCCGCTCGTACTTGGGAGCACAGTGCACGCATTCCCATTGCAAATGCTGCAGGCAGTACGGGAGTGGGATTCAGATTCGCTCACGTCTTTCGGCCTGTTCAGCGCGCCCCAGCGAACGCGCATCTTGATGCATTGAATTCTGATTCGGGAGTAAGCGAGTTTCACAACCACATTAAACCGCGTAGGATTTACGTGGTTTTCCTAAAACACTGCCGACTTCCTTTTCCACTGTAGTTACATTCCATCTCAACTCTCATCATCGGTCTTTGTGATCTAATGGTAAGGTGCATCAGTCAGAAGTTCGCGAGATCTACTAGTAATTTGGTCAGACCTTGACATTTTTCAGAACGCCTTTACCATAGTCTTCGCCTCTCAGTGGTATGCCTGGGAAGACACACGCTCAGATTCCACCCCGGCTGAGGTTCGAGTCCTCCCTCGGGCATGGGTGTGTCTGTTTGTCTTTAGGATAATTTACGTTAAGTAATGTGTAAGCTTAGGGACTGATGACCTTAGCAGTTAAGTCCCATAAGATTTCACACACATTTTTTTCAGATTCCACTTTAAATCGTAGGTCCCCTTTTCACCGATAGTATTACTTGGATAGGTTAGATACACTCAAGTTGTCAACGTGTGTAAAGTAACCCTTATTTGCAGATAAAAGGGCATCTTACTTTATTTCCAGTGTTGTTATTTCACATACGTTAAGCGAATGTATCAGTACTGCAGTTCGTACTCAGTAAGGGGCGAGCGGTTGGCCATATGGCTCTTTCAGAGCCAGTGGGATGATATACCGATGCAGAAATCGCTGCTGACGTCAGCAAAGTGATGCGTAGGGAAAGTACGTTTATTCTGGGGCGAATCAAGTAATTGTTATTAATAAATATTTCCTGACAGAAGTTGCCGTTTGCCTCTCAGGCATTAGGAGGAGTCTAAGAGTCATAAATACTATCTTGCAGTAATTTTACAAGGCCAGGAAACGTTCATATTAATTAATAAATGAATAACTTTGTCATAGCTGAATATGTTTGATCTTATACGAATTATGCCGATTGTAAAGTCAAGTTGCAGACTATGCGCTGTAGTCGGCAGTCGTCGATTGGATGTCTCTCGATCTAGTCATGCGGTAGACCATGGTCTCCTACCCTTAATAGTTAGCTTATAATCAGTGTGAACAAATTCATTTTACTGTGTTTCATAAGTAAACGCATCATAGTGGCATCCCTTGTAAAACTTACTTGCATAAAAATCTTCTTCCCGCCTAATTACGTAAAACATAGACAGTAGCACTGCACTTTCAGAATCCGACGGCGCTGCTACAGCTCCGCAAGCGGACGTAAAACTACGAGCGCATCTCCACATAACAGATGGGAAGAATTCCTACGCGGCGGCTCACTAAGCCAGTTCAAGGGCGTTCTGGCTTAATTATCGCAGAACTCGGGTAGCAGAGCGTGGCCAGTTATCCCGTACGCACTTTATACCACCATCTACTGAATCACCGGCTAAACTGAGACAGTTCTGGACGTTTAGTACGAGTGGGGGGTTCTTGAAGGTGGCGTCCAGTTGAAAGACTTGCAATAGGTGACTGAAATTCCTGTCCAACGACTCCAGACCACTCATGCTATGCATTTTTTTCTACTTATGGCCAGTTGTTTCGTTCTGCGGTGGCACGTTCCTTGTCTTGTCACGGACGGGATGGTGACGCACTTTGTGTCAGCTATGCCACCCTAAAGCCGTGTTCCCTGGTGTGCCTTCCTTCGTTCACAAGATATCGTCCTCAGAATGCGACGAGACGAGTTTATCGTCCAATAAGGTGCTATCGGTTTTGGTAGTGAGTGGTGTGCACCAACAGTTTTACCCACTTTTAGTATGATTACAATAATCTATTACGGGAAGAAAAATACGTTCCCATTCTATACCTCCTGCATACGGATTCTTACCTAATAACAATGTTTCTCATTATGCAACTGAACTTACTAAAGGCGTATTATTGACTTTGTGCATTACAAGGTATTCATGGCACGCCTATCACGGAAGACGATTAACTGACTGCTCTGGTTCTGGAATGAATATTCCGAAATGGCTACAGTACACCCAAAAATCATTTAATAACGAAAAAACATAAATTCCAAAACAGGAAATCCTTATCTTCCAATAGGTTCCTCTACGCCGGGGTTTAACAGTGATAATGAGTTTCTTGAACGAAACCATTTCCCCGCGTAGTTCTGTCGCTAATATTTGTAACGAACAATTACTTAATACGATGTGCCTAACACTTAATGTGTTTGTGTGATGAAGTTTTGGGGGCCTCTTTACTGATATAGGATCATACACTCAAGTACACCAAGGCGTTGAAACAGGGTACTGGCACTAAGGAATCATTTATTTCAGGTGAAGTGACAACCTACGCAGTAAAACAGTTTCACTCAATAAAGGTACGTTTTACTATTTTAAAAAAATTAATACCTTGCCAAAAAGTCGCACTTACTATGCAGAATTTATTTAACGCTGCAAACTCAACTTCCGACAGAATGTATATTCAGATTTACATTCAATAAAGACCGCTCCAAATAGGCAAACCCTACCGCTGCAATAGTACACGCTCGCAAGTATGATATGTGACAGACGACGTTCTTTGGCAGAAAACAGGTCGACAGTATTTATTTTTTCCAGAGCAACATATGGTGGTCACAGTCACATATACAATTGTAGACACTGGACAGTATAAGAATAACACGATTTTGTTCTTGTTTCTTGTCTCTCTTGTCATTGGAATCTGCAGTACACCCTCTCTGTCAATTGTACGAGCATCAAGCTGCAGAATGGCGATTTTTTTTCTTTAAATCAGTCTGGCTGCCCTCACTGCAGTGAAACTGTTTCTCCCATGTTGAAATCGGTGACCGCTCATTTAGAGGATCAGTGCTCTGGTTCCTTTCTTACCCGTATTCCTGGGGATTTTCTTCTTAGAGTTACTTCATTTAATTTCTATTCTTCCTTATATTTGCTCTAAAATGTGAAATAACCTCTCTCCCCCACCAAAAAAGCAATTCTATTGCACTAGTAACCCATGTAAACAAATTATTGTGGTTATATTAAAGCATTTTATATTTTAAATTATTATTAAAATCATAGCATCTGTAGTACGTTAAATGTGAGCTTGGCAGTTTGATAACTTTTATTTCGGAGCGGCAGAAAGACAAAAAACTCACCACAGAACCGAACCTTTGATCCGCATCCACTCATAAGGTGATAAAACTAGTTCATAAAAATAACTGGAACAGAAAAAACACAAATTTCGTTCCTGTTCAGCATCGTGGCGTAATATACAGTAATCATAAAAATAAAACTGCCTGATTGTCTTGTAGTTTCTATTTTGTAGCTGTTTGTAATGCGTAGGGGTTACAAATTTATGGGAACATTTTTGCCAATATTTATCTACATTCGCTGAATGTACAACTCTCTTCATCGAAAAACTATGTTTCTTTTTTTTTAGCTCAAGAAAGTGCCAGTTATTTAGTGAGGCAAAGCCACAAGTGTCGTCACTTAACAATTATCTTCGCTGTAATGGAACCGCTTCTGTATGCCTGTGTATATCGGTCTGTCTGCGTCTAGCCAGAACGAGGTGATCATGAGGTTCAGCAGAATGCCGCTCAGCGGCGCTGCCATCTGTTTCGCGGTCCATGTGTCGCCTCCGTCCTGCCATCTAGTTGCCGTCTGGCACACTGTAGGTCAAAGATCTAAAGTTACACCGTGTCCTTTTATCGGAATATGTTTTGTCCAAACATTGCCTTAACCTAATTACATGCTTGTAATATCTTTCTAAATCTTACCGGTATATTGGCTATGAAGGGAGAAATTTTAAAACAGATACCGGTAAGTAAACATAACCTGAGTTTAATCAGACCTCATGTACCTTGGATAGAACATCAGATGTTAATAGAGATTCCGCCAACATAATTGGTTACTGGCGTTTTGAAAACATGTGAGCTCACGAGTCTTCACGGGAAACGAAATTTTGACGGTCAGTCGCGAGACATAGAAGCTACAACCCTAACCCCTTGAAGGTGTCCTCCGCAGATTAGCGCAAAACATTCGGATTCTCAAAGAAACTCATTCGATTACGTAGTAATTGCCTGGAGTATTTTAATAAGTGCAGTAAAATGAAATGGCTGTCTACTTAGTAGTGATTCACGGGGTGCAGGTGCAGAGAGGAAAAGTGTCGCGATCACCGGGACGGTACTTTCGCAGCACGCCGGAGCTATTTGGAGGCGTGCAGCCATTACATTAGCAGCTGCGCCTCGTATTGTGTTGTGTCGTCAGGCAGCAGGCAGCGGTAATGGCCGCCCGGCCGCACTTCGCCCAGAGCCGCTTTCCGCGGCTTCAATTAACGCCTCCAGCGGACGTCCAGGTTCAAGGCCTCTGGGGAAGGTCTGTACATGGCCTGTGGTCGCTAAACTCCTCACATAAATGGCAGCGCCGAGCCGAGGTGACAGCGAGATAGGCATCTACCAACGGCGAAGGTACATAGGGGTCGCAAGAACTTACCTTACAAAATACATGAAGAAAAGACAATTTAACCCACACATTACTAGGATTTTTTTTGTCTCACTGAGTATCATTGGGGTCATACAGACAGCAAGTAATTTACGCCGGACATGTTGGCACTATATTTGCTGTTGTTGTAGTCTTCAGTCCAGAGACTGGTTTGATGCAGCTCTCCATGATACTCTATCCTGTGCAAGCTTCTTCATCTCCCAGTACCTACTGCAACCTACATCCTTCTGCATCTGTTTAGTGTATGCATCTCTTGGTCTCCCTCTACGATTTTTACCCTCCACGCTGCCCTCCAATACTAAATTGGTGATCCCTTGATGCCTCAGAATATATCCTACCAAGCGATCCCTTCTTCTAGTCGGGTTGTGCCACAAATTTCTCTTCTCCCCAATTCTATTCAATACCTCCTCATTAGTTATGTGATCTACCCATCTAATCTTCAGCATCCTTCTGTAGCACCACATTTCGAAAGCTTCTATTCTCTTTTTGTCTAAACTATTTATTGTCCACGGTTCCCTTCCATACATGGCTACACTCCGTACAAATACATTCAGAAAAGACTTCCTGACACCTACATCTATACTCGATGTTAACAAATTTATCTTCTTCAGAAACGCTTTCCTTGCCATTGCCAGTCTACATTTTATATCCTCCCTACTTCGACAATCATCAGTTATTTTGTTCCCCAAGTAGCAAAACTCATTTACTACTTTAAGCGTCTCACTTCCTAATCTAATACCCTCAGCATCACCCGACTTTATTCTACTACATTCCATTATTCTCGTTTTGCTTTTGTTGATGTTCATCTTATATCCTCCTTTCAAGACACTGTCCATTCCGTTCAACTGCTCTTCCAGGTCCTTTGCTGTCTCTGACAGAATTATAATGTCATCGGCGAACCTCAAACTTTAATTTCTTCTCCATGGATTTTAATTCCTACTCCAAATTTTTCTTTTGTTTCCTTTACTGCTTCCTCATTATACAGACTGAATAACATCGGCGATAGTCTACAACCCTGTCTCACTCCCTTCCCAACCACTGCTCCCCTTTCATGCCGACTCGACTCTTATAACTGCCATGTGGTTTCTATACAAATTGTAAATAGCCATTCGCTCCCTGTATTTTACCCCTGCCACCTTCAGAATTTGAAAGAGAGTAATCCAATCAACATTGTCAAAAGCTTTCTCTAAGTCTAAAAATTCTGGAAACGTAGGTTTGCCTTTCCTTAATCTATTTTCTAAGATAAGTCGTAGGGGCACTATTGCCTCACGTGTTCCAACATTTCTACGGAATCGAAACTGATCTTCCCCGAAATCGGCTTCTACCAGTTTTTCCATTCGTCTGTAAAGAATTCGTGTTAGTATTTTGCAGCCGTTGCTTATTAAACTGATTGTTCGGTAATTTTCACATCTGTCATCGCCTGCTTTCTTTGGGATTGGAATTATTATATTCTTCTTGAAGTCATAGGGTATTTCGCCTGTCTCATGCATCTTGCTCACCAGATGGTAGAGTTTTGTCAGGGCTGGCTCTCCCAAGGCTATCAATACCTATTTGCTAACTAACATAAAAAGACTCACTCTAGTTGTTCAATGTAACAGTTATGTCTCTATTTTCATAAACGTTACGTACGAGAAACAAAAAACAAAACAAAAAATATATTGGGGTCATATTGACCCCAGCGGTACTAGAAGGGGTACAACAGCTGATGCAAGAAAGCATAGGAATGGATACAAACATAAGCGGAAATACTTTCATTGTTGCAGGTTTTTCGTGTAGCAGTTGTTCTACATAGCAATCGTCATTCTGTCTTCATAAATGTTACGTTCAACAAATGAACAAACAATTTAAGTTTGGGTCATATTGACTTCGGTTGCACTCACAGTCAACGCAAAAACCGTGAATAAACTTTAATGTGTTGTAAATATAAAAATGAACGAAACATCATTTTGAAAATAATGGTTTTGAAAACAAGGAATATATATATGTTTCCAATGTGCTTATGCGGTCGTATTGACCCCAGAGGTACTAGGAGGGTTAAGAACTAACAGAAGAGGTACGTGAGATCTCCTACCCCACATCTTCTACCTACGAGAAGAATTTTTTCTCTCGGTCTGTGGCTGTATAGGACAGTGTTGCCGCAGTGTTATTTCTGTAGAGTCATTTCGTCCTCGTAGCATCATAATGGAACAACTACTACCGAACAGGGGTAAATCGCCAACATGGCTCATGTTGCAACAGTGCTCTTGGTTCACTCATCTCCCACCTATACAGGTCGCTCGCGTTCAGCAATCGAGTTCTTGCACTACTACGCTGAGGTTTTAAAGGATCTGCCAGTTGAGGACTATTAATAATTTATGAGGAGCAAATAAAATCTGTTCTTTTTTTTATTGAAGAACGTATTACTAAAGCTCACCTTCACTTTCGCCTCTTTGTCCAGAGTTCCCTCTGTTCCCAATATTTCTTCATATGGCCTCTATACTGTTGCTATTGTTGTTCTGCCCACGTTCTTTTGGACTCTTCAGTCGACTTGAAAACCTTCCAAATTTTGTGTTCTGCTCTGAAACATGTCCCATTCTAACATCAGGACTTCTCGGGTGTTGTATCTCTCAAGGACCTTCCGAGCTGCTTTAATACACGCGTTGTTCGAAAGGTGAACATTTTTTAGAGCCTTATTTTGTCCGTTCTGCACAGGTGTTGAGGAAACATCAGCCATCTGATCTCCGAGTTCCTCTCCTCACTGTGGTAGACATCTTCATTGCTCTTAAGATTACAGCCGGCCACAGTCTGGAACACTCTCATGATTTTTCGGAGGATATTCCTGTCCAGGCTGTCCAACTTCTCTTGATCGTAGTTCATCGAGAGGCATTCACGGCCGTACAGGCATTCTGTTTTGGCCTTAGTACTACAGTGTCTTTGTTTCGCATTCCAGGAGATGTACTTTTTATTATGAAAGTTTTAGTCAGCCTACATGCTCTCTCCTTTTTTGATATCCGAGCGCCTATCACAGCTTTTTGTAGACCACTCTCTTGTATGGTCACACAGAGGTTCTCGAATTTCTTTACCACCTAAACCGATTTATTTTTAGGTTCACATTTGTCGTTCAACATGAATTCTGCCTTGATCCTCAGCCCCGTTTTGCTGGCGATACTTTCTAGAGGGTTGATCTGCCCGGTCGCCTGCTCTGGGCTCTCCAAGAGCACCACTAAGTTGTCTGCAAAGGCCAGGCAACTGACTTCAATTCCTTGCGATTTTTTCCATAAGCAGATCGGACTTATTGCTTTATTTTCAATTCTGATTTCCAGATTCTCACAATCTTTTCCATGACACATTTGAATAATAGCAGCAACTGTCCGTCACCTTGTCTCACACCTGTCCTCATTTCGTATACAGAATGGAAAATGTGTTCTTTATTATAAATCATACTAAAACCAGTGTACAGTAGCTGTCATAAACAACACGAAATAGATTTTATTTTACTTTCAATTTTTCTTTAGAAAGTTTGTGTGACTTGTAGTTCATTTGGAGCAATGAAACATTTAATTTACTTTAAGAAATGTTTTTCACTAACGTAGTCCATTTCAGTAATATTTATGGATGGAAACAGCAAGAGACGCTTTTCTAAAAAGGTGAAATATGATAAAATCGAAGCAGTGTCACACAACTTTCAATAACGCTTTTTTCTGTTACACAATTCAAAACATGGAACAATACGTAGCCCATAGTCGGACGGCTTTCAACAGCAACGCGACTGCTTTTCCATTGTTGCATTGTCGACCGGTGCAAAGTCGTAACACACCAAGCAATAAACACAAAATAAACTTTTTATACTTTCGCTACGTTGGCTCACTCGGCGTACAGAGAGTGGTCCACCTGGTAGCCTAAAACAAGGGACAGACGTCACTGCACCAGGGAGAGATAGGTCTTACGTAACTGTTACTCAACGCACGTAAATTCGAACCTCCTCGTGATTGCCTTTCATATATTTCAGTCCCTTCCCATTGCAATGCCCTCCTATTCTTTCCCTTCTTCTTATCTGCTTACTCTTCTTCCCCGTCCTATTTCGCCATCGCTCGTCCCCTGTTCTTTTTCGCTTCCTCATTTTTTTTTCTCCCGTCACGAATCTTCGTCGCCACGGAAACTGCGCCCAGGGCACACACGCTGAATGCGACACACTAGTTAAGCTACTGCATCATTAACTATGTTAGGAAGAATTTTCTGGAACTGCTTGTTAGGAGTACAGTGAAAGGAAGTCGATGAGCATTAACAAGGTGCAACACAGCAACCGGGGTTCTGAAATTTTTGCATATTTATGGTACGTGAAGTTCAGAACTTAAATATCAATCAGCCTAAGCAGTTCTATGCAACTCTAAAAAATTCTTGAGAAAATCGACTTTGTAGTTATCCGGACGTATTTAATATCCTAACGTAAGGTCCATTTTTCTGTAGTAGAATGGTCTCCTGCAACATTGGTGATCCGAGTCCGATAGTCCACCAATGCAGATTTTTAAACAATGGTGCGTGTTCTACGAGCATTTGGTGAATCTTTACTTCAAGCTTCACTTACACGGAAAGAAATCGGTAGCGCTCGAATGTGATAATCGCTGGATCGCTGGATCTATCCTATTTTCGGACATTATTTTTTAGTTTTTTTTTCGTTTGTTCAACTACCTACGTCATTTAAGTATGAAATTCGTCAGCTGTATACTGATTGACGCGTATATAATTGTCATTTCTTAAAAATGCACATCCTCTTCTTTCTGAGTATATAATGTGCACCAAAATACAGTTTTCATTGCAAATACTATAAGTTCTCAGTTACCGATCTCTTATTAAATATTATTAAAAAAAGACTGTTTGCAATACAAATAATATTTTTCATCTTTAAGTATTTTACGTTTCACGGAATTGCACGTAGAACCTGGGCCTTTGTTTAAAAATTCATCCCATCCAAGAGTCGAATCCAGGCCGCCCAAGAGGGAGGCAAGCATTCTACCAGAGAGCCAAACTGTACTTTCGAAACAATGGTCTTATATTGGCGTATTAAAGACTCTAAAAACTTCAGAGTCGATTTTCTCGAGAGTTTTTGAGAGTTGCATCGACCTACTGTGGGGGTCTCATATTTGAGTTTTGAACTGTAGCATAAATATATATATAAAAAAAAATACCGATTGCCATTTGCTGTAAGACAAGAATAACAATCGAGGTTTTTGAAATATGGTGCTACGGATGTATGCTGAAGAGCTGATAGGTTGATCGAGTAACTGGTGAAGTTTTTTGCTATGGTCTTCAGAAGAGGTACTGAATCTAATTCAGAAAAAAGGGCCTCGAGTCACAGCTGGACCTAGATGAGGGAAATGCCGATAGAACGCGTCCTGAGGGGCACTGGAATACTTTGTTTGTTAATGGAGGAAAGTTTTTTGCGAACAAACGTCTAGAACGTTTAAAATATGTCTACCATCGTCAACTTAGAACTTCTAAAACAAGTTTATTGGAAGTTACGCCATTTGACTGCGCTGATCGTTTATTCTATCGAACAGTCATGATTTCGGCCTCTGGCTGCTTTCACGTACCACAATGTTAACCATGATCAGAATACTGTAACCTAAATCATCGTCGGACTATTGTGGTACTTGGAAATGGTCAAGGGCCGAAATCATGAGTGTACAATAGAATAAACGTTCCACTCATTCACATGGAGGAACTTTCAACAGTATTATATGGCTGTGGCCCCGAGCTAGATTCTAACACAAGGTGTCAGTAACAATCAAACCTAAGCCTTATGGTAAATTTATTAATACTGACAGTGAACCTAGTTTTACGGGTTCTATGATGGTGATAGTAGGCGAAACGATGGAATAAATAACGACATATATTAAACGATGCAGACGATTTTATTCACGAAATATTCAAATGTTCGTGCATCCATAAAGGATGTTATTTCTTTTATTAATAATGGTGGGAAGAACATGTGCACTTAATTCATTTGACACTCCGTTCCCTGTGCAGTAATAACCACATCTTTACAGTCCTGTATTCCCACATCGACTAAAAGAAATATATTTTGCTACGTTACACACCTGCGTCCTAGCTTTGTAGGTAATAAGAAGCGTAAAATACTCTTTTCAGTGTGATACAACTCAGGAGATCGACAAGAAAAATGCTGCTAAGGCAGCGCAGTGCATTCCATCTGGCTGTTATACGCGTCCCGGCTACATGTTGCTCCAAGCAAAGTGGCGTTCAGACCTGTTCTCTTGCCAGATCTTACTCTTTGCCTGAGAGGCGCATAAAATCGTTCTTTTACGCGCTGACATTCACGTGAATTTTAGAGTTACAACAAATTCGAAGCGCAGCCACGCTTAATCCATGTCACGCTCTGCATTCGTTTCGCGGGCTTCTCGGTCCGCCTGCGAAGCACGAGTTATGCTTCTCGCTCACCTTTACTGAGCTGCGGGCTAGCGGAACCGCGGCGACCACACTCACCATATGTTCTCCAGTTCCGCCTCGTAGACGAAACGTATGCTTCAGGTTTTTAATTTTTTTAAATCGTAAACCGGTCTTACAATACTTACTAATGTGACTCCGTACAGGCGCTGGATTCACGGTTGCTGCTGCAAACTACCTTTGGAAGCAACATCGTAACCTAATGACGTTAAACGATTCCAACATTGTAAAGCACTTTGCGTACCGGTATACGCATTTTATATAGCTTGTGGATAACCAGAAAATGTGTTCTACTGAAAGGTCTTCGAAATACATAATGTAGAAAATCAAGTACGATTTTTTAAAAAAATTAGAAAATTTATCGCAACAGATCAGAAAGCTGTTAAACAAAAGTTAGCGGTAATATAATATACCAGCTAAGGTGTGGAAAGAAAGCGATAACATTCCAAGTGAAGTATCATCATAATAATAATCATCATCATAATCATAATCATCATCATCACGAGTTAGTAGACATCAGTTGCTTGATAAAAGCTACCTCTAAATTTCCCATGGTCCACGATCCAGTGATTTACATCCGTTTTGCTCTTTTGTTTCAATGCCATGTACCAACCTCCCATTACGAGCTATTGTAATCTAACAAAGAACATTGGCCTGGCTACAAATCCCGTTCACTTCCATTTCTTTATTTTATTGTAGTCGTACAGATGTGAAATTACGAGACGAAGTTTCTCGCAGAGCGAAAGATTGAAGGTTTTGTATGTCCATCCTTTTAGCAAGACGTCTGTGGGACAACGACCGTTTACTATCGTGACAAATGAAAAAACCTACAGCCGTCCTTATGATTTTATTTTATTTTGTCACCACCAGTTTCGATGCTTCATTGCGTCATCTTCAGGCTATTTTGATGCGGTACAGGTTGATACGATCCCCATTCATAACCTATCAGTTGCCAGCACTACTCGATTCGCAGATAATGTGTCAGCACGCCAACAATATGGATAGTTGGAGTGCTGACACATTATCTGCGAATCCAGTAGTGCTGGCAACTGATGGGTTATGCATGGGGATCGTATCGACCTGTACCGCATCAAAACAGCCTGAAGACGACGCAATGAAGCATCGAAACTGGTAGCGACAAGATAAAATAAAATCGTAAGGACGTCTGTAGGTGTTTTTATTTGACACGAAAGATTGAAGTGGTTGTGTTTTGTTAACAGCAGTGGTCGAGATGGGTAACCATTGGCGGATGGTGGTCATTGGGGAGAGGGGTTATTTCCCACCGAGTGGAGGGAGAAACGGCAGCTTGAGCCGACTTGGAAGAACAGTAATGAGTGTTGACTCGAATACGCCTGTTGCAATTTTACCAGAACTATTACCTTCACTTTATAAACTCGCTACAGTGAAACAAAGGACACTACAGAGACTGCAGCGATAAGATGAGCTCATTGCAACACAGATTGTATCAAAAGTTTTTACAAATATTTTATGACTAAGATTATGCAGCTGACTCTGGGTTCGCCAGGGCCACATGTGATATGAAGGCAGCATGAGTTGCCCATTTCCTTTTGCGATTGCCCCAGATGATGAACACTTCAAAAAAATTTATTTATGTTAATATGTGCTGTCTGTTCTGTTGGACACGTCCGAGAGAAGAGACACACATAAAAATACATAAATGAGTGAGGACGTCTCTATGTACTTTCAGCGCGGATGCACCATATCTTCCGAACCGCAGCGGGAATTAGAAAATGCTACGAGCAGTAGGACTAATGAATGGAAGCGCTACTTACAATTGACGAGTTGAGAATTTAGGCCGAACAAGAAGCGTGCCCGAACGGCCGAGACGGTTAGGTAACCGTTCTAGAGAAGCGGAGCATACGCCTTGGAGACCCGGTCCGGTATAAATGTTCAACCTTCACCATTGATTTTTTCAGTACCTCTAGATGCTTGAAGTACTGATTTCTCGTAATACATAAAGTTTATTTAATAGCTAGTTTGCGCTGATTATTGCCCGCCTCAGTAGTCCAGTGACAATCTATGTGGTTGCTATGCTAATGACTCGGGTTCGATATCCAGTACTGCTGGGTTTTTTTCCTTTGTGTGAGGACCGGAACAGGATGCACTGGGACTTGTGGTAGCAATGGAGAAGCAACGTGAGTGAGAAGTAGCGACTCCAAGGTCGAGAAAGCCGACAATGGCCGGGAGAGTCCTTCAAGACTGTATCCGAATGACGCCATTGGCAGAGGATGACACGGCGGTCGGTCGGACCCGATTGGCTCGTCCTGACCATAATGTGTTTTATTTTGCTTCACTTTACTGCATATTGAAATGAATGTTCGCAAAATTGTAATTAAGTGATAAATGGTGTTTGTCATGTAAAATCTGAAGGCACAAATGGATATAGGGCAGGAGGACGCACTGTTCTAGTTGGCCACATTTGTTCTTATACGTTTCTTTAACACACGTCTCTTGTATAATGAAAAACCATAGCTGAGCGTGATTTACATTTTTATTAATTTCTTATGTATTATTCTATTGTTCATACCTTCAGAGGTAGCAAAATCACTGTGTTAGATGTAAGATCGTCTTAATGCAATGTTGTTGTTGCGATCGTCAGGCCGACGCGGCGCTCCACGCTACTCTATCTTCTGCAAGCCTCTTCATCTCCGAATAATTACTGTCACCTACATCCTTCTGAATCTGCTTACTGTATTCATCTCTTAGACTCCTTCTACGATTTTTACCCTGTTGATACTATCCTTCCATCTTTCCCGTATCCTTCCTCGTCTCCTTCTCCCTTACATGGATCCTGAGAATGCTGCTCGCGGTAGCCTTTCCTCTTCCGTCCTAATTAGATATCCAGCCCAAGTCAATCTTCTTTTATTAATCCTTCGGACAACATCAGCTTGAGAGTGTATGTCGTCCAGTTCCCGGTCTTTTAATATCCTCCATTCCTGCGACTGCGTGTCCCTCTTGGGGCCAAATATTTTCCAGAATATCTTTCTCTCGAAGACTAGCAGTTTTTATTCATATGTTTTACTTAATGTAAATGTTTCACAACCATACATAGCTCGCGGGAGAATTATGCTCTTGTATAGTCTGATTGTAAGACTTCTCGAAACTGCTTTACTGCATAGCACGTTCCGTAAGCCATAATATGAACTATTTGCCGGTTCAGGCGCTCAGTCCGGAACCACGCGACTGCTACGGTCGCAGGTTCGAATCCTGCCTCGGGCATGGATGTCTGTGGTGTCCTTAGGTTAGTTAGGTTTAAGTAGTTCTAAGTTCTAGGGGACTGATGACCACAGATGTTAAGTCCCATAGTGCTCAGAGCCATTTGAACCATTTTTTTTTTTGAGCTATTTGCCTTTGCGTTTCTTTCCTTAATCTTTGTTTCTGTTCTTTAACGGTTCCCAAATATTTTAATATATCTACTCTTTTAAAAGTGAATTCATTAACTATCAGTGGGGTTTGATCATTGGGTGCTTTACTCACGACCGTGTTCACAGTTTTCTCTTCGTCACTTTGTAACCCTGCTTTAATAGCTATATTTCTGTAAGAACTTGTCATGAGCTGCCTGTCCTCTTTGCTTGTTAGGACAAAATCGTCCTCATACGAAAGCCGATTTATTGTGATATGACCCAGTTTTATTCCACCTCAGTTTAATTTATGGTGTTCTCTGTCGATCTTTCCTAAAAGTAAATTAAAAAGTATTTGAGATCGTGTGTTTCGTTGTCTAAGACCAGTCCTGACTTCCCTTATTCCGAAAAATTGTAGACCACAATAGATAACAAAGGCGTGATCAGTTCAACATCTACATCGATGCTCCGCAAGCCACTGTGCAGCGCGTAACGGATGGTACCCTTTACCACAAGTCATTTCCTTTCCTGTTCCACTCGCAAACAGAGCGAGGGAAAAACGATTGACAATATGCCTCCGCATGATCCCCAGTTTCTCGTATTTTATCATCGTGCTCCTTACGCGCAGTGTACGTTGACGGCAGTTTCAGATGCCGGTTCTCAAAAATTTTCTCAATAGTGTCCCCCGAAAAGAACGCCTCCTTTCCTCCACGGATTCCCATTTGAGTTCGCGACACTTGCGCGTTGTTCGAACTTACAGGTAACAAATCTAGCAGCCCGCCCCTGAATACCCGATGTGCCGAACGGAATTAGCCGAGCGGTCTGGGCGCTGCAGTCTTGGACTGTGCGGCCGGTCCTGGCGGAGGTTCGAGTCCTCCCTCGGACATGAGTGTGTGTGTTTGTCCTTAGGATAATTTAAGTTAAGTAGTGTGTAAGCTTAGGGACTGATGACCTTAAGCAGTTAAGTCCCATAAGATTTCACACACACAATTACCCGATGTCTCTCTTTAATCCGCCGGCCGCGGTGGCCGTGCGGTTCTAGGCGCTGTAGTCCGGAACCGCGGGACTGCTTCGGTCGCAGGTTCGAATCCTGCCTCGGGCATGGATGTGTGTGATGTCCTTAGTTTGGTTAGGTTTAAGTAGTTCTAAGTTCTAGGGGACTGATGACCTAAGATGTTAAGTCCCATAGTGCTCAGAGCCATTTGAACCATTTTTTTCTCTCTTTAATCCGACTTGGTACGGATCCCAAACACTTAAGTAGTATTAAGAATAGGTTGCGCTAGCATCTTGTATGCACTCTCCTTTACAGATGAAGCACAGTTTTCTTAAAATCTCTCAACAAACCGAAGTCGACCAGTCGCCTTCCCTGTCTCAGTGCTCCATACTCGTTCCATTTCATATCGCTTTGCATTGTTACGCCCAGACACTACTAATGCTGTTTCTGAGCATTACAGGTTTGTTTTTCCTACTCTGCCTGTTTTCCATCCCCATCTCTACTAACTCTAGTGCTGCGCGACATTAACCATTGCGAAGTGTCCGACTGTACGTTTGGTGTTTGCCTGCAGGCCTACCTGGCAGCGGTGTGCAGTGGTCAGGACGTGCGCCTGGCGCTGACAGAGGGCGGCGACGGCGCCAGAGGGGACCAGCTGGTGGAGGCGGCGGGGGCGGGCGAGGGCCCGCGGGAGGTGGGTGCTCAGCACTGCTCTTGTGTGCAGATTACATTAGATTCTGTTTTCGTTCCATACACCCGAAAATGAGACGGTTCTTGTGGGTGTGGAACATATTAGAAATTGTAACATAAAAAAACATAGAATATATTAATATTATTCCCACTCCCCTGGTCACTTCTCAGGAGATTGTCAAAATATGTGAATACATTACAGCAAACTGGAACTGCTAATATTTACAGGACTAATACACTGCCACAATGAAACAGAGTTACGCACGTTAAACAAATTTATCACACACAAAATATCTAATATTGACTCCCTTGTGACCAAGTGCTGTCAAAACTGGAATCTAAAAGACAGTTTTACTTAAACTGCTCTAACAAGTATTCATCTATAGAGTGAAAGTCGTTGCCTATCAAAAAGTCTTTCAAATTCTGTCTAAACTGTGATTTACCTGGAACCAAGCATTTGATGGTTACTGGCAATTTATTGTAAATGTATGTTCATGAATATTGGACCCCTTTTCGGACTAAGGTAAATGATTTTTAGGTCTTCATGTAGATTGTTTTTACTTGTGGTATTCATACTGTGTCGAGCTATTGGTTGGAATTAAGAGACATATTATTTGCAACAAATTTCGTTAAGGAATAAATATACTGAGAAGCAGTGGTTACAATACCCAGTTCCTTGAACAGGTTTCTTCATGATGTTCTTGAATTTACACCACAAATGAGTATTATTACACACTTTTGCACTCTGAAGACTTCTGCTCGGTTTGACGAGTTGCCCCATAATATGATCCCATATGACGTAACAGAATGAAAATAAGCAAAGTACCATAGTTTTTTATATTAATATCTCCTACATCTGACATCATGAGCATTGCAAATACAGACTCGTTAAGGCGGTTCAGCAGCTCTGTGGTATCCCCTTCCAAATTGAAGTCCCTGAGCAGGTACATCTTTAAAGTGCTCACCCAAGGTGCGTGGGTGGAAATGAGAGTGTTGCCGAAGTGGAGGGGGAGGGTCTTAGAGGCAGACTGTGAGAAAGGAAGTTTGGTCCCCGCCAACATACTTTGTCTTTTTACTCCCAACCACAACAGCTCAAGTCTATACTATTTTTTTTCTTTACTCGCTGTTATTCTTCCCAAAAACTTTGATGGTAGAATACGTTATCTGAGAACATATTACACGAATTCACAAACGCAAATTAATTTCCCCTGTGAAACCTTTTTATTCAGATTATGCAATTCATTGTTCTGAAAGTTTTGTATTCGTTACTTTTGCTGGAACTCATCTAGGACCTATTTCGAAAGTTATCAAATTTCAACGCTTTCGATCTAGAAGGCATCCATAACAATCCAGTGAGCTAATATATAGATTCAGGAAACTAGATTATCTCGAAACTGTAGAGCAATTTTTACTTATTTCCAAGACAAGTTTGTTTTGGCTCAAACGTAATTAATTAAGAAAATATAATTAATTAAAGATTTCAATCCGCCCAGAATTTCAGCTTATATAGTGACCAAACCATTACAGGTTTCTGGAGTAGTGTTACCGATGGGCTAAGTTTTCTGAACCCAACGACATCAATACCAAATATATAATGGCCATAATGAAGAATTGCATAATTTTTACTATCCAAATTTTAATAATCAATTTGGATGCTATACCTAAAAGTCAGGTATTCCCACAGTGTAAGCATAAATTGGTTTTTTTACATTTTAATAGCTATTGCTCAAATCGGCAATTTGATAAACAAAATTTGACAGTCATTATTACATCTATTTAAAAAGGAATAATTTTACCTTGGGAATTCTCAAATAATAATCAAATAACTAATATCACGTAACATTCTAGCGCGCGTCCAAATCATGACGAAACCCCGCAACTCCGTGACGTTGTTTCAATCGTATGACAAGTATACGACGCGTTGGGCAGAATTCTGGTGAAATTTGGCGTCAATGTGCTATCATTAACACGCCTTACGCCTCATATGAACTTTTTTTCGCATATGTCGAAACCTTGCTGTTTTGAAGCGTCATCTAGTTCAAGGCTGACATCACAGGGGGCCATACTTTTCCTCGTTATAGAGGAAGGCTGCAAGCACTTTTGAGGCAAATTTCACCCGCCACGCCATGACACACCACGCGCCGCCATGGGAAACAATTACTGGTTTTCGGAAAAGTGACAAGTGTAGCCTCTTTCTTTGCCAGTGTAGGTACAAACGAACGAAAGGGGTGACTAGAGGACAATAAAAGAAGAAAATAATTCAAATAAGCTTAGTGCCGGAATGCAATGGTTTCCCCAATACGAAGTATGTACAAGAGCAATCATGCCAATGCCACAGTACTGTTAGTCTAATAACGTTCCTTATGGTAAAAAATGGTTCAAATGGCTCTGAGCACTATGGGACTTAACTTCTGAGGTCATCAGTCCCCTAGAACTTAGAACTACTTAAAGCTAACTAACCTAAGGACATCACATACATCCACGCCTGAGACAGGAGTCGAACCTGCGACCGTAGCGGCCGCGTGGTTCCAGACTGAAGCGCCTAAAACCGCTCGGCTACCTCGGCCGGCTATGGTAAAAGGAATCGTATATGGTACATGCAAGATGGTACACCGATACACTTTCACGGGGGCTGTTTGGGAATACGAAGCACGAAGCACCGACAGCAAGTGTGTTTGCCGTGGCTAGACATTACCATGGCCTCTCATGTCCCCTGGCTTGAACCATTTAGATATTTTTGTGTTGAGATATTGCAAAGCTTTGGAGTGCTACAGCTCTATTTATACTGACGATAACTTCTGGTAACCCACTGTGAATGGTTGCCAATCCATCTGGAACACGTCTAGGATTTTTGAACGTGTATGGGCATCGATGAGGAGACTGTTTGGAGCCTCCGTTCAATTGAATACTGTTGTGATGTGTTTTTCAAGAGCATATTTGAAGTTTGGATGCTCAGAGCCTCTGTTCATGTTATCAGATGTGTCTCAGAGAGACCACTGGTTTCTGGAACTATGTTTATTAGCATTATTTGCGTGTTTCATTATTGTCTTCTTGCCCCTTTCGTTTGTATCCACAATATCACCTGCCTCGCTTTGACCTGCGAAATAGGGTTAAAATACCCACTAGTCCAAAGTCAACAATTAAAGATCAGAAGCTGTACAACTGTTTTCAGGAAAATTCCGGGAATCGACCGCTGGACTGGAAGAAGCACTCCGCTAACATTGCAGACACCGCCTCCAGCTGGCTCCTAGTAACTTCGGTCGATTATCTTCACAACAACAAAACAAGAATACAGTTTAAGCCAATAGGAAGAGAATCCCAAACAACCACCACACTAAAATTTCCAAGGAAGAAAATTGAATTTATTTGTTTCAGTTAATACTTGACAAGTGCATCGCTTTTATCCAGTACCACCTCCAGCTAAGGCTCCATAGACTGCTCTCAGACCACTTGCTACTGAGCTAATCCACGCACACTAAACTGAATAATTCGCCAAGATGAACAGGAAAGTGCCTGTGTACAGTTCTATACCCATAGACAGGAACGTACTATCATATGATTTGTAGGCTTCCGAAATATAAGCTTTCTACTCTTACCGTAGCGAAAAAGCAACTGTTTCACGAAGCGGCATTAACTCCCGACTTGCGGAGTAATAAACACATTGAAACACAAACTCCCCCCCCTCCCAAAAAAAGGTCCATGACTTGCCATCTTGCGTGCTCCAAACCGCCCAACAAAATTACGTAACAGTTAGCTCTTTCATTCAATCAGAATCAAGAGCAGAATGCGGGCATTTTTAGTGACCATTTGCAGCCACCATTAATAGCGCTTCTGTAACGTGCGGTCTTGTGCCACGATTTTCAGAAGTTTCTCTTCAAAAGGTGATGGAAGACGTCGAGAAAATTACACTACATCTATAACCACAAAAATACTTCACAGGTCACTGTACATTACATCGCGGTGGGTATATCGTACGAATATTAGCAGTTTTGTTTTCTATTCCACTCGCATATTCACCGAGGGAGAAATGACCGTTTATATGATTTCGTGCGCGCCCTAATCTCTATCTTTTCCTCTTGATGTCAACGGCAGATATTCGTCGGATGCATCATAGTGGTCACACGGTCATCTTTGAATACAGATTCTCCATATTTGCGCAACAGAGTTCTGCAAGAACTACGTCACCTTCTTCCAAGGATTGCCTTTTAAGTTCCCCGAGCATTTCTGTTACACTTTCATATCGGCTATACCAACCTGTTACGATCCCAGCAGAGCACCTATAAATTCCTTCGATGTCTGTTCTCATGCCTACTTCACAAAAAACTCCAAACACTAAAAAAATATTGCGGCATTGATTGCTCCAGCGTCTTACATGTGATTTACTTTACAGATACAGTTTCTAGAATGCTTCAAAAAATCAGATCCTTCCATTAGCATTCCGTAATTCTGATTTTAAGCGGTAGTCTAATTTTTTATCGCTTCTTAGTATTACTCTTAATACTTATGTGGTGTGACGCGCTCAAGATGTTCATCACCAATTTTTAATCAGACAGTATAAGGTCCTTTGCTTTGGTTATAAGTATAAGCTCACATTTATCAATAGTTTAAGAGAACGGCCATTACACCAAGTGAAATTTTTGTCCAAGTACTTCTACAATTCCTTACGATCCTCCAATGATGTCACTTTCCTGTAGATAACAGTATCGTCGGCTAACAGTCTTGTAATGCTGCGGATGCTATCTGATAAATCTTTTGTATACACACATCAACAAAAGTGTTGCTTCACTCCGGTATGACGTGCAGGTGTGTTGCTGTTATGACTGTTCCTGTACCGATCGGAAGGTGGTCCCAAACGTTGTTTGTAAACATACACATAGTTACCACGATCGCTGTCTACGGGTAGAACACCGCACCCTAATGGACTGCAGCATTTCAGTTAAAAGTAAAGCAGGGCCGAATTAGATACGCCTGTGGATCAGTAGAGTCAACGTCCATCGTGACATGAAGAATAATGGCGACCAATGATCGGGTCCGCATCATCATGTTACACGTTTTACAAGGCTTGTCAACAAGGAAAGTTGCTCGACCTGTGCACCGGTAAACTTTCGAGTCAAAGGAACCGTGGGCTAAATGCTCCAGAGCTGAATTCGGCGTCAGAAGAGGCTACAGGACGTCATGTTTTGCATCATACTGTTAGGAGACTATTGCATGAAGCGAATGTCCATTGCCGATCACCATGGTGAGCGTAACGTCGTATTCCACAATACCATGGTTTCCGTTACAGATGAGCAAGAAATCGTGCAGAACGGACTCCCAAGGATTGACATAGGGTGTTGTTTGCGGACTATACTCATAAGCGCAGAAGACATGTTTGGAGAGAACCCTGTAAAATCGAACACCTCCAACATTGCACTGCATATGTGCAACAAGGCGATGGTGGACTGAAGTTCTGGGGTGGCATTACATGGGGCCACCGTACACCTCTCGTGGTTGCTGAGGGCACAGGGACGAGATTTCGCAACCAATAGTAGGACCGTATCGCCAACTTTCAGGAGACGGTTTCACCTTGATGGACTATAACTCGCATGCTCATGAATCCGTTATCGCGGACAGTTTCATTCACCATGTTAGGATCACCAGGATCGAGTGGTCTCTCTGTTTCCCAGACATGAACCAAATCGAACAAATGTGTGATCGATTGCAAAGAACTGCTTTTGAAAATCGAAAACGACCAACTACTCTGTGCGACTTTCGGCGAGTTTCCATTGAAGAGTGGACAAAATTTGGACCCAGGAGGGGTTGATCAGCTTGTCGATTGTATTTCACGACGAATGCAAACCTGGATCCGAGCAGGGGGATCTTTCACTACGTTCTTACGTTGCTCAGGAGCGCTGTGAAAAACTCCCCATAGGAAACAGACGATTTCGTAGATGTAAACGTTTGTTTTGTTGATTTGGCGATTTCGACAGATTGCTAATGAAGATACTTATATAGAAATGTGCCTCAAAGGCACTTTTTGTTTCGTGTGCCATGAATTCCGAAATAAAGGGTTGATGCAAAACTTTTGTTGAAGTGTGTATACTGCGAGCTTTAGAGTCCTCTTATGCTTCCTTGTTGCACATCTGATGTTACCTTCGTTTCTGTGGAACATTCGCCGCTAAGTGTAATGTGCTGGATTCTGTTGGTCAAACCTTCCTCTAAGCAGTCGCATATTTGCGAAGATACTCAGATGACTGAAGGTTGGTTAGTAGTACGCGTTGTGGTCCAGTGTCGGAAGCGTTTGGGAAATCGAGGAAGACGGGATCCGCCTGTTCACCTGCATCTATTGTTTACAAAATGTCGGGTATGAAGAAAGCAAGTTTTGTTTCATTTCTTTTTCTCGCCATGAAACACTATGTTGCAACATGTCTCACACTGAGCTCTACTGGCATGTAAATGGTTTTTGGTATATTTGTAAATTTTTAGTAAGGGTCTATGGGACCAAACTGCTGGGGTCATCAGTCCCTTGGCTTACACACTAATTGAACTAACTTAAACTAACTTACACTAAGGTCAACACACATACACACACACACACACACACACACACACACACACACACACACACACACACACACACACACCCATGCCCGAGGGAGGACTCGAACCTCCGACGGAGGGAGCCGTGCGAACCGTGACAAGGCGCCCAAGGCCGCACGGCTACCTCTCGCCGCTGTAAGTGGTTATTAATGGGTGAATGGTTATCTGGAAAGCGATTTGCAAACAGAAACTGGGGAGAAGTTAGTCACTATGGAACACTGCAGTCTACTGTAGGTTTCGTGTGTCATAAAATTTTGTTGAATCGCCACCCAGTTTAATTAAAATTGAGAAAATTTGATATGAGGTGAATTAATCACTGAATTAGTAAGCATAATTAACATGTTAGTATTAATAAAAAGATCCAAGTGAATATATAGAATGAAGACATGGGAACAATTTAAACACAAACAATAAATCAGATAATTCAGAGGAAGTAGAAGCTTAAGCCTCAACAAAAAAGAAAAAAAAAGATAATGAAAAGTCTACAAGTATAAGTCGTACATTCTGCGCTTCAGAAACGCCAGGTAATCTTACAAAAGAGGAGGGGTTTGTCTGAGAAACAGTCATCACAGTTTAACATAGTTAATTAAAATAAAACATCATATTAACAATTCACAAAGTAATTCTAAACTATCATCTGGTGTTGCCGGTTATTTAATTAATTAACTCGCTTATAATATTGAGTGCTGAGGTACATTGCGGTGATAATCAGAAGGAAATCTAAGGCGCTCATGGGAAAAGTTCACAGAAACTTACACTAATCACACACACAAAAACAGAGATAAAAAGAATTTGGACCATCACAATAAGTTAAAGACTCAGAAGTTCATCCCTGTCGCTATGATTGGATTATTGTGAACACTAATGCTGTGGAATACTTTCCGACAAAGATATTTATCCGGATCACCACGAACATGGAACTAAGCTACACTGTCGTGAAACACCCACAAACGCCGTGAATATTCATGAACAAAGGAAAATTACTAAGACTCGACAAAACTTGAAGAACACACCGTATAGACACAAACATCAAAAGAACATCACGCGGAATTAAGAATAATACTTATTCAAGATGGTACTGAAATTACACACGGTGAAATCACCACCACGTGGCATGAAAAATGCTACACAATCTTAAAATTGAAACGAAATCACACGCACGCACACACACACACACACACACACACACACACACACACACACACACACACACACACGAAAAACGTTCACATTTACATTCCATTTACAAGAGATGTCAGGTAATTGAATTTGAAACATGTGCTGGAGTAACGAACTTCCTACACCACTACACTGGCTATACAAAGCAAGGACCGGAAAATCTTACTAAATACAGAAAACATACTCGTAATTACCCTCTGAAAGATATAAGGATTCGACTTCCGAACTTTAAAATTGACTAGCAAATGAAACATGTACATCAGAATAGCTACACATCATCACACATTAACACACTCACCAACGCCAAGTTGCTCTTGAGAGTACAGTCTTCATTCACCGAAGGTCCCGTCCCGAGTGCCGAGAGCACGTTCTCCCTTCAACGAACTTCCCCGAGTTAGCCGGAAGAGACTAGAGGGGTCCTTTCCGCCACCAACTTAACTATTGTCAAATGACTACCAAAAGAGCACAAATCTCTTTGCTTTAACTGAGAAAGCTACGTTGGCTACACTGTTGCTACCGCAGCGGACAGCCAGTTATTGTATTGTAATTCTTCATGCTTCTGGGACAGTGTCATTAAAGAAGCCATTGAGATTAAGGTCACAGATAATCTAATCAACCGTGACTCTGGATACCAAATCAGCACTGCCTGGAATCCAGCGCTTGAGCTTGTGAAAACTCAACGCAGGACACTCCGGGATTCTACAAGAAATAGAAGTGGAGACCGAGAGAACAGCCGGGAGACAAGGTGTCGGACATTAGAGACCAGATCTGACACACCCCAGATCATGAACTCGACTTCAGAAGACGGCCAGGCCGGGTGCGGACGGCGGAGCGAACACCGGCGACCAGAGAGGGACAATGCAGCCGCGTCTGGCGGGCGCGGACCTCAGAAGGAACACACGACTCGGCGCGGACCGATTAGGGAGCGCCCAGCACGAAACAGAAGTGGAAATCATAGTAACAGTCAGGAGATAGAGTACCCAACATCTCAAATCGGGTCTGACACATCTCAGATGACAACCACATCCGTTGAGGACGGCCAGAACGGGCGCCGACGGCAGTCAGAACATCCGCGACTGGAGCGGTCCATTGAAGCCGAGTATGAACGCAGACCACAGAGGGAACACTCGACTCGGCGCGAACCGATTAGGGAACGCCCAGCTCCTCCCAGGCATAAATACTGGACTTGCCCCTCCCACCAGCACCGCCCCGTGACAACGGCGACTCATCAGAATCGCCTGACGGAAGTTACAGACCACACTCCCCTCCCAGTGCGACCTCGTCGGGACGAAGCAGCCCCAACAATTACTCTGAGCCCCTCAGCAACTTCCATGTCACAACGTATGTCATTACGCGGCTTCCGGCGGAATGCACGCAACCAGATCTAGCTTCCCTCTTACGCAGGTTTCTCAGGCAGGAGATCAAAGACAATATTAAACAGCTTACCGTAACCAGGGACCACAGAACCAAGGCCTTCCTAGACATTAAAATGAAGAATATAGAGAGAGTCAGGCTACCCAGAGGCAGAAGTGCGACCACAAAAACCCCGCGACGGAAGGGGTACAGTCAGACGCAAATCAGAACCATCCCTAAGTGTCGTCCTCAAAAAAATCCCGGTAAACACCAAAGATGACTCAGTCATCCAACAACTCCGCGATCAGGGCTTGAAAGTAAAGACTGCGTGGAGAATCACCTCAAAGGCAAATAACGCCCCAACTGAAAAATACAGGGTCATCACGCACGACCCGCAAACAGTGGACAAAATGCTGGCGAAAGGCGCGGTGATAGATTACAAAAGAAGAGCCGCAGAACCCCCACATGACCCCCCTCCACAACCGGCACAGTGCGGGAAGTGCCTCACATTCAGCCACACAACAGCCAAATGCACTGAACAAGTGAAATGCGCGCGATGTGCAGGCGCCCACAGCCTCTCCCAGTGCAAACAAATGGAGAGGCAACAGTGCTCCAACTGCGGCGGAGAACACTCGGCACTGTCCTACAAGTGCCCCCAGCGCCCAAAAAAGGCCTCCAGCAGTGAAACCACGGCCCCCATCAAAACAATTGATGGCCCAGCGCCCCTCCCAGCAGAAGAAATCTTTCCAGAAGAGGCAGTACTGAAGGACGACCTCATCAGACTCCTCACAACGGTCTTGCTGGATTTATTTCAAGACCGCCGTGAAGAAGTAAAAAGATCCATAGACAGAGCCTCCAAGCAAATCCTCCAGAAGGGCATGTTCGCCACACAAGCGAGAAACTCACTCCACATAACAATAACAGACCGCTGGGACCCAGAACTGCAAACACAGTGGCACCCACAACACGACCACACACCACGACCCCGCTCACCCTCTCCCACACCACCGCAAGACCCACGACACCACAACCAGCGCGTAATACAAACACACACAAGGAAGTAGGAAAGTACACCCCACCCACCCGCCCACCTTACCCCCCTCCCTTAACATGGACGAAGCCAGTGAAGTAAATCACCTGAACCTTCTTTTCGCAAACACGAAAGGAATTAAAACCAAACGCCCCATACTAATGCACATGCTCCACCAAGAAAACATACACGTCGCTGCTTTCGCCGAAACATGGCTCAAAGACGGAACCAAATGCGATCTCCCAAAATATAATACATACAGGAAAGACAGGCAGGACGGCAGAGGAGGGGTGGCTATCTACGTCAGCAACACTATTGCGGCGAAAGAGGTCACCCTCCCTGCTGCTTTTGACAACACGGAAGCCATCGCGGTTGAGATAAAAGACAACAACAGGCGAACACTCAAAATAGCGTGCATGTATAACCCCCCAGGGACTGCGCTACAGGTCCAGTTCATCCAGTACTTTACTTCACTTCCTCGATCTATCTTAGTAGGAGACTTTAATGCCAGACACCACAGACTTGGCGACAGAGTAGACAATGGAAACGGGCGCAGACCTTTGACCTCCTGACCACAGACCCGACCCTTCGACTTCCACTAGATGAACCTACCTTCATAGGACACCGGGGTATCTCAGCCCCAGACCACATCCTACACAGCCCCGACTTACACAACTCACTCCACCTACCCCGAATCGGAGACTCCATTACCAGCGACCACCTACCCATCCTCTTTTCCACATCCGCCAACCTCCCCCCTCCACCCCATCCCCACAGAAGAACAATAAGCCAGTACAATAGAGCAGACTGGGAAAAATACCAGGACACTATCAACCGTGAGCTACCCATTCCTATAACAATCACTGACGAAGACGACTTACATCTGGTCACCAACAAACTTGAAACGGCTATCACCAAAGCGGTCCAGGAAGCAATCCCCACCAAAGTAGTAGAAAACTGGAAACCCACCATCCCAGAAGCAGCACTAGAACTAATACGACAGAAAAAACGACTACAGAGACAGATGAGACGAGACGACAATCCAGACCTAAAAAGACAATGGAACAGAATAAACGCTAGAATCAAAAGACTAATATCTCAACACAGACAACGACAATGGGACGACACATGCAGCAAACTGGACTACAGGAGTGGGGGCAAGTTCTGTAAGAGTTTCAAAACACTCACAGGGCAACGCCAAACACACGCCAACACCCTGACAGTAAACAATGAACCTTCAACAGCCCCCTCGAGCAAGCAACAGCCTTTAAAGAAACACTACAAGACGTATACTCATTCCCGAACGACAACAGATTTGATGACATATTCAGACGACATGTAGACATACAACTAGGAACTCTGATAAACGCCCCAACAACTGAAACCGAAGAACAGCAGGCCCTCACCAAAGACATCACAGACATAGAAATAGAAAACGCAATCTTCTCAGGACGCAACTCCGCCCCAGGACAGAATGAAATCACCTACAAAAAGCCCCCCTCCACGTCATAATTCCCATCCTATCCCTTATCTTTAATTATTGCCTACACAATGAGACAATACCAACAAACTGGAAGACAAGCAAGACTATCATGATACCTAAACCTGACAAACCTAGGACAGACCCAAAATCATACAGACCGATATCCTTACTGGACGTGATAGGGAAAACATACGAACGAATAATAACGGACCGCATAAGGACTTATGTCGAGACGAAAAACCTACTCCCCCTCACACAAGCAGGATTCAGACACAACCACTCGACCAATGACCCCCTCCTTAAACTGACAGACAGCATCACCAAAGGGTTCAACCAGGGACATTGTACACTCGCAGTGTTCCTGGACATAGAACGGGCCTTCGACAAACTATGGCACCAGGGCCTGCTGTTCAAACTAATCAGCACCGGCATCCCATCCAAAGTAGTCAGGATAATCCAAACATATATCACCAACCGGACCTGCAGGGTGCACGTCGCCAATCAGGTATCAGAAGCCTTTACCCCACAAGCTGGCGTCCCCCAAGGTGGCATCTTGTCCCCACTACTGTACACACTTTACACTGCTGACATACCTACCGTAACGACTCCCCACGAAGAAATGGGACTATACGCAGACGACACGGCTTACTGGTGTACGGAACTACGCACAACGACACTGCAACGAAAAACGACCACATACCTCCACCGCCTAGAAACCTGGATGGCAAAATGGAGGATACGACCTAACCCAACCAAGACACAGACAGTCCTCTTCAGACACAGACACTTAACAAAAAAGAAACAACAGAACGAACATGACATCTGACTAACCCTCTGGAACAGCCCCCTACAACTAAACGACACAGCTAGATACCTCGGAGTATACCTAGACAAACATCTCAACTGGAAAACCCACCTGACGTACTTCCTTAACAAAACCCGACTCAGACAAAACCTAATACGACAAGTGCAAGGACGCTTCCATGGCTGCAACACTCAAACGGCACTACATACCTACAAAACCTTCATTCGTCCAATTCTAGAGTATGCTGCAGCCCCCCTGGGAGGAATACATGCACCGGTTGCAAAAAGACCGTACAGCACAGAACGCAGACTAACACGAAGTATCGCAAGGCTGCCGTATCTGACACCAAGCAATGAAGTATATGAGACAACCAGAATGGAACCACTACAAACCAGATTAGCCAAAATGAGAGCCAGATACGGAAATCATATCCTAAACAAAATACCGGACATGGAGGACCCAATCACAGTCAACCACAGAACAAAAAGGAAACCTAAATTCAAATACACAACACCCACCCACACAATCGCCCACAACACAGCTAAGACGTACCCCGGTCTCGCCCCAATCCTAGCACCACTAACAGCAAACACCACCATCCCCCCACACCTAGACGAAAGGACTCAAGCATAAAACACAAACACCACTAAACACACAAGAACATGGCCCACAAAGAACCACCAAAATACATCTAACCCAACTCCCTCTACTCCCCCTCCCTCGCTCTGTACACTAAATAAGAAATACAAAACAAATGCATATGTATAGTAGAATAAGCAGTTGCCCATATTATAAGATATCTGTAATTATAAACTATTAACGACAAAGAATAAATGAATTGCAAAATCAACTGAAGAAAAACGAAACGGTAATGTAATACTAACCAAATTGTTAAAATACCACTGAAATTGCTAAAATATCATTGTAGTTGTCCAAATCTCATTGTATTTGTTAAAATATCACTAAAACTGCTAAAATATCATTGAAATTTTAAAATCCCATTGTAAATGTTAAAATATCTAAAGATCTTTGTAATTGTTAATGACCAAAAGGAAACTTGCACTATGTAGCAAGACAAATGTAAAAATTGTTTAAAAATAAAATGTACAAACCCATGGCTGAAAAGGGCAAATAGCAAGCCCTAAAACAGCCCGCTCTGTCCCCTCTGGGCAGAGAATGAAAAGTGCAAAAAAAAAAAAAAAAAAAAAACGAAAAAAAAAGACCCAAGGACCAGTCTGAGGTAGCAACTGAAGAAGACAGCGAGGTACGCTGTTGAAATATCGTGCGAGAACGACACGAACATCCGGCTGGATTCCCGAATATCCAAGATGTCAGATACTGTATTGCTACCATATAATAGACAATTTCAGCATAACACTAACTCGCTCATTCATGCAGAGGATAAAGAGAGAAAGGAAATTTGGGAGCACAAGATGTGGGTAATGTACGTAGGATTAAGTGATTACTGGGAAAACAGGTACTTAAGTTTAATTGTGTACCAGTAAGTGGGGACAAACACGAAGTACAAAAGTAAATTACAGATGACTGAGCGTGGCAGCACAAGTTGAATGGTGTGAAACGAATGTGAGAGAGACGCTTGGCGTGTTGCAGGTGCACCGCTCGGTGCGCGCGGTGCGCGTCACAGACACGAGCGACGTGCTCAAGCAGAGCGCTCGTCAGCCCGACGGCCGGCTCGTCACCGAGACGAGGGAGACGCGCGAGCGGGAGGAGGTGCGCGACGACGAAGCGCCGGACCCCGGTCACACCGGCGGCGAGGAGGAGAAGGAGGTGCGCCACGAGAGCTGCCAGAGGCACGCCAGGCTCAAGGACGAGCACGTCGTCGAGTACCTCGCCGACGGAGTCAAGGTCAGTGCACCCCGTACTGCGCGCGCACCGTAGCTCGGCACTGCGGGTGGGGGATGCCGGGAGCGCAGGAAGAACCAATGCCGTCACTCCCAGCGGCTCCTACGCGAAATTCCAGCATACAGTGCTCATATTGTTCTCACTATCTTATAACAGTACGTTTATCTTATAACAGTACTTTTCATTGTTATCATGCTAATCTTTACTTCAGGGTAAAATACACGTCATTGACACATGTTAAATTTATATAATAATGGGCAGGGGCACTATGAATGTAGTGCGGGACAATAATTTGGGAATGTGGGTCTCACGGGGGGGGGGGGGGGGGCGTGCCAGAGATAAGTCCCTGCAGTCGCACTATCCTCTGTGTCCACGGTGGCTCAGATGGATAGAGCAGGGGTCTACAAACTTTTTAGTCCGCAGGCCGCATTGACTCACGAAGTCATAAGGGCCAAGATATACCTAGTGGGATTAAAGCACCCTAGCACTCCATGATCACCGTAATGTAAGGCTAAAGGAAAGATGAAATCGCAAAAATCTAAGGTTGAGGGAATAGCTAGTACTGAAACGAACTACGATTTTTATTTAATTACATAATTTTGATTGGTGGACGTACCTGACCGAAATTCTGGCGTATTTTATTCTGGCGAATTTCACCGACAAAAAAGTATGTCACTGCACATTCTTCACGAAAGCGTCCTCCAAAGTTAACGGAATCTCAAAATCATTGTTAGCAACACTATTACTGCAAGACGTAACAGAGGTGGAGTATGTCAACGCATTGTTATTTCAAGCGTCGCAACAATAAGTTTAGTTATGTAGTCTTGTAGCGAGTAGCAAAGCCAATGTCGCAGTGTATTGGTCGCGATAGGCCTCGAAACTCAACTGTTGGCAGTATAGGTACCACCTCAAATATTTGGCGAGCCGGATACCGGGGGTGTCCGGCCAGCGAACGCGGGCCGGTTTGCCGGCTCTCGCGGTTTCGGCCCGCGGGCCGTAGTTTGGAGACCCCTGGGATAGAGCGTCTGCCATATAAGCAGGAGATCAGCCGGCACGGTAGCTCAGCGTGTTCGGTCAGAGGGTTAGCTGCCCTCTGTAATAAAAAAAAACTGAGTTAACCGATCAACGACGAACTTAAACGGGTGTCTTATGACGTCCGCAGATGCAACGAACTAAAGCGAACAAAATGAGGTTAAAAAAAAAAAGATGGATAGAGCGTCTGCCATATAAGCAGGAGATCCCGGGTTCGAGTCCCGGTTGGGGCACACATTTTCAACTGTCCCTGTTGACTTATATCAACGCCTGTATGCAGCTAGGGGTGTTCATTTCATTTTAATTACATGTTAAATTCACATAACAAAAAATTTCTGTTCCAAAAATTTAATGCTACGCGTCGCTATTGAATTTATTATTGGTTCCTAAAAGACACACGGTTACGTGCAGTAAACTGACTTCGAATTTCTTACTCATCGATGACTAGTACTTCTTTTTTTATTATTTTCATTCTCTAGGTGGAGACGGTTGTGTGAGTAGTGAACCACGTAGAGTAAGGGAATTATCAGCCATATGAGCGAAAACATTACGACCACTGCCCACTGCGATATTAAATGCTGCATGGTGGCCTTGTGGACACGATACCCGATAAGAAAAGTATGTAGCCGCTGCAGAGACGAGCGAAGAATCATTCTAGAGATTACATGGGCCGCCGAAAATGGGAAATCCGCTGACAAGCGACTTTGACAAACGGTAGACTGTTATGTCACGGCGCCTGGGAATGAGCATCTCGGAAACAGCGAAAGTGGTCGGCTGTCTGCTTGCTACTGTCGTGAGAATGTATGAAAAGTGGTCGAAAGACGGTGAAGCCACTAGGTAGTGGCGAAGTGTTGGACATGCAAGCCTCGTCACAGAATGCGGAGGTCGGAGACTGGCCTGCTCTGTAAAGCACAGCTGAACTGATGACGTGCAGGCACGTGTTTCGGAGCACACCATTCAGCGCACGTGACTGAAAACGGGTCTCTGCATCGGAAGACCTCTCCAAAGCAACGACAGCAGTTAAGATTGTATTGGGCACGGGATCATCTAAATTGGTTTCTCAGTCGGTGGAAACATGTCGGCTGCTGCGGTGAATCTTGTTTCTTCTTACACCAGGTCAATCGTCATGTCTGGGAACACCGTCTTTCAGGAGAGTGGCTGCTCGAAACGTGCACCGCGGTATGGACACAGGACGGTGGGGGCAGTAGTGTGATATGGGGGACATTCACCTGGTTGTCCATGGTATCTGTGGTGCTAACCGAAAGCCTCATCACAGCTGTACACTACTTCAACATTACTGTGGACCGCCTGCGTACCCTCATGTTTGACGTCTTACCAGCCGGCAACACCTTCTCACAACCTCAGAATCGTGCTACAGTGGTTTGAGGAGATAGTGATCTCACGTTTATACGTGGAACACCGAATTTTCCTGATCGGAACCGACGCTGTCTGGTGCCATCTCTCTGCCTACAAACCACCGGCCTGTAACTTACGGGAGTTCTGTGACCTGTACGTAGACACCTAGCACCACGCACCATCGTAAACCTACCAAGGAGTTACTGAATCCATGCCACGCAGAATCGGTGCTGTATTGGATTCCGTACGTGGACCATTAGGCTATTAAGGTGATGATCGCATTTTTTTTTCCCACCCACTCATAGGCACCGATTTACGAACATCTTGAAACTTTTCCATACTAGCGGAAGACCTTTATCGACGACTGAGAATGCCTTACTCCCGAGCTGATGTACTTATTACTCTTTCATCACCGTCCCCACTCCACAAGGCTCACAACTCATCTCAAACACCCGCCAGTGCTGTCGGCCTTCTCGACTTCACGAACTGCACGTTGTTCTTCGAAATTGTTTCAAAATACAGGCGTGCGGCCTCTCACACTTCGGTGCATAATACAGACACATATGTTGACTATTTTCTGCTGCCACTAATAGCATTCCTTTGCATAATACTGCTTCCTGGCAGGACACACAGAATTTCATTTCCAGCAAGTGCTGGGGAAACACTGGTCTTTGAGCCAGCGTAGTATTTGGCGTCCACAAAGCGCAGAGGATGTGTGGCCGGGAGCGGCCAGGAACAACATCAGTTTTTTTTGACATGTTCTGCGTGTTCTAGGATACATTACTGGCCATTAAAATTGCTACACCGCTAAGATGACGTGCTACAGACGCGAAATTAAAACCGACAGGACGAAGATGCTGTGATACCCAAATGATTACCTTTTCAGAGCATTCAGACAAGGTTGGCGCCGGTGGCGACACCTACAACGTGCTGACATCAGGAAAGTTTCCTACCGATTTCTCATACACAAACAGCAGTTGACCGCCGTTGCCTGGTGAAACGCTGTTGTGATGCCTCGTGCAAGGAACAGAAATGAGTACCATCACGTTTCCGACTTTGACAAAGGTCGAATCGTAGCCTATCGCGATTGCGGTTAATCGTATCGCGACTTTGCTGCTCGCTTTGGTCGAGATCCAATGACTGTTAGCAGAATATGGAATCGGTGGGTTCAGGAGGGTAACACGGAACGCCGTGCTGGATCCCAACGGCCTCGTATCACTATCAGTCGAGATGACGGGTATATTATCCGCATGGCTGTAGCGGATCGTGTAACCACGTCTCGATCCCTGAGTCAACATCTGCACGAACAGTTCGACGTCGTTTGCAGCAGCACGGACAATCAGCTCGGAGATCGTGGCTGCGGTTACCCTTGACGCTGCATCACAGACGAGCGCCTGCGATGGTGTACTCAACGACGAACCTCGGTGCACGAATGGCAAAACGTCATTTTTTCGGATGTATCCAAGTTCTGTTTACAGCATCATGATGGTGGCATCCGTGTTTGACGACATCGCGGTGAACGCACACTGTAAACGTGTATTCATCATCGGCATACTGGCGTATCATCCGGCGTGATGGTATGGGGTGCCATTGGTTACACATCTCGGTCACCTCTCGTTCGCATTGACGGCACTTTGAACAGTGGACGTTACATTTCAGATGAGTTACGACCCGTGGCTCTATCCTTCATTCGACCCCTGCGAAACCCTACATTTCAGCAGGATAATGCACGACCGCATGTTGCAGGTCCTTTACGGGCCTTTCTGGATACAGAAAATGTTCGACTGCTGCCCTGGCCAGCACATTCTCCAGTTCACCCGCCAATTGAAAACGTCTGTTTAATGGTGGCCTAGCAACTGGCTCGTCACAATACCCCAGTTACTACTCTTGATGGACTGTGGTATCGTGTTGAAGCTGAATGGGCAGCTGTACCTGTCACGCCATCCAAGCTCTGTTCGACTCAACGCCCAGGCGTATCAAGGCCCTTATAAAGGCCAGAGATGGTTGTTGTGGGTACTGATTTCTCAGGATCTTTGCACCCAAATTGCGTGAAAATGTACTAAAGTGAAGTTCTAGTATAATACATTTGTCCAATGAATACCCGTTTATCATCTGTATTTCTTCTTGGTGTAGCAAGTTTAATACCCAGTAGTGTATATTCATCACGGGTCTTTGCACATTGCGTCTAATCTAATCCAGTTGAATTTTTAGTAGCGACAGAAAATGGATGGGTCTAATGAGGACGAAATCAAACAGCATGACATTCTTGAGGTAACGGTCATAAATCTAAATTTTTAATACTGACATGTCCTCAGATGTAATAAACGTAGAGAGTTGAGCTGTTGTCGGCTGGGACTAACGTCTGACGTGTTTGCAGATCGGCGAGGAGATGCGGTACGTGTCCGAGGAGGCGGAGGGCTCCCGCGAGGGCGGCGCCGAGCCCGCAGACCTGGAGTGGGACAGCCTCAGCACGAGGGTGCGGCGCATGCGCAGGGCGGCCGCCCCCGCAGACCGCAAGGACGCGCTCACCAAGAGGCCGCTAGACTTCGACCAGGTAAGCGCCGTACTTTCTGTATTTTGTTGCGGCGTTTCGTTTTGAACAACCATGTAGTGGTCTCTTTTTAGATACGATATGACGCAAATAATCGTAGTGAGCGAAGTGCACATTTTTAGGGATCGTTCCTCAGTCTGTAAAAAAAAAAACGGAACACTTAAGAGGGTTGCTTTGCTGTCTGTCTGTTTGTTCGACTATTAAGAACCCATTTTCTCAGGAACAGGTAGACGTATGAAGTTAAAATTTAGGTCACATATTAAGGTCTACAGTCCCTTGGCAGCGTAAAAATTTTAAGCGTTTACGTCAATGCAGTCAAAAGATACGGTCATTTATGTCACATATTTTGGCACTCGAAGACTCGCTCATAGAAACCTGTAGGGTGCTTCCCGTTGACAAAGAATCATTACGTTTGACAAGAAGCAACCTTTCACACTACAAGTAAAGGAAAAACTCCGAAAATCGTTAATTTTTTATTATATAACACGAAAAAAATGTTTTTTGCCGTTTTTTATACATCCGTCTACCTACGCATCTTCTAAGACCCTTTTTTTCTGGAACAAAAATGGCTCAAATGACTCTGAGCACTATGGGGCTTAACATCTGAGGTCATCAGTCCCCTAGAACTTAGAACAACTTAAACCTAACTAACCTAAGGACATCACACACACCCATGCCCGAGGCAGGATTCGAACCTGCGACCGTAGCGGTCACGCGGTTCCAGACTGAAGCGCCTAGAACCGCTCGGCCAAACCTGCCGGCTTTTTGGAATAAGTTGACGTATAAAGTTTAAATTTGTGTCACATATTAAAGTTTATGGTCCCTTGGAGGCGTAAAAACTGTAAGTTTCTGCGCCAATGCAGTCAAAAGATACGGACATTTTTGTCACATATTTGGTACTCGCAGATTCACTCATCAAAACCTATAGGATAATTCCCGTTGACCTAGAATCATTAAATTCGGCTGGAAGAAAGGTTTCACAATACAGGTAAAGCAAAAACAATCTGAAACTTGTTAAATTGTAACTACATCACATAGAAAATATCTTTTGTATTTGAACATGCATTACATTCATCATCCGTCAAAAGCATAAAGACGAACATTACTGCATATACATATAAAATGAAAATTGTAGTCATATTTTAGCGAGTAAATAAAAAATGTTTCATTAAATCTTCTCTCTCTGCATGTACAATTCTAAGTCCCCTGATCGCGTTTTTTTTTCTGTGTGTCCGGGCTAGTCTGTGGAACTATTGTAGAAGTTTTGATACAGTCATGGAATTCCAGGGGCCATTAGTTCCCCAGTATCGATATCGATAACAGGCAAAAATCATTGAGATTCTCGTCTCCCAGGACGGATGAACTATGTATGTACGTAATTACGATTGTACTCAACCCTTACTGCGCGAGTCTTACTTGCACTTGGCCAATTCTTTTTATGTCATCGGTCTTCTGAAATGATTTAATACAGCCTGCCACGATACCTCTACCGTACTAACGTCTTCATCTCAGAGTAGCACTTACACCCTACCTCCTGCGTTATTTGTTGGATGTATTTCAATCTCATTCTTCCCTTACTGCTTTTTATCCTGTACATCTCCCTCTAGTACAATGGACGTTATGCCCTGATGTCCCATTGTCCAGGGTCTCCTTCTTGTCAATGTTTTTCGTATAAAGGATGGCCCATAAGTCAGCTTCAAAAATACGTTAGTGCAACAATACTAAACAAATGAAAATACAAATTTATTATCAACACAGAAACATGTAGTGTTCAATGTACCTACAAAAGATGCTCATAGTGGTTTCCATTCTTTCCAAGCAAACATTGCATCTTTTCAACACTCACTCACAAATTTTAATTTCGTCGCAAATGTTTCTGGGCTGCAGGTTTTTAAATTAATATTGGTTTGTTTACTTTTAAATGTCAAAATCACCAATAATTTCAGAAAAAAACATCATTTTTGTGTACTCTAGACTGATAAATCCACGCGTGTGATTTCTGGGGATCGTGAAGGCCAATCAGTAGTACATCATCTGCCAATACATTCACCGAAGTTTTCATTCGGAAAGTCTCTAACAACAACTCTATAATGCGGGAGAGCTCCTTCTTGTTGCCGTATCTGCTTTTCCTTAACTGGCTACAAATTTTCAGAAAGTGAACATTTTATTGTTCTAATAACAATTCTTGAAGAATATCTAGGTAATTTACAGATCTGGCACTTCTGATTAAAAAAAAAAATGGGCTAGACTATCCCATCGCTGAAAATCTCTGCCCATACACCTACGCCGCGAGAATTTAACTCTGTCTCCATCGCCACATGAGGTTTCGTAGAATCCCAGTAAACTGCCTGTTCACTCTGCCAATCACCTTAAAAGCCGCTTAGTCGCTCCAAAGAACGATTTCGTAAGATTTGGTGTTGAGGTCTTGTCCGATTGTGTACAACTCACAGAATTCCATACACCTCTCCAGATCATCTTCATATAGGATTCGAAATAAAGTAGACCTATACAGTCTCAATTTCAGGTTTTTTTGAAACCTTCCTAGGCTTGTTCTTGATAATCCATATTCCTTGGGCACTTTTCTTTGAGATTTATAACGTTGCGCGCCAACATAAAAATTCTCTTCTTTATGTGCAGACTTTAATTTGCGATTCCTTTGTCGAGATGGAGGTTGGATGTTGGAGGACATTCCGCAAACAAATCACAAACGTCACTAAATATGACCGTGTTTTCAAAACAGATACACGCTTTCTTGTAGTTAACTTTCTATTCATTGTTTCTCACATAACAATAAACAACAAAACTTCAAACTGCTAGTGTCAACTGACTTATGGTACTAAACGCTAGTTACGTTCACAACTGGCTGCTACTATTCTTGGCAGAATGAAGCTTAAGGATTGCTAGTGGCAAGTGACTTATGGGCCACACTACACTTCTTTCCTCGCCGATTCTGCAGAGAACTATCTCATTCCTTATCTTGTCAGTCCACCTGATTTTCAACATTCTTCTGTAGCACCATATCTCAAACGCATCGATTTTCCTCTTTTCCAGTTTTCCTACAACCTATGATTCACGTTTATACAACGCTTTCCTCGAAGTGTAATTTCTCAAAAATGTTTTCTCAAATTAAGAGCACGGCTCCCGATGTCGGAGGTTTGAGTCCTCCCTCGGGCATGGGTGTGTGTGTTGTCCTTAGCGTAAGTTAGTTTAAGTTAGAATAAGTAGTGTGTAAGCTTAGGGACCGATGAGATCAGCAGTGTGGTCGCATAAGACCTTACAACAAAAAATTCAAATTAAGACCGTTGTTTGATATTAGTTGACTTTTTTGACCAAGAATGGCATGTTTGTCTGTGTTAGTTTGCCTCTTATGTCCTCCTTGCTTCCAAGGTAGCAGAATTCTTTCACTTCGTCAACTATGTGGTTCCCAGTTTTTATATTGAGTTTGTTCCTGATTTCGTTTCTGCTACTCTTTCTGCTCTTCTTTCGATTCATTCTCGTGCTACAGTGTATGTTCATTCAGGGGCCATTCCGTTCAACTTATCCTGCAATTCTACCTCATTTTCACTGGCCATAGTAGTGTCACTAGCGAAACTTATCACTGATATCCTTCCACCCTGAATTTTAATTCCGCTCCTGAATATTTATGTTCGTCATTGCTTCTTCGATATTTAGACGGGAAAGTAGGAACAAAAGACCTACATTCCTTTCGTACATTCTTTTTAATCTGAGTACTTCGTTTTTGGTCTTCCATTTTTTCCTCTTTAGTCTTGTACGTATTGAATATCACGCGCCTTCCTATAGCTCATATTTATCAGCCTGAAAATTCCAAACAGCTTGCACCATTTTTCACTGTCGAACACTTCTACTATTCTGACAAATCCTGTGAAGGTTTCTTGATATTTCATAAGTCTTGGTTCAAATAACAAGTGCAAGGTCAGGACTGCCTCTCTGGTGGCTTTAGTTTTCCTAAAGCTAAACTGTTCGGCATCTAACTCATCCTCAATTTCCTTTCCATTCTTTATTGCTCTTCTCGGCAACTTCAATGCATGAGATGGATGTGCAATAGCTCTCACACTTATCTGTCCTTGTTATCTTGGAAGTGTGTGGTGATATTTTTCCGCAACTGTGATGGTATGGCTCCAGTCTCATAGGTTCTACATGCCAACTTGAATATTCGTTCGGTGGTCACTTCTCCCAATAATTTTAGAAATTAATTTTGGTTTATTTTGAAGCAAGTATGTTTAAACCTCTATTAAACTCTACAATCTCGTCATCAGACAAGTACTTCTTCCACCTATGCGTTCTCTCCTCCGCGTTTAATAGTGGGATTCCTCCTGCACTCTTAATATTGACGCCTTTGCTTTTAATTTCCAAGGAGTTTGTTTTGACTTTTCTATTGCTGAATCAGTCCTTACATCGAACAGTTCTCTTTAGATTGGGCATTGCAGTTGACTAGTGTGGTACACTTTACCTACAGAATTTGCCTGAAATATTTTTGCGTTTACAATTATGATCTACACTCATGTTCGTAAATTAAGGATAATTGCAGAATGTGGTACCACACAACGTGGCACTACACAAAACTGGCGCTAATAGCAGAGGCACATAGGGAACACACACGGCACAGATCTGTAAGTTAACTGTATTGGTGATAAGTTGAGAAAACCGTCCCCAAACATATGTGCTACAAAACGCCACTATTTCCTGCGCATGTACCCAGACATCCATTTGGGATCTGATCGCCATGCAAACGTACACAGGCCGCACAACAGGTTGGCATACTCTGGATCAGGTGGTGGAGCAGCTGCTGGGGTATAGCCTCCCATTCTTGCACCAGTGTCTGTCGGAGCTCCTGAAGTGTCCTAGGGGTTTGAAGACGTGCAGCGATACGTTGACCGAGAGCATCCCAGACGTGCTCGGTGGGGTTTAGGTCTGGAGAACAGGCAGGCCACTCCATTCGCCTGATATCTTCTGTTTCAAGGTACTCCTCCACGATGGCAGCTCGGTGGGGCCGTGTGTTATCATCCATCAGGAGGAAGGTGGGACCCACTGCGCCCCTGAAAAGGCGGACATACTGGTGCAAAATGACGTCCCGATACACCTGACCTGTTACAGTTCCTCTGTCAAAGACAAGCAGGGGTGTACATGCACCAATCATAATCCCACCCCACACCATCAAACCACGACCTCCATACAGGTCCCTTTCAAGGACATTAAGGGGTTGGTATTTGGTTCCTGGTTCACGTCAGATGAAAACCCAGCGAGAATCAGTATTCAGACTATACCTGGACTCGTCCGTAGACATAACCTGGGACCACCGTTCCAGTGACCATGTACTGTGTTCTTGACACCAGGCCTTACGGGCTCTCCTGTGACCAGGGGTCAGTGGAATGCACCTTGCGGGTGTCCGTTCAGTCGTCTGTAGACTGTGTGTCTGGAGACAACTGTTCCAGTGGCTGCGGTAGGGTCCCAAGCAAGGCTACCTGCAGTACTCCGTGGCCATCTGCGGGCACTGATGGTGAGATGTCGGTCTTCTTGTGGTGTTGTACACTGTGGACGTCCCATACTGTAGCGCCTCGACACGTTTCCTGTCTGCTGGAATCGTTGCCATAATCTTGAGATCACACTTTGTGGCACTCTGAGGGCCCGTGCTACGACCTGCTGTGTTTGACCAGCCTCCAGTCTTCCTAGTATTCTATCCCTCATAATGTCATAAATATGTGTTCTTTGAGCCATTTTCAATACACAGTCACCATTAGCACGTCTGAAAACGTCTGCACACTTACTCGCTGCACCGTACTCTGACATGCACCAACACACCTCTGCGTATGTGGACTGCTGCCAGCGCCACCGTGCGACGACCGCAGGTCAAATGCACCGCGTGGTCATACCCCGAGGTGATATAAACCCGCAAACCGCCCATCAGAGCGTTGCTTCACCATCTATCAACATTATCCTTAATTTCTGAGCATGAGTGTGTATATATTTATTTATTTATTGATTTATTTAACCTGGCAAGATTAGGGCCATCAGGCCCTCTCTTACATCTAACTAGGCATTCTACTTATTTTACATTCATATGTTTTAGTAGGCATGTTAAACTACATCTAGTACAAAAAGTGAAATAAACAATTTGAAAGGCACACCTGGAAAAATACATACATATAGAGTTTATATTCTTAGGTCACAAGTACTGTTATAATTAGACATTATTGAAGAGACAGATTTTAGATAGGAGTGCTGGCAGCAGGGAGTATGAGGGAGACTCATGGTGAAGGGAGGAGAAGAATAGAGACATGATGAAACATAATTAAGGAAATATAAAGGAAAAGAAGATTGCGTGGCTAATAGAGATAGATGAAGAAGAAGGCATCTCAGGAGCAAGATAGGAGACGCTAGCTTTGCTATTTGACAGATGAGGGGATTGTCCTTGTACATTAATTTGGTGGAGAGCTTTGTGAGGATGATAGTAGGAAATGCTTCAACTTCTTCTTAAAAGCAGCAGGAGATCGAATTTTGCGCAAGGTAAGGGGCAGTTTGTTCCAGAGGCGGACAGCGGCAACTGAGAAGGAGTTTGCAAAAGTTTTTGTTTTGTGAGTGGGCACAGTTAGGATACCAAATATATGGTCTGCCCCTAGGGATAGATATCGTTGTATTTACATTGCAACTTTGTTGTTACTGTTAATACAGCCGCATGTATAACATATTTGTATAAAGGAAAGAAAAATTATAACAAATAGCAATATGAAGCCCCTATTGGGTCCTTCTACTTCCTTGTAAGTAAAAGTTGCTCGCTCATAATTTATGCAAGAGTACCATGTACTTTATCACCTTCAGTTGGCCTGCTCCTGTGAAAATGCGCCCGTGCTCTGCATTACTACCAAGTATGTAAACTAAGTAATTTCTCTTGTGAGGCTAATGGTGTGGACCGTCAGAACGTGTTGTGGTACAACAAAGAAGTGACTAATGAAGAAAACTATCTTATTTGTATTGTTGTGTACGGATTGTAAGGTCCTCCTCTTTTATGCTCTTTCTGTATAAAACTCTGATTCTCCTCCTAACGTGCAGTATGCATAGTGAGTGAGCTCAAAAACTTTAAACGATGGTATGATCCTGTTTTGCCAGTTTCAGGAAAGGTCTTTAACGGTAGCAGGTTAACAAAGAAGTCGACAAATACAGATAACAGATTACGTATACTTTATCAATTCAGCCTCACTTTCGTAAAGCATCCATCGTGACAGTTATTCCTTAAGGACCACGTGCCACAAACATGTTGACAGTTTCACACGTAACACAAACCATACTAAAAATTTCTAAGCAATGAACACGTCAGACCAGCGCGGTCTGCTACGAGACGCGGACAACTTCCCAGGCACGTGTCCAAACAGCGACTCTCTCACAGATAATCCTATCCAATACTCGCTGCACGCTGGCGTGCGTCAAATCAGACCCCTTGTTGAGGCCATAAAAGAACAGTAACGCAGTCATAAAGTTACAAAACCGTATATGATACAAAAAAAACGATCTAAATCTCACATATATAGGTACATCATGGAACAAACTGAACTAAAATTGGGACAAGTGAGATAAATTAATTACACAGGGTGGTCAAAACAAGGTTGGTCCGGAAAATATTTCACGCGCTTTCAGATAGGCAACCCGGACTACATCACCTGCTCTGGGAGTGCATGATGTAAGTTGGGTTCCCTGTCTTAAGGTGCATGAAATATTTTCCGGACGAGTCGTGTTTCGCCCCCGTGTATATATACCGGATAATCAAAAAGTCAGTATAAATTTGAAAACGTAATAAACCACGGAATAATGTAGATAGAGAGGTAAAAATTGACACAAGGGGTTTTATTAGACCCAAAACCGTCATCGGGCCTTTTTTCTTCGACGAAATGCGTGATTCTGGTTTTGTAACTGCTACTGTGACGGGTGAGAGGTACGCCGATATGTTACAGAATCGCATCATCCCCAGCCTGGCTGATAAACACCTGCTGCAACGTACGATGTTTATTCAGGATGGCGCTCCACCCCATATTGCTAGACGCGTCAAAGATCTCTTGCGCGCGTCGTTTGGCGATGATCGTGTGTTCAGCCGCCACTTTCGTCATGCTTGACCTCCCAGGTCCGTGCGATTGTTGGCTTTGGGATTTGCCTGAAGTCGCAAGTGTATCGTGATCGACCGACATCTCTAGGGACGCTGAGAGACAACATCCGACGCCAGTGCCTCACCATAACTCCGGACACGCTTTTCAGTGCTGTTCACAACATTATTCCTCGACTACAGCTATTGTTAAGGAATGATGGTGGAGATAGTGGCCGGCCGGAGCGGCCGTGCGGTTCTAGGCGCTACGGTCTGGAGCCGAGCGACCGCTACGATCGCAGGTTCGAATCCTGCGTCGGGCATGGTTGTGTATGATGTCCTTAGGTTTAATTAATTCTAAGTTCTAGGTGACTGATGACCTCAGAAGTTAAGTCGCATAGTGCTCAGAGCCATTTAAACCTTTTTTTTTTTTTTTTTTTTTTTTTTTTTGGAGATATTGTAAAGAATATCATCTTTGCTTTCTCCTACTTTGTTATGCTAATTATTGCTATTCTGATCAGATGAAGCGCCATCTATCGGAAATTTTTTGAACTTTTGTATTTTTTTGGTTCTAATAAAACCCCATGTCATTCCAACCATGTGTGTCAATTTGTACCTCTGTATCTACATTATTCCGTGATTTATTGAGTTTTCAAATTTATACTGACTTTTTGATCACCTGGTATATACAGGGTGTTACAAAAAGGTACGGCCAAACTTTCAGGAAACATTCCTCACACACAAAGAAAGAAAATATGTTATGTCGACATGTGTCCGGAAACGCTTACTTTCCATGTTAGAGCTCATTTTATTACTTCTCTTCAAATCACATCAATCATGGAATGGAAACACACAGCAACAGAACGTACCGGCCTGACTTCAAACACGTTTTTACAGGAAATGTTCAAAATGTCCTCCGTTAGCGAGGGTACATGCATCCACCCTCCGTCGCATGGAATCCCTGATGCGCTGATGCAGCCCTGGAGAACGACGTATTGTATCACAGCCGTCCACAATACGAGCACGAAGAGTCTCTACATTTGGTACCGGGGTTGCGTAGACAAGAGCTTTCAAATGCCCCCATAAATGAAAGTCAAGAGGGTTGAGGTCAGGAGAGCGTGGAGGCCATGGAATTGGTCCGCCTCTACCAATCCATCGGTCACCGAATCGGTTGTTGAGAAGCGTACGAACACTTCGACTGAAATGTGCAGGAGCTCCACCGTGCATGGACCACATGTTGTGTCGTACTTGTAAAGGCACATGTTCTAGCAGCACAGGTAGAGTATCCCGTATAAAATGATGGCGGTGAATCGAGGAAGTACAGTACATACTGACGAAACTAAAATGAGCTCTAACATGGAAATTAAGCGTTTCCGGACACATGTCCACTTAACATCTCTTCTTCATTTGTGTGTGAGGAATGTTTCCTGAAAGTTTGGCCGTACCTTTTTGTAACACCCTGTATATCACAAGATGTAGGTAGTAGGTAGCAGCACAGTGTGGTGACGCCTTGTGCAGGAGGAGGAGACGCGCAAGGCGGAGACGTCCAAATGGCTGGAGCACCACTTCGGCAGCGAGTCGCGCTCCTCCAAGGGCTCGCTGGACGACGAGGAGGCGGCGGCGCCGGCCACCAACACGAGCTTCATCAACGTGACGATGAAGTCGCGGCCCCTGGCGGGCCACGGCCGCAGCCGCTCCCCGGCGCAGCCCGCCCCGGGCCGCGGCTACGTCGCCACCGTCAACTCGTCGGCGCGCGTCTTCGTGTCGTCGCCGGAGCCCGAGGAGCACGCCCCCGTCGCCCCCGCCGCCGCCGCCGCCGCCGCCGCCGCCGCCTCCGTGCCGCCGCCGTCCAGCAACGGCGCCTCCGCTGGCGGCTTCTTCCGCGGCGTCAGCGAGTGGTCGGAGCGCCGCAAGGCGGCCCCGCAGCCCACCGTGGTCGTCAGCACCAGCCACGCGCCGCCCCAGAGGGTGCAGGTGCGTCTCTCTGCAATTTTCTTTCCCTTTATTGTTATTTTAAACACCTGTACATCAGGCGGGCTGGCAGCAGCATCCTATGCTGCTCTTCAGCCTCAGGATTTACAATGAAAAATAGTAAAAAGACATAGAGTGAACAGAATGGTGGGCAAAGACAGTAGACACAGAACACAAAATACACGAAGCCGTTCACACTCGACGAAAACCACACTAAAAACTGTCGGCACGACGCACAAACACTGACGATTTCGACGGGACATGTGAACGTTGGAGCGTGATGGCGAACACTAAACACAAACACAATGGCACACACACGAGAAACTGGTGGCGATGATCTCCGGCGCGCGAATGTCCACGTAGCGTGTGCGAGTCCGGGGACCTACCAAGAGGAGAAGAAGGGGGAGGGTGAGGGAGAGGGGTGAGCAAAGATGCCAATGGCAGAGGAGATGGTAGGTGGACTGGAGGAATGGGGGTAGGGGAGGCCCGGGGGAGGAGTGGGAGAAAGGGAGGAGGGGGGGAAGGGGTAGAGAAGGGAGAGAGGGTGCCCATAGGAACAAACACGGAAAGAGGGAGGGAGGATCAAAGTTGGTAGGAGGGGTAGATGGAGGGGAGGGGGAGGGGGGAGGGAGAGGGGGAGGGAGAGGGGTGAGCAAAGATGCCAATGGCAGAGGAGATGGTAGGAGGACTGGAGGAATGGGGGTAGGGGAGGCCAGGGGGAGGAGTGGGAGAAAGGGAGGAGGGAGGGAAGGGGGAGAGAAGGGAGAGAGGGTGCCCATAGGAACAAACACGGGAAGAGGGAGGGAGGATCAAAGTTGGTAGGAGGGGTAGATGAAGAGGGAGGAGGGCATCATCAGGCAGGGGGAGCCACCTTGGGAGAGGGTATGGAGAGTGGAGAGATGGAGAGCAGGTGGGACGTGGAAGTACAGGCGCGGCAGCGGATGGGGTCGGGAGAGGATGGGAGAGACCGGCGGGTGAGGAGGATCGAGTTTACGGGAGGTGTAGAGGATCCTCTCTCTGCAAAGCTAACAGCTAGTTTCTTCCGTCTGGTGGAATTTCCCAGTCACACGATCCACAGACCATAGGTTCACTCATGTTTTGGGCGCACACCGTCACTTGGCCTGGTGCGCGCCCTCCCTTATTAGATAATATACAGGGTGGTCCATTGATAGTGACCGGGAGAAATATCTCACGAAATAAGCATCAAACGAAAAAACTACGAAGCACGAAACTCGTCTAGCTTGAAGGTGGAAACCGGATGGCGCTATGGTTGGACCACTAGATGGCGCCGCCATAGGTCAAACGGATATCAAATGCGTTTTTTAAAATAGGAACCCCCCATTTTTTTATCGCATATTCGTGTAGTATGTAAAGAAATATGAATGTTTTAGTTGGACCACCTAGGAATAACATGTTTGTTATAACGCATTATACATAAAAAATATTTTGGCGTATAAAACCTGTATTCAACTGTGCACTCAACATCTGCAATAATTAATCATTCTTGAAAGATTCTTTTTAGATGTAACATGTTTGTTATAGCACATATCTTAACAGAGCATTTTGAGAATGATTAATTATTACGTTTGTGGAATGCTCACATGAATATATCTTTCAGGACCCAGGGACTGGGAATGAAACTGATAGTCAAAATAAATAAATATATCTGCGTATTAGAATGCAGTTTGTAATTTCATGTTGTCGAATTATTTTCTAGGCCAAGAAACTCAATGAAAGTGTCTCGATTCTGATTAAGTCTCGGTTTCATTACCAAGGATAATAATGACACTAGCTTATATAAAATATTCTCGGACGCCTTTCCGCTAGTTCTGAATAAAACCTCCAGCTTTCGACAGTTATTACCATCGTCTTCATCAGGAGCAAGTCAATAAAAGCAGGCCATAAAATCGGTGACTTAAATGGTAAAACGGCGGAAAATCGTGGAGCTTAAAACATAGAACAAAGGGTTGATGAAGCTAATAAAATACAAATGAAGCAGACAGGTAAAAGAATAGACAGACAATTAAAAAAACACGGCTACAGTCTGGTTTCTGTTCGCAAGACATAAAATTTACACCCAGCGACAGCATGGTTTCTGTTCGCAACACTTTGGAAAGACAAACAACACTGAACATCCACTCAAACACTGCAATAAAAAATTGGCACAAATATACCACAGCCGAGGGCATATGGGAGGGGGAGAACCTGGACAGATGAGGGGAAAGGAAAGGGGGGAAGGAGAGTGAAAAAAAAGAACGAAGTGGAGGGAGGGGGGAAGGTGCCGATGGAGGACGAGGACCCACAAGAGGGGGGCGGGTGCTGGGCAGACGCGACAGGGAGTGGGGTATACAAAAGGACTCGGGGGAGGGGGGTGTTGGGAGGCAGAGAGAGGTTAGGTGGGGAGAAAACAGGATGTAAGGGGGTAAGAGGAAGCCCGGGGAAAGGACAGAGGAAGGAAGGGGGGGTGAGGATCAGAGTTGATTGGAGGAATAAATGGAGGGATAGAGGGCATCATCCGGGCAGGGGGAGTTGACGGAAGCCACCTTGGGAAAGGAGATGGAGGGTGTAGAAATGGAGGGTAGGGGGGACACAACAGTGAAGGCATGGCAGAGGGCGGGGATTGGAGAGGAGAGGAGCGACCGGTGTAGTGTAACGACGTAAGTTTTGTATAAATGATTTTCTTTTGACATATGACCATGTGCAGACTTCGTCACCTACGTCAGTTAGAAAACACTTCAAAATTATTTAAATTCTTTTTAAAGTTGTCTCTGAATGGTTCTTGAACGAAACTGTAATTAAAACATCATCATTTGAGTCGTATGAGCAGAATTACGTCACCCAGTCGAATTGGTTTGCGCGAACTTTTTTCAATTTAGATGTCGTTTGTTTCTTCTCAGAAATTATATTAATGCAAGTTATCGGCTTCAATAAATATTAAAACCACATTGAATAAAATTTTAAGAATCAAACTCGCGATGAAAGTTGTCAAAAATTAATAATCTTGTCAAATAAATCAGTAATACTTCTTACTTAATATAATTCTTCATAAACAAATTCTCGGAACACGGATTTATACTTTTGTAGTATACACTAGTTTATTATCTTCATATATACTACATATAGACGTGAACATGAGCCTTGACAAGATAGTACTGAACATTTACAACATGATTAAACTTTCTATGACGTCATTGTTGTAGAAACATTACAAATTCTTATTTTTTTCAGTTTTTAGAAGCACGACGCAACAACTCGGTTTCAGGATCTTCTGTAGCTGTTTGGCTGTCGACCCGCGACGTATAGTGGCCATCAATTTTCTCTCTAGTCCCGGCAGTGAAGATGTTCTCTCCGTTCGTTGCGCCGCCCTCTCCGTACATGAAACATAAAAATAAATAAAAAACTTTAGATAATTCACAAACATTACAAATATTAGAAAATACATAAACAAAACACTAAATTAAACTTATATTCACCTGCAAACTGGGCTGACACTGGTGGATGGGTGACGCATCAATTTCGCGCCCCACTACACCAGGGGTAGGGGGACAGTCAGTTGTCAGTTCTGACGAAAAATATGGTGGTAATCGCCGGAGGCTGGAAGTGTTATCCAAAACTGATGCGACAATGCGTCCGAGAATACTTTACAGACGAATTTCTTCGGGGAAAACTTTGTTCGACGGTAACGCGAGCTACGTTGCAGGTGCTGCCGACCGGGCCCCACCACACGTTCTCGCCGCTGAACGTGGAGAGGCGCGCCGGCGCGTACAACGGCGTGCCGGAGCGCGGCTCCCCGCAGTACAACGGCAGCGTCGACCGCGTCTCGTCGCCGTACAGCGGCAGCGCCGACCGCGTGACGTCACCGTTCGGCGACCGCGACAGGACGCGCTCGCCGTCGCCGCCGCTGCAGCCGCAGCCGCAGCCGCAGAGGCTGCTGGTCAACGGCCACTCGCCCGCGCTGCGCGTCGCGTCCTACGGCAGCGCCGCCGAGAGGGACAGAGACCTCAGCATCAGGGAGTCGCCGACGCCGCCGCGCGCCAGGGAGCGCGAGCGCGAGGACGGCTACCCCAGGAGGCGCTACCAGGTAACGCTCCTCTGCACAGGTGTGCGGACAATTGCCACGATTTTACCTGCTCCGAAGGGCTGGGTCCCTTGTCTCCCCCTCCTCCTCCTCACCCGCATTTAGTACGAGGGCAGTTCAATAAGTAATGCAACACTTTTTTTTTCTCGGCCAATTTTGGTTGAAAAAAACCGGAAATTTCTTGTGGAATATTTTCAAACATTCCCACTTCGTCTCGTATAGTTTCATTGACTTCCGACAGGTGGCAGCGCTGTACGGAGCTGTTAAAATGGCGTCTGTAACGGATGTGCGTTGCAAACAACGGGCAGTGATCGAGTTTCTTTTGGCGGAAAACCAGGGCATCTCAGATATTCATAGGCGCTTGCAGAATGTCTACGGTGATCTGGCAGTGGACAAAAGCACGGTGAGTCGTTGGGCAAAGCGTGTGTCATCGCCGCAAGGTCAAGCGAGACTGTCTGATCTCCCGCGTGCGGGCCGGCCGTGCACAGCTGTGACTCCTGCAATGGCGGAGCGTGCGAACACACTCGTTCGAGATGATCGACGGATCACCATCAAACAACTCAGTGCTCAACTTGACATCTCTGTTGGTAGTGCTGTCACAATTGTTCACCAGTTGGGATATTCAAAGGTTTGTTCCCGCTGGGTCCCTCGTTGTCTAACCGAACACCATAAAGAGCAAAGGAGAACCATCTGTGCGGAATTGCTTGCTCGTCATGTGGCTGAGGGTGACAATTTCTTGTCAAAGATTGTTACAGGCGATGAAACATGGGTTCATCACTTCGAACCTGAAACAACACGGCAATCAATGGAGTGGCGCCACACCCACTCCCCTACCAAGAAAAAGTTTAAAGCCATACCCTCAGCCGGTAAAGTCATGGTTACAGTCTTCTGGGACGCTGAAGGGGTTATTCTGTTCGATGTCCTTCCCCATGGTCAAACGATCAACTCTGAAGTGTATTGTGCTACTCTTCAGAAAGTGAAGAAACGACTTCAGCGTGTTCGTAGGCACAAAAATCTGAACAAACTTCTCCTTCTTCATGACAACGCAAGACCTCACACAAGTCTTCGCACCCGAGAGGAGCTCACAAAACTTCAGTGGACTGTTCTTCCTCTTGCACCCTACAGCCCCGATCTCGCTCCGTCGGATTTCCATATGTTTGGCCCAATGAAGGACGCAATCCGTGGGAGGCACTACGCGGATGATGAAGAAGTTATTGATGCAGTACGACGTTGGCTCCGACATCGACCAGTGGAATAGTACCGTGCAGGCGTACAGGCCCTCATTTCAAGGTGGCGTAAGGCCGTAGCATTGAATGGAGATCACGTTGAAAAATAGTGTTGTGTAGCTAAAAGATTGGGGAATAACCTGGTGTATTTCAATGCTGAATAAAACAACCCCTGTTTCAGAAAAAAATATGTTGCATTACTTATTGAACTGCCCTCCTAACTCCACTTTAGTGGCACTGTCATCAGTAATATCACCGTCGCTGCTGCGCAGTAAAGGTGCTTACTGAGCCTTTCCGCTGGTTCACTTAACATAGGACCACAATCTCTTTGGATTTTCCGTCACATTTCTAGAGAGAGTTTCGTTGTGTAAACTATTAAATGCATCTCGCATTGAAACCCGCACCAAATTTCGAGCCTCAGTAAAACTTCGCCAATCTTGGGGTTTTGCGTTCGTCTAAATCAGGCTCATCCAAGAATTGCGCCCGGCGGGCGCAAGGCAGTGTAGTTCAGCGCCCCGTCCGCGACCGTGTGTCGCTAGTGTCGCAATAGGAGAGAGAGAGAGAGAGAGAGAGAGAGAGAGAGAGAGAGAGAGACAGAGAGAGCGCTGCAGAGCGAGTGAGACCGCACAGCACTGCTCTGCGCTGGACTGTCCCGCGGTCAGATCTAACGTAAACAAAATATTCTATTTTAGAATTAATTTTGTGTAAGGGATATAGAGTCTCATTCTTACTGTTAGTAGTTACATGTAAGTATTTTTTGTTGTTCTTCGTGCTACAATTTTTTGTATCCCTTTTCAGAGTTTAAAATCGGATCCTTAGTTTGCTGTTTTGTACGTAATAATTTTAACTGACCAAGTTTGAAAACTCATTAAAATAGAATTAAGGTTATAAAGCTCTTTAATTCTTACAGTCAACATTGTTAAAGAAGACAATTAACATTTTACACGTTTCTCTTTTTCGAGGAAACGATTTTGTCTAGGCTTGGTGCAATATTCCGTGAGACGGCTAAGCTCAAAGAATCAGTCAAATTTTTATCGCCAAGGAATGAATAGTTCTTAGTTTTAGCAAGCTTTAAAAGAGAGAAAAAGCGCTCGCAAATATACGTGGAACCAAACATTGAGAGAACTTTGGACGCGTGCTTTTGTAAAAGAGGATATTTCTCTCGTGGAAGACAGCTATAAAAGTCATCCAAAGTTTTACACATAAGAAAGCGGTCCTTCAGGCGGATATGGCACTGTAGGTCAATCAGCTCTAGTTGAAGCACTTGTCAGACGTCCTGCCGGCCGAAGTGGCCGTGCGGTTAAAGGCGCTGCAGTCTGGAACCGCAAGACCGCTGCGGTCGCAGGTTCGAATCCTGCCTCGGGCATGGATGTTTGTGATGTCCTTAGGTTCGTTAGGTTTAACTAGTTCTAAGTTCTAGGGGACTGATGACCTCAGCAGTTGAGTCCCATAGTGCTCAGAGCCATTTGAACCATCAGACGTCCTCTGCCCGAAGGGAAAACGGGCGAACAAATACATCCATCGGCTGGCGTTCGGGCGGTCCGCACGGCCAGCTAAGCGGCGCGGCTCGGCCACTGCAGCAACATACGAATTTGCTAGCGCCCCAGGGGCACAGTTTGGACAAGCCTGGTCTAAATTATACGTGCCTTTATCGGTGCTCCTGCAGCAGCTTTCTGTCGTGTTTTGTGTACCACGGGGGATCAGTTCCGTCTCTTATAAATTTATTTGGTATGAATCTCTCGAGTGCTGTTGATGCTATTTCTTTGAACGTAAGCCACATATGGTGTTCACTTACATAGTTTGGAAGGATTCGAAAGACATCAATCGAATTTTTAGCTGCTTTTATAAATAGATATATCTCGCGTTTAGTTTTGGTGAATTTCTTTGTTACGAAATTGAGCCTCGCTACGACTGTAATCCCTGTATCCGTCGTGATGCTCAGGATTACTCGTGGCTAAGAGATCAAGGTAGTTTTCGTAACCATTTACAATTTGAATGGCCTCGTAAACTAGTTGTTCAAAAAATATTAAAAAATGCATTTAGAACAATTACGGAAGTTGTTTTCTGTCTGCAATAGGGTCTGAAAATGTATTTTTGTCAACATACGGAAGGTAGATTGAAGTCACTGCCAACTATAATTGTATGAGTAGGATACCTATTTGTGATGAGACTCAACTTCCCTTTGAACTGTTCAGCAACTGTTTCATCTGAGACCGGGGGTCGGTAAAAGGAGCCAGTTATTAATTTATTCCGGTTGTCGAATATAACCTCCGTCCATACTAAGTCACAGTAACTATCTGCTTCAATGTCGCTTGTGAGCTGGAACACACATTACATTATTTTCCCTTAAGTTGTGCTTCTTGTTTCTGTTGTAGTGCAGACCATTACAATTACGGCTTTTCCCTCCAAAATCTAGGATGCTTTCTCTGTGATCCTGTAAATACCAGAGCTAAACAATGTAGAACATCAACGTACGTTACAAGCATAGCATTCTGTATTACTTCATTTCCTTATTTCTAACATTTTAAAATTGTACGCCGATTTTAGATGACATGTCAGTCATGGATGTTCTTATCTCTGCCCGCATCTCGTGGTCATGCGGTAGCGTTCTCGCTTCCCACGCCCGGGTTCCCGGGTTCGATTCCCGGCGGGGTCAGGGATTTTCTCTGCCTCGTGATGGCTGGGTGTTGTGTGCTGTCCTTAGGTTAGTTAGGTTTAAGTAGTTCTAAGTTCTAGGGGACTGATGACCATAGATGTTAAGTCCCATAGTGCTCACAGCCATTTTCTTATCTCTATTTAGTGAAAGTATTTTCAGTCATGTTTTGAACATTGTCCCGCTACACTTTATTAACTAATGTTTCGCCGCTAGGGATATCAAATTTTAGAGAGTAAATTAATATGGAGTATGTCGTTCCTCTTTTCAAGCATTCACATACCCATTTCTTCTTCCTTTATTGTCTTTTGGGCATGCAGTTGTTGTAATTAAAGTAGGCACAAATGCAATGATCAAACAGAAATGATTAGCGTACATTCGCATTCTCTTTACATGATTCCTTTCTTGTTGCTCCCATGGCGATGGACTCTTTCTATCGCAATCAGTAAGCGTGAAAGGAAGCTACCGTACAGACAGAAGGATCTATATTTGTACCTGGCAGGACTAATTACATACTGACATAATCGTCGGTATTGCTTTCGTTTGCCAAAAGTTATAAATATTTCAATTTCGGAAAAGAAGCTCTGTAGAAGATGTCGAAGAAGAAGGTTCCTTACGTACTGGTTGTATCGAGTAAGATGTGGAGACGGCGATTAGAAATCGGACAGAAGTAGTACGAAGAAGGGCGTCCCTTACCTGAGGGATCGCTACTCAAGCTACCTGGCGAAGGAACGAGAGTCGCAAATGTGCGGCGTGGCAAATGTCCGGCATTCCTCTGCACAAGTGCTGACATCCCTCGAAAAACTCAAGCTGTGACCATCAAACTTGGTGTTACCCTTGTCTACATATTCAGCTTTCAATGCTATACACTTTTCTCAACGATGGATGACATGGCCGAGACATTGGTTCTAGAAGTCTGCACAGCAACAGCTACTATCAAAATTGGAAGTCTGCACTTTGGCTGTTCGTGAAACATTCCTCCTCGAAAACCACTTCACTGTCATCTTAAAAATGTCTGCCACGCAATGATTTCTTCATTCGAGAAGAGAACAAGAAGTCACTGTGTGATGGATCTGGAGAGTATGGAGAATGATACAAAAATCTATGGCCCAAAGAAGCAACTTATATCACTGTGTCCTATTCAGTCTGAGCTGGGGCATTATGTGGAAGGAACACACCCCCCTGCCCAGCCTTTTATAACGTTTCCCGTCGACAGCCACCTGCGACCTCCTCAGTAGATTTCAGTAGTATGACACTGTTCTCCAAATGCTCTTGGGATCAAACCTATACATGTGCTAGGAAGAGAACCCCCTACCAGTGAAAGTAGTGCTTCCTCGCACGCAGCAACTACAGTTTCGTCACAGGACCAAAAGGGGCTAGACAAGAGCTAAGGCAAAATACAGATGGCAACACTGATTATCAACAATTTAGAATCGTTTACTATTATTTATTACTAGAAAATGTTCCCACTGCAAAACGATAAGCAGATGATTTTCAAGAAACTTAGGGTTCTTCTTATTTTCCCAGTATTTCTCCATTTTCTCCCCTAAAGTCTTCTTTTTTTCTTCGGTTCACTTTGGTCAGTATGGTTTTGGTTCCATTTCTGGAATAAATTTCCTCTTATCAATTTTGCTTCTGAATGTATCCCAGTCTGATGTGTTTGTTACGTCAATTTTTGCTTTTATCAAATTCTTCCTAACTTCAGTTACCCACTGTATTGATGCTTTACGGATACCACATAGTCCAGTAGACGTTTAGTTACTCTGTTCCCGGGCAATCTGTCAAGGTGTCCGTAGAACTTCATTCGTCTCTTTCTGATAACAATTCCGATGTTTGATACTTTTTCTGTCGTCTCGATAGTTTGCAGTCTGTATCCATCTTGTGTGTATCGTGGTCCCAGAATTTTTTTAATAATCATTCTCTCTACTTTCTTAATTTCTTGTAAATATAGTTTTCGATTCAATGAGAGTGTATCAGTATGTGACTGTCGGTTTGATTACAACACAATCGTATATTAACAAAAACTTTCCAAAACTTAACATTAGTATGGCGACTGTGCGTGGCAATGGAGATCAACGTTCACTTGCATTGATTTTTAAAAACTAGTGTAGTCCTAGTTCCAGTGAGTGATGTCTTACACCACTTTTATAATGCATTGTCTGGATCTTCTTGACAGCGATTATAGTTGAGTCCTGCGCCACTCCATATACTGTCCTAATGACTGTCTTCAGGTACTGCCTAGCTAATTGCTCAGTGGAGCCGCGTATTTGCTTATATACATGTTTGTCGGATGGATGTCTACTTCGGAGCTATTATATTTTCGTGATATCAGGTGGATGTAAACATATTGCTTACCGAGTGCGCCCTCTCTGGAACTCAGACTAAACTACATGGTCGAGCCACATTAATTTCACTGCTGCCTACGTTCGATGCCAACGTGCAACAACCATCCACAGACGGCACATGGCAGTACTAGCAGTGGAGGGTATATAAAGTGTTTCGGGGGGGAGGGGAGGATGTGGAAAACAGTGCAGTCATTGTCATAATGCAGAAAAGGAGCGATTTATCTGATGTCCAAACGGGCATAATCATTGGCATGCGAAGACCTGCGGGTCACAATCGAAGCGATAGTAGAAGAAGTGAAAATAGATTAGTTTCCATCATCACACGAGATGTCGAACATGAAGAAATCGCCACCTGTTGTGTTCTGGGACTACCCACACCAATTTAAAAAGGCCATTGGACTGAGGTAGCAGCGGAAATGATTTATCTGCGTCAGACGACTAATCCAAACGATTTCTGTAGCCACCAAATCACCAGAGACGAGTGCTGGGTGTATCACTGTAACTCAAAGATGCATACAGAAACTTTGTAGCAAGCAAAGCTCCGTGTTCTGACCCTGATGGGCTAGTCGTCTCCGACTGACCGCCATGTCAACCTCTCCAAATGGCCATATCCTCTGAAGAGCAGCCAGACACGTTGAACAGAGCTACGGAGACGGACGAAACTTTATAAACGTTTACCGTAAATGCGCGATTCTCACCCACAGAAATTTGTCTCTATAGTCATCCTTAAGAACGAAAAAATTTAGTATTTTTTTAGTTACTATCCGTCTGACGATACAATTTTCGAACTGGGCAGGAACGGCAGCAATTTCAGATAAAAACAGTGTCTCTTTCTAGTGGACTGTTTACACTGAGATGACAAAAGTCGTGGGATATCTCGTAACACCGTATCGGAACTTCTTTTGCCCGGCGTATTTTGTGCACGGACTAACCTCTCGAATATGTGCCATAAATGTTCAATGGGATTCATGTCGGGCGATCTGGGTGGTCATATCAATCACTCGAATTGTCTAGAATGCTCTTCATACAAATCGCGAACAATTGTGAACGGATGACATGGCGCACTGTCAACCATAAAATGAATGGCTGCAAGTGGTCTCCGGGTAATCAAACATAACCATTTTCAGTCAATGATCGGTTCAGTTGAACCAAAGGATCCATTCCATTCCATGTAAACACAGCCCACATAATTATGGAGCCACCATTAGTTTGCACAATGTCTTGTTAACACTTGCGCCACAATCGAATCCTCCCATCAACTGTTACCAACTGAAATTGGGACCCATCTGTCTAGGCCACGGTTTTCCAGTCGACTGTGGTCACACATTGATTTCTGCGGTTAAAATTGTTGGATGTGAGGTCCGTCAGTTATTCCAAACACCGTTTTTTCTCAGTACCCAAACAGTGGGTTTTCGTTTCTATTTATTCTGCAATGTGAACATTTTTGTTAAATGACTATAAAATTATGTGCATCTTTAGTTCAAACAATAGATCGTTTCTTTTAGTAAATACCTTTACATTTGGTGTGGATGAATTTTCTGGATCACTTGTGTGTTAATTACTACAGGTAGCTTGCCATCTGCAACCAAACGATGTTGATGAGAAATTTTTTTGCTGGGACTTAACCTATCTTCTAGAATGTAATTTAGTTTGTCGCGATATTTTCACGCGTATATTCGTTTTTCCTTACGTTTTCATGAGGCAAGCACTTCCATTCTCCGCATCATGCTGAGGCGTTGTGATGCACACGTAACTATAACAAGTATTTTCCACAAATAACGTAGTAAAACACTTTTCACTTCACCAAAATACAGTGTAATTGTGGTTTGTTGTGTGTCCCAGCCCAGTCAGTATTCATCTCTCCACCAGAGAGTTCGGCGCCAAATTTGAATTTTGTTTGCATTTTATCTTTGTGTGTATGTGTGTGTGTGTGTGTGTGTGTGTGTGTGTGTGTGTGTGTGTATGTAGATTTTATCTGTTTGTGCTGTTTTTATTTGTAAAGTTCGTTTAGTGTGTTAAATAGTGTGCCCTATTTAACACATTAAAGTGAAAAGTGTTTTACTACGTTATTTGTGGAAAATACTTGTTATAGTTACGTATGCGTCACAAAACCTCAGCATGATGCGGAGAATGGAAGTGCTTGCCACACGAAAACGTAAGTAAAAACGAATATAGGCGCGAAAACATCGCGACAAACTAAATTACATTCTAGAAGATAAGTTAAGTCCCAGCAAAAAAATTTCTCATCAACATCGTTTGGTTGCAGATGGCAAGCTACCTGCAGTAATTAACACACAAGTGATCCAGAAAATTCATGCACACCAAGTGTAAACGTATTTACTAAACGAAACGGTCTGTTGTTTGAAATAAAGATGTACATAATTTTATAATTATTTAACAAAAATGTTCACATTACATTACACTAAAATTGCTACACCAAGAAGAAATGCAGATGATAAACGGGTATTCATTGGATAAATATATTATACTAGGACTGACGTGTGATACATTTTCACGCAATTTGGGTGCATAGATCCTGAGAAAACAGTACCCAGAACAACCACCTCTGGCCGTAATAACGGCCTTGATACGCCTCGGCATTGAGTCAAACAGAGCTTTGATGGCGTGTACAGGTACAGCTGACCGTGCAGCTTCAACACGATACCAAAGTTCATCAAGAGTAGTGACTGGCGTATTGTGACGAGCCAGTTGCTCGGCCACCATTGACCAGACATTTTCAATTGGTGAGAGATCTGGAAAATGTGTTGGCCAGGGCAGCAGACGAACATTTTCTGTATTCAGAAAGGCCCGTACAAGATCTGCAACATGCGGTCGTGCAATATCCTGCTGAAATGTGGGGTTTCGCAGGGATCGAATGAAGGGTAGAGCCACGGGTCGTAACATATCTGAAATGTAACGTCCACTGTTCAAAGTGCCGTCAATGCGGACAAGAGGTGACCGAGACGTGTAACCAATGGCACCCCATACCATCACGCCGGGTGATACGCCAGTATGGCGATGACGAATACACGCTTCCAATGTGCGTTCACTGCGATGTCGTCAAACACGGATGCGACCATCATGGTGCTGTAAATAGAATCTGAGTTCATCCGAAAAAATGACGTTTTGCCATTGGTGCACCCAGGTTCGTCGTTGAGTACACCATCGCAGGCGCTCCTGTCTGTGATGCAGCGCCAAAGGTAACCGCAGCCATGGTCTCCGAGCTGATAGTCCATGCCGCTGCAAACGTCGTCGAACTGTTCGAGTAGATGGTTATTGTCTTGCAAAAGTCCCTATCTGTTGACTCAGGGATCGAGACGTGGCTGCACGATCCGTTACAGCCATGCGGATAAGATGTCTGTAATCTGTACTGCTAGTGATACGAGGCCGTTGTGATCCAGCAAGACGTTCCGTATTACCCTCCTGAACCCACCGATTCCATATTCTACTAACAGTCACTGGATCTCGACCAACGCGAGCAGCAATGTCGCGATACGATAAACCGCAATCGCGATATGCTACAATCCGACCTTTATCAAAGTCGGAAACGTGATGGTACGCATTTCTCCTCCTTACACGATGCAACACAACAACGTTTCACCAGGCAACGCCGGTCAACTGCTGTTTGTGTACGAGAAATCGGTTGGAAACTTTCCTGATGTCAGCATGTTGTGGGTGTCGCCACCGGCGCCAACCTTGTGTGAATGCTCTGAAAAGCTAATCATTTGCATATCAAAGCGTCTTCTTCCGGTCGGTTAAATTTCGCGTCTGTAGCACGTCATCTTCGTGGTATAGCAATTTTAATGGCCAGTAGAGCATAAACGATAACCCACTGATGATGGCACAGTGGTGCCGAAACATGTTTGGGTACTGAGAAAAAATGGTGTTTTGCATAACTGGCGGACCTCACATCCATCAATTTTAACTGCAAACACGGCCAACACACGGAGTTGCAAATCAAAATGATGAATATTCGACGGTTATTTCATGTAACGTTGCTTGTCTGTTAGCACTGGCAATTCTATGCTAAGGTCGCTTCTCTCGGTCGTTAAGCCAAGGCCGAAAGCCATTGCTTTGTTCGTGGTCAGAGGAAATTCCTAAAAATTCGGTATTCTCAGCACACTCTTGACGCTGTGGATCACGAAGTACTGAATTCCCTTACGATTTCCGAAGTGGGATGTTCCATGTGTCTGCCGTCCACGGTGGCCGAGCGTTTCTAGGCGCTGCAGTCCGGAACCGCGCGACCCGCTGCGGTCGCAGGTTCGAGTCCTGCCTCGGGCATGGATGTGTGTGGTGTCCTTAGATTAGTTGGGTTTACGTAGTTCTAAGTTCTAGGGGACTGTTGACCTCAGATGTTAAGTCCCCTAGTGCTCAGAGCCATTTGAACCATTTTGTCCCATGTGTCTAGCTCCAACTACCATTCCTTGTATTCCACGTTAAGAGTCTGTTCATTCCCGTTCGCGCGGCCAGGATCACGTCGGAGACCTTCTCACAGGAATCACTTGAGTACAAACGACAGCTCCGGCAGTGCACTGCCGTCTTATACCTTGCGTATGCGACACTACCGCCTTCTGCATATGTGAATATTGCTATCCCATGACTTTTATCACCTCAGTGCACATCATTTGTACCGCTGAAAGAACTGTGCTCTGAAATAAACTGTATTACTTTTACGAGCACAGAAAAAAATTAAGACTGTTAGCCAAGTATAAAATGAAAATATAAAATGCTAGCAGACGGAGCAGGGTGTGGTCGTGTTATAGGCTGCTATACCGCTGTGGGGTATGAAGGTCAGACAAGTTACGAGTTTACATTTTGTTACGGACGATAAAATTCGTGAAAAGGCCAAATGTTTACGCTCGTTGGTCACGAATGCCGTCGCTGAGGAGCCCAGGTTGTCTGCCATTCATAACAGCAAGAAAAGCCGCCGGACCAGACAGCACCACGTTTTAGCTGCGCCTCGCCTCCGCGAGATAACAAGGTCACTGGCAACGCTTCGCAACGAACGGCCCTCCGGCTGTGGTTAGACCTGCCCGGATTCATAGCTGCAGAAGAAGTTGCTGCATTGCAGCCTTTCGTGATACACATCCATGCTGGTGCTGCATCTTTTATAATGTCGTCTATTCATGTCCCATCAGATCGTCGTCTTGGTCTCTTGTAATCTCTTACAATCCAGCAAAGAACTTACTTGCTCCAACCAGCACCCATTTTCTTTGCTACATGTGCCGCCCACCTCCACTTCATTTCGTTTACAAACCAAAATTACCACACTTTTTCAGATATTTTGGGAAGCAGTAAATCGTGTCCCCAGTTCTCTGAACAGTCCTCTGCAGGATATTCTTAAGTTCACGCCACAAATAATTCATATTATGTGCTCTTGGACTCGGGAAACTACAGCTTGTCTCAATGAGCTCCCCTAAATAATAATCTCGTGTGGCGTTATGGAGTGACAGTAATCCAATTATGCTAGCTGTCTTCTTTATATAACCTATGTCTGACAAATTAAGCATTGCAAATAAAGATTTGTTTTCCACTTCAGCAGTTCTCTGATATGCTCCTCCCAAATGAATTTATTATCAAGTTGGAGTTCCAAGAATTTAACACTGTCAACCTCTTCTGTCTGCTTATTGTCATGTTTTAGACGTACAGTGGGAGGTAACGTAGTGCATACACAAGGTGTTAAATAAAAAGTATTCCATATTTCAGACCAAAATAAAAAAAGAAACCCCAGTAAATATGAGCGCTAAAATGCATACTTTATTATTTATGAGCACTTATTCATCTTCACCAGTGCCAACATTCCCTTTATTGCAAGCTCTTCTCTGTTACAAATGACTTAGAACGATGCAGTAAACAAATAAGTGGAAAATTTGCAGTAAGGACAGTCCCTTAGAACTACTTAAACCTGACTAACCTAAGGACATCACACACATCCATGCCCGAGGCAGGATTCGAACCTGCGACCGTAGCGGTCGCGCGGTTCCAGACTGAGGCGCCGAGAACCGTTTGGTCACAACGGCCGGCTACAGACGTCAAATCCGGAAAACGGGCCGTCCAAGGTGCAGGTCCTTGGCTTCCAGTCCAACGATTTGAAACAATTCGTGAACACATGCTATAGTACTTCGTGCACTATGGACTCGACATCCATTATATTGGTACCACAGGTTCCTGCTACTCTGTAGAGGAACGTCTGCTAGCATCCGTGGAAGATTATTAGCCGGCTGCTATATTTGTGTGCGTTCAGCGCTCCGTCTATGAAAAACGAGCCTTTGAGCCGATGGTCGCTGCCCCACACAACACGTTTACACTCCGTGGACGCTGACGTTCCACCTGACGAAGTCAACGGAGATTGTCAACAGGCCAATAGTGCATATTTTGGTGGTTTACCTAGCCATGATTGACAAATGTTTTCATCACTAAAAAAGATACATGATACATCTGGAGCATCCTGTCTTAATGGTCATGTACAGAATTCAGACGATTCCCATAATTGTTCCCATACACGTCTTGATAAAAATAAATGTGATAGGGGTGGAATCTATGTCGATGGAGAATGCGTACGACATTTGCCTGACGCATGCCACTTTCTCGTGCGACTGTGCGTTAGCTAACGTGCGGATTAACTGCAACAGCTGCAAAAACGTTTATTTCCCCACTCTTCTGCCTTCACTTGTTTCCTTCTGTGCCGGCCGGTGTGGCTGAGCAGTTCTAGAAGCTTCAGTCTGGAACCGCGCGACCTCTACGGTCGCTGGTTCGAATCCTGCCTCGGGCATGGATGTGCGTGATGTCCTTAGATTAGTTAGGTTTAAGTAGTTCTAAGTTCTAAGGGACTGATGACCTCAGATGTTAAGTCCCATAGTGCTCAGAGCCATTTGAAACATTTTTTTCCTTCTGTTACGTTCGTCTACGTATTACACTACCACTTTTACGTAACTGGCTGCAGAGATTTGTAAATAACTGCCGCGATGGTTGACGTCTGTTGGGATATCTTGCAGCATACACAGTATATGAACGAACTGTATTCTTCCTACACTCTCCATACGCCATAAGCATGTCGGCTTTTTCTGAAATGGTAAACATCGCTCATTCATGACCTGCTGCTTGGACTGTCACACAAGTCACAGTGTTCTCAAGGAACACGCAAGCACACTGTAAGCAAACATAACAACACCGTACCTAGCAACTACGCAGGCAGAACAACACAGACAAGCGTTGGTGTGGAAACTATTCACAAAACGACACCTCGTAAAATCCTCCAAAACTGCCACTGACATTCTAAATTAGCCTAATTTTAGTTTGTTAATATCCATAGGCATGGTTATGTTCAAAAAGTGTATGTTCGTACACTTTCTAAGTATCATCACGATCTGTTTATTGGCTAACAGTAAGAGCCCTTGATAACCAATCCATCCTGTGAAAACCGCACATCAATAGCACTTTCCATTTCCACATTATCTGCAGTGCAAATTTTAGGTGATTCACCCTGTATACAGAAGAAAAAATAAATGTCCTAAGATGGATCCTGTAACGGTACTTTGCGGGCAGGCGCGTCAATTAGCATCATATTAATTAAAATCGGGGATAAATAGATTTTATTTTGGAAGAATTAAAAAGGGGAAAGTAATGCGAAACTTCAATAACTGCACAGTATTACTAAGAAGCAATATAATGAAAAGTAATAAAAAGCAAAGGAGCAAAGACCAGGCGGGACAGAAAGATATAGGGGCGAGTTTGTTTTTTAATACATACACTCCTGGAAATGGAAAAAAGAACACATTGACACCGGTGTGTCAGACCCACCATACTTGCTCCGGACACTGCGAGAGGGCTGTACAAGCAATGATCACACGCACGGCACAGCGGACACACCAGGAACCGCGGTGTTGGCCGTCGAATGGCGCTAGCTGCGCAGCACTTGTGCACCGCCGCCGTCAGTGTCAGCCAGTTTGCCGTGGCATACGGAGCTCCATCGCAGTCTTTAACACTGGTAGCATGCCGCGACAGCGTGGACGTGAACCGTGTGTGCAGTTGACGGACTTTGAGCGAGGGCGTATAGTGGGCATGCGGGAGGCCGGGTGGACGTACCGCCGAATTGCTCAACACGTGGGGCGTGAGGTCTCCACAGTACATCGATGTTGTCGCCAGTGGTCGGCGGAAGGTGCACGTGCCCGTCGACCTGGGACCGGACCGCAGCGACGCACGGATGCACGCCAAGACCGTAGGATCCTACGCAGTGCCGTAGGGGACCGCACCGCCACTTCCCAGCAAATTAGGGACACTGTTGCTCCTGGGGTATCGGCGAGGACCATTCGCAACCGTCTCCATGAAGCTGGGCTACGGTCCCGCACACCGTTAGGCCGTCTTCCGCTCACGCCCCAACATCGTGCAGCCCGCCTCCAGTGGTGTCGCGACAGGAATGAATGGAGGGACGAATGGAGACGTGTCGTCTTCAGCGATGAGAGTCGCTTCTGCCTTGGTGCCAGTGATGGTCGTATGCGTGTTTGGCGCCGTGCAGGTGAGCGCCACAATCAGGACTGCATACGACCGAGGCACACAGGGCCAACACCCGGCATCATGGTGTGGGGAGCGATCTCCTACACTGGCCGTACACCACTGGTGATCGTCGAGGGGACACTGAATAGTGCACGGTACATCCAAACCGTCATCGAACCCATCGTTCTACCATTCCTAGACCGGCAAGGGAACTTGCTGTTCCAACAGGACAATGCACGTCCGCATGTATCCCGTGCCACCCAACGTGCTCTAGAAGGTGTAAGTCAACTACCCTGGCCAGCAAGATCTCCGGATCTGTCCCCCATTGAGCATGTTTGGGACTGGATGAAGCGTCGTCTCACGCGGTCTGCACGTCCAGCACGAACGCTGGTCCAACTGAGGCGCCAGGTGGAAATGGCATGGCAAGCCGTTCCACAGGACTACATCCAGCATCTCTACGATCGTCTCCATGGGAGAATAGCAGCCTGCATTGCTGCGAAAGGTGGATATACACTGTACTAGTGCCGACATTGTGCATGCTCTGTTGCCTGTGTCTATGTGCCTGTGGTTCTGTCAGTGTGATCATGTGATGTATCTGACCCCAGGAATGTGTCAATAAAGTTTCCCCTTCCTGGGACAATGAATTCACGGTGTTCTTATTTCAATTTCCAGGAGTGTATAAAAGAACATGTAACACATTATTGAGCTCTCTACCTTCAGTTATCGCGATCGGGCTAGTAGATGAAAAAGTGGTACGCGACTGCGAAATTCGTTAAGGAGATTATTTAAAGACTCTTCAAGCACGTTTAGAATACATTACGTGTGACGAAGTGATCAGAGACGTTTATTATCGGGTGAAGTGAAAATGATTCCGACAATATAATTCGAACTTGGTGTTAGCTGGGAAAAATACTCTTGGGAAACTATTATGGTTGTGGAACCCACGAACGTTGTACGCAACGGAAAACTATAGTTTACGTAATTCTGCATTTTATAAAATTGTGAAGCGCGTGTGCGCGGAACATTAAGAGAATCTTATCCTTGGACGGTTGCGGGGGTAACTGATACAAACAACGCGCCAGCATAAAAATAGTTCGCTTATTAACTACCAGATATTAATTAACGGGGACCTAAAATACTAAAAACAGTGCATACATCGTTAAATTGAACCCTGCGTGTGAAAGACAATCACATCGAACATTTCCAGAGCGAAGTACAGACATTTAAGTGCCGAATTGAGAGCCTGGGTCGTGTCGATGTTTGGACATTATAACATTATATGACACGCCTTATTCAGAAAACGATATCGACCATTTTAATACTGAAAAGAAGGATATGATCATCACCTACAATCCCGATTCATCTTTCATATTTAGTTAGTGAAAAGAAAAGTGTTAATAAACAAACTACATTTCAATTTTATCCACGATTTTGGCTTCATTACGTAGTCCTGACTACATGATAAACAATATCTGTGGAAGCTGTATACAACGTATCGTCATAATATTTAGCCAACCAATATTGTGGGACACCAAAAATGTAAATGCATGAAATTGTTCTTACAGCGGATGTATAATGTACGAGTGCGACGAACTATATTGAGAAACTGAACACCCGTTACGTACTTGCATGTTTATCTGCGAAAATGGTCCTTGTCGGTACATCAGCATAGAGTTCGAATAGAATCGCTGGAACATTGCAAACCATTCAGATTAATCGAACATCTGAATACGCATAATGCTGCTACCACCAGGATGTGTTCTTTCTCCTCACCCCCGTGGCAGTAATTGAATTAAAAGTCAGCCGGGAATAACATTTAAATCAATTGACGACCATTGAGCTATCAAACGTCCACTGCCATGTATGAAGGCGAGTGACACCACGAGTGCTAACGTCGATCGAGTGGTGTCGTCATGATCGTATTGAATGACATTGAGCCGTCACAACCCTTATGGAACACCACGTGTAATTAGTTCGTAGTCGGATGATGATTGATACTTTAATAAAGTACTCTTCCCTGTTCACATACTTTGTTACCTGCTAGAGAGACACTATTTGAACCGTGTTGCAGCATTTGCTGTTAGAACGTAACATCCTAATTTACTTAGAAGTCAGCATCAGAAACGCGCTGCATCGAACGACAGACTTCCTGCCGCCCGGAAAGCATTTCTCTTGTAGACAGTCCCATGGGAGATAGCAGCGCGCGCCCTTGACAGGCACTTTGACGCAAGCTACAACACCTGTCGCGGGCCAGCCCACCCGCACGGCCTCGGCTGTTCCGCCCAGGGCACTAAGCGGACGTACATAGCCGGCTGCCGGCCGCTGCTCGCTTTGGCGGTGTTCGGCGCGGCTGCGAGCGGCCAACGCGCTCCGTCGTCACGCCGCGGACCGCGTGGGCCACAAACTGGTTCCCCGGGTGATCTGCATCGCCACCAAGTAAGGCCGCCGCAACACAACCCCACCCATTGTTCCGGAGGTCCCTCCGTCGCGGGAGCTTCTCGCGTGTTGTACTGCATCCAGCCGACACCTGTTTCGCCTTATCGACCACGTATCGAACACGTTATTGCTTTTTAAGTTCATCTCTTTCCCTCGACTCCATTAATATCCTCTTTTATTCCATCATTTTGATCCTACGCAGTGATATCGCCATTAGCAGCAACAACAAACACTGTGACAACAAGAACAACCATTTGCATCCACTAGTGGATGAAGGCCTCCCCTAGACTAATTCACAGCTAGAAGTCAGTGTTATGCTGAGTGTTGTCTATTACCTACCGACCATACAAATGATAGTCCGACGTAGCCCAGCTTCTTTCTTTTCTCTCAAAACGCAACAAATAATTTACTGGGTTGTTTTTTAGGCTGCCAGCCATCAGAGCCCAACAGGCAGCACAAACAACGTGCCGTACGAGCGTTACCGGCAAGAAATGGCCGCTATGCGACCCAGGTACCACATGAGGAAAATACACTTCTGGCCATTAAAGTTGCTATACCAAGAAGAAATGTAGAAGATAAATGTGTATTCATTGGACAAATATATTATACTAGAAGTGACATGTGATTACATTTTCAAGCAATTTGGGTGCATAGATCCTGACAAATCAGTACCCAGAACAACCACCTCTGGCCGTAATAACGGCCTTAACACGCCTGCGCATTGAGTCAAACAGAGCTTGCATGGCGTGTACAGGTACAGCTGCCCATGCAGCTTCAACACGATAGCACAGTTCATCAAGAGTAGTGACTGGCGTATTGTGACGAGACAGTTGCTCGGCCGCCATTGACCAGACGTTTCCAGTTGGTGAGAGATCTGGAGAATGTGCTGGCCAGGGCAGCAGTCGCACATTTTCTGTATCGAGAAAGGCCCGTACAGGACCTGCAACATGCGGTCGTGCATTATCCTGATGAAATGTAGGGTTTCGCAGGGATCGAATGAAGGGTAGAGACACCGGTCGTAACACATCTGAAATGTAACGTCCACTGTTCAAAGTGCCGTCAATGCGAACAAGACGTGTAACCAATGGCACCTCATACCATCACGCCGGGTGATACGCCAGTATGGCGATGACGAATACACGCTTCCAATGTGCGTTCACCGCGATGTCGCCAAACAAGGATGCGACCATCATGATGCTGTAAACAGAACCTGGATTCAAACGAAAAAATGACGTTTTGCCATTCGTGCACCCAGGTTCGTCGTTGAGTACACCATCGCAGGTGCTCCTGTCTGTGATGCAGCGTCAAGGGTAACCGCAGCCATGGTCTCCGAGCTGATAGTCCATGCTACTGCAAATGCCGTCGAACTGTTCGTGCAGATGGTTGTTGTCTTGCGAACGTCCCCATCTGTTGACTCACGGATCGAGACGTGGCTGCACGTTCCGTTAGAGCCATGCGGATAAGATGCCTGTCATCTCGACTGCTAGTGATACGAGGCCGTTGGGATCCAGCACGCCATTCCGTATTACCCTCCTGAACCCATCGATTCCATATTCTGCTAACAGTCATTGGATCTCGACCAACGGGAGCAGCAATGTCGCGATACGATAAACCACAATCGTGATAGGCTACAATCCGACCTTTATCAAAGTGGGAAACGTGACGCTACGCATTTCTCCTCCTTACAAGAGGCATCACAACAACGTTTCACTAGGCAACGCCGGTCAACTGCTGTTGGTGCATGAGAAATCGGTTGGAAACTTTCCTCGTGTCAGCACGTTGTGGGTGTCGTCACCGGCGCCAACTTTGTGTGAATGCTCTGAAAAGCTAATCATGTGCATATCACAGCTTCTTCTTCTGTCGGTTACATTTCGCGTCTGTAGCACGTCATCGTCGTGGTGTAGCAATTTTAATGGCCAGTAGTTTAGTAATCTAAACCCCATTCGCTGATGACTATCAGTCATGGCACATATTGTAAGAAGAAATGGAGAAGAGCGGATAGCTACTCCCTCCACCACAGAAAACCAATCTAACAGTCTCCCACTACTTCCACCTCAGCAATACCTACGATGTAATATCACGGCCAGCAGAGTATTCATGACGAAGTATAATGGGCTATAGACAACAAAGCACACCAGTAGCTTCAGAAGAAGGCGTCTACAACCGTGGCTGAAACATCGATTTTATTTTATTCAGTGACAGCTACATAATAACAGCACCGGCCCCTGAAAACTTGTACGTTAAGTACATCACTGTTTATCTGAACACCTCGTCTCCTAATGTTGTATAGGTGTTGTAAATCATTTATGTTATGGTAAGATTTACAAGAGTACCTAGTGAACTGATACTCTTCGATTTTCTTCATACTTGTGACATTTGGTTGTTAGTGACCGGACGTCAGTTCCCTAAAGCAGTATGACGCATTTCTCAAAATAACTCGGAAAAATCACATTCAAAAATCAAAATATTTCCGACAGCTGGTAAGTAGAAAACATTTTTGTTTTTCTACATAGTCGGCAGAAGCATGGGGTGCGAAAGATGAAGCGTTAGAATCCTTAAACAAATATTGGATCATAATTTTAATAAAACCATATTTTTAATTACTGGTCCTACTAAAATAAATTAAAATTTGACACAGACATGTGAAATTCCTTATTGTTAAGTGAATTTTATATGCGTCAGTAAAATACTGTTCAGGTTCTAAAAGCAGTATTTTATTTTACTTTTGATGTTTCGAATTTTTGTACGAAATTTTAATTCATTGTGAATACTCACGTTTTCATGTAATTAGTGATTACAAAGAAAACGTTTAGTTTATTAAAAAATTACTATTCAATATTTCTAACTAAACATTTCCATTTGTTAAGAAATATGGCATTTAAATAAAGAACAGTTGCCACAAGGGAGTTTCGTACCTGTGACTTCATGATTTTAAGGCCCTTATGGAACCCACTCAGCTGCTAGCGACCATGTTAACAAATTAAAAGTGGTACTTAAATTCCTCGCTACTGAGCTTAGATTTAAGAATTAAAAGTTTATACTGATGGTCAATGCATTGAGATTAAAATGCTAAATTTAAAAACAAAATGGAGCGAGCGATCAGCAAATTTTTAGAACATGTTCAAAATGAATACTAATTTTCAGACAGGGAAATACAAATATCCCACTGAGGATAGCACAAAAAGTACTGGAACGTGTTTCGGAAAAGTAAAATAAACAAACAAACAGTGTCTTGTATAAAGCGGAACACTCACCAATAATACTATACATGTTACAAAATATCTGAAATATGAACAATACCCAAAAAGTCAATATTAAACACCTAGAAGTATTAAATCAGTCGCACTGGAATGTGAAAGTGATGGTAGACTTTTTTTGCTTAATATAGTCTAAATGCTACATCGAAAGAAATGAGTTGCTGTGTTGTTCTGATGGAATAAACAATCAATTATTCGATATTGTAGGGTATATTCGAGTAGTACAGCATATTCTAAACGTATTCTAGTTAAAAATTACTCGAAACAAAGAGAAATTATCTTTATTCTCGCTTTTTTAAGCGAAACGAAAACAAGTGATGCACTGAAAGCCCATGGTGTAAAGTATGTGCTACAAACGAACACTGTGAGTTTAGTTTATTCCCGGAGCTAGGAAAAAACTATACAGGGTATTCATTTTATCTGATGGCATCGAAATATCTAGAAAATTTATGATTAAAATTTGTTCGTCTCGGAGGGGGATACCCAACGATACCAAATTCGACCCCCACCTCACCTTTGAAATATTAAAGGGAAAACCCATTTTTATTACAGGTTCGGATTCTACGGAGAAAAATAATGAGTTTTGTCTGAAATATTTCTTTTTCTTCGTTTCACGACAGGTGGCGCTGTAATCGGAAAAATCAATATGGGTAGAAAATGCTATGTTTCAAAATACAGTCCAATGACACTTGAATTATCCCCTCACCTCCACGCTGCGAAGATAGGTCAGGCATTTTCCGGCAAGACGAAAAGGGGATTTCACGGCGCGCCATTTGGCCGTATAGTGAACTACGATTTAAAACAACAGGCAGCGCTGCGCAGTCAGAAAAAGAAAGAAAAAAAAAATGTGGTAAGGGGTTATGGGACCAAACTGCTGAAGTCATCGGTCCCTAAGCTTACGCACTACTTAATCTAACTTAAACTAATTTACGCTAAGGGCAACACACACACACACACACACACACACACACACACACACACACACCCATGCCCGAGGGAGGACTCGAACCTCCGACGGAGGGAGCCTCGCGGACCGTGATAAAACGCCTAGACCGCGCGGCTATCCCGCACGGCACGCAGACGTCGTAGTTCGCTACACGGCCACAATGCCGCGTCGCGTGAAGCAGTCCCCAACTCGTTTTGTCGGAAGAATGCAATGTTGACGTTGTGGTTACCCATTAAAAGTTATGAAATAATTGCCTGTCCTACCCTCGCAGCGTGGAGGTGGACGGTTAGTTCAAGTGTCATTGGATAGCATTTTGAAACAAGGTTTTCTGCCCATACTGATTTTTTCTTTTACAGCGCCATCTGTCGAGAAACGAAAAAAAAAGAAGTTCAGAAAAAGTGATGTATTTTTGACCGTCGAATTTGAATCTGTAATAATAAATATGGGGGTCCTCATTTAAGATTTCAAAGTTGCCCTCACTCTGCTACACAGGGGGCGGGTTAGGGGTTGAGTTTGGTACCATAGAATGTCCCCCTCCGACACAAATAAATTTTAATTGTAAATTTTTTGGATCCGAAATGATGTTTTTGAGATACGAAGCGTGTTTTTTAAGTACGTACCGTTTTGAAATTAAAAAAAGTCGTGCTAAAATATCTCAATAATTTTATTTTTACGTGAAAGCCTGTATCTTCATCTGTGCACTGACGCCATTACAGTCTGATACTTCCTTGTTTACGTTGTGTACTGAGTGTTTACGATGCCTCCGATAATCGTGAGTCCAGCCGAAGTTGTGAAGTACGGGCTGTTATAAGATTTCTTAGTGCTAAAGGCCTAAAAGCGATCGATATTCATCGTGAGATCTGTGCAGTTTGCGGAGTAAACATTATGAGTGATGGAATGGTAAGAAAGTGGGTGAGAGCATTTAAAGATAGCCGCACAAATGTGCATGATGAACAACGGAGTGGGCGTCCTTTGGTCGTTAATGAAAGTTTGGTGTAGGAAGTGGACAATAAGGTGAGAGAAAACAGACGCTTTACGATTTCCTCCTTGCGGGATGACTTTCCTAACGTTTCTCGTAGTGTTTTGTACGACATTGTGAGCGAGCACTTGAATTACCGAAAATTGTGCGCACGTTGGGTACCGAAAATGTTGACGGATGTGCACAAAACCAAACGTTTAGACAGTGCACTGACTTTCCTTGAGCGGTACCACAACGACGGTGATGATTTCTTAAGCATAATTGTTACGGGCGATGAAACATGGGTGGCCTACGTCACAGCAGAATCAAAGCAACAGTCCATGGAAGTTGAGCAAGGGCATCGTTTTGCTGCAAGACAATGCCCGTCCGCATGTGGCGAATCAGACTAAGGATCTCATCAGGTATTTTCGATGGGAACCTCTAGATCATCTGCCGTACAGCCCCTATCTTGCGCCCAGGGACTACCATCTGTTCCTTCACTTGAAGGATACCTGGGCGGTCAGTGTGTCTTCAAGACGATGACGAAGTCAAAACAGTGGAGATGGAGTGGTTAAAAAGACATGCGGCAGACTTCTATGAGGAGGGTATTCAAAAACTGGTACAACGTTATGACAAGTGCTTCAATATTGACGGAAACTATGTAGAAAAGTAACGGGTGATCAAAAAGTCACTATAAATTTGAAAACTTAATAAATCACGGAATAATGTAGATAGAGAGGTAAAAATTGACACACATGTTTGGAATGACATGGGGTTTTATTAGAACCAAAAAAAAGTTGTGCTAGACGCGTGAAAGATCTCTTGCTCGCGTTGTTTGGTGATGATCGTGTGCTCAGCCGCCACTTTGGTCATGCTTGGCCTCCCAGGTCCCCAGACCTCAGTCCGTGCGATTATTGGCTTTGGGATTACCTCAAGTTGCAAGTGTATCGTGACCGACAGACATCTCCAGGGATGCTGAAAGACAACATCAGACGCCAACATTATTCCTCGAATACAGCTATTGTTGAGGAATGATGGTGGACGTATTGAACATTTCCTGTAAAGATCATCATCTTTGCTTTGTCTTACTTTGTTATGTTAATTATTGCTGTTCTGATCAGATGAAGCGCGATCTGTCGGACATTTTTTGAACGTTTGTATTTTTTTGGTTCTAATAAAACCCATGTCATTCCAAGCATGTGTATCAATTTGTACCTCTCTATCTACATTATTCCGTGATTTATTCAGATTTCAAATTTATACTGACATTTTGATCACCCGGTAGATTAAGGTACAGGCTTTCATGTAAAAATAAAATTACTGAGATATCTTATAAGGTCTTTTTTTTAATTTCAGAACGGTTCTTGCTTAAAAAACACGCCTCGTATTTCCATGTCTTCAGATAAACCCTGTGTAAGGACTGAGCAGATTCACCGCACTCGCAAATATTCTTGTTGTGTACATTGTTCCGCGTAGTCAGCGCGTACACAACTTTCCCACTAGAGCGCGCCCCACTAAGCACAACAGCGCAGGCGCAGCGCTCGTCCATCTCCACACTACGAGATGCTGCTGCCATGGAGACGGACCAAATTCTGCTTCCGCCGATCCGCGTATTAATATGTAACGCAGCCAATGTGATTGCTACTAACGTAGAACCTTTTCTCCTCGCGGATCACAATCGCGCAGTGATACATGAACGTGCGGAAGATAAACGGCAGAAGATAAACACGCCACAATAAGAGCACGAGACATATTGCTGACACTCGCCTACTTCGTTAGAGCGACAAGTCAAATAATCTGATGGTGTGTGTACTGAAGGTCTTACAGTATGCACACCACAATTCTGATCTTCAAAAGCGATTTTTTCGAGTTGTTTTAAGAATTGCGTCATACTGCTTTGGGTATTGATATCCACCCACTAACCTTTATACGTCATAAGTATGAAGAAAGTCGAAGAGCCCCTACCATAAGGTCCCGCCGTTAGAGCGCCGATAGTTTATTTATTGCAAATACAGCCGTCTTCCTCTACATGTACATCCATACTCCGCAAGCCACCTGACGGTGTGTGACGGAGGGTACCTTGAGCACCTCTATCGGTTCTCCCTTCTATTCCAGTCTCGTATTATTCGTGGAAAGAAAGATTGTCGGTATGCCTCTGTGTGGGCTCTAATCTCTCTGATTTTATCCTCACGGTCTCTTCGCCAGATATATGGAGGAGGGAGAAATATACTGCTTGACTCCTCGGTGGGAAGGTATGTTTTCGAAACTTCAACAAAAGCCCGTACCGAGCTACTGAGCGTCTCTCCTGCAGAGTCTTCCACTGGAGTTTATCTATCATCTCTGTAACGCTTTCGTGATTACTAAATGATCCTGCAATGAATCGCGCTGCTCTCCGTTGGATCTTCTCTATCTCTTCTATCAACCCTATCTGGTACGGATCCCACACCAGTGAGCAGTATTCAAGCAGTGGGCGAACAAGAGTAGTGTAACCTACTTCCTTTGTTTTCGGACTGCATTTCCTTAGGATTCCTCCAATGAGTCTCAGCCTGGCATCTGCTTTACCGACGATCAACTTTATATGATCATTCCATTTTAAATCCTGACGACGCTCGTGTGTTTACAGAGCGAGGAGGACGACGCGCCCAGCGACGGGTACCGGGGGCAGCACCGGGGCTGGGAGAGGCAGCGCCGGCGGCAGCGGGAGCCGGACGCGGGGGCGGAGCTGCCGGAGGCGGGGGAGGCGCGCCGCCACCCGGAGCCGCCCCCGGACTACTCGCCGCCCACGCCGTCTCCGTCGCCGCCGCCGGAGGAGCGGCCGGGCGCCAAGAAGGTGTTCCAGCGCACGCGCTTCTCGGCCGACATCCCGCCTCCGCCGCAGCCGCAGCCGCCCCCGCAGCAGACGCACAAGCGCTCCATCGGCGAGTCGTTCCGCAAGCTGGTGGGCAAGTTCCGCACCTCCAGCTCGGAACGCAAGAAGCAGCAGCAGCAGCAGCGCAAGGGAGGCAAGCAGCGCGCCGGGTCAAGGTCACCGTCGCCTTCGCCTTTCAACAGCAACAGCACAGGTGAGCGCCTGGATAAACGGACCTACGCACAGGCTGCTGGTGCAAATTAAAAATTACATAAAAACTGGTCTTCGTGGTTGTTGTAGTGGTGGTGCGGATGGTGGTGGTGTTAGGGCCGTACCGTATTGGACTGGGCATACAACAGCAAGGTGTCTACCGCCTCTACTAAAACATTAGACTATCTATATCTTGTGAGTGTGGGGTTGATCTGAGATTGTGTTATTCTGCATGACGCATTAATCTGAGATGTACCCTTTACCCTGTGGCTCCTGCAAGATGCAATTTCCACCCCCACACTACTACAGAAGTCAGACAGACGCTCCTATCCTTCTAAAGAGAAATGCCTGAAAAACTTTCAGCAATAAATATCTTCTGGAGTCGTCCGCTGTAAGGAAATGACACAAAAATTCACAAAATTTCTTATGTAACCAGTCCACCGCGATGCCACTCAAAAATTCGCTCGCAGGCGTTTAACTATAACTCTGTCCGTTCACACCGCACAATAAGTGTGTCGGCCAACACAGTGAACAACGCTTAATCGCAAGGACTCAATATAGAGAGTCGCACTTCGATTCGCTCTCGACAGAGGTGCTCTCCCAGTGAAGTACTGAGGAGAGACTTGTTCTTCGCTCCAAGAGCGACAATGGAATGGCGCCCATCCATGCCAGAGGTCTCTTGCATTAGTCCTTCAGCTCAAGGCGTCATAAATATCGTCTGTCAATCGGTATTGCTCTTCTAAAACGGGAGAATGACGTTTCGTTTAAGACGACCAATCCGGAAATCTGTAGTATCGGCGTTTGGCGTTTGCTGTCTCCCTGTGAAAATCTCTGGAACCGCGTGCTATGTCTAAAGAATGCGTAGTCTGCCCGCTCCCACACAATGTAGCGGAATTTGCTTTTAAGCCGAACACGGGGTCTTTCCTCCTTTCCCTCGGGCGAACGCTGTCTGCTCCACGGGCGTCCACCGGCTGATGTAGATGGGTTTGGACTGGCCTCCTGGCGTGCGGTTACCTCTCTCGAACTAAAAGCTCCTGTGACCGTCATGTCTGGAATGTATGTGTGTACTCCAGCCTCGAGTATTTCAACCATGGTGCGCACTTGCGATTTATTAGTTATTTGCATATCGTTTACATGAATTGATACAACACTGACTTTATCTTATCGAGTTTGGGTTCGAATGAAGCGTCTTGATCTGCGGAACATGATTGTGAGGGCAGAATATGTAAGCAATGAAGGTGAGGAGACCACGACGTCTTACAATCTGCATGACTACTCTTCCAGTTCACAATTAAATTATGATCCAAAGGAAATAATGACATCAGCTGCAGTGCGCATTGAAACACATCAGTGGAGAAAAGTCGAAAACCGACTTTTCCGTTTCTCACGAGCAGTCTCGTTGACCGCCTCGGCCATCCGGGACCGGTCCCTCACCACCTCAAGTTTCCAACTTATCCACAAAGAACTGACGTCGTGCCCTGCCCATTATCTTCGTTACTCGCAGCAACACTCTGATTCCCTTAAGAGTCCGAGCATGTTTGCGCATCTGCACTGAAGGAAGGGATCATTCGGCCATCTCGTCCCAGTTACCCTAGTTATATATGTGTAGTGTATGTTCTTTCGGACATGTCTGAAAGAACAGACACTACTTACACATCACAATTAATTGCCCGGCGGAAGTTTCATCGAATCACCTTCAATCTATTTCTCTACTGTTCCATTCTCAGACAGAGCGCCTGAAAAACGAACGCTTAAATCTTTCCGTGCGAGCTCTGATTTCCCTTGTTTTGTTATGATGATCAGTTCTCCCTATGTAGGTGGGCACCAACTAAATACTTTCGCACCTGGAGGAGAAAGTCGGTGATTTAAATTTCGTGGAAAGGTCTCATCTTACTAGATAACGCCTTTGTTTTAATGAGTGCCGCTCCAACTCACGTATCATATCCGTGGTACTCTCTCCCCAGTTTCGCAGGCCTTCTTTGAACTTTATCGATGTCCTCCGTCAGTCCCATCTGACGCAAGATCCCACATCGCGCAGCAGTACGCCAGAAAGGAAAGGATAAGCATAGTGTAAGCATTCTTTTAGCAGACCTGTCGATTCTATGAGTAATACGCAGTCTTTGGTTCGCCTTCTCCACTAACATTGTTTATGTGACCTTTACAATTTAAACTATTCGTAAATGTATTCTCTGAGTATTTAGTTGAACTTACACCGTTTAGATGTGTGTGGTTTATAGTGTAACCGAAATTTAACGGATTCCTTTCAATACTCCTACGTATGACCTCACAGTTTTTATTACTTAGATTCAATTGTCACTTTTCGCAACGTACAGATATCTTGTCTAAACCATTTTGCAATTGTTTTTCAATTTCTGATGACGGTGAATGACAGCATCATCTGCAAACAGTCTAAGAGGGCTACTCTAATCGTCTCTTAAGTCGTTTATACAGATTCGGAACAGCAGAGGTCCTATAATACTTCCCTGGGAAAAGCCAGATATCACTTCCGTTTTAGATGATGACTTTCTGAAATTACTACTAACTGTGGCCTTGCTGACAGGAAATCACGAATCGAGTCGAAAAATTGAGACGAATGTGGATAAACGTTGCAGAATAATTAAACCGTAACAACAATTGAAATACAAAAATTCCATAAAAGCGAAAACATACACTCATATCCTCACACAAACGCGGGCGCTCAGAAATACGAAAAATCACACGATTTTGTCAGTTGGCGAAAAAAGCTGCGGAAAGAACTAAAACAGTACAGCAGATAGTTGTGGCTATACGATCGCTGAAATGAAAAGGATGAGTCAGTCACTGTGCAACACACTAAAATCTCCAGCCTAACACCTTAAGCGAGAGTTCACATGCATCTCAAAATTTTAAAAGCTTTAATCTACTCGTTTCGTCATCGACTAAAATAGAGTGCAAACCCCTCTTAAATGTTCTCCTGTTAATTCATGACAGTCAAAGAGTGTTCGGTAAAATGTGACGTAGTGAGTTGTTAAAGAAGAAAAAAGGAAAGCAGATTGGTGTTCAATGTCCTGTCGACAACTAGGTCATTAGAGGCAGAACATAAGCTAGGATTAGGCTAGGATAGGAAAGGAATGCGGTCTTGACCTTTCAATGGAACCATCCTAGCATTTGCCTTAAGTCGTTTTGGGAAATTAAGGAAAACTAAAATATAGATGCCAGACAGGGATCTGAACTGTCGTCGTCCCGAACACGAGTCCAGTTTGCTAAAGTGAACTGTACACCACAGGCTTCCCAGATGGGTGGGGGTCCTTTAGCTGGAGTATGATGCCATGCGTTTGTGCCCTATTCAGAGGCGCGTGTCAGGGTTACTCTCATTCAGCTAGAGCGACTGGTGTGAGGTACGCCATAGCAGGATAGTCCGCGTCACCGAAAAAGAGTTTCTTATCCCTTACTGCCAGCCTTCCCTCGTCGCATAATTGTAGGTCTCCCTCACTCAACAGCGAAATGACAGGCTGCAGGGTATTCGCACATTGTGACTCGTATTGATCCCTGCAGGACTCTCTTGCTGCCTGATCTACTAGACCACTTCCCCAGATTCCCAAAGGAATGATGCTCGTTTCCCTTCCTCTTGAAGAAGGAGAAGGGTTCCCAGTATATTTTATATCATTTTCCCCGCTGGGTGCATTTGGCTGCAGTGTCAACAGAGCGCTAAGGAAATTGGAGGAGGTGAGAAATAATTTGAAACTCCAAGTTACTTTTTATCTGATTTGGTTACCGGTTTCTGTTACGACCAGCACGTGCATTGTGGCGTAGCACTTTCAGTATGATGATGATGAGTGGGAAACCGCTCGAAACACTTCGGCAACACAACGTTACTACTCGGCTGATATGCCAAGAAGATTTCAGATTTGATCTCTTTAGTACTTGTTTCATGACAGACTAGTTCGACTCTAATGGTACCACGCAACGAGGGAAAAATGAGCCATTGTTGAAGGTGTATGGCCTGGACGTAGAAGTATTATGCAGACAGATGGAATCGTCAACCTGTCTAGACATTTCGTGGACTGGCCTTATGTCACTCGCTGAAGTAACCGTTGGACATTCGAAAGTGCCCATTCACTTTCTCGACCGATGAGGCGAACGTTTGTCAGTACTGTAATCGCATCAGATTTCTACCCGCCGGTTGGCACACTTTGGAGGGCAGGCAAAAGTAGGCTGCGACATCACCTGCACAACCTCACGACGAATGTAAACTGCCTTGAGCTCAGGTGAGCAACCCACAGGTTTCCTCGCACTGAAGCACCACTTATTCAGTAACAACATTTTCATAACGAAACTGCGAGCGTCGTTTACAGACCATACAACATTTTTTCCCTATCGTCCGAACCGTATTTATAGACGATAGATATACTGACAGTGGCAGAGCAGACGCATGATACGGTGTCCGGCTGAATGACCAAGTAAACATGGTCAATAAAATTCTTCTGGGCTGTTCACCCCATTGTCAATATATAAAATTGTCCGACGTTTCGACACTATTGCAAGCGGCCTTCCTCATGGCTTTAACGTCCGACAACTTTATTTGTTGACAGTGCGGTCAACGGCCCAGAAGAATTTTATTGACAGTGATAACGGCCGCGGAAGGTTACGCTTACAAGTAAAAATGATTACTATTACACGCCTTCCGCGAAACACAAAACGTTTTTATTTTCGTTTGTTCCCCAGACATGTTTTGGCACCTACATTCCATCTTCATGGAGTCACTGTGTTCCTGTAAATATACGATATCAAAAAATGGTTCAAATGGCTCTAAGCACTATGGGACTTAACATCTGAGGTCATCAGTCCCCTAGAACTTAGAACTACTTAAACCTAACTAACCTAAGGACATCAACATATCCATGCCCGAGGCAAGATTCGAACCTGCGACCGTAGCAACAGCGCGGTTCTGGACTGAAGCGCCTAGAACCGCTCAGCCACAACGGCCGGCTTAAATATCTGATATCGATTTGGTTTCCAACACCACTGTTTTAGGCCCGAAAACTGCAGAAGGGCCATCTACTTTTGACAGGGCAATCTTGATCATTTAATACTTTGATTTAGCAAGGCGACATGTTGTTCTTCATATGATAATCTGACAGCATGTCCTAATCGGAGTATTTTCTCAGAAACAATTACCTTTGCAGAGATTATTTCTGAAAAAGAACTGCCGTTGATTCCTCGAAAATTCCATTAAAAAGCTGGTTAAATAGAATGAAATGAATTAACTAGATCGACGAGGATTTAATTAGTGAAGACACAATGAGATGAAACGATATAAGCGTAAGCTATTCAAATACGCTGAACTTGCACTGTGATGAATGTATGGAGACAAGTGAACATCTGTGTCCAGCCAGGGCTGGACTCCCTGCTTATTTCGAGCAGTCTTCTTATCCTTTTAGATTACCATTCAGAATCCCCCACCTCCACCTATATCTCCGTCCTGTGGTCACCTTATGTTGCGTTCTCAACCTGGCTTCTGTACCTGCTTTGCAGTTTTCGTGAGTAGTATGTTACCTCACCTACGATGTTGTCTGTGAAAACACAATACATCTCTTGGTGCAATGAGGGAATTAACAACTAAACTTTTCTTCTGACATCGCACTTTTTCTACCACATAACCAAAGGCCGGAAATGAAACCACTAAAGACGCAAAGACATGAGACCATTGCAGACTGTTCAGATTTACGATCTAATATGTGGAGACAGAGTTTCTCCCACTTGAGAGAACCTGTTGTACAGCGTGGGCTGAATAAAACTGGCCAGGAAAATATTTCGTGCACCTGAAGGAGCGCAACCCAATTTGCATAATCTGCTTAGGGAGGAAATGATGGAAATTGTGTTGCCTATCTTAAAGTGCGTGATATATTTTCCAGCTCAGTTTAACGCTGTCCACCCCGTAATAGCGTTTTGAAATCACAAACCGCAGCTGTCTAATGGTCAGCGCCGCCGCTCTAAACCAAGAGGTTCCGGCATCGATTCCCCGCCGTCGGAGAGTTCCTTCACTCGGGGACTGGATGTTACTTTTGTCCTGATCATTCCATCTCGTCACAAAGACGCTTAAGTCGGCGCAGTGGCGTCAACAGAAAGAATTATTTGAGGTGGCAGAAAGAACCCAAGACGCAGTCTACAGGCCAATAATATCGTATGACCATTTCTTTTCAGACCTCTGAATAGACGTCGGCCCTGGCGACGTGCTCAATAGCCTTCTTTTTCTTTTTTTAATTATCAGGAAAGGATAAATTTTTATTTCAAACAAACAGCACCACTAGGAGAAACAAAGTCACTACAAATCACACCGCATTTCTGAACAGTTTACAATGATCACATTCATGTCTTTGGGCCTTTAGTGGTTTCATCCTCACCAATCAACTCATTTCAGTGTATTTAATTCATTTAACATACAGGTTGGAGAAAAACAAGTTGAGCAGGATAGGAGACGTATAATTGAAATGAACCACGTTATGGGTCTACAGTCATAAAACGACAGCCGAACAGCAATGAGCGCACGTAAGATCGTCCAGTAAGCGATGGTGTTTGGTGGTGTCTAACAGTCTTCTTTTCACTGTCGTTTTAGTTCACATTTACTGATCCTCTATACTTCTCAGAATAAAAGTTCAAAGACGTGGTTTCTAGATTTCGTTAGTAATAACATTGCACATTAGTACCACACGCTGACTATCTTAATGCAGTACTGTTTCTGCAGTGCAGCTTATTATCTTAACAAAGTAAATGCATTAAGATACTGTTAGAGTAATTGAGTTATTCGTCAAGATTTATCCACTAAACAAAACAGAATATACGCATCTGTCGCAGTCAGCCTTGGAGAGAAATTTAAAGTTCGGCTAGATTTGGTTATTCAGCTGAAACCGTAATTTTCAACTAATTTAGTATAAGAGAAATTGGTCGGGGCAAGATAGTTTAAGTGCGCAGACGTTGGCATGCTTGTCGCTGTTTGACTGTAGTTTTAAAAAAAATGTTCAAATATGTGTGAAATCGTATGGGACTTAATTGCTAAGGTCATCAATCCCTAAGCTTACACACTACTTATCCTAAATTATCCTAAGGACAAACACACACACACCCATGCCCGAGGGAGGACTCGAACCTCCGCCGGGACCAGCCGCACAGTCCATGACTGTTGCGCCCAAGACCGCTCGGATAATCCCGCGCGGTACTGTAGTTTTATGGCCGTAGTTCCACAACCGTTCATTTCCGGCCTTTGGTTATCTGGAAAATCTCGCTGGACTCGGCTTACCCTACCACAGTCTGCCTTACTGTCATGCTCTTTTTCTCCACCAGGTATACAGGGTGGATCACTAAAATTTGCACCGTAAATATTTCGGAAATGGGAAGCGCTATTGATGTGCGGTTTTCACAGAATTGGTTGTCAGGGGCTCGTATAGTTAGCCAACCAACAGATCGTAATAATATCAGAAAGTGTAATTTTGTGTGCAGTTCTACACTATTTAAATGGAACAATGGCTATTGACGTTACCTAACTACAAGCTACAATGTCAATGGTGTTTGTTGCAGGATTCTAGTGCGAGCCGTTTACGAGATATCGTATTTTGAAACGTTCCGACAGCGACACTTCTACAATATCTGTGGTAGTACACCCTGAGGAATAACACAAGTGGATACACTACTTATGTGGATTCTGACCAGTAACAAGACAACTGACCATCGCAGGTGGTGTTCAAAATGACCGCCGTCAGCGGCAATACATGCTTCCATTCTCATAGGTCTATGGAACGACTGCTGCACACGTGCTAGCAAGGAAAGTTGGAAAGTGTTGCTGAGGCCCTCGGTCACTACGCTTACTCACTACTTAATCTAACTTACGCTAAGGACAACACACACACCCATGCCCGAGGGAGGACTCGAACCTCCGACGGGGGCAGCCGCGCGAACCGTGTCAAGGTGCCCTAGACCACGCCGCTATCCCATGCGGGACGTGCTAGCATTTCAGCGGAGGTATCCGAGTAGGCTGCAGAAAAAACGTCGTTGCATATCATCGGGTGCAGTTGGTATGTCCTTGTAGATGGCGTCTTTCACCTTTCCCCCTGGAAAAGAAAGTCGACAGGCGTCAAATCCCGGAACGGACCAGCCAGGGTACAGACCCAACCCAACAATTTGGAAACAAAAAATGGCTCTGAGCACTATGGGACTTAACTTCTGAGGTCATCAGTCGACTACTGAACTACGTAAACCTAACTAACCTAAGGACATCACACACATCCATGCCCGAAGAAGGATTCGAACCTGCGACCGTAGTGGTCGCGCGGTTCCAGACTGTAGCGCCTAGAATCGCTCGGCTACACTGGCCGGCATTTGGAAACAATTCGTGAAGACATTCTGTAGTACTTCGTGTACTGTGGACTGGACAGCCAGCATGTTGGTTCCGCAGGGTCCTAGTAGTTTGCAGGGGAATGTCTTTTAATATCGTCGGCCGCTGTTGCCGAGCGGTTCTAGGCGCTTTAGTCTGGAACTGCGCTGCTACTACGGTCGCAGGTTCGAATGCTGCCTCGGGCTTGGATGTGTGTGATGTCCTTGGGTTAGTTAGGTTCAAGTAGTACTAAGTGTAGGGGACTGATAACCTCAGATGTTAAGTCCCATAGTGCTTAGAAGAACCATTTTTTTTTTCCTTTTAATATCCGTAGAAGATGGCCAGTTACGCGGCTGCAATACTTCGTGCGCGTTCAGTGTTCCATCTATGAGAAACGGGCCCATGGGCTGATGGTTCACTCTCCCGTACCACACCTTTACACTCCACGGATGCTTACGTTCCACGTGACGAAGCCAACGGGAATTGTCAACAGACCAATAGTGCATGTTTCGGTGGTTTGCCCGGCCATGACTGGTAAATGTAGCTTCATCACTAAGCAAGATATATGATAAATCTGGAGTACGGCCAGGTAAAGAAGTTAACAGAGTTCTCGTAATTGTTTCCACGCAGCTCCTGATGGAGAGAGATATGATAGGGATGGAACGTATGTCGATGGAGAATGCGTAGCACACTTGCATAACTCATGCCACTTCATCGTGCGACTGTGCGGGAGCTAACGTGCGGATGAACTGCAACAGCAGCAAAAACATTAATTTCCCCCTCTTGTGTCGACACTTGCTTTCTTCTGTTACGTTGCTAGGTGTTAACACTACTACTTTCACGTAATTGGTTCAAGAGGTCGATAAATGATTACCGAAATGGTTGACGTCTGTTGGGATATCTTGCTGCACACGCCGTACAAGAATGAACTGCATTCTTCCTGTTGAGCGGGATTAGCCTAGCGGTCTGAGGCGCTGCAGTCCTGGGCTGTGCGGCTGGTCCCGGCGGAGGTTCGAGTCCTCCCTCGGGCATGGGTGTGTGTGTTTGTCCTTAGGATAATTTCGGTTAAGTAGTGTGTAAGCTTAGGGACTGATGACCTTAGCAGTTAAGTCCCATAAGATTTCACACACATTTGAACATTTTTTGCATTCTTCCTGCACTCTCCACATACCATTGGCATATCGGCTTTCTCTGCGTAGGTAAATCTCATCGTCAAGTGACGACCGACTGCTTGGACTACCACACACTAACTGACCACCAAATCGCAGTGCAGTCAAGGAATACACGAACACACAGTATGTAAACATAACAACATCGTGCCTTGCAACTACGCAGGTTGAATGGCACAAAGAAGTGTCGGTGTGAAAACTTTTCAAAATGCGAATCTCGCAAACGACTCGCACTAGATTCTTGCAAAAAACATCACTAATTTGCACTACTTTTAGTTTATTAATATCAATGTAAATTCAACTAAATACTTAGGGCCGGCCGCGGTGGCCGTGCAGTTCTAGGCGCTGCAGTCCGGAACCGTGCGACTGCTACGGTCGCAGGTTCGAATCCTGCCTCGGGTATGGATGTGTGTGATGTCCTTAGGTTAGTTAGGTTTAAGTAGTTCTAAGTTCTAGGGGACTGATGACCTAAGATGCTAAGTCCCATAGTGCTCAGAGCCATTTTTTTAAAATACTTAGTGATTACAATTACAAATAACCTAAATTGGAACGATCACATAGATGATATTGTGGGTGGAGCTAACCAAAGACTGCAATTCATTGGCAGAACACTTAGAAGGAGCAACAGGTCTACTAAAGAGACTGCTTACACCACTCTTGTCCGCCGTATTCTGGAGTATTGCTGTGCGGTGTGGAATCCGCATCAGATGGGACTGACGGATGACGTCGGAAAAGTACAAAGAAGGGCAGCTCGTTTTGTATTATCACGAAATAAGGGAAAAAGTGTCACAGACATGATATGTGTATTGGAGTGGCAATCATTAAAACAAAGGCGATTTTCGGTGCGACGGGATCTTCTCATGAAATTTCAATCACCAGTTTTCTCCTCCGATTGCGAAAACATTCTGTTGGCACCCACCTACATAGGGAGAAATGGTCATCATGATAAAATAAGAGAAATCAGGGCTCGCACAGAAAAATTTAAGTGCTCGTTTTTCCCGCGTGCCGTTCGAGAGTGGAACGGTAGAGAGACAGCTTGAAGGTGGTTCATTGAACCCTCTGCCAGGCACTTTATTATGAATAGCAGAGTAATCATATAGATGTATATGTAGAATAGGCACTGTTCTATTTTTAAAAAAGTGTATATTTGCACAAAACTCACACTTTCTAAGTATTATTACTATCTGTTCATTGGCTGACAATATGAGCCCGGGAACACCAATCAGTTATGTGAAAACCTCACATCAATAGCACTTTCCATTTCCGCTTTGCAAGTTTTAGGTGACTGATCCTGTATACTTTGCGGCAGGGTAAGCCACGGTCCTCCACCGACTTTGGTAGAGACGTCCTCTTACCACCTGGTCAACACAGTACTCCTCGCCTCCTTTCACACTCGCAAGTCCGATGTAGGTGACATCTGGTGATCAGTTCCGCATTGCATAAAGGTGTCCGTATACCTTTCATTAGGTAGTGTACACAAAAAGCGACTTGTACTTTCAAGGTCAAGTTTATCTTCTGCGATTCCCTGTTAGCATTTTAGCAAATGTATCCAGCGAAGAAAATGACGCAAAATATACTTTAAGACGTGCATCACTCACTTAAAACAGAATTTGCAGTGTTGTCATACGTTCTGTCCTGTCTATCGAAATGTAAATGTGGGATTCCGTTGAAGTGATAAAATCACAGTGAAATCGAATAGTATACACGCGTGACTCAGGTAACAAATGGACATGTTACATAATTTTCAGTGTGCCAAACACGACGGTGATTCCAGAATGAGATTTTCACTCTGTTGCGGAGTGTGCGCTGATATGAAACTTCCTGGCAGATTAAAACTGTGTGCCCGACCGAGACTGGAACTCGGGACCCTTGCCTTTCGCGGCTGTGAGGACGGGACCTGAGTCGTGCTTGGGTAGCTCAGATGGTAGAGCAGTTGCCCGCGAAAGGCAAAGGTCCCGAGTTCGAGTCTCGGTCCGGCACACAGTTTTAATCTGCCAGGAAGTTTCACGACGGTGATTATATTACCCGCATCTTTGTCACGATTATGAGAACACAGAAACATTTATTTTGCGTAAAATTACTCTGTAAGTAGTGCATTTTTGAACATATATTGTTTCAAGCAAATGTTTACCTTTTTGCTAAATAAATTATGCTTGCATATATCGAGGATCAACTCTCAATCCCTGCACCAGATCTTCCTGAGTTTCATTTCTATTTTCTAGCCTTGCATCTTCTTTAAATAAAACAGCGCCGTCCTCGAACACGTAAGACACTTGACAGACAAGGTGTCCCCAGTTTGCACGTTCCTAACAGCAGATAACAGCTCTCCAGAGAGTTTTTCTATATATGAGGAGAAATGCTGTCGTTTCTAATCTGTTTTGGGTTCCATGAAAAATTCTGTTGAATTAAGAAGTAACGAAAGTAAATTAAATATGGTGAAATAATAAGAATAAGTTCTTATATGAAAAAAATGCGATTGTGTTTTAGACAAGAAGATTCGTTATGTAATATGTGAAGGAACTATGATCGTGAATACTGGAAGGGCGTAATGAGATAAGTGCACAAATCATCGTCTCGAGGAATGTGAAGATAAAAGCCTCAGTTCTCGACAACACAAAGCGTGGGAGTACTTCACTTGTTTCCATCAGAGAATGTATCTACGACTTCCGGCCAGTCGTACATCAGCCTTCCACCGAAGACCTCATCCGCCACAGTAGCTGCCGGCCTTGGGCGCTCTGAGGCAGTGTAATACAGGCAAAACAGGAAGTACTGCTTATTAGAGACGTACAATAACGTTGGAAAATTTCAAAACAGTCTGATGATCTTTCAACGCAAAGCATTTCTCAATCCAAGGGTTGATTTGAAACCTGCATTACAGTAGGCAGGATCTTACTGTAAGAGACAATTACTTTAATTCCTACCAACAGATAACTGTAAATTCTTTATTTCTAAGTAGACCAGAAGGTATGAATAACCTCAGAGGAATTTGCAATAGTAGGTGGGCTTCGATCCCGAAACACTGGTCGGGTGGAATAAGAAACTGAGAAACATAGTCAAAACTCCTGACTTTTAGTTCAACTGCTCTGCCCGAATGGTTATTTCCGTAGAACTATGTGAACTGAAGTATGTATAATAAGCCAACACAATGTTCTTCAAGTCAACATAATACGAGTTACTTCTAAGGGCATATATCGTCGCTTAGTTTTTTGATTAGTCTGTGTTGCCTCCGGTGTACGTTTGTTATCCATCTGGACATAAATACTGTTACATACACTGTTCCTTTCAGTTCATTGGTGACTATTTCTGTTACCACTAGGTAGTTTTTATTTGTTGAAAACTGCATATTACATCTTTGTGAGACCACCAGTTAAACGGTTAGCTGTCACCCTGATGTAGTCTTCCTCCAGTTATAACACAATCGTCCGCTACTGCTATACTATAACCTTAAAGCTAGCGGCAGTTCGTATAATGAAATTATTTTTATGTAAGCAATTACAGTATAAAGAAGCAGAGCAGTGTTACCCTCTGAGAGGAATTTTGTTATGTTGACCATGTTGTACCTAACGGAGGTAGCTTATCGGAAGTGAAAGTCAAAATTACGTAAATATTTAAACAGTAACAAACAATATTTTACTTGTCTACACTGTTCAAAGAATAAAGAAAACGGTCGCCAGCCTAATTAGGCAAGAGAATGATTGACATTCTTATTCAAGAAAATAAGTATGAGTAACTTTTGCCGGACAGACACAACCTATACTTTGCCACACGCGAGTGCAATGAACTCTGGCACCTGAATACAGTATGTTCACGTTAAGGTTAGAGCTACCAGATCAGAACAATCTATTTGCATAAATATAATAGATAACAAAACACACTATTACCACGAGGACTTAGTCAAACTGAGTGGTCTCAATAACATTACTATTAATATTCACTGTAGAATCGTAAATTGGACATAGGTTTAATATTACTTTTCAAATAAATTCCTATCTGACATGAAATATTGATATGGTCCACAGAAAATTTAGTTACTGTGTATAGATTAAGTCTTTCACTACTAAACACCTTTCTACTTAGAATGAAAATTAAAAGGAATTCACTAACGGTTTACTTCTCACTGTCTTTTGCATAAAGAAATTATTGTTTTTGTACATAGTGGTCTTTCTATTAATCGTTATCTAGTATGAGCACAATAGACAAACTGTTGATCCTGTTACACCACTAATCTGCACTTTTAATACACAAGAGGAGCCCAATATTGTACAGAATTTCATTTGAATGGCAAGAGTAATTGAAAGTTGCTATAATTAAGTAACTTTGTGCATTTGAACTACTTTCAATGGAGGGGGGCCCTTAATCTTGACCACTGTAGCAGAGCAAACTAAACACACTTTCAATACACTAAAGAAACAATCCCTTGACAAACATGGACATGTAACTTTCAACAGCAATAGTTCTCAACTTTTACTGCAGTAGAACACAACTTGACGTGGTTATAAGACAATAGCTCACCTTTGGTTGATTTTCAACAGACTGCACTGTGGTCATTTAATTTGCAGAACTCTATAAGCCACAGTTTTGAGAACATTCACTTTAGAAGTTGGCAAAAAAATATTAATAAACAGTTTTAATAGAAAAATTATTTTCAACAAGCATCATTTACTATATTACTCAGTTCTGCTACATAAACTTCAACTTTCTTTTTACTATGTTCAAGTGGCAGTAATTAATAAAACACTGGGCTTTCCTATTTTCACAATATGGGCACTCGGTAAGCATTTTTTGACATGGGAAGGACCGTAAGTGGTTGTGTGACCAGAGATAAAAAATCAAGGTAGGTATAAGAGTTCGAGTATAAGTTACCTTATATTTTCCCACGCTAAAACATCCAATGAGCTGATCCTTCACCATACATTTCTACAATTCCTTGGTTCCTTTTCAGTGATTGCGCAATGTGGTGGCGATTGCATGTTGGTAGGTGGATTTGCAGGTAGAATTGCTGGACTCTGTCATTTCTTGGTGGCGATGATAAATATCAGTTCCAAAATAGTTCCAGCTCTTTATCCATCCATCCGAGGCATTGGAAAGCGGCACGGAAAGCCTCTCTCGGCACCGGCACAATATACAACTTTTACATGAGCGGTTGACAGTTTGGTAGCTCGTCCCCGACTGACTCTTGGTCCCACCTTTCTATCCGTGCCAACCACACTTTGCGCGCGCTACTAACAAGGGAACCTCCCCATCGCACCCCCCTCAGATTTAATTATAAGTTGGCACAGTGGATAGGCCTTGAAAAACTGAACACAGATCAATCGAGAAAACAGGAAGAAGTTATGTGGAACTATGATAAAAATTAGTAAAATATACAAACTGAGTAGTCCATGCGAAGATATGCAACATCAAGGACACTGGTAGCCAACGAGTGCCGTGGTCCCGTGGTTAGCAAGAGCAGCCACGGAACGAGAGGTCCTAGGTTCAAGTCGTCCTCGACTGAAAAATTTAATTTTTTATTTTCAGTTTATGTGACAAACTCTTATGTTTTCTTCACTTTTTTGGGAGTGGTTATCACATCCACAAGAAAACCTAAATCGGGCAAGGTAGAAGAATCTTTTCACCCATTCGTCAAGTGCACAAGTTAGGTGGGTCGACAACATATTCCTGTCATGTGACGCACATGCCGTCACCAGTGTCGTATAGAATACATCAGACGTGTTTTCCCGTGGAGGAATCGGTTGACCTATGACCTTGCGATCAAATGTTTTCGGTTCCCATTGGTGAGGCACGTCATTTCGTCTACTAAACGCACGGTTTTGCGGTGCGGTCGCAAAACACAGACATTAAACTTATTACAGTGAACAGAGACGTCAATGAACGAGCGGACAGATCATAACTTGGCGAAAATAAAGAAAGTAAAATTTTCAGTCGAGGGAAGACTTGAACGAAGGACCTCTCGTTCAGTACCTACACACGCTAACCACGGGACCACGGCGCTCCTGAACTCACGTTCTCCTTGATGTTGCCTATGTTGCTCATGGACTACTGAGTTTGTATATTTTCCTAACTTTTTTCACAGTTCCACACAACTTCTTCCTGTTTTCTCGATTGATCTGTGTTCAGTTTTTCAAGGCCTATCCACTGTGCCAACTTATAACTAAATCTGAGGGGGGTGCGATGGGGAGGTTCCCTTGTAAGTTCCATTCCGGAGGGGAACCACATACAAAATAACTAAGAACCCCAAGTGAAGATCAGCAGTTTACATAACAGTATCCAAACATATTAAACAAAACAGAACATTTGCACATATTGGTAGTTCTACACAAAATTATTTTAATAAAATTATTTAATTTTAAAGATAACCAAAGAGATTATATGACAAAGACAAAACATATAATTTGCTCATATTGTATATACTCGTATTACAGAGATTACACTTCCTACACTCTTGACTTCAAAGTTTTTACAAAGAAAGGAGTATACAATTTTGTGTTATCGATTCAATCAAAGCATTTACAGAAACTCGACGTTATAACATTAAATAAAACAAGAGGCAAAATAAATCAGTAGAGCGTTAGAGCTATGTTGTTACACAGTCTCATCAGGAGAGTGTTTGGTAGAGCTGAATTTGGATCGCTGATTTTTAAATCGTTGCTAACCGTAATAAAATGGTCGTAAAGGAGCAGGTACGTCTCGAAATTCGTTTGCAATATAAGCGAGAGGAACAAGCCGTGTCTTCCAACACACAACGTATCACGTGTCGAAGCCAGATGCAAAAGCTGCAGTCATTTTGTTTGCGGCAGCGGGCGGCTGGGTTGTTTACCTCCAAGCGAGGCGCGCGCGCTGCACGGACAACCAGTCCGCGCTGCGCACCTTTGCAACGCGGCTACGCCAGCTGACTCACCAGGAATCCGACCCGAGCAGTCTTTCAGCCCCGAGTATGTTCCAGCAGCTAACCGCTAAGTGCGCACGTTGGCCGTAACACGGGATGCAGATATGTAATTATTTTACCGCCAGAGAATCTTCGTGGGTATTTCTGTACGGTAATATGAACCGAGTAAAACTAGCGAACAGCACGACAACCGGTTTATTGCAGCTGCAGCTCATCTTCAGAATGAGGTGATTTAGTTTAATTTTGCAACACAACACGCATCGTTTCGAGTTAATGTAATGTTTCCACGCCTGTGGCGAAACGACATGTACAAAAGTAATTGAAAAAATCGTATGCCTTAAAGAAACCCACACTTTTTATTTTCTTTCCAGTAACACTCTCCTTTGCACGGTCCAAATTTGAAAAATCTTATCAGTGTGGATTTGCACTTGACTATTCCTCCACCGAAATGTCTGTACGAAAACTGAGACGAAAAAGACTTACTGGAGGTTTGACGAACCCTTCAAAAAATAATCTATTTGACAAGTTTGTTAGTGCGGCCATATTTCCAACAGATGATCGCCAGAATAATGTTACAGAAACCTCTTTCCCCCGATCCCCTGATAAATAAAACCAAAAATCCAATTCTATAAACCAAAAATCCAATTCTCTGAAAGCCCAGACCCCTACCCTCTTCCCTTTCTCTGATGGCTATTCTTTCAACATTCAATTCCCCTCCCCCATTGCCCACACCCCTACTAGCGTAACGACTTAACTACATAATATTAACATTTCTCTAATATACATGTCATCACATCATGTTTCATTCATTAACAAAACAATACTACCCACTGTCGAGCACATGTGTGTTGCGAATAGTTCACGACCTCTAGAGTCTTTTGAGGTGTGATGTGGTCTTTTTAATGGGTGTACCAGTGAGAGTACCTACTGAAATTTACCCCAGTACAGAAAGAGTGATTTATTTGAGTGTGCATCTTAAGAGAGTTGTATGTTTAAATCATCTCCGAGAACAATAGAACAAATCAATCTTTCTGCACAGGCATGCATTTCGATACATAACCTCACTGCTACAGACAGTAAGTAGACCTCATCGCACATCAAAGAATTCTACAATTAAAACTTAATGAGTACTTAATTGTAAGACGCCTGATGATGACAGCATGCTAACGAAACCCGTCGTGCCAGTAAACATGTCTGAAGAAAAGTGGTTGAAGCAGAAAAATAATTTTATAAATGTCCTAATACAGTCTCTGTCCACAACAAATTACGTACAATATGCATAAATTTAAGTTAAATTTAGATAGCATATAATTTTACGCTCTGAGCATCCACAGCTTATGTGCATGACAAAATATTTTTTTTTAAATTATTAAAATCTTCTAAAAAACTTTTTGGTAGCCACATTAGATGTTAGTAGTTCCTTTATTACAGGATCACACACAACCAGTTTCGCGATGATTTAATCGCATCCTCAGGTGTATGCATCTACGAAAAATATGTAAGAAACTATCAGCCTCGATTGCGGTAATGAAACCAACCTTTACTTAGGTTCCAGCCCAAATAATTGAGACTTCTTCGGAAGATATACCTGAATCTATAATTTGTCTAAGAAGGCATGGTCTTGAAATAAAACTAAAACAGCTCAAATGGCTCAAATGGCTCTGAACACTATGGGACTCAACATCTATGGTCATCAGTCCCCTAGAACTTAGAACTACTTAAACCTAACTAACCTAAGGACAGCACACAACACCCAGCCATCACGAGGCAGAGAAAATCCCTGACCACGCCGGGAATCGAACCCGGGCGTGGGAAGCGAGTACGCTACCGCACGACCACGAGATGCGGGCACTAAAACAGCCTGAATAGCTTTAGTCACATTTTAAAAATGCGGTACATAAGTACTAAGTCAACACCAAGACTTAATTTATGTACCGCATTTTTAAAATGTGACTACGCCTAGGTAAAGGTTGGTTTCATTACCGCAATCGAGGCTGATAGTTTCTTATATATTAGATTATCACGATTGCTGACTATGCTGCAAGGTTGACAGTACAAAAATGTATCAAAAAATATAATATGAATTAATAATGGTAAAAATAAGGCAGTGAACCAGACAGACAAGGGAACAAATACTTAACTATCGATCCAATGTTAAATTAGGTTTGTGAGTATTTGTTCCGTATTTATCTGGTTAACTGCCTTATTTTTACCAACATTACACCTGATAATTCTTATTATATTTTTTCATAGATGCCTACACCTGAAGATGCGATTAAATCATCTCGAAACCGGTTGTGTGCGACTCTGCGATAAAGAAATTGCTAACAGCTAGGGCGGCTACCAAAAATATTTTTTAGAACATTTTAATGTTTTCTTTTTTTAAATTTAAAAATATTTTAATGAATCTAGATAGCCGGAAGACGCTTTGAATTCTGATTTCTCATATGCGAGTCCAGCGCTTCAACTGCTGCAGCGTCTTGCTCGCTTCACCGTCTGGAAAGGTCTCGAGTCTTGGACCTCCGCTCGACTTTCGTGAACGCAAGTAACACGTTACGTAAGTCACGCCCCGTAAAGATCTATTCGCAGTGCGACCACAATGGCTCGGCGGAAGCCACATCGAAGAACACATAGTTCACTGCCTCATTTGCATGAACTCAGAACGACATCCTACATTTGAATGCCGCTCGGTGAGAAGGCAGGAAACAGACAACACACAACGCCCCGCTGTGTACAGCCTCTAGCGAAATGTGGTCCGGTCTCATACGAGGACGCGAGACAAAGCGGGTCGCACCTCATTCTGTGACACCGTCGTCAGGAATACTTTACGACGCATAAACCTGTCACAGCCTGCAGGACCGCAGGTCTGACTCAGTGCTTGCTGCTGACACTGTCCGCGGCTTGCACCCCCCTGCTGCTGCTGTAAGAGCGCCGAATCTGAGCAAGTGCCAAATACATACGCCGCTGGCAGCGACAATGCAACTTGACATTCGTCGGTTTATAAACACTAAAGCCCATTTTACACAAGTGACTATCTGCTCAATATCGACTACTCGTGGATGCGCATCAATTGCTAGTGTGTAAAGCCCCTTTTACACGATCGACATTCTCGTCCCAATTGAGTACTCGAGACAAGTGAGTCTACTGCAGCGCCCTTAGCGACTTAATCCTGTACTGTTTCTTATATGTCACAAGTGGTCATTTTCGTTTATACAGGGTTATTACAAATGATTGAAGCGATTTCACAGCTCTTCAATAACTTTATTATTTGAGATATTTTCACAATGTTTTGCACACACATACAAAAACTCAAAAAATTTTTTTAGGCATTCACAAATGTTCGATATGTGCCCCTTTAGTGATTCGGCAGACATCAAGCCGATAGTCAAGTTCCTCCCACACTCGGCGCAGCTTGTCCCCTTCAATGAGTTCGAAAGCATCGTTGATGCGAGCTCGCAGTTCTGGCACGTTTCTTGGTAGAGGAGGTTTAAACACTGAATCTTTCACATAACCCCACAGAAAGAAATCGCATGGGGTAAGTCGGGAGAGCGTGGAGGCCATGACATGAATTGCCGATCATGATCTCCACCACGACCGATCCATCGGTTTTCCAATCTCCTGTTTAAGAAATGCCGAACATCATGATGGAAGTGCGGTGGAGCACCATCCTGTTGAAAGATGAAGTCGGCGCTGTCGGTCTCCAGTTGTGGCATGAGCCAATTTTCCAGCATGTCCAGATACACGTGTCCTGTAACGTTTTTTTCGCAGAAGAAAAAGGGGCCGTAAACTTTAAAATGGCTCTGAGCACTATGGGACTCAACTGCTGAGGTCATTAGTCCCCTAGAACTTAGAACTAGTTAAACCTAACTAACCTAAGGACAACACAAACATCCATGCCCGAGGCAGGATTCGAACCTGCGACCGTAGCGGCCTTGCGGTTCCAGACTGCAGCGCCTTTAACCGCACGGCCACTTCGGCCGGCCGTAAACTTTAAACCGTGAGATTGCACAAAACACGTTAACTTTTGGTGAATTGCGAATTTGCTGCGCGAATGCGTCAGAATTCTCTACCGCCCAGATTCGCACATTGTGTCTGTTCACTTCACCATTAAGAAAAAAATGTTGCTTCATCACTGAAAACAAGTTTCGCACTGAACGCATCCTCTTCCATGAGCTGTTGCAACCGCGCCGAAAATCCAAAGCGTTTGACTTTGTCATCGGGTGTCAGGGCTTGTAGCAATTGTAAACGGTAAGGCTTCTGATTTAGCCTTTTCCGTAAGATTTTGCAAACCGTCGGCTGTGGTACGTTTAGCTGCCTGCTTGCTTTATTCGTCGACTTCCGCGGGCTACGCGTGAAACTTGCCCTCACGCGTTCAACCGTTTCTTCGCTCACTGCAGGCCGACCCGTTGATTTCCCCTTACAGAGGCATCCAGAAGCGTTAAACTGCGCATACCATCGCCGAATGGAGTTAGCAGTTGGTGGATCTTTGTTGAACTTCGTCCTGAAGTGTCGTCGCACTGTTATGACTGACTGATGTGAGTGCATTTCAAGCACGACATACGCTTTCTCAGCTCCTGTCTCCATTTTGTCTCACTGCGCTCTAGAGCGCTCTGGCGGCAGATACCTGAAGTGCGGCTTCAGCCGAACAAAACTTTATGAGTTTTTCTACGTATCTGTAGTGTGTCGTGACCATATGTCAATGAATGGAGCTACAGTGAATTTATGAAATCGCTTCAATCATTTGTAATAGCCCTGTACGTCAGCTCCAAAATCGCGTGTGCTGCAAGAGCTGTCTGCTGTGTTGTTTGGCATCTGAACGGTGAAACTAGGTTATGAGAGACTTTTTTCCTTTCTACGAAAAAATCGAAATATAGTAACAGTGTAGGAACAAGGAACGATAACAGTTTATTAATGGCCACTTTGTAGTGGATGTACTTTTGAAAGATCGTGTTCTAAATATTCCACGCGCCTGCAGCAGGAAGAATAGGAAAAGTGTCATCCAAACATTTCAAAACATACAAAATATATACTTATAGACACATCAAAGAACATCTAGAGCGCTTTGCCGGTAAACAGCGCTTTTTTACTTTGTCCTTTGCACGTTGTTTTCTTGTTAAGTGCCGAATAAGATCGAAAAATTATTTTTCTCGTCAAATAATTACGACTTTTTCACTGTTGAAATAATTTTTAGTAAAACGTGTTTATCAGTTTACGTTCTTATTTACGCATAATGTAGGTGTTTTCTCTATAGATCGTAAATAAATTTTTGCTTGCAGATATTTCATCTTTCTAGTAGGAGAACACCAGTGGAAAAAAAATACAAGAATCTCGTGCAGCCTGAAAAGTGTGTCACGAAAATGTAGCAAAGAGCACAACAAAGGTTAAGAGGACACGAAAGCACAAAATCGGTTTCTATAAGAGGAGTGAGCTCCGCCAGAATAGGTTAACTTCCGATGTTAGCAGCGCCGTCACTGTCCACTGTGCCTGTGAATGCGCAGTGTGAAGCATACTCAGCAATTAAGAACTCCACACTCGACACAATCTATAAATCTTTGATGTCAAAGACACGCGACATAGAAGACTGCTGACTTACACACAGGCACGAAAGGTGCACGCACATTGACTAGTTGCACACACACCGAGTAGTCGATTTCGATCAGAAAGTCACACGTGTAAAGTGGACTTTAATCACCCGCTTAGCACGCCACGGGTGGCTCAGTGACGTCAGTGATCAATTTACTGTACCGAGTGTAGACGTCTGAAGTCCACAGTACACTGCAGACTGCGCATGCGCAGAATGGGGGACTGTGCCGTCATCTGTTAATATTGGAAGCCAATCCATCATCTCCGAGCTCACTCTTATTACAGTAATGGATTTCGTGATTTTGTTTCTTCTTCATCTTTATTTTGTGATATGCTTTGTTTTCGTGACGCAATGCAAAGGGTACATGAAGCCTGGTGTTTTTACTACTAGTGTTCTCCCACAAAAGATACGGAATATCCAACAGAAAAGTATTTGCATTTTCAGAACCTGTCAAAGAAAAAGCCAGAGGTTGTTTTATTCAGCATTGAAATACACCAGGTTATTCCCCAATCTTTTAGCTACACAACACTATTTTTCCAACGTAATCTCCATTCAATGCTACGGCCTTACGCCACCTTGAAATGAGGGCCTGTATGCCTGCACGGTACCATTCCACTGGTCGATGTCGGAGCCAACGTCGTACTGTATCAATAACTTCTTCATCATCCGCGTAGTGCCTCCCACGGATTGCGTCCTTCATTGGGCCAAACATATGGAAATCCGACGGTGCGAGATCGGGGCTGTAGGATGCATGAGGAAGAACAGTCCACTGAAGTTTTGTGAGCTCCTCTCGGGTGCGAAGACTTGTGTGAGGTCTTGCGTTGTCATGAAGAAGGAGAAGTTCGTTTTGATTTTTGTGCCTACGAACACGCTGAAGTCGTTTCTTCAATATCTGAAGAGTAGCACAATACACTTCAGAGTTGATCGTTTGACCATGGGGAAGGACATCGAACAGAATAACCCCTTCAGCGTCCCAGAAGACTGTAACCATGACTTTACCGGCTGAGGGTATGGCTTTAAACTTTTTCTTGGTAGGGGAGTGGGTGTGGCGCCACTCCATTGATTGCCGTTTTGTTTCAGGTTCGAAGTGATGAACCCATGTTTCATCGCCTGTAACAATCTTTGACAAGAAATTGTCACCCTGAGCCACATGACGAGCAAGCAATTCCGCACAGATGGTTCTCCTTTGCTCTTTATGGTGTTCGGTTAGACAACGAGGGACCCAGCGGGAACAAACCTTTGAATATCCCAACTGGTGAACAATTGTGACAGCACTACCAACAGAGATGTCAAGTTGAGCACTGAGTTGTTTGATGGTGATCCGTCGATCATCTCGAACGAGTGTGTTCGCACGCTCCGCCATTGCAGGAGTCACAGCTGTGCACGGCCGGCCCGCACGCGGGAGATCAGACAGTCTTGCTTGACCTTGCGGCGATGATGACACACGCTTTGCCCAACGACTCACCGTGCTTTTGTCCACTGCCAGATCACCGTAGACATTCTGCAAGCGCCTATGAATATCTGAGATGCCCTGGTTTTCCGCCAAAAGAAACTCGATCACTGCCCATTGTTTGCAACGCACATCCGTTACAGACGCCATTTTAACAGCTCCGTACATCGCTGCCACCTGTCGGAAGTCAATGAAACTATACGAGACGAAGCGGGAATGTTTGAAAATATTCCACAAAAAATTTCCGGTTTTTTCAACCAAAATTGGCCGAGAAAAAAAATGTGTTGCATTACTTATTGAACTGCCCTCGTATTTAGCTAAAACATCGATGTTATCTTGCATTTACCAAAAGATAGAACAACGTACAAAGGACAAATTAAAAAGATGCCACTTACCGCCTTCTAAATATTGTTTCATGTCTACATATTTTCTCGAGTAAATAAATGTAGATGTTTTGAAATGTTTCGACTACATTTTCCTTATTGTTTCACTTCTTTGGAGTGTGAAGAGTTTACCATTGTATTGTATTGTATGAAACTGAGGACTTAGAAACGACGGAGAGTCGTCGTCTCCGCCGTAGCCCTCAGTGGTTCACAACCCCACAACAGGCTACAGCAGTCCACCCACCCCACCGCCGTCCGACACCGAACCCAGGGTTATCGTGTGGTTCGGCCCACAGTGGCTCGTGACATCGGTTGGACCCTAGGCGATTGCAAAATCGTGGCCTGGTCAGATGAGTTTCAATTTCAGTTGGTAACAGCCGCGGGCCTAAGCTGTTAACACGAGACTGTGCGAGCTGGTGGTGGCTCCATAGTGGTCTGGGCTGTGTTTATATGGAATGGACTGGGTTCTCTGGTCCAACTAAACCGACAACTGACTGGAAATGGACACGTTCCGCTACTTGTTTCCAAAAAACGATGGAACTTTCATGTATGACTTTGCGATATGTCGCTCGGCCACAACTGCTCGTAATTTGTTTGAGGAACATTCTGAGCATTACGAGCGAGTGATTTGGTCACATGGATCGCTCGACATGAATCCCATCAAAAATTTGTAGGACATAATCGACGGGTCAGTTCGTGCATGAAATCCTGCACGGGCAACATTTTTGCTATAATGGACAACTATAGAGCCAACATAGCTCAATACTGCTACAGGGGACTTGCAACGATTTGTTGAGTCCATGCCCTATCGCGTTGCTGCACTACATCAGACAAAAGAAGGTCCAACGTAATATTAAGAGGTATCCCACGAATTTTGTCATCTCAGTATATTTGACTTGTGTCTGGAATGTCTATGTTTTTGATCCTATCTGTTTTCCGGGTTCCTGTCGTTTCTTAAGCGTACATTTTCCTTAGTAATATTTACATCTACATCTACATGGATACTCTGCAAATCACATTTAAGTGCCTGGCAGGAAGTTCATCGAACCACCTTCACAATTCTCTATTATTCCAATCTCGTATAGCGCGCGGGAAGAATGAACACCTATATCTTTCCGTACGAGGTCTGATTTCCCTTATTTTATCGTGGTGATCGTTCCTCCCTATGTAGGCCAGTGTCAACAAAATATTTTCGCATTCGGGGGAGAAAGTTGATGATTGAAATTTCGTGAGAAGATTCCGTCGCAACGAAAAACGCCTTTCTTTTAATGACTTCCAGCCCAAATCCTGTATCATTTCATTGACACTCTCTCCCACATTTCGCGATAATACAAGACGTGCTGCCCTTCTCTGAACTTTTTCAATGTACTCCGTCAGTGCTATCTGGTAAGGATGCCACACCGCGCAGCACTATTCTAAAATAGGACGGACTAGCGTAGTGTAGGCAGTCTCCTTAGTAGACCTGTTACATTTTCTAAGTGTCCTGCCAATAAAACGCAGTCTTTGGTTAGCCTTCCCCACAACATTTTCTATGTGTTCCTTCCAATTTAAGTTGTTCGTAATTGTAATACCTAGGTATTTAGTTGGATTTACTGCTTTTAGATAGGACTCATTTATCGTGTAACCGTTTAGCATTCATGTGGATGACCTCACACTTTTCGTTATTTAGGGTCAACTGCCACTTTTTGCACCATTCAGATCTCTTTTCTAAATCGTTCTGCAGTTTATTTTAATCCTCTGATGACTTTATTAGTGGATAAACGATAGCATCATCTGCAAACAACCTAAGACGGCTGCTGAGATTCTCTCCCAAATTGTTTATGTAGATAAGGAACAGCAATGGTCCTATAACACTACCTTGGGGAACGCCAGAAATCACTTCTGTTTTACTCGATGACTTTCCGTCAATTACTACGAACTGTGACCCCTCTGACAGGAAATCGCAAATCCAGTCACATAACTGAGAAGACATTCCATCAGCACGCAATTTCACTACGAGCCACCTGCGTCGTGCAGTGTGAAAAGCCTTCCGGAAATCCAGGAATACGGAATCGATCTGAAATCCCTTGTCAATAGCACTCAACACTTCATGTGAATAAAGAGCTAGTTGTCTTTTACAGGAACGATGTTTTCTAAACCAATGTTGACTGTGTGTTAATAGAGCGTTTTCTTCGAGGTAATTTATAATGTTCGAACAGAATATATGTTCTAAAATCCTGCTGCATATCGACGTCAACGATATGGGCCAGTAATTTAGTGGATTACTCCTACTACCTTTGTTGAATATTGGTATAACCTGTGCATTTTTCCAGTCATTGTTCACGGATCTTTCGTCGAGCGAACGGTTGTATATGATTGTTAAGTATGGAGCTAATGCATCAGCATTCTCCGGAAGGAACCTAATTGGTATACAGTCTGGACCAGAAGACTTGCTTTTATTAAGTGATTTAAGTTGCTTCACTACTCTGAGGATATTTACTTCTACGTTACTCATGTTGGCAGCTGTTCTCGATTCGAATTCTGGAATATTTACTTCGTCTTTTGTGAAGGCATTTCGGAAGGCTGTGTTTAGTAACTCTGCTTTGGCAGCACTGTCTTCGATAGTACCTCCAGTGCTATCGCGCAGAGAAAGCATTGATTGTTTCTTGCCGCTAACATACCGGTTGATCAAAAAGTCAGTGTAAATTTGAAAACTGAATAAATCACGGAATAATGTAGATAGAGAGGTACACATTGACACACATGCTTGGAATGACATGGGGTTTTATTAGAACCAAAAAAATACAAACGTTCAAAAAATGTCCGACAGATGGCGCTTCATCTGATCAGAATAGCAATAATTAGCATAACAAAGTAAGACAAAGCAAAGATGATGTTCTTTACAGGAAATGCTCAATATGTCCACCATCATTCCTCAACAATAGCTGTAGTCGAGGAATAATGTTGTGAACAGCACTGTAAAGCATGTCCGGAGATATGGTGAGGCATTGGCGTCGGATGTTGTCTTTCAGATGTCGGTCGATCACGATACACTTGCGACTTCAGGTAACCGCAAAGCCAATAATCGCACGGACAGAGATATGGGGACCTGGGAGACCAAGCATGACGAAAGTGGCGGCTGAGCACATAATCATCACCAAACGACGCGCTCAAGAGATCTTCCACGCGTCTAGCAATATGGGGTGTCTTTTTTTTTTGTTCTAGTAAAACTCCATGTCATTCCAAGCACGTGGGTCAATTGTTACCTCTCTATCTACATTATTCCGTGGTTTATTAAATTTTCAAATTTATACTGACTTTTTGATCACCCGGTACTCCACATACGACCAGAATCTCTTTGGATTCTCTGCCAGGTTTCGAGATAGATGATAGGATGGACCATTTCTGGAACTGACGACTGATCTTACTGCAATATTTTGTTTGTGCACCTTCGAGCCGGCCGAGGTGGCCGAGCGGTTCTAGGCGCTACAGTCTGGAACCGCGCGACCGCTACGGTCGCAGGTTCGAATCCTGCCTCGGGCATGGATGTATTTGATGTCCTTAGGTTAGTTAGATTTAAGTAGTTCTAAGTTCTAGGGGACTGATGACCTCAGTAGTTAAGTCCCATAGTGCTCACAGCCAGCACCTTCGATAAGGAGTTAAGTGTGGGTATGTTTGCATTTTTCTGTGTCATTCTTTTATCTGACCTTTTGTGAATGTATTTAACGTTTTTCAGTGATTGTTGAATGTGACTCTGGTACTTTGCTGTTGGGCTACTGGTTGTCTTGGTGATGTTGTCCTTCAGAACATCTAGCGTTTGGTCGGTGGGTAACTTTTCACTCATGATCACTAATAAATGCCTTTGTCTGCTTTTGTTATAATTAATAAAGAATAGCCACTGTGGATGGCACATGTTGTTGTTGTGGTCTTCAGTCCTGAGACTGGTTTGATGCAGCTCTCCATGCTACTCTATCCTGTGCAAGCTTCTTCATCTCCCAGTACCTACTGCAACCTACATCCTTCTGAATCTGCTTAGTGTATCCATCTCTTGGTCTCCCTCTACGATTTTTACCCTCCACGCTGCCCTCCAATGCTAAATTTGTGATCCCTTGATGCCTCAAAACATGTCCTACCAACCGATCCCTTCTTCTAGTCAAGTTGTGCCACAAACTTCTCTTCTCCCCAATCCTATTCAATACCTCCTCATTAGTTACGTGATCTACCCACCTTACCTTCAGCATTCGAAAGCTTCTATTCTCTTCTTGTCCAAACTAGTTATCGTCCATGTTTCACTTCCGTACATGGCTACACTCCATACAAATACTTTCAGAAACGACTTCCTGACACTTAAATCTATACTCGACGTTAACAAATTTCTCTTCTTCACGATTTCCTTGCCCTACATTTTATATCCTCTCTACTTCGACCATCATCAGAGGATGGCACAAGGGCGCTCAAACGTATAGTTTAAATGAGAAAACTTGTTCGCGTAACAGGTGGGCCCATATTCAGTATCTCACTTAAGATTTGAGCAGCAATGTAGAGCCATAGAAGTGCAGAACCTCAGCGCGTGCGGCCAAGAACGCGCAGTAATCTTTCCTGTTTTGCGCACTTTTTGTGCCACTTCAGGCTCCGGCAGCATTCCTGGGAGCAAGGCGGCGGCAGCGGCGCGCGCCGGCGTGGGCGGCGCATGCGCGGTGGACGCGGACGGCTGGGAGGGGGGAGCCAGGCCCTCCGCGCCGCCGCGGGCCTCACGGTCGGCTCAGTCGCGCTCCAGCAGCGGCAGCGGCAACATGATGCAGCACCAGCGCAGGTTCTACCTGGGCGAGGACCCCTTCGGCGGCAGCATCTACGGCCGCGAGCGCGAGTACGACGGCGTGGTGCCCGCGCGCAGGAAGCACCGCCAGGTCAACGGGCATCGCCGCCACGACGAAGAAGACGACCCCGCGAGGTAAGCCTCGCCCCGCACTCAACATTTGCGTGCCTTTGTAACTGGCCTTGTAGAGCGGGGGCCTTCACTCGCAAATACCTGCTCATTAGCACCACATGTCTCTCAGCCCCCAGTCGTCCTCAGTTATTCTCAATGTCGTTCACAGGTTGCAGTATCTGATGTGAACAGACCTCGTCGGGTAAGATGAAATAAAGGCCTACTGGAGACAATATTCGTTGTTTTTTCTCTCCAGTACTGCCACCCTTTTTCGTGGTATTGCTCATGACTCACACGTGCATAATGAGAGGTACAACTTGAATATTACTGGACTCAGGTTAAGAACAGCCGACAACGTAATAAGACACACAACAGCAGTGAACTTAACGCTGAAACACTACGTAAGGAAAAGTCTGTGCAAGTATAGGATTTCAACGTCAGAAGGTCGGGGCAAAGAAAAAAAGACACAATAATACGCCATTACTAAGCGCCAGTACATTTTCTCTCTTTCAACGTGCTTAATAAACTAAAATAGAACAAATGGGAAACAACGATGTCACAGCACTGGCGAAATATATTTCAATGAAGTTAAACTGCCTTTTTGCGTAATACAGACCAAGAATAGGAAAATAAAACGGAAGCTGCATAACGTCCTTTTGAATAATGCAGATGCCATGTAAAACAATTTAAAACACTGTCATTATTAATAATGTCTTGTGACGAGGGCCGCTCGCCCGGTGCAAGTCTTTCGATTTGACGCCACTTCGGCGACTTGCGCGTCGATGGGGATGAAATGATGATGAATAGGACAACACGACACCCAGTCCCTGAGCGGAAAAAAAATCGCCGACCCAGCCGGGAATCGAACCCGGGCCCTTAAGATTGACAGTCCGTCGCGCTTGCACGTAGCTACGGGTGGGGGGGGGGGGGGGGGGGGGCGCGCGAATACTGTCATTATTGAGTATTGAAGATAGTGGTCTCTTCCAATTAACAACGTTAATGTTAAAATTTTATTCTAAGTTAGAAAGGACGAAAGAAGGAGTCCGACAGATTGATTTCCTCGAACTAACATTTTATTGAGTTTGAAACAGAAGCATTTACAGTTTTCTCGGAGCAGTTGCAAATTATAAAATTTGAATATCTTACCTTTAAATCGGGATGGTTAAGCTCTGAGGTATTCGTACATGCCAAATGTCTCTTTACTTTGCGATAATTCCTTTCCTGACACGTTTCTTTATAGACAGATTGCAGGTAATAACAGAACCGAATGCAACCAAATTACAATGCCGTAAATTTTAGTGATTTAGATGGAAGGTGCATCATGTTTCCTGTTTTCTAGTCCAGTCTTCTGGCAAATAATTTAAAGAAAGAAGAATTTCAAACGTTGTGCAGTTTTCCTTTGCAGCTAAGTATTCGATTCCGGTTGTAGTTTACTTTTAGTCAATCTACTACCAATAGTCCTATTGTTACGGTTGCTAACTAGTGAAGCGAACCTCCTGGGATTTAGTTCCCGAAGATCACCTACTAGTCGTGAGACCAGATGAGGAGAGTCTGCAAAGTGACGGCCAAATCGAAAAGCGGAAGTCACCCGTTATTTATTTGTCTAGTTACTCTTCAAAGCAGACGTATTCCAGCATTTAGCGAAATGAGATTAATATCTCTACCTTATATGGTGCCTTCAGACTATTCTGCGCTGCCGATCTTCAAAAATTCTTTGGCTGCCTATCGTCGGCCTGTAGGCGCTGTAACATCTTGTAGTGAACTGCTGCAGTGCTTTTAATGAAACTTGCCGAGGAGTCAACTTGTCTTTTACGGTATGCTTCGAATCGCGTCGCCTATTGCAACTTTTGCGTCTGATGCAGCCTGAACGTACAGCTAACTCATACTCATTTTTCGATTTCTTGTGCTCTTTAATGACTTGTTTGTCAGTGCAGACACCTATTCCTATTAATTTATCTTCATTGGGTGGCTGAACAGGTCCTCGTTTGTGAATGCAATTCCTGAGAATGACATGCATGTTCCATTTAGTTGAGCTCTTTTAGAAGAGAAACTGCCCTCCCGACCTACAGTATTACTGGATCAGTGTTGTGCAGCGTTACTCTTGCGAATACAGCTTTGCTTGTATCTGTCGACCGTGGAGAATGGACACTGAACTTCGCCGCTATTGTTACAAGTTGTTCGTCCATCTCTCGTGATTCGCAAGTATTAAGCAGAAGCACATACAAGCTTTCTGAAAATGACGTATTTCTGTCATGTAATGAGTGACTGGTTAGGCCCGATATCTACATTTATCGTAAGGAACCTGAGACGTACTGGTAGACTGCTACGGTCGCAGGGTCGAATCCTGCCTCGGGCATGAATGTGTGTGATGTCCTTAGGTTAGGTTAGGTTTAAGTAGTTCTAAGTTCTAGGGGACTGATGACTACAGATGTTAAGTCCCATAGTGCTCAGAGCCATTTGAACCATTTTTTGAACGTACTGGTAATAAAAGCAAATGTACCGTGAATTTCCGTCTTTGACTTACAGGGGCAACTATTGTACATCATTTTCACAATCTAAACTTGATCCAGGTGGCATTTTTTTTTCCTTTTGTTATCATTGTACACTGTTGTTATTCAGTTTAGTTTCTAGCTGTAACAAAAAAAATATTTACCATACTTTTGTAAGGTCGTTATATAAGGTAATAGGTAGTGATTGTTGCATAGGTGCAGAGACTGTAATTCTGCATACTCTACAGACAGTATTATCTAGTAAACAGATTCTAAACTTAGAGAGAGCGTTCCTAATTTCGAAATATTCCAGGTTCTCCATCGACCAACTTGCTCTAAGTATGGAAAAAAACGTTAGTCAATGCAGATGAGTAGGAAAAATAATCCTGCAACGTTCGAATACGGTAACAATGGCGTGCTGCTTGACATAGACGCTTCGATTAAATATCTGGACTTAATTTTGCAAAGCGACATGAAACGAAAATATAGAACTTTGTTGCAAGGAAGGCGAATCGACTTCGATTTATTGGGAGAACTCTAGGAAAGCGTTGCTCATCTATAAGGGGGACCGCGAACAGAAGACTTCTGGGAGCCATTCTTGGCTTCTCCCCGAATGTTTGGGATCCCAAACGGATCGTGTTAAAGGAAGACATCGATGTGCTACAGAAGCTTACTGCTAGGTTCGATCAGCACGCAAGTGTTATTAAAGTTAAATCAACTGAGAATCCCTGGAGGGAAGAAGACGCTCTCTTCTAGAAACATTCTTCAGAAAATTTAGAGAACCGGCATCTGTGACAGACTACAGAACGACCCTAGTGCCACCAAGAGACATCTCGCGTAGGGGTCGCAAAGGGAAGAGAAATTAGTGCTTGAACGGAAGCACATAGATGTTTTTACTCTCGCTCCATTTTAGTGAGGAACGGGAAATGGAATGACTAGCATCGGTCCAAGGTACTCCACGCCATGCAGCGAATAGAGTCTTGCGGAGTGTTTATGTAGATGTAGAACAACCCATTAACTTCGTGTGTGCTGGTTGGTATTCCATTGTATACATTCAGCGGTAGCAGTAATTAGAAGAGAACACTCGTCAATGATATTTCTAGGAAGTTCGTTGACAAAGTGATGTTTTTGAATTTTAAAATTTTCCCGATGAGTTGAATATTCAAAGAAGGGTCGGAATCTACACAATATGGTTTTGATAGAGCCAGCCCGCGCACCGTGAGGAACGCACCACTGAGCACCTGTGATTTTGGTGACAGTATTGTCATTTTGGGACTCCATCATTAAAGAACCAGGGGAAATGTGCATGGCGGAAAATCTAATGATCTTGATTGCGGCTATCAGTTGGATAATACGTGGCTCCCCGCCATTTCCACGATTTGTTCCAGACGAAGAACACAGACTTAGCAGTTCACTTCCGCAGTTCCACCTCCGAGGGCGATGCCCACAGCGTAATGTGGTCCGTCTGCTACCATTATCTTAACTGCAAACGCGGAATACGCACCGTGCGCTAATACATTGTGGGCCGGGAGAAGTATTCAGTCTTCGATGGCTTACCTGAAAATGACTGTCACGGAACCAGTTGAAATACCGTCGACTACAGTGAACGACGAGTGGCAGCAAGCACGAAACTTCAATATAAAGTCATGATTCATCAAATTATGCGTAGGATGTTCGCAGCTGACATTCAACAATTACTCTTCGACATTTCTAAATGATGTGCCAAAGGATTTCAGATGACAAATCTATGTCGCTGAGGTCAAACACATATACTGTCAGTGATAAGAATTGCTACTAAGTCCGTAAGCCAGGATATCCAGCGAAATTAGAACTGTGTAGCTATGCAGAACAGATGTCTTTCGAGGGTTGTTATGCCAGCTATTTCCAGAGCCATTATTTAAAGTTAAATTTAGAACAATCTGCCAGTGTATTTTTGTGTAAAGCCTACGTATACTCCACAACCCATTGTACAGTGCTTGGCAGAGGCTACTTTGTACCATTTAGCCAGTCGGTGTCTTATTTACGTATAGGTTTCGGTGCACTTTTCGTAAGGTTATACTTACATATTGAGATCACAAGAAACACAACTGAATTTTTCATATATTCCACAAGGCACCGCCTCGTAACGTCTCTTAAACACTAGATTCCCTAAGATATATACTGCGCTCTCTCAGAACTCTCCCAGGAAACCTGTCCTCCAATCGCCGCCCACGTGTTCGCTTCGTGCTGTTAGCTCTAAGTTCTTAAACACTGTGACCGGCTCCAGACGTTTAAAGCAAATTAAGGCCTGCACGGAAGTAGTCAAATAATACTTTTCCTGCCTCTTAAGATAACAACTGGAAATTTATATCATGATCGGGCGTCGACCGTGAAAATTCTGCTTTTCGCAAGCAGTCATTATTCTGGAAAACATAGTTACACTAACGGAACACATCTCCTGGGCCAAATTCTCAATATCACTCGGTTTTACATCGCCTATGACGAACACTTACATGCAAAAGTTTTACCACGACAACACTTTTATATCTCACACTTGTCGTGAACAGAACGACGAATGGAGGGAATGAATGTGGGTATGTCATTTTTGGTCGGGAATCCCCTTCTCGGAAGTTCAGTTGCCTTTTGCAAGTCCTTATTTGACGCCATTTCGGCGACTTCCGCGTCGGTGATGAGGATAGCATACGCACACACCTAGTTCCGAGCGGAGAAAATCCCTCAACCGGGCGGGAATCGAACCCGCGGCACTTTGATCGACAGTCACGAATGCTAAATACAAAACCACAAGCTGCTGACAACAGAACAATGAAAGCAAATAATAATATTGTCAAAACAGTACCCTACGCAATGCGCTGGACGCAGCTTTGTGATTTATAAACGTTGATGTAAACTCTTTACCATAGAAAATTCTTCAGGAGCCGTTTATTTAAAGATAAGGCCACAGTCTATTTGGCGATTTTTTTCCTAATAAGTCATGGTCCCGTTGCACGCGGAGTAGTCGAACTTTTGTCTACGACCCCAGAAAAAGTAAAGTCAAGCAATTAACCTTTTTTTAGTTTGCACGCATATGTGTCTAATCCTACTAATAAACGTTAAAATCTCGCGCTATAGTAGCGCAGTACGCCGACGGAGGCGCCAAAACAACATGGCGCAGTCCGTTGATAAAATGGGATTATCGTGCGGCAATTGATTTTCGGCAGCAGTGGAAATTTTGCAGCTGTGTCAGCTCAATCCAAATGACTTCTTTAGCCGACTGGCGTGGTCTTACACCTCGATAGCTCACTTTTTCAGCGGGCTGCGTAATGTCGTTTCTGTCCTTCTAGCGCCAAGCTTTGGTATTATGGCTTGGGAATTCTCATGTCTACTACAACTGCAGGCACGTAACTTCAAAGAAAAATACATAAAACAGTTTGTCTGTGTCAGTCACTTTTATTTAGCAACAAATACTGGCACCACGCGTTTCGACAGCATGCTGTCATCGTCGGGTGCTTTACAGTTACATGAAAATTAATTTTTTATTATAGATTCTTGTGTGCTTAAATGCCAAATAAATGTAAACAACTGTGTGTGACGTGTGAATTGATGGTGTTGTGTTTTTTCCTGGGCTCTGTGTAGCAGATAAGTATGTATTCCGCGAAAATGGGCACATTTCCGTACACAAGCTCACTGACACAACCAGCAAATAGACGTCTTCGCACATCAAAGGTATCTATAACTAAAAATTAATGCACATGTAACTGAGATGCGTCGTACCGATAAATACCGCATGTTTCAAACTGAATGCAGGGGTTTTAAGACTGTAGATTTATCACATTCAACTTAATAATTATAAACAATATATTAACTGAAAGTTAGCTGAAGTAGTTTTTCTTAAGTGTTCAAATTCGTCACACAGCACACATCGAGTCGGTAGGCGAATTCTTCTCAAATCTTGATCAGTGCGTCTGGAGTAATTGTTGCAACAACTGCTCCAATTATGTTTCTTAAGTCGAGTAGACCAGTTGATAGCGGAGGTAGATGCACATGATCATTGATGAACCTCCAAAGGTAAAAATCGTATGGCGTCAGGTCGGGGAACGTGGAGGCCATGCGAAATGAGCTCTGCCATCAGGCCCCTTGGGGTCAAGCCAGCGATGTGGTACAACGTCCTTCAACCAACTGCGTACTGAGTTATGCCAGTGAGGCGGCGCACCATCTTGCTGCCAAATGAAGTTCTACGGTTCAGCTTCTTCCAGTTGATGGAAGAACTATAGTTCTGATGCATCAAGATAAGAAACGCCAGTTGCAGTTACTTCACCAAAAAAGAACGGTCCGTACTCTTTCCGCTAGGATTCAGTTTAGGGGAGTCTCGTTGCATCTGTACCATCTCGTGGGGATTTTCTGATCCCCAGATGGGCACATAATGTGTGTTGACATTTCCACTTAGCTGAAATACCGATTCATCACTGAAGGCGACACGATCCAGAAAATCTTCATCATGCAGCGACATTTCGTTTGCAAAGTTGGTAAGTAAACCGTAGCCTGTAGACTTTAAAAGCTTGCAATAATTCCAAACGAGGAGGACATAGTTGTAAGCGTCTCCTTAGAAACTCTCGACACAGACGTTACGGGAACTGCTAATTCACGACTAGATGTTAACTGCTTGGTATGAGGCGTGAAATGCTCTCTCACTCGTTCAACACGTTCTCCACTCACTGTTTATCGTCCCACATATACGAAGCAGTGCATGCACATGCACACGGGTATACAAACAAAACTGTCTGAGTTTCTGTTTCATTTAATATATTTCTTATAATTGTAAGCTGAAAGTAATAAAGCCTTAAAACCCTATATTCATTCTGAAGCACCCAGTATTGGTAAATAAAGCTGACTGAAGCTAAAAAATTATTTTATAACTATTTTTTATTACTATGGGATTTAACTGCTGAGGTCATCAGTGCCCTAGAACTTGGAACTACTTAAACCTAACTAACCAAAGGACATCACACACATCCATGCCCGAGGCAGGATTCGATCCTGCGACCGTAGCGGTCGCGCGGTTCCAGACTGTAACCCCTAGAACCGCTTTTTTTTTTTCGGGCCTCCTTCCTCCCCTTCAACCCGTTCTTCACGCTCGCCAATTTTTGTCTTCTCGACCCAACTTCTCCGCCTTCAAAGAGAGAATGTAACTTGATGACGTGGAAACGCGCTTCTTCTGAACGACAGACTAAGTATGCCCCTTCTGCTGCCTTTGTTTGCAACATGGCTTGAATAAAAATAAATATAAATTCCATTCAGAAGGCATTCACATAATTGTTATGGAAACGTAACTGGATCTATAACTTTCTTTCTCCGTGCGTGGAAAAACGGAAAGAAGCAAACTCATTATTGCTGATAAGTAAAATTCTCTTCTTCAGAATGGTAATGAATTAAAGTAGGCTTCTGCTGCTTGATTTTACACATAAATAACATAAATATGTCTTCCTGTGAAAAGAAGGAAGGAAAGAAAGAATCTAAATAAAGAGCATACGTGATGACTGGGTGTTGTGTGATGTCCTTAGGTTAGTTAGGTATAAGTAGTTCTAAGTTCTAGGGGACTGATTACCATAGATGTTAAGTCCCATAGTGCTCAGAGCCATTTGAACCATTTTTGAAGAGTGTATATCAGTTTCTTCACTGTGTTGTATGCTTCCCGCAAAACAAACTAATATATACATATATCCTTAACTGGTCTATATTGATGATCTTCTCTGATTACTTGCTGTTGGAAATCCCCCTCCTGCTACGTGAAGTACAGCCTTGTACCACAAAGCATTCGTCTAATATACGACATGCTTGGATGGATAATGTAAATTACGTACTTCTATTGGTTACATTACGGTTTTAGTTACAAAATTTGCGTAGTTTTCTTTGTACTTTTTAGTACACATCAACTTGCGGTGCTCGGTTGTAAGGTATACCCAGAAGTCCTCCCTATTGCTTGATTCTTTTGTTAGGATGTAATGCATCGTTTGACCTTTCAACCAGTTGATTGCGTTTCGTTTTGTTTTAGGGTAAGGTATACTGTCAGGGTTTAAAAATTCAGCGGGCGTAACGGCGTTGGGCGTATCTTTTGTCTTGTGTAGGGCCATATGTCATTTACCTTGTCACACAACAATCTATGCTCTTCGGTATCTGGTATGTTACATAATGTACACAGCGGTGACTCGGCCAATCGAATAGAGTGAAGTTTAGAGTTCGTCGTAATTTTCATGTTTACAGCAAAGTACCAGGTCGATCTGACATACGTTGGCAACTTCCGGCAGTGAATATTTTCCCGTAATCTTTCCAAGTTATAACAAGGATACTTTTGTAAACCGCTCGGCCACTCCGGCTGGATATAACTATTTTAATACAGTCGTACTCCCCAAAAAAATCCATACAATATGGATAAATTTAAGCTCAACAAAAAATTGTGCTGCTATATTTTTTCGATGTGACTATTAAAATCTGTGTTCGAGGTGACTGTGGCTACCCTTCGTATATTATTTGAACAATGAGCTTCATCCGTCACTGTTGTTGTTGTTGTTGTGGTCTTCAGTCCTGAGACTGGTTTGATGCAGCTCTCCATGCTGCTCTATCCTGTGCAAGCTTCTTCATCTCCCAGTACCTACTGCAGCCTACATCCTTCTGAATCTGCTCAGCGTATTCATCTCTTGGTCTCCCTCTACGATTTTTACCCTCCACGCTGCCCTCCAATACTAAATTGGTGATCCCTTGATGCCTCAGAACATGTCCTACCAACCGATCCCTTCTTCTAGTCAAGTTGTGCCACAAACTCCTCTTCTCTCCAGTTCTATTCAATACCTCCTCATTAGTTATGTGATCTACCCATGTAATTTTCAGCATTCTTCTGTAGCACCACATTTCGGAAGCTTCTATTCTCTTCTTGTCCAAACTAGTTATCGTCCACGTTTCACTTCCATACATGGCTACACTCCATACAAATACTTTCAGAAACGACTTCCTAACACTGAAATCAATACTCGATGTTAACAAATTTCTATTCTTCAGAAACGCTTTCCTTGCCATTGCAAGTCTACATTTTATATCCTCTCTACTTCGACCATCATCAGTTATTTTGCTCCCCAAATAGCAAAACTCCTTTACTACTTTAAGTGTCTCATTTCCTAATCTAATTCCCTCAGCGTGACCCGACTTAATTCGACTACATTCCATTATCCTTGTTTTGCTTTTGGTGATGTTCATCTTATACCCTCCTTTCAAGACATATTCGTCACTATGGGCTCACGGTGTGCACAAGCGCACACGTACAAAAAGTATCGTATGTACGTGTACATTCGAAAGATCACCACTGAGTTCATATTGGCCTATTCGTCACTATAAGCCAATATGAACCCAGTGGTGATCTTTCGAATGTACACGTACATACGATACATTTTGTATGTAACTTTCTGTACACTTGTGAACACCGTGAGCGCTGAACATGTGCGGGTACATCTACATCTACATTTATACTCCGCAAGCCACCCAACGGTGTGTGGCGGAGGGCACTTTAAGTGTCACTGTCATTACCTCCCTTTCCTGTTCCAGTCGCGTATGGTTCGCGGGAAGAACGACTGTCTGAAAGCCTCCGTGCGCGTTCTAATCTCTCTAATTTTACATTCGTGATCTCCTCGGGAGGTATAAGTAGGAGGAAGCAATATATTCGATACCTCATCCAGAAACGCACCCTCTCGAAACCTGGCGAGCAAGTTACACCGCGATGCAGAGCGCCTCTCTTGCAGAGTCTGCCACTTGAGTTTGTGAAACATCTCCGTAACGCTATCACGGTTACCAGATAACCCTGTGACGAAACGCGCCGCTCTTCTTTGGATCTTCTCTATCTCCTCCGTCAACCCGATCTGGTACGGATCCCACACTGATGAGCAATACTCAAGTATAGGTCGAACGAGTGTTTTGTAAGCCACCTCCTTTGTTGATGGACTACATTTTCTAAGGACTCTCTCAATGAATCTCAACCGGGTACCCGCTTTACCAACAATTAATTTTATATGATCGTTCCACTTCAAATCGTTCCGCACGCATACTCCCAGATATTTTACAGAAGTAACTGCTACCAGTGTTTGTTCCGCTATCATATAATCATACAATAAAGGATCCTTCTTTCTATGTATTCGAAATATATTACATTTGTCTATGTTAAGGGTCAGTTGCCACTCCCTGCACCAAGTGCCTATCCGCTGCAGACCTTCCTGCATTTCGCTACAGTTTTCTAATGCTGCAACTTCTCTATATACTACAGCATCATCCGCGAAAAGCCGCATGGGACTTCCGACACTATCTAGTAGGTCATTTATATATATTGTGAAAAGCAATGGTCCCATAACACGCCAGAGGTTACTTTAACGTCTGTAGACGTCTCTCCATTGATAACAACATGCTGTGTTCTGTTTGCTAAAAACTCTTCAATCCAGCCACACAGCTGGTCTGATATTCCGTAGGCTCTTACTTTGTTTATCAGGCGACAGTGCGGAACTGTATCGAACGCCTTCCGGAAGTCAAGAAAAATAGCATCTACCTGGGAGCCTGTATCTAATATTTTCTGGGTCTCATGAACAAATAAAGTGAATTGGGTCTCAGACGATCGCTGTTTCCGGAATTCATGTTGATCCCTACATAGTAGATTCTGGGTTTCCAAAAACGACATGATACTCGAGCAAAAAATATGTTCTAAAATTCTACAACAGATCGACGTCAGAGATACAGGTCTACAGTTTTGCGCATCTGCTCGACGACCCTTCTTGAAGACTGGGACTACCTGTGCTCTTTTCCAATCATTTGGAACCTTCCGTTCCTCTAGAGACTTGCGGTACACGGCTGTTAGAAGGGGGGCAAGTTCTTTCGCGTACTCTGTGTAGAATCGAACTGGTATCCCGTCAGGTCCAGTGGACTTTCCTCTGTTGAGTGATTCCAGTTGCTTGGTTTAGGAAGGGCACGAGGCGCTGGGCGCCCGGCAGAGGCAGGCGAGGGGTACGGAGCAGGAGCGACGCACCTCTGGCGGCCGCGGTGTACTTGGAAAGTTGTCAGCGGCCGCTCCCTGCGATGGCGTCAGCGCGTGACGCCGTATTAGGCGACGCCAGCGGCCGCTCAGCTGAGCGGAGTGCTGTGCGAGCTGCTGCCGGGCGTCGGTGATTCACTTCTGGACGACCACGACCACAGGCTGCTGCGTGCACCACCACCTAGCTGCCAGGTCTCCACACGCCACGTATAGCTAGCCAAACACTGCAGGCAGCTGAAGAAACCGGTTATGCTTTCTACTGCCCATTAACAAACTCTGCGGGGACGTATGCTGTACCTAAGCTTCTTCCTCAGCGTTTGTCCTGCAGTCTACCAGGATCCGCTCTTTTGGCTCTCTGTCTCCACTTGACGCAATCTTGTTGTTGGTCGGGATGCAAGCCAGCTACCTCGAGGCCTATGCCGAGGATATCTGGCCAATGTAGACTCAGTCACCCGATGGGTCCTTTACCATCGACAAGGAAAACCAGCACTTTACTATTGTGTCTTGATCTAATCGAAGCGCGTGTCCATACCATCGTAGACGGTTTTTCCTCATCTTCTAAATTACAGGTGCCACACCGAACCGCCTGTGTATTTCCTCACTGGACAGATGATCATGAAGCGTCAGGCCTCATGCTATACCTAATTCTAACGTCCAATTGCATCGTTGAAATACTAGCAATTTGAAAAGCTTTAGCAATGAAGTAAAAAGGAATTTCAAAGAGTCCTTTTCTTAACACACTTTAAAATTTCTCTACCGTGTGAGAAACGTCATATCGTAATGCGACCACTCCTGATTATATAAAAGATATACTGAGTTTGATTCAACTGCAAGGTAAGTTGACAGTGACGTAAACTTCATGTGGATGAAAGAAAACTCAGGCGTCATTGGAAACAGATTAGACGAAATGCCCATAAAGTATTACTCTAGGCATATTCCAAGGCAGAATATTTGATACCCATATTCGGATGGAACTGCTGAAGAAACCGTGGGTTGACAGTCACAGTGAGAACTCCATAATATGAATGTGGACAGGATATGAATGTGACGCTAGTCATCTCTATAAAATTAATGAAACAATTCCCCAACGTGTTGTCACGACAGTGAACTGAAGCCGATTTAAATCACGAACACAGCATACAAAACTATACAGCGAGTTGAGCCAGCCGAACTACTATCTTTTACTGTCCTCTTAAGTACGAGTGACAAGACCTCTCACATCATTGGACTCTACATAAGACTCAGACATAAGTACTTAGTTTAATTATTTCTGAAAATGTAACAGTTTATATTTGGAGCCGGCCGGTGTGGTCGAGTGGTTCTAGACGCTTCGGTCTAGGGGACTGATGACCTCAGATGTTGGGTCCCATTGTGCTCAGAGCCATTTGAACCATTCATATTTGGAAATTTGTGGTAAGATGAGACCAAACTGCTGAGATCATCGGTCCCTAAGCTTACACACTACTTAATCTAACTTAGATTAACTTACACTAAGGACAACGCACACGCCAATGCCCGATGGAGGACACACGAACCGCCCGGGGGGAGGGGGGGGGGGGGGGAGCCGCGTGAACCGAGACAGGACGCCCAGACCGCGCGGCACAAGAGTTTAAACAGTTTATATATATGTGTGTTTATGTAAAGTGTAAATTTCCGAAGTGCGTTATATGTAGATATATAAACGAAATGTCGCTGGTGAATTGAATACCATACCACACAAACCAAATAAAAACTTAAAGAACTGACAGAAAAATTGCTAGAGCTCAGTTAGACAGCTACTGCTTCGTAGAGAGTACTTCTGGCGACACCCCGAATGGAATAGTACATTGATGTGTCAGGTTTTGTATTGACTGACGGCTTGACACCCGAACGCCTAGCTAGCTAGACGTAGCACAAAAATAGCGGAGACGTCGCAGGTACCCAGTGCGTCTAGTGGTCTACCTCTAAGTCCTGAAAGCTATGTACTAAGGTAGTCAGGTCAACACAGCATTTATTTCTTCCAGAAAGCATTTGACTCGGTTCCACACCAACATTTATTAACGTAAATACAGTAATTTGGAGTATCAAACGATATCTGTGATTGGATCGAAGACTACTTGGTAGGGTGGAGAGGCATCGACAGAAGTGGAAGTATTTGTATGTCAATCCTTGTGACTGGTGATCTGAGGGACTTCGGCCGTTCACTTCTGTAATGAAATGGAACATCTACAGCGCACCTTATGATGTTATTTATTACGTAACTATATAATAAATAACATTGCAAGGACGGCTGTAGGTGTTCCATTTTACTGCAGAAGTGGAAGTAACTTCATGCGTTTGTGTTGCGATCCTTGGTTGTTGTTGTTAATTAATGACCTGACAGACAATATTAACAGTAACCTCAGATGACTTTGCATATGATGCAGTTACCTATATCGACATATTGTTTGAGGAAAGCTACACAAATATACAATCAGAACATGGTAAGATTTCAAAGTAGGGCAAAACTCGGCAACTTGCTTTAAATGTTCGGGAATGTAAAGCTGTGCACTTCAGATGCAGAAAAGTAGTATCATATGACTATAATATCAGTGAGTTACAATCTGAATCTGTTTTCACAAATGCCTTGCCAAGGAAAGGCAAAGGTCGTAGGTTGTAGTCCCGTCCGGAAACACAGGCAAACAGTGTACGCTCCACTGCAGAGTGGAAATTGATTCTCGGAACGACCGCCAGGGGGTGGCTAAGCCATGTCTCCGCAATATCCATTCTTCCAGTAGTACTGTAAGGTATGCAGTAGAACGTTGTAAAGTTTGGAAGAAGGTAGGAGACGAGGTAATGGCGGAAGTAAGGCTGTGAGGCCGCCTCGTGACTCATGCTTGTGCACAGCTCACAGTCAGTCGCTAGATCACCCGCCCGCGAAAGGCGACGGCCTCAGTTTCGAGCGTCCAGTTTGTCACGCAGTTTTAATCTGCCAGGTACTTTCAGATCGGTGTACACCACGCTACAGAGTGAAATTCATTATGGATACAAAGGAGACCGCTTTCAAAACATACTTGTGCCCTATTATAAAATACACGCCTGGAAATGGAAAAAAGAACACATTGACACCGGTGTGTCAGACCCACCATACTTGCTCCGGACACTGCGAGAGGGCTGTACAAGCAATGATCACACGCACGGCACAGCGGACACACCAGGAACCGCGGTGTTGGCCGTCGAATGGCGCTAGCTGCGCAGCATTTGTGCACCGCCGCCGTCAGTGTCAGCCAGTTTGCCGTGGCATACGGAGCTCCATCGCAGTCTTTAACACTGGTAGCATGCCGCGACAGCGTGGACGTGAACCGTATGTGCAGTTGATGGACTTTGAGCGAGGGCGTATAGTGGGCATGCGGGAGGCCGGGTGGACGTACCGCCGAATTGCTCAACACGTGGGGCGTGAGGTCTCCACAGTACATCGATGTTGTCGCCAGTGGTCGGCGGAAGGTGCACGTGCCCGTCGACCTGGGACCGGACCGCAGCGACGCACGGATGCACGCCAAGACCGTAGGATCCTACGCAGTGCCGTAGGGGACCGCACCGCCACTTCCCAGCAAATTAGGGACACTGTTGCTCCTGGGGTATCGGCGAGGACCATTCGCAACCGTCTCCATGAAGCTGGGCTACGGTCCCGCACACCGTTAGGCCGTCTTCCGCTCACGCCCCAACATCGTGCAGCCCGCCTCCAGTGGTGTCGCGACAGGCGTGAATGGAGGGACGAATGGAGACGTGTCGTCTTCAGCGATGAGAGTCGCTTCTGCCTTGGTGCCAATGATGGTCGTATGCGTGTTTGGCGCCGTGCAGGTGAGCGCCACAATCAGGACTGCATACGACCGAGGCACACAGGGCCAACACCCGGCATCATGGTGTGGGGAGCGATCTCCTACACTGGCCGTACACCACTGGTGATCGTCGAGGGGACACTGAATAGTGCACGGTACATCCAAACCGTCATCGAACCCATCGTTCTACCATTCCTAGACCGGCAAGGGAACTTGCTGTTCCAACAGGACAATGCACGTCCGCATGTATCCCGTGCCACCCAACGTGCTCTAGAAGGTGTACGTCAACTACCCTGGCCAGCAAGATCTCCGGATCTGTCCCCCATTGAGCATGTTTGGGACTGGATGAAGCGTCGTCTCACGCGGTCTGCACGTCCAGCACGAACGCTGGTCCAACTGAGGCGCCAGGTGGAAATGGCATGGCAAGCCGTTCCACAGGACTACATCCAGCATCTCTACGATCGTCTCCATGGGAGAATAGCAGCCTGCATTGCTGTGAAAGGTGGATATACACTGTACTAGTGCCGACATTGTGCATGCTCTGTTGCCTGTGTCTATGTGCCTGTGGTTCTGTCAGTGTGATCATGTGATGTATCTGACCCCAGGAATGTGTCAATAAAGTTTCCCCTTCCTGGGACAATGAATTCACGGTGTTCTTATTTCAATTTCCAGGAGTGTATTAAAGTGTGTGGGACCCGTACCAAACGTAGTAGTACTAACGGGGGCTACTGAACACATATCAAAAAGAGCAACACTAATGGTCACAGATTTGTTTAAGCAGCGAGTGAATGTTGCGGGATTGTTGAATTGACAGGCGCTTGAAGGTATCTACATCTACATATATACTCCGCTAGCCCCCTCTGTTGCACTCGAGGATCGTGAGAGGGAAAAACGACTGTCTGAACGCCTCAGTACGAGCTCTAATTTCCCTTATCTTTGAATGGTGATCACTGGGCGATTTGAAAGTTGGTAGTAATAATATATGCTCTACATCCTCGGTGAAGAACGGATTTATGAATTTAGTGAGCAGCCCCTTCTGTTTAGCGCGCCGTCGATCTGCAGGTGTGTCCCACCTCTAACTTCCTATGAGATTTGTAACGCTCTCGCGATGGCTAAATGTACCAGTCACGAATCTTGCCGCTCTTCTTTGGACCTTCTCAATCTCTTGAATCAGACCCAACTGGTAAGGGTCCCATACAGACGAACAATACTCCAAGACTGGGCGAACTAACGTATTGTAAGCTATTTCCTTTGTTGAAGGACTGCATCGCTTCAGGATTCTACCAATAAACCGCAATCTAGAGTTCGCCTTACGCGTTACTTGTGTAATCTGATCATTCCGTTTGAGATCATTTCAAGTAGTCACACCCAGATACTTGACGGACGTTACCGCTTCCCAAGACCGGGTATTTATTTTATACTCGTACATTAATGGGGATTTTCGCCTTGTTATACGCAGTAGATTATACTTACTAATATTGAGAGATAACTGCCAGTCATTACACCACGCATTTATTTTCTGCAAATCCTCATTGATTTGTTCAGAACTTTCGTGTGATACTACTTTCCTGTAGACTACAACATCATCGGCAAACAGTCTAAGGCCGCTGTCAATACCATCAACCAGATCGTTTATATAAATCGTAAAAAGCAGAGGACCTATTACGCTGCCCTGGGGCACACCTGAAGTTCCGCTTGTTTCTGTTGAAGTCACCCCGCTCAGGACGACATACTGCTCCCTGTCTGATAGAAAACGCCGATTATCCCACGAAAGCCTGCTTCCAGAGTTTTTAAAGAAAAAGTTTTGACTGAGGAATCTAGCAATATGCTACAACTCCACACATATTCCTGAAGGCACTGGAAATTACAGAGCGTTCAGAGGCATTTAAGGAGTCGTCCTTTCCGCGCTATGCACGGGAGTGTAACGGAAGGAAGCCATAATATTTGGTACAGTAGGAAGTACCCCCTGCCATGCGTTTCACAGGGGTTTGCAAACTGTGAATGTAGAAGGGTGGTGCATGTTTTTCACCTGGGCAGGATTCCTCAAAGCACATCGTGGAAACGTAAAGAAAAATTACTGGTTACAGTTAATTTGGAAGGAGATTGATTATTATTAGATTCACTAACCACAGTACTTGGTCACTGCTATTGATACTCCAGAGGCAGAGTTAAAGGGGGAAAAAAGGGCATGTGGCACGGCTGACTGAGCGAGTATTTCCTGCATTTGCTTAGTCATGACGTGACAAGAAAGTTTCCTGTTCGGCGGCCGTGTCGTGTCCCTGAGCGGATTGTAAACAACGCTAGAATGAAAATGTTGCCGGCATTGATTTCCATCTCTTAAACGCTGTTCCGCAAAAGTACGTGCAGTCCTTCGTTTGGCATTTCGTATTTAAGAACTTGCAAAGTACTATTCTGATAAAGTATTTAAAGTAAATGGTAAACAGGCGGGTTGACGCTGCCAAAAGAAATCTGAGGACACATACAATTTTAGTGCAAGATTTTCTCATTTTACAGCATTTTGACGGAGTAAGTTATATGACACTGTTTGTGTACCATGCATATGCATTGACGTTCATAATCCGCGTCCTATCGTATGGCATGAGTTCTTAGCTAAATACTAAGGCGATGCGCTACGGTTCTCCTGTAACGACTCCCTTTAGAGTTTGTTGAGTTTCTGTGACCATGCCACACCGACCAAACTATACACTAAAGAATAGGTGGGACTTGACTTCTGTGAGTGAGCTTTCGTACGGGTGATATGCATCCTTAGAGTTCTTTCAGTGAACCTGCTTCACATATACTTCTGACACAAGCAGATTTAACCGTTCGTTCCGTGACTTGCCGTCTCATAGGGATACATCCATATATTTAACATATTTTAACTAAAGTTCAGTCTTGATCGCAACACTTACGTCTCAATAACATAGGTGACCGGTTTCGGTTATATTTATATAACCATCTTCAGACCCATGGCTTCCTTGGAGGATGGTAGGCGGAGCTCTCCTCAGCTGCTACGCCAGAAATCACTCGATGAGTTTCCGTCAGTTACTACGGACTGTGACATTTCTGACGAGAAATCGCCAATTCAGTCACATAACTGAGACGATAGTCCGTAAGCACGCACTTTCTCTACAAGTCACTAGTGTGGTACAGTGTCAAAAGCCTTCTGGAGAGCTAAGATGTAATAAAGTGAATACTTGTCAAAAACAGCCGGGGTACAATACTTCAATACGTCTTTTAACAACTACACGGCTCCTTCAACCCACATGTAGAAAATGATGGTACTGTTACCCATGGTTTCTGCTTCCTCTGATCGCATGTCTTCCAAAGCTCTGGTATATTCTAATTCTACTACTGTATTCCCTATGTCTTCCATATCGACTTCCACTTCTTCTATCGCATCGTCATACAGTTACTCCCAACTTGGACCTAATTCCGACCCATCAGTTGCGACAGAGCATTTATAGATCATCAACGCTTTCGGTGTGTCGCGGAAACCTTGCAATGACACGTCATCACCGTCGTCAGAGCCCAAGGGCATGGGGGCGAGGGCGAGTGATTCATGCTAGTAGAATGGTGCCTCTACTTCAGCTGCTCGTGTTTTGTTTTCTTCACCAGCCAGTGATCACGTGTAGTTCATCCTGTAATGCACAACAGTCTAATGTTATAATTCTCCGAGAACTTTTCGACGCTATACACTTGAATTTTTCGCGTCCAACTGCAATCGTGTGTCAGAGCTCACCCCTGTACCGCGCTGAATCCGAGCTCTGTGTTGTCAAACAAATAATTTCCCAAGCAGCTCGCCCGCTGGCTGTTGTGTAACGAACGGCGCTCATCCACTGGCCCGCAGACGGGCAAGTGGAAAGCAGCAGCCACATCCAGCTCGTGAACCACGACTGCCGTTAATTACCAGCGGCTGATAGACACACTGCCGGGGAAAGCGCGCTGGACCACGGGCCCGTCCTGGGTGCGCCGGCGAAAGCCGATAGAGTGGATCGGCAGGGGCTCTCCACAACACCATTTCCTGCAGCAGCCGTCATACAGTACAGATGTCACCGTTCTGTCTACAGCGGCACAAGCTGGTTCCATTCCAACATACTCAATCTCCGTTCGGTACAAATTGTGATACAATTTCAATTAGTCGATGTGCACGTAAAGTTTCTTTCCCGTTTCCCATTACACCTGCCAAAAACGCTGATGTAACATCTTGATTGTCTGCACTTATTTATTTATCGTGTCAAAAGTACAGAAATGGTTCAAATGGCTCTGAGCACTGTGGGACTTAACTGCTGAGGCCATCAGTCCCCTAGAACTTAGAACTACTTAAATCTAACTAACCTAAGGACATCAAACGCGTCCATGTCCGAGGCAGGAGTCGAACCTGCGACCGTAGCGGTCGCGCGGTTCCAGACTGTAGCGCCTAGAACCGCTCGGCTACACCAGCCGGCGTACCAAAAGTACAGAAATATCATAAAAATATATGTCGAGGTAATTTTACACAAAAGAAGACCAAAAATTGGACACTTCAAGTGCCCTTCGTGTAGCTCTCATAAGATCTTGCATGGTGCAGGTGTTTGGTGATGAGGAACACTGAAGGAAATGGCTGTTAGTCTGCCCAACGCCACACTGGCAAAGAACTGAGTCCACAGAGAAACCCCAAGTCCGCAGATTGGTCTTGCATCTCGTTGTGTTTGATCGTAATCTATTGAGAGACCTCCATATTGACCACTTCTCCGAATGTCCAGGGGGAAGTTCTTCCTTTGGAGCCATCCATTCCCCCAAATACCGACATCGCGAGATCCTTGCCTTATGTGGATTCTCGATGAGGGCCACAGTAGTTGTCAAGAAGCTCTTTCTTGATTTCAGCCTAGGATGTGCGCGCTAACCACCATATAGTGGATGGGCTTCCTTCGTTGTGGCCTTACTTTTCTCATATCTCACAGTTACCTCACGTCTACTTTCAGGAGGAGCACTGCCTTTTATATGCTGGTGCTGATAACCTCGACCTTCAGTGCCCTGAAACCATTTAATAACAATTTTTTTATCAACCATTGACTTGTTCCAGGTGCGGAGCACAGTTTCAATAAATTTAAATAACGGGTCGTCATTTCCACCAGTCTGTCAGTTTAAGTGAAGAAAACGACAAACTTAGAATCCTATGGCTACAATATCAGTGAGTCAGAAGCGGTCCACTCATACAAATGACCAGGTGTAACACTTTGTAGGGAAATGAGATGGAATGATCGCATAGGATCAGTTCTGGGTAAAGCAGGTGGCACTTCCATAAACTTATAATCCTATGGCTACAATATCAGTGAGTCAGAATCGGTCCACTCATACAAATGACCAGGTGTAACACTTTGTAGGGATATGAGGTCGAATGATCGCATACGATCAGTTCTGGGTAAACCAGGTGGCACTTCGATGTATTGGTAGAATGCTAAGGAAATCCAATCAGTCTACAAAGGAGATTGCTTACAAATCACTCGTGCAGCCCATCCTTGAATACTGTTCAAGTGTCTGGCACACGTACCAAATAGGACTAACAGGGGTCACTGAACGTATACAGAGAAGGGCAGCACGATTGGTCACAGGTGTGCTTGACCAATGGAAGTGTGTCACAGAAATGCTGAAGAAACTGAACTAGTAGACTCTCGAAGATAGACAGTTACTATCCCGAGAACGCCTACTTCCAAAATTTCAAGAACCAACTTTAAATGATGAATCTATAAATATACTACAACCCGTACGAGTCGTTCCCGTAGGGATCTTGAGGGCAAGATTACATTAATTACAGCAGGAATGGAAGCATTTAAACAATCGTTTTTCCGGCGCTCCAAATGTGAATGGAACGGGAAAAACCCCTAGTAATGGGACGTACCCTTTGCCATTCACTTCGCAGTGGTTTTCAGAGTACAGATGCAGATTTGGATATACTTTATTAGGCACTACTGTCGCGTTTCGAGTGTGTGCTCATTTTCAAGTGCACAAAAGGATGAGAACACAACATCCTCTCGTATGTACATAGCAAAAATCGTATACGGCACACAGCTATACATTGTGTAGAAATGTTTTCTGTGTAATACTGCACGGCACGTGATTGTTACTATATACTTACGGTGATGTGTCATATATTTGTGCATTCGGAAATGAATACACGATCTAAAAGTGCCAGTAGTGCTTACTACTCATTTAAGTTAATGGCGTGCTCCCGGGTGTTTTGCAAATTGTTATTGCCGTTTTATCCACAATATTTCGATGACCGACCGAGTCGTGTTCTTTATGTGCTGCGAGTTTTGCTGTTATATGTACAGGCTGCGTGGACCCAACCATACCATCAGCAAAACTCACAGTACCTGAAGAGGACGGTTATGGTGGTGGTCGTAAAATTGTACATAGAATGGAAACAATAACTTGGTAGAACACTCAGAATCCCATCATCAATCAATCACACAGGGAATGAGAGTTCACTTTACTCATTTAAACTACCAGATTGGTGGAAATGATGTCGTTCTTGAAATTTCTGAAAATACCATGTCCTGCTTAGTTGCGCTCTTTCATACAGTAAATAAGTTCACAACAATAAGGGGAAAGGAGAGGAAAACGAGAAGGTAGAAAACTTTGGAACGATAGTTGGTATTACAATGTTGTAGATGGAGAGTAGTAGTTTGGGGTCCAACTCTCTTCGACGACGAAGTCTTCACTGACGCGCCACATCCTCGGATAGGGAAGGAATGGGGACGGAAATAGTGGATGCGTGTCCTCGAAGGAACTGTCCAGGCATTCGCATCAAGTGATTTAGAAAAACTACGGAAAATCTGAACCTGGATGGCCGAACGGAGATTTGAACGCCGAATCCAGTGTCTTAGACACCGTGTGACTTCACTCGGTGGATAGTGTGAAGTGAACGGAAAGCTCGGGTTAAAAAACAGATCAGTAGACACAGAACACTGCTAGAAAATTGTAGTCTGAGAACTAGACAATCATAATGATAATGATGTGTAAAACGATACTCACTTCAAACTCGCGACTGTTACGGTCGCAGGTTCGAATCCTGCCTCGGGCATGGATGTGTGTGATGTCCTTAGGTTAGTTAGGTTTAAGTAGTTCTAAGTTCTAGGGGACTGATGACCACAGATGTTAAGTCCCGCAGTGCTCAGAGCCATTTGAACTCATTTGAACCTCAAACTCACCTATTAAAACAAAAACTTCTAAGCATTTGCGTATTGTGTCTATTGCGATAGAAAGAATCAGTCGTAAGTTCTTTTCCTTACTCATCAACAAAATAGTTATCATTTGAAACATGCAACTAGTTCAGTTGTTTCGGCGTGTTTCTGGGTTAAAATGAGTGAGGTAATTTGACGTAGTCTAGGTGCCAGTGTGACGAATCTGGTACGGTGTTCAGTCCTCACAAAGTCTTCAGCTTTTTTTTCTCACTCGTTTGTAAGCGCTATTTGCTTATTTGCTTTCCATTAACTGCAAATTGTTCGCAAACAATATAAATCTCTCGCCATCAGGTACCAACAGTGCATTTTCATGCAAGTTATCTACAGAACAATGAGAATGATAATATTCATTAATTACAGAAGTGGTACTAATAATGTGGCATGACCTTCACTCTTCTTTGAAACTTTTCTCTATTGGTGCTTGTTCACCTGAGGTCAAGGTTATGTCACCAAACACGAAAATCGTCGCATCAATTGACAGTACAGTATTTTTAGGAAAATCTGCAAAAGTGGCTGCGATTGAAAGTTACTCTTTTATTACTGTGACTTGTCACCCAGCCATCATTGTAGACGAGCTGAACTAATTGGGAAGAATAAGGGAAACGTCTGTGGTCTTCTCTACATTCGCGTCTTTAAATCCAAACGTAAGTTTCCCTGCAGAGGTTTATTATCGGGTTCTCCAGAATTTGAATTCATCGGTTACCAGGCTGCCATCTTGCTCTTCACCCTTACCTCCTCCTTAATGCGTCTAGAAATGCACTTGTGACACTGAAATACTCCAGTCGATAATATCCAACTTTGGATAGAACGTGAGGAGGAGTAGGTTTTATTACTAATTTTTTTCTTTTTTTTTCCCAAGGCTCATAAACCAGTGAACTTCACCAGTGTTGTCGAAGGACGTGTAAGGAACTTGACTGCAAGTTTTCCTCCTGCGTGAATTCTTTACGTATATTGCCCCAACAGGAATGTAGCTTGCGGGTTATCAGTTTGCCAACGATAGGGCTGGTGTATTCAGGGTACAACAGCAAATAAATATATGGAATCAAGTTGTCTGAAAAAAGATTTCTACTCTAGTATTTCTCGACACAGTACCACAATGCGCGCCTGTATCCGGTTGCGTCTATAACAAGCGAAGACGTAAGTACACGGCGAGCATCCGCATAACTCATTCCGTAAACGGCGGCCGCGAACGACGTTTGGAATGCAGGAAAAGAATTTGGTGACGTAATATGGTAATGTGGAGTGTCTGATGACATTCTGCGAACGCAGCCAATGCCGAAGAATATTTGATGGCAAAGCAGCTGCCCACTTGTCAGACCTTAGTATATTGGAAAGTTATTGCTTTTGACACCTGCGTCAGAGAAATATAGCGCGACCACGAAATTGTTTGTACAATCGAACCTTCCGCGAAGCCCGTTTTGGTGGTCGCGCGCGGAATGCAAACTCCGGCGGCGACGGCCCACTGCGGAGGTATTCGCGTCACGGGCTGCGCGTGGGTTTCCTTCCCCACCACGCGTTGAAGTCTCCGCGCCCCTCCCGCTTGTGGTCATGTCCTTTTAAAAACACCGCGCTCGTGGGAGCGGTGGCACGCGCGTGTGAGCGGATGACGAGGTTTCTTGGCACTGCGTAAACTGCATTCAAAACAGTCGTCACCTTGAATATACGTCCAGACTGATTTCTCACCAGAGCCATCATCCTCGCTCCATAAAATTCTTGATGGCTGCTGCCATGATATGTTTTTCAAATGATTTATAGAAATGTGAGACTGTAGTTCGTATCCTCGATTTAGAAAATAGCATGAAAGTCTGTCTAGGAGTTATAGGAGTTAACGCTTCAGTATGATTGTCCATTTAGTAACTACTTTCTATAACATTCTCATCTTCTGGTCGGCATAATCATTTTGACAAGCCAGTTCGAGCCATTGTGATCATATGCCATGAAGTATTAAGCATTGTATCTGTATAGTTAGCACAATCTGATAGAAACATAAAGTTGTAGACTTTACAAAAAACATGTTCATCATTCGTAAAGGAAAACACATTTATATGCTCCAGTTTGCGTATAAAAATGTACGCTATTTGGCACCACGTAACACATTCGGTGACTCGACGTAGCTAACCAGTGTGACTAAATAGATGACGTTTATGCTATCTGTACTCGAGGTTGATCAAAGAAAGTCAAATAAAATCTTATCGGTAGTCATATCCTGTTTGTTGTTTTTTTTTTTTCAAATACTTAGAAGCTGAGCAGCAGCACCGGCACAAAACATGGAGAGTGATGCGCGTAATGCTCTTTTTACATAGGCAAGAAAACAGTGAATTGTTGATAGTTCTTATACTTAGAACTTCTTCAAATAAGGTAACATGAAAACCTTCTTGTTTGTGCAGTGCTAAATATAACTGTAAGGAGACACCACATGCAGACAGTCTTGTGTGGAATTATAGTACATCAGTTTTAAACTTTGAGTAAAGCTGACAAAAGACACTGAACTACATTGCACATTGGTAGAAACACGTTAGGATTAGTCAAGTTACGTATTTTTAATCAGAGGAAGACACCAAGGAAAAGAAAGAAAGGTTAAGGTTTTAACGCCCCATCGGAGACGACATTAAATGTGAAGCACAAGCTCGGATGGGCAATTATAAGGAAGGAAATCAGCCGTGTGCAAATGACGTAAATACTGATGTAATGTTGCTCTGTATGAGGTCCTGACTCACCAACAGAAATATCTGCACTTATACCCTATATGCCCTGTATAATCAGCCTACCATTTTCCGTGGTTTTCCTAAATTTCCTAAGGCAAAAATTGCGATGATTCGTTTCTGAAGAACACGGATTGTTTCCAACCGCATCTTTATCCACGTCCTACCTTGTACCCCGTCTCTAATGACTTCTGCGTCGAAGGGTCTTGGCACCCTAACTTACTTACTTCCGCACAGGAGATTTTTGGAGGGGGGGGGGGGGAGGGAGGTGAGGTGATAATTACACAGCAGTAAGAAACTGATAAAACAATGAATGTTTAACGCATTTGTATTCCGCATGAAGATAATTTAAAAAGGGAATGTCATCTGTATGTAGATACATGAAAATGTGGCGATTGTTAAACATGTTGCAAAACACTTACACCTATGTGTAGTATCTGCAGTCAGAAGTCTCGTTTCGCTTGTTTGAATAGTTTATGAAATGGTAGAGGTATCCGCGTTACAAGGAACACCCTAAACTCACGCTGCAGAATTTATCGGCCCTAGGCTCAAAGCTGAGTAGAAACTACTTCAACTGACAGTGGCACCTATGTACTGAGTCAAAAGAATGTGCATTTCTCTTCACCCAGAAACGTTACCGAGTTTTGTTTTCCCGTAGCAGAACACCGAGGAAAATGCGCAATAATTTTTAACTCGTTGGTTAGAGAAGGGAGCAAGTAAGAGAGTAGCTTCCTTGTTACAACATTGTGCGCGCAGCTGCCAGCTGCTGGCGAACCTGCTGCCTGGAACCAGCCACGGCTCCAGCTCCAGCTGTAGCCGCGCTCCAGCGGCCGGCCTTCGTCCAGCCAAATATGGGGGCGCACGCCGCGACTCGGCTATGTGGGCCGCCGCATCTGTTTCCCCTCCAAAACAAACCCCGCCTCAATGTCAGCTCCTGCGGACGCCGTCATTCGCAAATTCCATGCAGACGTCTCTGGCTTCTCCCCTCAGATAAAAGTCTGGTAAATACCTTTATATTTAGCCGAGGTAGTTCGAAACTACCGACATTTTTGTCCCATCTCTCGAATCACCTTTCGCACAATAGGTATTTGAGAATACGAGCGACAAGTGCGGCGTCGGATTTCTTTTCTTCGCTGTACGACGCGTCCCATGATACTATCGGCACAGGTGAGCCGCGAAAGAGAAGCGAAGAATGAAAGCTACAGCGTAAAGATCAAGGTTTAGGCTCCAAGCTGCCGCCAGTTGTAGCCTTGCAGCGTTCAGCAATGGTCAAAAGCAATAACGCCGAGGAAATGAAACGCCGCACTCGTCTCGGGTGTCCTCGGTATGCAGAACCGCGGCGAGGTTACCAGAATGTAATCAGTTTACTGGTGACGCGACAGACGTAGCTAGTATCCGACCACCAGTCTGGTACAAGTACCCATCGTCGTTATGACTGAGCCATTCCTTTCCTCACCCAACCAAAATGAATTTTTCACTCACTGGGTAAGAGCAATGGTCGCGGAAGGCAAAGATCCGGGTAGGAGTCCCAGTTTGGTACAGAATTTTAAACTTCCAGGGACTTTCACTTCATAATCATTTTGTCGACCATGGGCGTTTTAACAAGTTGAAACTTCGACTTCAACATTTGGTGTGCATTATTGGCCAGTTTTGGCACGTGGCCGTTTTCAAATGCAGATGTACTTCAGTGACGTGCGTGTCATCGTATTTAAACCCCGTTTGTAGTACATGGCGACGGGAATTGAGGGTCCACGTAGCTGAGTGGTCAGTGCGGCTGAATGACATTGACATCCAGAGGGACCAGGTTCAATTCCCGGTACTGCCAGGGATTTTTTTCATTGATGAGAGGACTGGAAAGGGGTTCACTCAGACTCATGATGCCAACTGAGGAGCTACCTGACCGAATATTAGCGTCTATACGTCACTAAAACTGACACTGGCAGAGAGAGCGGTGTGCTGGTTCAAAGTCCCTTTCCACAGCGTCCCTTGAGGGAATGAGGATGACACGGCGGTCGGTCGGTACCGATGGATCCGCCGGCTGCTATGGACGGACTTGGCATTTATAGGGTCAGGAACTGATTTTAAATATGATAACGAACGCATTATCGTCGAACAGCTACATTTGAAAATCGTAATGGGCCGAAACTGGCTAGTAGCCCACATTAAAGATTAAGTCAAAATTTCGTCAAGTTAAGCCGCTTATGTTGGACAAAATGGCTTGGGCCTTCAGAGAATATGTTGAGGCTTTGGAGTCGAATATGTGGATAGTGATATTTTATGGAGTTCGCTTCTTAGTTGGCCGCGCGGGGTAGCCGCGTGGTCTAGGACGCCTTGCAACGTTTCGCGTGGCTCTCCCCGTCGGAGGTTCGAGTCTTCCCTCGGGCATGGGTGTATGTGTGTGTGTGTGTGTGTGTGTGTGTGTGTGTGTGTGTGTGTGTGTTGTCCTTAGCGTAAGTTATTTTAAGTTAGATCAGGTAGTATTTAAGTCTAGGGACCGATGACCTCAGCAGTTTGGTCCCACAGGAACTTACCACAAATTTCCAAATTTTCGCTTCTTATTTTTCTTAGACATCATTGTCTCTGGCTTCAGGTATACTAAGGCTAAGTCTAAAAATATCAAAAACTATTGATATTTCCCTGCAGATAGATGTAATTAGAGCCAGTCACTCCTCCTAATTACATTTTCTGTTAGATTATAAATCACTCCAGACGAATAAGTGACCTCAACAGCATTACCACAAGTACATTCTCTTCACTCCTTCATGAAAACGAATCGACGTTGAACTTGTAGCATTCGTGAATTTATCGAAATTGTAGTAGACGACGCGAAGTAACATAACGAATGATGGGCGAAGCCAGTAGAATTGAATGGGTAATGAAGAGGTGCACTGCAGAACGGTAACGAAAGGAATATGAGGCAAACACTAATTACAAGACAACGAAAACATAAAAGCACGTTTCCATCACCCTAAAAATGGTTCAAATGGCTCTAAGCACTATGGGACTTGACATCTGAGGTCAGCCGGCCGTGGTGGCCGAGCGGTTCTAGGCGCTACAGTCTGGAATCGCGCGACCGCTAGGGTCGCAGGTTCGAATCCTGCGTCGGGCATGGATGTGTGTGACGTCCTTAGGTTAGTTAGGTTTGAGTAGTTCTAAGTTCTAGGGGACTGATGACCTCAGCAGTTAAGTCCCATAGTGCTCAGAGCCATTTGAACCATCTGAGATCATCAGTCCCCTAGACTTAGAGCCACTTAAACCTAACTAACCTAAGGACATCACACACATCCGTGCCCGAGGCAGGATTCGAACCTGCGACCGTAGCAGTCTATTCACAGTGTCATTCGGTGTCATGTGCCAAATACACAAACAGTAGGGTTCTCCCACTACGAGAACGATACCACAGCAAAAAAACCATGACGCTATTTTTTGGCAGTTTTTAGTCACCAAGTCAGATAGATATGTAAACATATTGTATTATTATATCAAAATGCCTCCTCTAGCATCTACGAGGGGTCGTTCTACTTTACTAAACAATAACTACTACTTTCGGAAGTGAAAACAGGAAGCCCAAATGCGACTTTTAGCTTAACAGAAACTTTAAATTACTCAGATCGACACCTACCTGCCTGCTGCATAAGACACTTCAGCTGTTACCTCCAAAAGTGCACTTCTGCCTCTTGTTGATGAAAACTTGACAACTCGGACACAGAGTCCAATTTTGTACATTGTGACAGTAAAAAAAATGGTCCAAATGGCTCTGAGCACTATGGGACTTAACATCTGAGGTCATCAGTCCCCTAGAACTTAGAGCTACTTAAACCTAACTAACCTAAGGACATCACACACATCCATGCCCGAGGCAGGATTCGAACCTGCGACCGTATCGGTCGCGCGGTTCCAGACTGAAGCGCCTAGAACCGCTCGGCCACACCGGCCGGCCTTGTGGCAATAGCTTACGTTTTTAGACATAGGAGACATTTCTATCTAACCGACCATTTTACAAGTAAGGAAGTTGGGCAGATTCTGAAAAGGACAGGAAAACATCACACCGCACACCGATGAACACTGCAGTGGAGAGAGAGAGAGAGAGAGAGAGAGAGAGAGAGAATTAGAATTAGTTCCGCGTGTGTTACACGCAGGCGAAGACGATAGCGAGGTCAACCGTATTACACAAGCAAATGTCCTCCGTCGCTCAATAAGCATTCCTGAAGCTCATCCATAAACTGCAGTTCGCTACCAGCCTCGGCTTTGCCGGCACGTAGTCGTGCAGATACCGGCGATCCATTCGATGTAGACGAGGCGGCACCCAGCAGAACGTCTGCGGACACACCTTACGACAGGCGCGACGCGGGCCGGGCTTCTGAATAGAAATGACGTGCTTACCTCGTTCAGCCTCGGCGAACTTTATCGCTGGGCGTAGCGCGGGCCGTGATGGAATAATTTCCGTAACCGTCACAAATCATTCGCCATCATTGTTTCCCGTTAGCATGACGCCGATTAGTGTCACGCAGGGGCCGCGGACTCTCGTGTCTATGGCTCGCGGTAAGACAAGTCAAGGGCGAACTAATCACGCTTATTCGTAACACGAGACGTTCCACATGGCCGCTCCGGCCCGGCGTCTTCCCCAGCTGCTGTGAGTCACCTGGTCGTGGTCGCAGGCACCGGTTGTATCACAGTTTGATACATGCTATAAAACAGCGAGCCAATCCACATGAAGTCACGCCAACTGTCTCACAACTGAATTAACGGCGAGGTACCTTAGCGCCCGACGTGTTGCTTAATTTTGAACCTCACCTTTGACCCAAATGAAAACAATGCAGCAGGCTCATTGCATTCTCTAAGAGAGGTACTGAGTCTGTTGCATGCGCTGCAATAGTTGTACGCAGGGATAATAGTCGTCCTGTTAATATTTTCTATGAGGAGTGCCACAGGTGTCGATTCTGTGCCCGCTATTCTTCTCCTTTTATTTCTGACACCTTGTCCTGTAAATATCACGTCTAGGTCGAAGTCCTCCAGCTTTGCCTAAGTGACCTGAATATCTCAGTACACAGTGGTGTACACCGGGGCAATGTTTGAGTGTGTATCATACAATTACATAGCTTTTCAATAAAAGATGGTACCTCTATATCGGGAATGGGTTGCACTATTTGAGACAGCACAAATTTTCAGAGCATATGAAGACGTAGCTACCTCGTATGTTTCACAGTTCTTGTTACAGGCTTCTATGGGGTGTAGAGGGAAAAGTGGAAACTTGTGGTAAGTTCCTATGGGACGAAAAAAATGGCTCTGAGCACTATGGGACTTAACTGCAGTGGTCATCAGTCCCCTAGAACTTAGAACTACTTATACCTAACTAATCCAAGGACATCACACACATCCATGCCCGAGGCAGGATTCGAACCTGCGACCGTAGCGGTCGCGCGGTTCTAGACTGTAGCGCCTAGAACCGCTCGGCCACTACGGCCGGCTATAAGACGAAACTGCTAGGCTTACACACTACTTAATCTAACTTAAACTAACTTACGCTAAGGACAACATACATACACACACACACACACACACACACACACACACACACATATACACACACGTGCCCGAGGGAGGACTCGAACCTCCGACGGGGGCAGCCGCGCGAACCGTATCAAGGCACCCCAGACCGCTCGGCTACACCGCGCGGCGGTGTAGAGGGGACTTAGTAGATAAATTGTAGAAAAGGAACCCATGTCCGGAAATGTACTATTAGGGTTTAAGTTTGAAGATCGCATCACTTACTTGTCTCTCGCAGCGGAGGCAGTGAGTTCCAACATGTGAGCCCACGGCATGGGCAAGGTTTCGAGCAATCGACGTCGGGTGCTCTTCAAGGTCGAGAGTGCGGCTCATTTGTGAAGTACCACTGTCAACCCTCCCAGTAGCGAACGTACCAGTTTCTCACAGTTGTCACTGTAATCGAACGAAAACAGTAGGCCTATGTGACGTCTAAATGTAACAGCTACTGACTACGACGGCGCCTTTTTATCAGTTTGTGTGCGAACCGTGAAGCCGGAAATTTGAAAGTGATCCGACCTTCAAACTTATTTTATATCCAAGAGTGGAGGGTCAGTGGAACGAGTTATTTCACAAGTTTACGTTCCACATCATGTACAAATATATTCCGAAACTTCTGGAGGAAGAGGAAGTCCTCTTACACGTGATGGCAGTATTTTGTGCCCAGTTGAGGTGCTCGTACGAAGTTACATCCAAGTTCTTGACGCTTTTTGAGAGGCAGTTCAAAAAATGGTTCAAATGGCTCTGAGCACTATGGGACTCAACTGCTGAGGTCATTAGTCCCCTAGAACTTAGAACTACTTAAACCTAACTAACCTAAGGACATCACAAACATCCATGCCCGGGGCAGGATTCGAACCTGCGACCGTAGCGGTCTTGCGGTTCCAGACTGCAGCGCCTTTAACCGCACGGCCACTCTGGCCGGCGAGAGGCAGTTGTTCGTGGGACGCAAAACAGCTTCATTTTTGTCGGGATGCTACAGTTTAAGTCCCGGGTTTTGCGCCCGCTGAACACAGATCGTTCTTCATCTACACGATGGCAGTACTGATATCTTCAGGTCACTAGGTATGGAGGACCCGTATAGAAATGACATTTAAAAGACAGAAGTGAAAACATATCACTGAAATACGAGGGCAACAACAGCCGGCATAGAACTGCCCCTTTTGGCGCTTCCTATAGAACACGCTTTCAGCAGAACTACTCACTCCTACAAACAACAAGCTGCTGTCTGTTTCTCAAGAAGCTTCCAAACGACTTCAGCGCGCTGAAGCAAAACTTAAGATGTCGCATTTTTCCGAGCAGTATTGTCATTTCTAGACAAGCGGCTCTTACCTCAATGATTTGATACCGTCTGCAGCTGTCGTTTTTCCTTTTTTGTGTGCTATTGTACAGTTTGTCTTATCTATTTTCAAGTATCCTGATAAACCGAAGCAACATGGATCCAGTGCACTACCAGTCGGTTAAGAGTTAAACACTGAAACAAATCAGGATACTTTCCAGAAATAATGCAATGTTATTGTACAAAAATCCAGCGGCACCATTATACCATAGTGGTCTCTGCGCATGTCATGAATGAATGAATGAATGAATTGAATGGCGTCCACTGTCATTGTGCTTGTGAGTGCAAATGTCACCTTTATCATAAAATCAGTATCCTCAGCACAATTAATAGGGTGCACGTCGAACATTTAAAATACAGGGTGCCCCAGAAGTATCTAACCAGTCCCAGAGAGGGGCACTTTAATTCAATGTTTTCGGTTGGAAAGAATATGAATATAAATAGAAATAAAGCACCGTAATTCATTGAAAGCACGGCAGTTCGAGATAATTGCTCTCCGTATCCAAACAAAGCATCGCTCAATCCGGTGTCCTGAGAACGGCTCATTGAGGTAATTAACCACAATGTGCGCAGAGTTCGGGGGTAGGACGTCCTCTTGAAACACCACCGAATCCGGAACGGCGTTGGCAGACAACTGGGGAGGTAGACGTATCTCAAGCAAGTCCAGATACGATGTTGACGTGTTTGTCGTTTCATCAAAAAAAATAAATAAACGAGGCTTTTTATGCATTGCTGAGTAACGCCCAGCAACACACTTACCTTTGGAGCGCTACGTTCCAATTCCATGGTCATGTGTGTTTGTTAACCAGCCCACATTCTGCCGCCGTGGCGACTGACGAAGCCACATGTGCGAAAGGTAGCGTCATCACTGAACAGGCCCTATGCCGTCATATGTGCATTGTTTACTGCCTCATTAAGTCGCTCAACATGGACGTGCGTGCCCCATCGTCCTCAGCTTCATGATGAGGGAGCACCTGAATGTGAAGAGCGTTTTTCTTCCGTACGGAACGCAAGATTTGCCACACATTGGATTTTGGGATGCCGTGTTTCCGATAGATATTCTTCTGGACAGCCTGTCGTATGGTCTCCACAGTTTCCTGCGACGCCGATGACCCATCCGAATGTTTCTCCTCAGAAACATTCCTATTTCGCTTGGAACTTGTTGAGCAAGCCTCTAATTATTGTTCGCGTTGGGTCTTCTGTACGGTAACGTCGAACAAAACCGTTCTCGAACATCTGCGAAAGGGAGTCCGTTGAGTGTCCAACATACGACGCTGATTACTTCTTCTGTGGTCAGCATTTTTCAGGTTATCTACGATAAAGAGACAAAAATAGTTGTCCAAGAAATGGTTAGGAACCCCTCGGGCACCATTTACGAGTATTTAGTGCCACATACCATCGCACTCGATTTACATGTTAAGCCTATAACAATACCTCCACTAACAGTTAATTAGTTCAAAAATTATCACGTCGCGCACTCAAAGTATGATCTTTTTATTGCGCAACTAAAAGGTCTTTAATGTGGCAGGTATTGCTACATCAATTGATTAGTCACTGAAGGAAATTAACAATAATATCACTTACCTTGTATTTGCGATCCAACGACGATCTCCCTCTGGCTTTGGCTCATAATTAAAAATGTTGTCTAGGTAGCGTGACTGTCGCTGTTGGTGCGAAAGGCAGTCGGATGTTAATTACGCCTACTTGAAGAACTTACGAAGACAATCTTTCAGGATTAACTTGATGATTTATGTTTTTCATTGCAATGTGCTTCACACTTATTTAAACAATGGTCACTTGAAAATAATTCTTGAGACTCACTTTTCACAAAAATTCACATTTATTAAACTTTTTATACTTTCGCATGTTCAAAACATTACTTCATCATACAATTTCGCAGCCGTTACTGCTCTTAATAAAACTCACAACATTTTTCATTGTCCACAACTCACTCATCTTTTCAATTCCAACACAAAGTCAAGACTGTTCATATTCAACACAAAAACTTGACTACCCTGTACGCTTCCGCGCCAAAAGTCACAAGACAGCATCAGAGATAACAATAAGTACAAAGATATTCACACTAGATATTATATCGATTTCAACATCTCAAAATATCGACGTACATACATATAAAAATGAAACCAAATTTGAATAGAGTGAAAAATGTAAGACATTACGTAGAGAAATATTCATTAATGTACGATATCGAAAAATAGGGTTGGCGGGTGATAATGGTTTCGCAAATAAAGAACCATTACAAGCATTCACAATGATTAACGTGCGGACGATACTACACTGTGTTAATTTTAAGTTTGCCGATCCTTTCCCTGGTCCTTAATCGGTAGAAGTCGGCCGGCTTCGGCCGGTAGTCAGTTGTTTTTCGTTGCAGCTAACGTTGGCTCCAGATGTCAATTCTGTGAGAGGTAGCCATTGTCTGCTGTGTTACTGTTTTGTACTTTATTTCGTACTGTTTCGTTTTCTTGCAATAAATGTACTTAATTGTAGCAGTTAGGATCTTTATTAAACATGTCGGTATGGGGTAAGGCAGTTTCAATTTCGATTACGAACAACATTTAAGCTAGCCTTACCTCCGTGCTTGACTAGTGCTTTTGCAGAGGCGTGAAGTACAGTTTAAGATGCCAGCACCGTAAAAGGCAGGCGTGACTAGTTCTCCACTCTCGGCTCTTCCCCTCCTAGCGGCCCGCCCCCGGCAGCTGAGCGGTCAGCGCGGCAGAATGTCAGTCCTAAGGGCCAGGGTTCGATTCCCGGCTGGGTCAGCGATTTTCTCCGCTCAGGGACTGGGTGGTATTGTCCTACTCATCATCATTTCATTCCCATTGACGCACAAGTCGCCGAAGTGGCATCAAATCGAAAGACTTGCACCCGGCGAACGGTCTATCCGACAGGAGGCCCTAATCACACGAAATTTATTTATTTACGTCCTAGCGGTATTTGCGTAGCGGTCGGAACTGCTTCCTTTGCTCCCGGCAACCCCCTCTACAAATCGGCCAACTTAGTTAATACACCGCACGGAAAATGCGGTGCGAGGGTACGAGTAAATACGTGTATTTTAAATGTATGACCTGTACCTGCAGCCGGCCGTGGTGGCCGTGCGGTTCTAGGCGCTACAGTTTGGAACCGCGAGACCGCTACGGACGCAGGTTCAAATCCTGCGTCGGGCATGGGCGTGTGTGATGTCCTTAGGTTAGTTAGGTTTAAGTGGTTCTAAGTTCTAGGGGACTGATGACCTCAGATGTTAAGTCCCATAGTGCTCAGTGCCATTTGAACCATTAGTAACTGCATTAACAGTGCTAGTAATAACGGTTTTATGAGAGCTGTGACATTTGCACGCACAAGCATAACAACAGTGCACGCCAACCAAATATAACATGCGCAGAGACAACTATGTCATGAAGTGCCACCGTGGAATAAACTCTAGCACATTTTATCATCTGCTTTTTAACTTAACAGACTATTATTGCACTGAATTCTTATTGTTTGCTTCTATCAGAATACCCGAGAAAGGTCTAAGACATTGTCTAAAGTAGACAAATAAAGAAAAAAATGACAGCTGCAGATGGCACAAAATCATTCAAACAGTTTATCGCAGTTGCAGACCCAAGCTCAACTGATTTGATTTGATTTGATTTTAACAGGAGAGCTAAAACAGCTTAGGTCTAACCCGCCACTGCCCGCACCGAAACTAGGTTTGTGCGGTATCGCTCCCTGTATATCTAGTAAAGCCAACCAGTGCCCTCAAATAGTGCAAGGAGTCCTTCTATCAGTTTTTTGTTGACACAATTTCTTCAGGTCTAGTTGTCTCGAAAATTCTGTATCTTTTACTCTCCAATGACATGCATTCAAAGATTAGGTGTGATGCAGTTTCTTCACCCTCATCACAGATCCTACATTTAGGGTCCTCTTCCATTATGCCCATTGTGTGTAGGTGTTTTTTGAAGTTCCCATGGCCGGTCATCAGTCCAGTCATGAGTTTGAGCTCTTTCCTGTTCAATCCCGGGATTACAGAGCTTCTTTTAAAACATGGTTTGGGCATCATTACCTTACCATGTTTTTGTTTATGGACCTTGGTCCAATCTCCTACGTGCTGGAATGAGATTCTCCCTCTGCAGCGGAGTGTGCGCTGATATGAAACTTCCTGGCAGATTAAAACTGTGTGCCGGGCCGAGACTCGAGAGCTTCTGTAAGGTTTGGAAGGTAGGAGACGAGGTACTGGCAGAAGTAAAGCTGTGAGGACGGGGCGTGAGTCGTGCTTGGGTAGCTCAGTTGGTAGAGCACTTGCCCGCGAAAGGCAAAGGTCCCGAGTTCGAGTCTCGTCCCGGCACACAGTTTTAATCTGCCAGGAAGTTTCATCCTACGTGCTATTTCCTAAGCCAGTACCGTAGCTCAAAGTTGATCATAGCCTTGATGATTGTCAAGACAGGTTCCGGTGCAATAAATGGAGTTGTTGCCCCCATCCTAGCTAATATATCGGCAAGCTCAACTGACGGTAAGCGGCCCTTAATTTTCAGTGTTCAGTCCCGATTAGAATGTTCAGCATCTTGCGTCCGTAGCCTTAAAGAGGCTCTCTACTGTTTCGTAATCGTCACTCGCCCGTCAGCGCTGTATTGCGTAAAACCGAGTCCGTTTCTCTCGTCACGTACCTCGAGGCTGTCGCAGTACTTCTCCGACGCGAGGGCACGTCGCTGCGAACGCAACCGCTCTGGAAATGTTTCGCACCGGCCGCCTTTCCCGTGCGCTCCTCACAGGAGCCGTCGCCTGCCCGCCGCGGCTATGTAAGGGCATTTAGTCTGCCGATGCTAATTGGCGAGCGTAAACTTCCTCGTCGCGAGCCGGACCCGTGACGCGGCAACGCGAGGCGGGCGTTTTTTCCCTTTCTTTTGTTTGCCTCGCGGCCCCGCCAAGGTTGACGGCAGCTGTGAGGCGATCTAGCTCGCAGGTGGCGACCGCCGGAATGCGCAGACGTGGGATCGTGCGTGCGTCTCCCACGCGGCGAGTTCTCGTAATTGCGCAGTGCCGCCAGCGGGTGCTCCTGGATTCTCGGAGAGGCTCCAGCAGCCAGGCCTGGAGCTTCGCGCCCGCCGACCCACTTTCCCTGACCTCCGCCGAGGACCGCACCTCGCACACAACCTTCGCCCGCCTGGGGTCACCGCGCTCGCGTACGGAATACGCTTCCAGGTGCGCCGGCTAGGGTCCTGCCACCAAGGGGGACGCCGGAATTGCAGCGGTTCGCTCGTTTCTCGTGGAAGCGGTTGCAGAAAGTGTGGTCCCCCTTCTGTGGACAGCGCCGTGTGTCTCTCGCGAGCGAACTGTCCGCAGTCCTTGCGGTGGTGACATTGAAGCCCTGTGAGTCACACGCGACGACCGGCTTGCGTGACGTAGCTGCTCGTTTGCCGGACTTCATGGAAACCGCCGCTTAGAGTTCCGCCGACGGTGTGTCGGAGCTTGAGACCTTGGCACAATTCTCCTCCATCTGGCAGACTCGTCTTCGCGAAATTACATTCATACGGAGATACAAAGAAAAACTTAGGAAATGCTCGATTGTCGTTTGAATGTGTGAACGGAACGTACCACCGGATTACCTGTGCCGATGAAACGTTGAAGCGGGCGAGGTGGCCCAGTGGTTGCACACTAGACACTTCTTTGGGAAGATGGCCATCCAGATTTAAGTTTTCGGTGATTTCTCTTTAGACGAATTCTGGGATGGTTCCTCACTCATCCTTCCACAATCACCCGCGTGGGATTAGCCAAGCGGTCTAAGGCGCTGCAGTCATGGACTGTGCGGCTGGTCCATGCGGAGGTTCGAGTCCTCCCTCGGACATGGGTGTGTGTGTGTTTGTCCTTAGGATAATTTAGGTTAAGTACTGTGTAAGCTTAGGGACTGATGACCTTAGCAGTTAAGTCCCATAAGATTTCACACACACACACACACACACACACTTCCACTATCAGAGCTTTTAGTCTTTCTCGGTCATCGAAGGGAAGTTAAACCTCCTCTTCCCTCCAAGACGTCGCTCCTTTGCCTGGGCAAAGGAATAGGCTGACTTTGGAAGTTCACGTACCACATTTGCAATATTTCCAAGTCGTGAACGAACTGAACAAGGAATACTAATTACCACTTTGTCTGGAATTCAGAGATTTTGACAAAGCTTTTGACTCAGTTTTGATAATAATGTCGTGTGACGAGGGCCTCCCGTTGCGTAGACCGCTCGCCTGGTGCAAGTCTTTCGATTTGACGCCACTTCGGCGACTTGCGCGTCGATGGGGATGAAATGATGATGATTAGGACAACACAACACCCAGTCCCTGAGCGGAGAAAATCTCCGACCCAGCCGGAAATCGAACCCGGGCCCTTAGGATTAACAGTCCGTCGCACTGACCACTCAGCTACCGGGTGCGGACTCAGTTTTGATAAAATGTGTACTAGTAACTCTTGAGTCGCAAGACATTGATTGAGCATACATACTGAAGAGTGTGTATGTCAATACTACAATTTCTATTGAAGGAGGCTATCGGCAGTATAGATGTCTAACATTTTTATGGCACTGTTGACAAGTAGATTTTTTGCACGTCCGAAGGAACACTGAACCATTATTCTTAATAACACAGGCACTGTAATATCGTGTATTTCCGCCGATATCAGGTAGCGACTTTCAGTTAAAACGTCCTCCACTTGTACGGGAATTACATAATGTGTACGAGTGCAGGTTGTGGCGTAGGAACGACGAAGTTTTTGCCAGGCCGTGATTCGTGCACGGATTGGTTCAAATGGTTCTAAGCACTATGCGACTTAACATCTGAGGTCATCGGACCCCAAGAACTTAGAACTACTTAAACCTAGCTAACCTAAGGACAGCACAGACATCCATGCCCGAGGCAGGATTCGAACCTGCGACCGTAGCGGTCGCGCGGTTCCAGACTGAAGCGCCTAGAACTGCTGGGCCACACGGGCCGGCTGCACCGATTGCCAAAGCTGTTAAGGGACCGCTTGCGTAAAGCTGGAAATCTGGTTTTGAGTCCCAGTTTGGCACAAATTTTCGTTGTTGTCATTCCATTATACAGCTGTTGCTTCTCCGTATTCACCACTGCGAATACTTTTAACGGATTTTTGTATGGGCGATAGCACGTAAAATTTGTGTCATCTATTTTATTTTATTTCGGCTTACAGGTTCTGTTTTGTGTACACGTGACTTAATCTAGGAGTAATATTGGTTCTTATTTGTCACAATGATCTTAGCTGAAAGTTAACAAATCATCATCGATACTCACAGGAATGTGGAAAAACTATTGTTTGCCAACCAAGGTAAAACATGGCCAGCTGGAAGAAATCGAAATCTACGCACATATCCAAACATTCAACAAGTCTACTCAGAATTTAAAAACAAATGTTTCGAACAAAAATTTGAACACTTTAAAAATGTTTTACTTTCCAGACTTAACATGCACATTTTTCTCAGTAATGCCTTAGTAAATGTTAAGTTTTTATATTCGCCATACTCAGTTCCGACTCCCACGAAACTAAATGCTGCACTTCCTGACGAATGATACAAGATTTCTCGAGAAGTAAGCGGAAAATTGTATGATTCTATTTTCGTCACGTTACAGCAGATCAATTTGCCTGAAATTATCCCATTTAACTTTATTTATGTTCGTCCTAGAGTTTCCAAAATTTTGATCCTCATACATATACAAGGTCTTTGAAAAAGGGAATGGGCGCGGACCACAGAGGAAGCGCCTGCAGCCGTTGGTGGAGGGGGAAGGCCATAGGCGTAAATACTGGACCAGGTCCACTCGAGGAGCAGTCTCAGGTCGCACCTGATGAAGGTTACGAGCTACGTGACCGAAATATCGTGCAAGTACGACGCTGATATCCGGCAGAACACCCGATAACCCAAGATGTCATTAGGTCGCCGGGAAAGCCTGAAGAGTTACAAGAACTCCCTAGTTTTAATGTGTCCTAGAATCTGTTCAAAGTGACATACACTACTCCTACTCTAGTTTGTGGTGTTTGATTCATCAACTCTTCAAGTCTGGCTCCCCTGCAGTTGGTGCGTCTGCTTGACATTGAGATGGCACCAGTGCTGTTTTTTTTTGGTTTTTGTTTTTTTTGTTTTTTCCCCTCAGCTCAGTCCCGACGTGCGTGCAGTGCAGTGCAGAGCAACTCAGCAACAACGTGTACTCCTCACGTCAGTGGAACAGTTAATCGTCATAACTGCAGAATTTGGGCGGCAGAGAATCCACATGAAGTTATTCAGCATCAACGTGACTCTCCCAAAGTTAATGTTTGGTGCGGTTTAATGGAAGACCGTGCGATTTCTATAGAAAAAACAATAAATGGGGACATTTACTGTGACATGTTGACAGAGTACGTCTTTCCCCAAATGGACAACATTGAGGCGGAAACGGGGCTTGTGTGTTTCCAACAAGATGGCGCCTCACCTCATTGCAGTAACCATGTACGTGCGGCTGTTGATACGCGCTTTCCAGGAAGGTGCATCAGCAGGGCTGGCCCAGTACCTTGGCCACCACGAAACCCAAACTTAACCCCACAGGACTTTTTCTTTTTAGGCCACATAAAAAATGTTGTGTACAGTGAAAAGATCAGACACATCAATCATTTACGGGAAAGAATCGTCGCTGCGGTTGGGACAGTTACACTTGAATAGTTGGTGAATACGTGACGAGAAGTGGAATATCGCTTCGACGTGTGCACGGCATCAAATGGATCCTACGTCGACGTCTACTAACACTAAACAAAACTTGAAGGAATTCTCTTTCATGATATGTACTCATTGATATAATTTTTCATTAATTTCCCATTAAATTTTTGCTTAAAACTAGGGAGTTCTTTTTCAAACACCGTGTATTGAAGAGTAGTTGTAGATATAGAAGCAAAAAAGTATATAACAAATAAAGTTCGCATTCACGTGCGTAATTTTCAGCAAGGTCTGCATTGGAATCACGAAAAATCTTACTCATATTCAATTCTGAAGGCGCTTGATTCGTGTTCGAGAGGATTGGACTCCAAATTCCTCTCGGGTCACCATGACTGCCCCAAGATCACTTCAGGCGAACACAAGGGTGGCTCCTACGAAGAGTAATTCCCTTCTGCATTCCTGTCCGTCTGAGTTTATGCTACATATCTAATGATGTTAGTTTCTAACTACCCTTCACTTAGTTCTGAGTGCTCTATCATAGAGCGCGACAGAAAAACTGTGGCCTGCGGCAACTATCTTACGTCATGGATGCGACCGCAAGAATGGCCGCCGGCAAGAGGAAATATGTCTGGATCCACGTGCAGTTCACGTAAGAGACTGAGAACAGTCGTTGGGAGATCACGTAGCAATCTTGTGTACTGTGAGTATTGTTCAGAGTCTGAACTTTTAAACTGTGGAGAAGAACGGTACAGTAAAACATTAATGTCTCTGTCTCTGCTGTCGCGAATCATGCACCAAGGGAGAAGGCACAATAATTAAGACAGACGCTGTATTCGGGAGAAGCGTTTGGACGCTAACCTGGAGATCCTGATTAAGGATTAATATTATCGATTTTTCGAATGTGACGTAGCTGTTGCAATATTTGATCAGGAATCATTATTTACATTCAGCCACATTGATATGCGTTGCAAACGACAGTTCTCTAATACCTGGTTGTTGACATTGTTGGTGGCTTTCATTGAGTTAAATAAAACACAGTAAAATAAAAAAAGGTATTTGACTATGGTTCCAATAAAATCGTGTGCGTCACACATCGCAACGACGTAGAAGGCCGTTCCCTCTTCTTCAATTTGGGTACCAAGAGTGTGCAGAGGAAGCTGCGAGCTGTCGTGCAGAAGGCACCATAGTGCATGCGCAGCTATTGTATTTCCAAAGATGGTATTTGGACAACCTCTAGCTATTACTTCTGTAGATCACTACATACTTATTTCTGTCCGTTTGCACTAAAATAAAACGAGAAAGCTGTTAAAAGTCTCGTTCTGTTGTCATTGGTTTGCACTGCAATCTTCTCCAGATGGATTTGTCGGCATCATCCAGCGTAACAACTAGACGGTTTTGCTTCCGGACATGGACACTCGTTAAACAGACTGTTAACACGATTTACGATTCTCGAAGATGGTCAGAGAAAATCCTGATGAACACTGTTGAAGACTCGATAGGTTTCCCGCTGAAGAAAGGATCGTCGTTGGGCTGTCGTAAGAAAATGCAGAAGGATTACGACGAAACTGACATGTGAATAAATATCTACATCTACATGGATACTCTGCAAATCACATTTAAGTGCCTGACAGAGGGTTTATCGAACCACCTTCACATTTCTCTATTATTCCAATCTCCTACAGCACGCGGAAAGAACGAACGCTGCAAGTGTCAGTGGAGGTCAGAACACAGTTCCGTGTAGCTGTTATTGCATTACCACGCAGCTAAGTGAGTTCAAACGTGTGCAAATTGTTGGTGGTCGTTTGGAGGCTGCTTCTGGAACCGAGGCAGCCGAAGTCATTGGTGTTTCAGAAGGCACCGTATCGAAAATATACACTGCATGCAGGGAAAGTGCAAATACGTCATCCGCTAAGTCAGCAAGCGGACGAAAACGTCTCTTGAGTGATCGAGACAGACGCTCATTGAAGAGCATTGTGACGAAAAATAAGGGGCTGAAAGGTGCAAAAGCCACTGCAGAACTGAATGTCGCACTCGCGAACCCTGTCAGGACCAAAACAACATGGATGGAGCTCCGTACGCAAGGAATTGTAGTGCGAGTTGGAATCCCAAAACCACTCATCAGTGGTGAAAATATCCCTACCAGGAAAATGTGACGCGGAAGCCATAGAATGGAGCAATAGAAGATGGCCGTTTGGTAGGATAGCGGGGGTTGAGTGATGGTTTGGGCAGCCATATCGTGGTATTCCAAGGGTCCCATGGTTGCTCTTCTGGTTCATATTACTGCCAAGAACAATGTGACCATTTTGGCTGAGCAGGTCCATCACCGAGCGAGGTGGCGCAGTGGTTAGCACATTGGACCCGAATTCGGGAGGACGACGGTTCAAACCCGCGTCCGGTCATCCTGATTTAGGTTTTTCGTGATTTACCTAAATCGCCTCAGGCAAATGCCGGGATGGTTCCCTCGAAAGGGCACGACCGACTTCCTTCCCTATCCTTCCCCAACCCGAGCTTGTGCTCAGTCTCTAATGATCTCGATATCGACGGGACGTTAAACACTAATCATCTCTTCCTCTCCTCCTCAGGTCCACCACATGCTACAATGTTTGTTCCGCAATGGTGATGCTGTACTCCTAGTCGACACAGCTCGCATCGCTCAGAACTGGTTTTTCGTTGATTGTCGCATATCCCCTGGCCACCAGTCACCAGATCTCAGTATCATTGAGCCTTTGTGATCCACTGTGGAGAGAAGGATGCGTGATTCATTTCAATCGAAGTTACCTATATTTGCCACTACTTTGCAGGAAGAATATCGTAGGGGTTCCTTTACAAGCCCTATAGGATCTGCTGTATTCGACCATTCTGAGACGACTGGAAGCTGTTTCGAATGCCACCGGGCTTCCAACACCGCATTGGGCATGCTAATGTGTCGAATTGTCGGTGTTTCCGTATTTTTCACCACCCCTTGTATAGTCTGTCGGTAAACTGAAGACCGAGCGAGCGAGTCCCCGCTCTGGCAACCCAGCTACGTCACAGGGTGCTTCTACTGGCTGTTTCACAACGCAGTACCGGCCCTGCCGCGGCGCGCGCTTCAAATCTGTGGCGAAGCCGAGTACAGATACGTCTCGGCTGCATTTATTTTTAGACAACTGTATTAAGACCATAAGGAATACAAAAAACGATAGCTTCTTCCGAAACACATCATCATAGAGTAAATAATATTAACATAAGAACGGAAGTCAGGATTCTACTACAAACATAGAACCAAATGCATGTTCATGTGAATGTATGTTCCTCTATTGCTATTCGTAAAACGAACCCCATATAATGCAATCAGTCTGTTTAATTTAAGGCTTGTTCTTATTTTGTGTTTCTACCAAAAGGTAGAAGTATTCTTTGAACGGCTGCATTGAAACTTAACAGTTCTTGCAACACAAAGAGTGTTTAAAAAGTAAGCAGAAATTTATAATTTTGTATGTTGTATTAGTCCGATTTGCACTACTTTTTTGTCACTGTCTTCGTAAACATGCCTCAAAAGTATGTGTTCAATGTCATGCATATTCGGTATTTACTCTGTTGTCAGCTGTCAGAAAGGTTACATGTGTTTTGGTAGCATCAACGACTATTCGTTTTGTATAAAAATAAATTAGAGAATCTGTATTAAATTTTGTTATAAGAATGGAGTAAAGTGTATGAAACTTTTATAAATGGCTTTTGGTGAGCCTGTTATGAGTAAACCAAGGGCAGACAAGTGGTATAAACATTTCAAAGTAGGCCTTAAAGGACAGCGGTTTTACAAGCATGGATGAGTTTAAAAATGCACAGATAAGTGACCTATAAACTATCCCGAAGAATCAGTTTCTTAAGTGTTTCGGGAATTGGAAAAAGCACTGGCATAAGTGTATAGTATGTAATGGGGAATATTTTGAAGAGAAAAACATTGCTGTAGATTAACAAATAAAGTTCTTACCAAGAAATAAAAATTAATATGTGAACGTACCTCGTATGTCAAGCATTTTGCTTGAAGTCCAGAATCGATGCACATGTTCCGAAGGAATTTTCAGCAGTGTTTAGAATGGCTGTTGCGCACATGTTTTAAGCAGTATGTCGTAGAATCAGGTGAACAGCGACCGAGATAGAGATTTAGTGTTCCATAAGAATCAAAGGTTTTACGTGATTTTGAAACTGTCTACAACGATGGGTTTCACCCAAAATTACTAGTTTTCCTTCGTGGCGATTACAGTAAACCATGCGGCTTATTTTTCCATTCCTTACTTATACGTCCTATTAGGTGAAGCTGACGTTGGCATAAATTGCAGCCCTTTTATTGGGACTAGTATTATTAGCCAACAGTTCTTTTTGGGCCGCCTCTTTAATACACGCTGTAATAACATTAGAGACGATCGAACGCTCGTTACGCCCCAAATAGCTCCTCTTCTTCGTTGACCACGATGGCACCGAAACAGAGGACGACCGAAGAAAGGCAGAAATACTGAATTCAGTGTTCCGAAACTGTTTCACTGCGGAAAATCGTAACACGGTCCCTGACTTCAGCCGTCGCACGGACGCCAAAATGGAAAATATTGAAATAAACGATATCGGAATTGAAAAACAACTGCTATCACTTAGTAGCGGAAAAGCATCCGGACCAGACGAGATACCCTTAAGATTCTACAGTGATTATGCTAAAGAACTTGCCCCCTTTCTATCAGCAATTTATCGTAGATCGCTGGAAGAACGTAAAGTACCTAGCGACTGGAAGAAAGCGCAGGTCGTTCCCATTTTCAAGAAGGGTCATAAATCAGATGCGAATAATTATAGGCCTATTTCGCTTACGTCAATCTGTTGTAGAATAATGGAACATGTTTTGTGTTCTCGTATTATGACGTTCTTAGATAATACAAATCTCCTTCATCATAACCAACATGGATTCCGCAAACAGAGATCATGTGAAACTCAGCTCGCCCTATTTGCCCAAGAAATTCACAGTGCCGTAGACACTGGCGAGCAGATTGATGCCGTATTCCTGGACTTCAGGAAGGCATTTGATACGGTTCCGCACTTACGTTTAGTGAAAAAAATACGAGCTTACGGAATATCGGACCAGGTTTGTGATTGGATTCAGGATTTCCTAGAAGAAAGAACACAACATGTCATTCTTAACGGTTCAAAATCTGCAGATGTAGAGGTAATTTCGGGAGTACCGCAGGGAAGCGTGATAGGACCTTTATTGTTTACAATATACATAAATGACTTAGTTGACAACATCGGTAGCTCCGTGAGGCTATTTGCAGATGACACGGTTGTCTACAAGAAAGTAGCAACATCAGAAGACTCGTACGTACTCCAGGAGGACCTGCAGAGGATTAATGCATGGTGCGACAGCTGGCAGCTTTCCCTAAACGTAGATAAATGTAATATAATGCGCATACATAGGGGCAGAAATCCATTCCAGTACGATTATGCCATAGGTGGTAAATCATTGGAAGCGGTAACGACCGTAAAATACTTAGGAGTTACTATCCGGAGCGATCTGAAGTGGAATGATCACATAAAACAAATAGTGGGAAAAGCAGGCGCCAGGTTGAGATTCATAGGAAGAATTCTAAGAAAATGTGACTCATCGACGAAAGAAGTAGCTTACAAAACGCTTGTTCGTCCGATTCTTGAGTATTGCTCATCAGTATGGGACCCTTACCAGGTTGGATTAATAGAAGAGATAGACATGATCCAGCGAAAAGCAGCGCGATTCGTCATGGGGACATTAAGTCAGCGCGAGAGCGTTACGGAGATGCTGAACAAGCTCCAGTGGCGGACACTTCAAGAAAGGCGTTACGCAATACGGAGAGGTTTATTATCGAAATTACGAGAGAGCACATTCCGGGAAGAGATGGGCAACATATTACTACCGCCCACATATATCTCGCGTAATGATCACAACGAAAAGATCCGAGAAATTAGAGCAAATACGGAGACTTACAAGCAGTCGTTCTTCCCACGCACAATTCGTGAATGGAACAGGGAAGGGGGGATCAGATAGTGGTACAATAAGTACCCTCCGCCACACACCGTAAGGTGGCTCGCGGAGTATAGATGTAGATGTAGATGTATTCTGCACATTTTCTTGTAATGCTAGACGATTATCCATCACTTCCGGATATCTAAGTACATCAGTAAGTACACAAAGTTAACTCACTCACACTGGCAACTGAGATCCCACGAACAGAAACGACGTATATGACTGCACGCCGATCTACACTGCTAGACAGATAACGGGCAACAGATTCTGGGTGCCCCTGTAGGCCGGTGGCAGCGTTCTTCCGGGAAAGGCCACTTCCTCCACCAAAAGCGCTGCTCGATCTTGAGTTTACAGGCAGACTACACCCTCCGCCATGGTTTTGCGGGACAGAAAAATCATTCCTCCGTAAAAAGAAGTAACTGTTAACGACTGAGCAGTAGATAATTTTACAGGTTACGATCCCCTTGGTTATCAGTATGAGCTGTGACAGACGCAGGCAGAAGACGTTCGCATGTGTGGCGCAGTGTGGGCTCGGAGCGCAGGGACAGCGGACAGGTCGCCGCGCCGCAGCTGTCCCAGTGGGAGCCCCCAGCTAGAGTGGGGCGCGCCGGCGCCGGCAAAGCCGCCTCTCGCTGTGCGCTGTGACGACAGGCGACTGACTACCTGCTGCAGGGCCGCTGCCACTGCTAGCTACCTGTGCAGTGAACACGTCTCCACGGTAGGGGTCCACAGCGACGGACTTCGAACCGGATACCATCGGGTCCGAACCCTGGCGGTGGAAAATAATGTTCGTACCGCTGACAGCCTTGGAAGAGCCAGTCCTGACAAAACTCTACCATCTGGTGAGCAAGATGTGTGAGACAGGCGAAATACCCTCAGACTTCAAGAAAAATATAATACTTCCAATCACAAAGAAAGCAGGTGTTGACAGATGTGAAAATTACCGAGCTATCAGTTTCATAAGTCACAGCTGCAAAACACTAACGCGAATTCTTTACAGACGAATGGAAAAACTGATAGAAGCCGACCTCGGGGAAGATCAGTTTGGATTCCGTAGAAATGTTGGAACACGTGAGGCAAGAAGAAGGATTAAGGAAAGGCAAACCTACGTTTCTAGCATTTGTAGACTTAGAGAAAGCTATTGACAATGTTGACTGGAATACTCTCTTTCAAATTCTAAAGGTGGCAGGGGTAAAATACAGGGAGCGAAAGGCTATTTACAATTTGTATAAAAACCAAATGGCAGTTATAAGAGTCGAGGGGTATGAAAGGGAAGCAGTGGTTGGGAAGTGAGTGAGACAGGGTTGTAGCCTCTCCCCGATGCTATTCAATCTGTATATTGAGCAAGCAATAAAGGAAACAAAAGAAAAGTTCGGAGTAGGTATTAAAATCCATGGAGAAGAAATAAAAACATCGAGGTTCACCGATGACATTGTAATTCTGTCAGACAGCAAAGGACTTGGAAGAGCAGTTGAACGGAATGGACAGTGTCTTGAAAGGAGGGTATAAGATGAACATCAACAAAAGCAAAACGAGGATAATGGAATGTAGTCGAATTAAGTCGGGTGAAGCTGAGGAAATTAGTTTAGGAAATGAGACACTTTAAAGTAGTAAAGGAGTTTTGCTATTTGGGGAGCAAAATAACTGATGATAGTCGAAGTAGAGAGGATATAAAATGTAGACTGGCAATGGCAAGGAAAGCGTTTCTGAAGAAGAGAAATTTGTTAACGTAGAGTTTAGATTGAACTGTCAGAAAGTCGTTTCTAAAAGTATTTGTATGGAGTGTAGCCATGTATGGAAGTGAAACTTGGACGATAAATAGTTCGGACAAGAAGAGAATAGAAGCTTTCGAAATGTGGTGCAACAGAAGAATGCTGAAGATTAGATGGGTAGATCACGTAAGTAATGAGGAGGTATTGAATAGAATTGGTGAGAAGAGGAGCTTGTGGCACAACTTGGCTAGAAGAAGGGATCGGTTGGTAGGACATGTTCTGAGGCATCAAGGGATCACCAATTTAGTGTTGGAGGGCAGCGTGGAGGATAAAAATCGTAGAGGGAGACCAAGAGATGAATACACTAAGCAGATTCAGAAGGATGTAGGTTGCAGTAGGTACTGGGAGATGAAGAAGCTTGCACAGGATAGAGTAGCATGGTGAGCTGCATCAAACCAGTCTCAGGACTGAAGACCACAACAACAACCGCTGTTTTGGCGGTGAGGGAGGTAAACGTTGTGTGGTGCAGCTCGTGAGTGACAAGGAGACCTTCTATACAGTAAATCACGGATTTTGATGCGCTTCAAATATGTAACTGAGGCAGTTACCCTGAGTACCTGGCTATCCGGTTTTTTTTTTAGCGACCGCCCTTGGTTTTTGAGAAAATCGATTTTGAAGTTCATTGCGCGCTTTGTATAGCTGTAACATTACACACACCGTTGGGTGGCTTGCGGAGTATAAATGTAGATGTAGATACATTCCGGGCAAGTCACCGTGGCGCAGCGGTAAAGGTTCGTGGCTACCGCGCTGGAGGTACCGTGTTCGAATCCTGCTCCTATATGGTTTTTTTTATGTATACAAGAACCGTCCGGAAAATTTGGTCCTAACGTTCAAACACAGGTAGACGAATTAACTGGGAAGTACAGAAATGTAGTTGTGTCCTGCACGAAATCCGGTAAGTTCACGAAACTGGTGTACGAAGAATTTTTGCGTTCTGTAATTCTTCCGTACGTGGGACAGAAATTTTTTTTGTACATTATTGATTCGTGGGGAGGGCAAACAGATTCATCTTTATACGATCATCTATTCACTGATGAAAGGAAAGCGAGCACCTGTACCCTAAAAGTGGTCCCACAAAAGTGCACCCCCTATTGCCAGACCTGCGTTGTTTATTTTTACCGAAAGGTGAAAATCATCACGAAAATTATTTAGAACGCTCCCGACTTTATGAAAGACAATAGAGTGATCGTTTCTATGGTAGATTCGATAAAATTACATTCGCTAATCCTACTTCAATTCAGTGTACCTAATTTTGAAAGCATGATTAGATACGCATGGTTCGTATCGAAATTAGTGGATGAAAGAGAAATCTTTTTGAATGCAAAAAAATTGTGTATCCCGGTATCGCTCATGAAGAAACCGTGCGCCTGCAAGGCGGTTGCTCTCATAAAATGCGCGTGGTGCTTCGAAAATTTGTGCTTCGGTTGTTTCTATGATAAGTATCACCCACAATATTGTTCTGGCACATCAAGCAATGTGGACGATGAAAAATAAGATTTTGTAATATTGTATGACAGAAGAAATTAATAACTGAATATATCTTTATAATTTCGCATACCTTACACTGTTTCTTGATATTCTTTGAAATAAAATTGAAAAATTCGGTCGATTTTGAAAAAAAAGAGGTACACGAGCAGGATTCGAACACAGTATCTCCAGCGAGGTAGCCGTGAACATTTACCGCTGCGCTACGCTGACTTGGTCTGAATAAATGTCATGTTACGAGTATACAAATCGCGCAATGAACTTGGAAATCGATTTTCTCAAAAACCAAGGCCCCTCGCTAAAAAAGCGGATAGGCAGGTACTCAGGGTAAGTGCCTCTACAACATATTTGAAGCGCATCAAAATCCATGATTTACAGTATGGAGGGTCCCCTTGTGAGCCATGGACCAAAGCAGTCAATGTAGGTGCAGTATTTTTTGACGTCGGACAAGCAATTGACTCAGCACCACACATATACTTACTATCAAAAGTAAGATCGAATGAGGTACCGAGTGACATTTGTAAGTGGGCTGAGGATTTCGGAAGAAGGACGCAGTACGTTATCTTAGGCGAAGAATCATCCCACACGTAGAAGTAACTTCACGTGTGCCCCAGGCAAGTGTACTGGGCCCCTTGTTGTTCAAGCTGTATAAAAGGAGCGATCAAAAAGTTTTCCTTCTAAGGCCGCGCAGTTCAGAATCGCTATACCAATCAGACAAAATCACCGAGAGCATTGACACAATCCCACTGACGTATCAGGCTGATCACACCCGTTTGTAGAATAACGTTTCCTACTAAGTGAACAAGTCCGCAACTTCCGTTGTACATCTTCGTCCGACAGGAGTCGTCGACCCTTCAAGGCATTTTTTTAAGGGGAAATTGAATAATTTTTTATTTCGTCCGTCTCAGTCGCACTGATATAAAATTTTTACTGTAGTGGTTACTGGTTTCGGGCTGACACGCCAATTCTCAAACCACACACCTTGTTATCAATCGAAATTAGTCATACATACCACCAGAGCAAAAATTTTGTATCAGTGTACCTGAGACAGGAGAATTTAAAAATGATCCAATTTTGTCATTGCTTGACCGTTGCGGACCAACCATCCCGTGGCAGCATGCCTCGAATATGCTTTTTTAAGGGACCAGAGGCGTGATAATTGTGTGTGGAGGTATCAGGACTGTAAGGCGGCTGCTCGAGTGTCTCGCACTTGAGTTGGTGTAACTTCCACACTACAGCATTTGCTCTACCCCTTTTCGCAGCTGGTGGCTTTTAACATACATGCCACTCCAGACGCATTCTTCAGTTTCCGGGGATGTCTACCAGTGTTCGCCCCTCGGCAACAAACTAAAAACTAACAGCGCCTTGGTCATGTTTGGACGCATTTGCTAATAAGTTCACATTTCCGTATTTACCGCATGCGCGTCGGAAAGACACGAATACCAAACTAATCCCTTGCGTACATGTCGGTGCTTATATACCCATATCGGAGTCGCGCTACGTTGCATATACGCTACAGCAACACCATCATACGGAAACTTTGTCATTACCCCATATGTCATGATCCTGCAGGCAAATAATAATAATAACAGTAGGAAACTCGGACTTTTCCTGGGTGATGCTGTTACCTATAACGATGTGCTGCCTGAAAAAAGCTGCACAAACATTTAGACCCACTAAAAACACTGGTCGTGTGTTGCTGAGAGCCTGGCTCGCCACCACAAGTCAAACACTGCAATTGTCCCAGGCATAGGGCTGAAGCTGTATAGAATCACGTAGCTGTGTCTGTCATCTTTCTGGAAGAATGCAGAAAGTTGAAATAAGTAGTTCATGTAATATTAAAACAACAGCTGATTCCTCAAACTTGGGGGCTATCAAGTACGGGGTCCCACAGGGTTCGGTCTTAGGTCCTTTACTGTTCTTGATATACATTAATGATGATATACATTAATGATTCCACATTGATGAAGATGCAAAGTTAGTTCTTTTTGCTGATGATATAAGTATAGTAATAACATCCAAAAACCAAGAACTAAGTGATGTAATTGTAAATGATGTTTTTCACAAAATTATTAAGTGGTTCTCCGCAAACGGACTCTCTTTAAATTTTGATAAAACACAGTATATACAGTTCCGGACAGTAAATGGCACAACTCCAGTAATAAATATAGACTTTGAACAGAAGTCTGTAGCTAAGGTAGAATTTTCAAAATTTTTAGGTGTGTCCATTGACGAGAGGTTAAACTGGAAGCAACACATTGATGGTCTGCTGAAACGTCTGAGTTCAGCTACGTATGCTATTAGGGTTATTGCAAATTTTGGTGAAAAGAATCTCAGTAAATTAGCTTAGTATGCCTACTTTCATTCACTGCTTTCGTATGGCATCATATTCTGGGGTAATTCATCGTTGAGTAGAAAAGTATTCATTGCTCAAAAGCGTGTAATCAGAATAATTGCTGGAGCCCACCCACGGTCATCCCGCAGACATCTATTTAAGGATCTAGGGATCCTCACAATAATCTCACAGTATGTATATTCACTTATGAAATTTGTTGTTAATAATCCAACCCAGTTCAAAAGTAATAGCAGTGTGCATAGCCATAACACCAGGAGAAAGGATGATCTTCACGATGCAGGGTTAAATCTGACTTTGGCACAGAAAGGGGTAAATTATGCTGCCACAAAAGTCTTTGGTCACCTACCAAACAGCATCAAAAGCCTGACAGATAGCCAACTAACATTTAAAAATAAATTAAATAATTTCTAGATGACAACTCCTTCTACTCATTGGCTGAATTTTTAGATATAAATTAAGGGAGAGAAAAACAACTCAATCATTAGTGTCATGCAATATTTTGTGTAATGTAATATCTTGTACAGACATCTTTTATTAGCCTGACACGTTCCACATCATTACGAAGTGTCGTATTCATGATCTATGGAACAAGTATTAATCTAATCTAATCTAATCTTTGCCCAGACTAGATGCCCATCCACGGGTAGCAGCCCTGTATACTTAATGTCTCACACTGTATACCCAGAAATGACCTACAAATGTAGTGATTTATTCTTCCTACTATGCTCTATAAGCCCAAGTAATATTTTGTTGTTTGCTACGCTTTCTGGTGTCACGTCTTGAATCAGATGTACTGGTGGAAGTGTCTTACCGAGCGGAAGCCGGTCCGCATTCGAAAGCTTGTAATTCGCCAGCTGCTACCACGTCGCCCAACACTGGACACCTAATCGCCTCGCCGTCCCAGATATCACCAGAGCTGAACGGAAGCGCAGGAGCTCTGCTGGCCAACTGGTCGTAGCCTACGAGACCTTTTGCAGCAACGAGCGATCAGTGGCCTCGCCTAGACCAGCTGGGAACCCGAAGCGGCAGTGTCTCGGTCAGCTTAGGCCCCTGCCCCGCTTTCCGACAGCGGGCAGCGGGTCACGCGCTCGCCTGCCGGGATGTGGAACGTCCCGTGGGAGAACTGGAGGAGCCTACGCGCCCTGCCGTCGCCGGGAGACACCACAGAGACACAGACACGGACAGGACACACATCCGCAACCGGTTCTGCGCCCGCGAATTCTCCACCACCGGTCCGCAAACCGGACGCCCACGCGCTCGCGCCTCTGGCTCACATTGAGCCGTGTTTGCGCCGCCGCCGCCGAGGAATGCCGCCTGTCTCCGTCTGTGAATCGTAAAATGCGAACGCTTTCGAAACGGGCTGTTTGGCAGCACGTACAAATCTTGGCATTCATCCGATCATAGTACTAGTGCTCCTTTAGAATCAAATGCTGTAAGCTTCATTTCGAACAATACTTAATTGTTTATGCGAGATTATGGACCGAGTTTATGCCCTGAAATATACACCCAGCCACTGAATATGAGCAACGCGATCTGACTTAAGAAATTTTGTTCGGAAATGGCAAAGGTTACAGACATCGGGTAACAACATTCAACATGTATATATGGTTCTCGGGCGAGACGTCGGGTGTCATAGTGCAAACTCCACAATATTTCGTCAGTAACATTGCAGGAATCGTTGTTGCTCATTAGCGAGAAGCTGGATGGGGAACGTTTAGACTTATTCCAACATGTGCTCACCTCGACATACTTTTTATTTAATGGACAATACTTTGAACAGACTGACGGCGCCGCAATGGGTAGTCCCCTGTCACCCATTGTGGCTAATCTTTTCATGGAAGACTTCGAGGAGAGAGCACTCCAGACGTCGGATTTGAAACCTACGTGTTTTTGGCGATATGTGGACGACACCTTTGTTATCTGGTCTCACGGCATTGCATCGCTGAATTTTTTTTTTTTTTTTTTTTTTTTTTTGAGCATCTTAACTCGCTTCATCCCAACATCAAGTTCACGATGGAGAAAAACGGCGAACTTCCATTCCTGGACGTGTTGGTACGGAGAAAAGAAGATGGCACATTGGGTCACGCAGTGTACCGTAAACCAACGCATACGGACTTATACTTACAGGCCACCAGCTGTCACCATCCTTCGCAACGAAGTGGCGTACTGAGGACGTTGGTCCACAGAGCACGAGCCATATCAGACTCAGACAGCTTATCCAATGAGCTACTCCATCTGCGTACCATTTTCCAACAAAATGGATATTCCGAACGGGAGATTCGCCGTGCCTTACAACCGAAGCGGGTTACCCAACGTGAGGAAGTGGAAGAAGGCGAAGAACAAAGGGGAATGGTCATCTTGCCATACATCGGCGGTGTCTCTTCAAAAATAGGAAGATTATTGAAGAAGCATAAAGTTAAATGTGTTTTTCGTCCGCCGGCAAAACTCAGAGCTCTCTTGGGCTCATCTAAGGACAGCCTTGGCCTAAGAAGACCCGGTGTTTACGAGATTCCTTGTAGCTGCGGCATGTCGTACATCGGACAAACTTGTCGCACTGTAGAAGAGAGATGCACTGAACACCGACGTTACACTCCTCTGGAGCAACCAGAAAAGTCTGCAGTGGCCGAGCATTGTCTCAGTACAGGCCATTCTATGAATTATCAACATACAAAAATTCTCGCATCGACGAGTTCGTACTGGGACAGTGTTATTAAGGAAGCAGTGGAATTACGTAGCTCGACGAATCTTGTAAACAGAGACACGGGCTTTCAGCTTAGTACAGCTTGGGATCCAGCACTGGCCATATTGAAGTCGCTTCGAGCAGAGAAGAATACTATTGGTCATGAGACTGACGACGATTCGCCAGCAACATAAATATTCTGTTGACAACGGGAGAATAATCAAGGCGCCTACGTGGACGCGCAGTTTTGCTTGCGGCTTCCATCAGAGGTCGCTGGGGCGGCCGATGGCAGCGCAGAGTAACAGCGGCAGCCTCCGCGCTTGCGGCTTCCGATAGAGGTCGCTGGGGTGGCCGATGGCAGCGCAGAGCAGCGGCGGCAGCCTCCGCGCGTGCGCCGAAGTATTTGGTTCTTCATCCTGTAGGGGGCGTTGCTGTCCTTCCAGCTACCAGTTTATATCGTCGCTATTGGCCATCGAATTTTGCGCCTCCACGCATGCGCACTTCCTGCCTAAAACTGGCATAAATAGGGGGCCCTGGTCCTGGCTTAGCAACATTGCACACACGGAACTCAATGCCCCTATCACTACACAGGATCTCATTGCTACACTCCGCACAAAACGCAACACCGCTCCTGGTCACGATCGTGTCACCTACCGTCACCTTTGTGAAGCTCCTGTCTCTTTCCTCTCCACCCTGGCCAGGCTCTACAATGTAGTCCTGTCCACCGGTTACTACCCCGACCTGTGGAAAACCTCCCGTATCCTCATGTTCCTTAAACCCGGCAAACCACCGTCCGCCGTCTCCTCCTACCGCCCCATCAGCCTTACCTCGGTCTTCAGCAAGGTCCTGGAATCTATCCTCACCCGCCGCATCCACCAGCATCTCCGCCAGCACCGCCTCCTTCCCGTCACCCAGTGTGGCTTTCGGCCGTCCTTCTCTTCCGACGACCTTCTCCTTCACCTCACTCATCTCCTTTCCGAACAGCTTAATTCCCGTCGCTCCGCAATCTTCCTCTCCCTGGACCTCGAACGTGCCTATGACCGCGTATGGCATTCCGGTCTCCTCTTCAAGCTCCACACCTTCGCCCTTCCCATTAACTACGTCCGTCTGATCGGCTCCTTTCTCTCCCGCCGTCCTTCCCTTGTCACCGTCCATAACTCAGATTCCTACACCTTTTTCCCCTCTGCCGGTGTGCCCCAAGGCTCCGTCCTCTCCCCCCTTCTGTACCTTTTGTACACGGCGGACATGCCGCCGCCGTCAGCCCCCGTCCACCTTCTCCAGTTTGCCGATGACACCGCCTTCCTTGCCCTTGCCCCCACCCTACAGCGCTCCAACACCTTCTCCAATCCCATCTTGACCGGTTCACCGCTTGGTGCAACCAGTGGTTGCTCAAGGTCAATCCCTCCAAAACCCAGGCGATCATTGTAGGCAAAACCACCCCTTCCTTCCGCCTCCTTGATTTCTACATCACCATCTATGGCCGTCCTATCGCCCTCACTCCCACCCTTAAGTACCTTGGCGTCACCCTCGACCGTCGCCTCTCCTGGACTCCCCACCTCCAGACAATCAAAGCCAAGGCACGCTCCCGACTCAGTCTCCTCAAGCTCCTCTCTGGCCGTACGTGGGGTCTGGACCCCTCCACCATCCTCCACACCTATAAATGCCTCATCCGCCCTATCCTTTGTTATGCCCATCCGGCTTGGATCTCCGCCCCCCCTCCCTTTTATAAATCCCTCCAAATCCTTGAACGCCATGCTCTCCGCCTCGCCTATCGCATCCGTCTCCCCTCCCCCACGCGGATCCTGTATGATCTCATCCCCTTCCCCCACCTCCTCCTTTTCCTTGAAAGGATACGGATCCTGTACACCTCCCGTAAACTCGACCCTCCTCACCCTCTCGTCTCCCCGATCCTCACCCACCCCCGCCCGCTGCCGCGCCTGTATTCCCATGTCCCACCCGGTCTCCATCTCTCAACCATCCTTACCCTCTCCCAAGGTGGCTTCCGCCAGCTTCCCCTCCCTGATGATGTCCTCCTCCCCTGCATCTACCCCTCCTATCAACTTTGATCCTCCCCCCCCACCTCCTGTGTCCTATCCTTTAGGCACCCTCCCTCCCCCCCTTTCCCTTCCCTTCTCTTTCCTTTCCCCCCTCCCTCCTACCCTCTCCCCCGGGCTTCCCCTCCCCCTTCCTCCCTCCCCCTCTCTCCTTTGCCCATGGCATCTCTGCTCTCCCCTCTCCCATTTCCCCTTCCTCCTCCTCCACCTCCTCTCTTGGAAGGTCCCCGGACTCGTACACGCTCAGTGAACATTCGCGCGCCGGAGATCATCGCCATCAGTGTTTAGTGTGTGTGCATCGTTTTGTGTTTCGTGCAGTTACAGCTCAACTGTTCACATGTGCCGTCGCCGTTCTCCGTGTTTTGTGCGCCGTGTCTCCAAGTGTTAGTGTTTTTTTCGTCCAACGTGAACGGCTTCTTGTTTATTGTTTTCTTTTTGTATCTCCATTTTTTGCCCGCCGTTTTTTGTATTGTATATATCACCTCTCTGTCATGTTTATTGTTCCACTTAAGGCTGAAGAGCAGCGTACTATGCTGCTGACAGCCCGCCTGTATGGGTGTTTAAAATTACAATAAAGGAAAAAAAAACCTGGCTTAGCAGTGTGTTCGTCGCACCTGAAGATGGCCAGTTGCGCTGACGAAATATTGTGGAGTTTGCACTATGACATCCGACGTCTCGCCCGAGAACCATATATACAACATGTGCGTCGGGAAAGCCTCAAGCAACGCAACATTCAACATGTCTCCCGAAGGTAACACCACAAAATTACGTAGAAACAATTTTACAAACACCTACATCAATAATTTGCAAGTCACCTGACATGTGTGGCGAAGGGTACTTGGATTACCACAGTCAGTTCCTCCCTTCCCTCTTCCATTCGCGGAGCGGCGCGTGGAAATAATGGTTGTCGGTAAACCTCAGGTTAGCCCTAATTTCTTGAATTTTCTCGCTGTAGACCCTTCGTCAGACGGATTTAGGAGCAAGTAACATGCTGTTCTTTCTTCCCGGAACATACTCTCGGAATTTCAATAGTAGACTATTCCGTGATGTACGACGCCTCTCTTGTAGCGTCTGCCACTGGTCATTGTTGAGCATCTCCGTAAGGCTCACGCGCAGACTAAACGACCCCGTGTCGCAACGCACTGCTCTTCGTTGGATTTTCTTTACCTTTTCTCTTAGTTCTACCTGGTAAGGCTCCCAGAGTGATGTTTCGAAAAATACACTACTGGCCCTTAAAACTGCTACACCAAGAAGAAATGCAGATGATAAACGGATATTCCTTGGACAAATATATTATTCTAGAAGTGACATGTGATTACATTTTCACGCAATTTGGGTGCATAGATCCTGAGTAATCAGTACCCAGAACAACCACCTCTGGCCGTAATAACGGCCTTGATACGCCTGGGCATTGAGTCAAACGGAGCTTGGATGGCGTGTACAGGTACAGCTGTCCATGCAGCTTCAACACGACAACACGATACCACAGTTCATCAAGAGTAGTGACTGGCGTATTGTGACGAGACAGTTGCTCGGCTACCATTGACCAGACGTTTTCAGTAGGTGAGAGATCTGGAGAACGTGCTGGCCAGGGCAGCAGTCGAACATTTGTGTATCCAGAAAGGCCCGTACAGGACCTGCAACATCCGGTCGTGCATTTTCCTGCTGAAATGTAGGGTTTCGCAGGGATCGAATGAAGGGTAGAGCTACGGGTCGTAACACATCTGAAATGTAACGTCCACTGTTCAAAGTGCCGTCAGTGCGAACAAGAGGTGACCGAGAAGTGTAACCAATGGCACCCCATACCATCGCGCCGGGTGATACGCCAGTATGGCGATGACCAATACACGCTTCCAATGTGCGTTCACCGAGATGTTGCCAAACACGGATGCGACCATCATGATGCTGTAAACAGAACCTGGATTCATCCGAAAAAATGACGTTTTGCCATTCGTGCACCCACGTTCGTCGTTGAGTACACCATCGCAGGCGCTCCTGTCTGTGATGCAGCGTCAAGGGTAACCGCAGCCATGCATGGTCTCCGAGCTGATAGTCCATGCTGCTTCAAACGTCGTCGAACTGTTCGTGCAGATGGTTGATGTCTTGCAAACGTCCCCATCTGTCGACCCAGGGATCGAGACGTGGCCACACGATCCGTTACAGCCAAGCGGATAAGATGCCTGTCATCTCGACTGCTAGTGACACGAGGCCGTTGGGATCCAGTACGGCGTTCCGTATTACCCTCCTGAACCCACCGACTCCATATTCTGCTAACAGTCATTGGATCTCGACCAAAGCGAGCAGCATTGTCACGATACGATAAACCGCAATCGCGATAGGCTACAATCCGACCTTTATCAAAGTGGGAAACTTGATGGTTCGCATTTCTCCTCCTTACACGAGGCATCACAACAACGTTTCAACAGGCAACACCGGTCAACTGATGTTTGTGTATGAGAAATCTGTTGGAAACTTTCCTCATGTCAGCATGCTGTAGGTGTGGCCACCGGCGCCAACTTTGTGTGAACGCTCTGAAAAGCTAATCATTTGCCTATCACAGCATCTTCTTCCTGTCGGTTAAATTTCGCGTCTGCAGCATGCCATCTTCGTGGTGTAGCAACTTCAATGGGCAGTAGTGTATTTTCACTAGGAACAAACAGTCTAGGTTACAAAGATAGCAATCGTTTTATTGATAGGTTTCGCCTTCTGGCCACCGTATATTTACAGTTTTTTTTGTTTCTTCTGTCACATCATACAAAGAAAATATTCCAGTTCATGCTATTGTGACCGAGCGAGGTGGCGCAGTAGTTAACACACGGGACTCGCATTCGGGAGGACGACGGTTCAACCCCGCGTCCGGCCATACTGATTTAGGTTTCCCATGATTTTCCGAAATCACTTCAGGCAAATACGGGGATGGTTCCTTCGCAAGGACACGGCCGACTTCCTTCCCCATCCTCCCGTAACCCGATGGGACCGACGACCTCGCTTTTTGGTCCCCTCCCCCCAGATGAACCAACCATGCTATTGTGGGTAAGGCAGTATCACGTGAGTACTTATATATTGCTCCTACAGTCAGTCACTTTCTGTTCTAATGTTGTTAGAAAGCACTTTGCTAAAATTTGTTACACACTTTACGCTAATAAAACCATACAAATCTTACTTTGCACTTACTACTAATGCAACGTTGCTACCGTCCATTCTCGTGACATATGCTCTGACTCACTCTCACCCAGACTGCCGGCGCGTAGTTAACAACAAAGCTAAGAACGCGGTGACAATGTCCAGCTGCACTCACCAGCGTAGGGACGGAACACGACACGTTCGAAGTGATTTCGGAACGACAGTACGCTAAGCTAAGAGGACTTCAGGGCATTCCTTAAGGCACCAAACACGCGGTAATCAGGAAATACTGTACAATGGATGTTCAGAAAGGACAAAAGAGTGCCCTGTATTACATTGGTAGCTGCAGCCTTGCAGAATCATGAAGCCAAGAGACACCTTGTAACAAGGTGTCTCTTGGCTTCATGATTCTGCAAGGCCGCAGCTACCAATGTAATACAGGGCACTCTTTTGTCCTTTCTGAACATCCATTGTACAGTATTTACTGATTACCGCGTGTTTGGTGCCTTAAGGAATGCCCTGAAGTCCTCCGGAATCCGAGTTCAATGTCTCACCACTCATTCGTCGAACTGCACTTCTGTACGATGCATGACGCACATTATGTCAGTGACCTTTCTCGTACGCTGTAAGACAACACTGTTTGCCATAACGTTTTGAGGCGCAGCGTAGGTCAGCTTGTAAACGTAATTTTTTCCAAGTTCCCTGCGCAGCTATTAACGCCGCACTTAAAGCGAAGTAAAAGGCCCATTTGCAAGGATGTTGCAGCTAATGCGCCCGTCCAAAGACGCCATTTGGTCGGTAGAAATTCGTCTCGCTACGCAGCAGTGACTGCCCAAACCCACACCTCTGCATAATGTATGCACCATTGTTGGCACAGATTTACTTGGGCTCACTCGACAACTCGTCCACGATGTAAATAAGGCGCGTGGGTAAACACAAATTGCTTGTCGTTTACATCCGGCCGTTGAAAGAGCGATTTCGTCCCACGCGATTTCTCTATACGTTCGCACTGAAGCAATAATGTCAACAGACACGCTCGGTGTATGAAATTACCCTGTTTACGTGTGGCGCTTTCAGATGATAATATATGATTGATCTTCCCACCAATCTGTTTAGCTCGTGATACAATATTTCATACCTAACCTTCTTAAAGGAACCGGAAAACTGCAAGAATTTCGCACGCACTCTTTCTTTGAAAGAAGCTAAAGCAATACACTTCTTCAAAATTGGTACTTTTAATGGAACAAACTACTGGGGAAAATAGTGTCAGTGTTCTTAAGCCTGCGATTTTAATAAATATTGCATGGAGTATGTAAATAAAATTGTCACACCATCAGAAAGAATAGTGCTTATAGAATGTTTCTCGATCTGCAAGTTATTGTACCACATAAAATTTCAAGTAATTGGTAATACTATTGCCGATAATGGAATAACTACACTTGAGGAGCACATAAAGACATTTAGATTTGTAGGCAATGTACACTACTGGCCATTAAAATTGCTACACCACGAAGATGACGTGCACAGACGCGAAATTTAACCGACAGGAAGAAGATGCTGTGATATGCAAATGATTAGCTTTTCAGAGCATTCACACAAGGTTGGCACCGGTGGCGACACCTACAACGTGCTGACACGAAGAAATTTTCCAACCAATTTCTCATACACAAACATCAGTTGACTGGCGTTGCCTGGTGAAACGTTGTTGCGATGCCTCGTGTAAGGAGGAGAAATGCGTACCATCAAGTTTCCCACTTTGATAAAGGTCGGATTGTAGCCTATCGCGATTGCGGTTCACCGTATCGCGACATTGCTGCTCGCGTTGGTCGAGATCCAATGACTGTTAGCAGAATATAGAATCGGTGTGTTCAAGAGGGTAATACGGAACGCCGTACTGGATCCCAACGGCCTCGTGTCACTAGCAGTCGAGATGACAGGCATCTTATCCGCTTGGCTGTAACGGATCGTGTGGCCACGTCTCGATCCCTGGGTCGACAGATGGGGACGTTTGCAAGACATCAACCATCTGCACGAACAGTTCGACGACGTTTGCAGCAGCATGGACTATCAGCTCGGAGACCATGGCTGCGGTTACCCTCGACGCTGCATTAGAGACAGGAGCGCCTGCGATGGTGTATTCAACGACGAACCTGGCTGCACGAATGGCAAAACGTCATTTTTTTGGATGAATCCAGGTTCTGTTTACAGCATCATGATGGTCGTATCCGTGTTTGGCAACATCGCGGTGAACGCACATTGGAAGCGTGTATTCGTCATCGCCATACTGGCGTATCACCCGGCGTGATGGTATGGGGTGCCATTGGTTACGCGTCTCGGTCACCTCTTGTTCGCATTGACGGCTCTTTGAACAGTGGACGTTACATTTAAGATGTGTTACGACCCGTGGCTCTACCCTTCATTCGATCCCTGCGAAACCCTACAATTTCAGCAGGATAATGCACGACCGCATGTTGCTTTTCCTGTACGGGCCTTTCTGGATACAGAAAAAGTTCGACTGCAGCCCTGGCCAGCACATTCTCCAGATCTCTCTGGTCAAAGGTGGGGCGAGCAACTGGCTCGTCACAATACGCCAGTCACTACTCTTGATGAACTGTGGTATCGTGTTGAAGCTGCATGGGCAACTGTACCTGTACACTCCATCCAAGCTCTGTCTGGCTCAATGCCCAGGCGCGTCAAGGCCTTTATTACGGTCAGAGGTGGTTGTTCTGGGTACTGATTTCTCAGGATCTATGCACCCAAATTGCGTGAAAATGTAATCACATGTCAGTTCTAGTATAATATATTTGTCCAATGAATACCCGTTTATCATCTACATTTCTTCTTGGTGTAGCAATTTTAATGTCCAGTAGTGTATGAATGCTTTCCGAGTCTGAACACAGCGTTAGATCTGGTATGGAATGCATGAACATGATCTTTTCCAAAATTATTAGCCCTTACATCATATAAATGTGTGTGTGTGTGTGTGTGTGTGTGTGTGTGTGTGTGTGTGTGTGTGTGTGTGTGTGTGTGTGTGTGTATGTCTGTCCCACTCCTCCCCCTGTACCACTGGGTCGATCTCAACCAAACTTGGTACACACGTCCCTTACTGTCAGACAACTGTCGCTGTGGGGGTAACAACCACCAACCTATCATAGTTCAGAATATACGAGGTCATGAACACGATGAATCGTGGATAACAGCCGCATCGTGCATGACGTTTACATTTATTTCTTCTTTGCTCATAACTTTATTTGTAACATATTTCGCAGACAGTATCCACGAATGCTGCTGTCAAAGGTATATGATGTCCTAAACCCTTAGATGCGTGAAAAATGTCGGGTCATGCATGAAGTTTTAATATATTTATTCTTTACTACCGAGACACTCCTACACTCGACTCAACTGCAGGAAATCCCAGACGCAGTGCAGCGCTTTTGACAGCTTTCAGCTGCGAAGTGCAAACTGCTATGTGTGGCAACAATAACAGTCCGTTGTATGTCTTTGAGGAATGTTGTTGGAAAAGAGTCTAAAAGATGTTATGGACAGAGAGAATGACTAATTCGGAAGTCATTCTTTCGTTCATACTAATGGAGAATGTATAAAATTCAGTTGTGTGTGATTAAAAATTATAACATTTCCTTCAGCTGTTTCTTATAACAATGTTAAATGGCATTGATTTAGAAAGTAGTACGCTGTATCATAAAGCATGGAGTTCTGCATTCATAGAAATACAAGTGTACGTGGTCACGCACTTCAGTCGTCTTTTCGTTCACAGTTAATGACTTCTGTCGACACGCATTAACTGACATAATATTTACCACGCAAGAGACGACCCCAACCATCTTTCATGAGCACTTAAGACTGTGATATAAGACAACCTTGCCTATAACAGTCGCTCGGTCAGAATACACGCCGTCATCCTTTACAACTCGGTTATCTTGTACGTATCGCTCACAATGGGATAGTGAGGATAAGATTATAATAATTACTGCACACACAGAGGCATTCAATCAATCATTCTCCCGGGGCTCCATGCGTGAATGGAACAGGAAGAAATCCTAGTAACTGGTACAATGATACGTACCCCTTACCATGCATCTCACAGTTTCTAGAGTATAGATGTAGATGTAGGGGATGCTTGCAACGATGTCCAACACTACTGCAGTCCCTCCCAATAATAATAATAATATTATTATTATTATTATTTTCATTATTATTTTATTAATTCGACGGCATAGCTGTTTCCTCTGTTACAAGCATGACATATCATAATTCACTACACTTGAGTTGCGTCAATATTGTTCTTGACAAGTGGGTTCAAAATTACAGCGGCGATTCAAAATTTCGACAGATGCGAAGGAGACTGATAAGTGACGACGATAAAACTTGAGTCACTGACCACAATAGCTTGATACTGTTAATCACATACTCCCACATCCAAAAACGAAGAAACAGTGTCTTCTGTGAGATAGTACAAAGACGTGTCGGGTTATGAAAACCAACAGCAACGAATTCTGCTGCGTGCAATTGTTTAAAGGATAAATAAAACTGTAGTCAACCGGAAAGATGGTTTAAATACCATTATGCTTTACTAGACATTGTCCTTTGAAGTGGCTTCCTCTGACCCATGAACCGACTTATCTAGGCAGTTACAGGGGGAGCTACATTCTAACCTAGACTCTGAACAACGGTGCAACACTAAATTTTCGCACTAACGAACACTGCCAGAGATGAAAGCAGGACTGATCGAGGATCGAACCCCACGCCTTTAAATCTGTAGTTGGGCGCTGAGACCTGACAGTGCTTGTCCGCACACTACGTGTCGCACACACGAGCTGCTACAGTCCCTCACTTGAAAAATTCTCGTGTGTCCACTGTACAATCTAAACCTTACGCAAGGAAATTGGCAGGCGCCTTGTGAATAATTAGTCACAAGGTCGCCTGCAACGTTAATACGTTTTCCTCGCGTATCACTGGTAGTAATTTGTGAAGGACGGGCGTGGAGGCCCAGTGTGGTCGTAAACACGTTGCTGTCTTTTGGGAGAAACGCCAGTAGCAGTCCTTGTCCTCGGGTCGGACTTTCCTTACATGCAGAAAAGGACTCCTAAAAAGGCCATCGTCTGCCTCTATACAGTTACTCGTCCAATGTAAGTAAATAATGTGCCAACAGTCCGCTCTGCGTATGTGTGAGGCCTGTCACCATTTCCTTTACTGTATTCTGTTCGAGCTTTAGGGCTGGATTGGAGACCAGAAGTAGTACAACTCAGGGACGTTACGACTCAATATACAGTATGTAATTAAAAGTATCCGAACACCCCCAAAAACATACGTTTTTCATATTAGGTGCATTGTGCTGCCACCTACTGCCAGGTACTCCATATCAGCGACATCAGTAGTCATTAAACATCGTGAGAGAGCAGAATGGAGCGCCCCGTGGAACTCAGACTTCGAACGTGGTCAGGTGATTGGGTATCACTTGCGTCATACGTCTGTGCGCGAGATTTCCACACTCACAAACAACGCTAGGTCCACTGTTTCCTATGTGATAGTGGAATGGAAAGGTGAAGGGACATGTACAGCACAAAAGTGCACTGGCCGACCTCGTCTGTTGACTGACAGAGACTGCCGACAGTTGAAGAGGGTCGTAATGTGTAATCGGCAGACAACTATCCAGATCATCACACAGGAACTCCAAACTCCAAGTACTACAACGCCGGTAAATCCCAAACGACGCCTCGCTTGGCGTAAGGAGCGTAAACATTGGACTATTGAACAGTGGATAAACGTTTTGTGGAGTGACGAATCATCGTACACAATGTGGCGATTCGATGGCAGGGTGTGGGTATGGCGAATGCACGGTGAATGTCATCTGCCAGCGTGTATAAAGCCAACAGTAAAATTCGGAGGCGGTGGTGTTATGGTGTGGTCGTGTTTTTCATGGAGGTGGCTTGTACCCCTTGTTGTTTGGCATGGCACTATTACAGCATAGGCCTACATTCATGTTTTAAGCACCTTCTTGCTTCCCAGTGTTGAAGAACAATTCGGGGATGGCGCCGAATATCGAGCGCTTGTTCATAATGCACGGCCTGTGGCGGAGTGGTTACACGACAATAACATCCCTGTAATAGACTGACCTGCACAGAGTCCTGACCTGAATCCTATAGGATACCTTTGGGATGTTTTGGAACGCCGACTTCGTGCCAGGCCTCACCGACCGACATCGATGCCTCTCCTCAGTGCAGCAGTCCGTGAAGAAAGGGCTGCCATTCCCCAAGAAACCTTCCAGCACGTGACTGAACGTATGCCTGCGAGAATCGAAGCTGTCATCTAGGCTAAGGGTGGGCCAACACCATACTGAACTCCAGCATTACCAATGGAGGGGGCCATGGATTGTAAGTCATTTTCAGCTAAGTGTCCGGATACTTTTGATAATATAGTGTATACAGGGTTCTTCAGGCCTGAAGTATAGGCTCCCTTTCTCAGTAACGGTGCGTCCGGTGTGTTTCGAGTAAAATCCGTTTCAGGCAAATCGTCAAGAGTGAACAGAATGCTGAACGTTACATTTCCTGGAAGCTGTTCGAAAGTGGAGAAAACGTAGTCCGGAATTTCAAATGGGATCATGGGAAAAGAGCTCTCCAAACTTAACATTTTTGTTTTAAAAGATATTTTCGTATTTTCCGTTGTTTCGATGATATCATTAGAGAAACCTCATCCTAATGACGCACCACAGCACAACGCACCACTCAACCGAAGCGAATGGAAACAGTTGACGCCCGATTGTTTGACTTGTATTTCCTCACTGCTAGTCCCATTACTCACTTGTAACTATAGCTTTGCCAGTGAGCTGTCAGATACGAAAATTCTTGGCAGAATAAAACTGTGTGCTGGACTGAGACTCGAAAAAAATGTTGGTTTAAGAATAACGTTATTGGAAAACTGTTCTCGGAAATAATGTCTTAGCAGTGCGATCTGCTGTGATAAGTTTCATTACCGGGAAGAATCTATTCTAATCTTTTTATCAAAGATAAGTATTGATTTACGTGTGCGATACTCTTCTTACGATAGTGTTCGTGGGTCAAAATCCTCGTTTCTCTCCTTGTCCGTACCGTCAATGGACTGGTAGGAGATGAAACCGGTAAACTTTCGTGAATCCAGTCAATGAGGTCAAGACAACTGTGAATAAAAAAAAGTATTTTCCCATGTAGATATCGTGCTCCAATTTAAAAATTAGTAGAAACTAAAACAGTCTTATGTCGTATGGTATTATATTTTGGGGTAACTCTTCCCATTTTAAAATGATATTTTTGGCTCAGAAACGGGTTGTTCGGGCAAAAAGTGGTGGAAACTCGAGAACCTCCTGTCGATCCCTGTTCACTAGTCTAGGTATTTTGACACTGGCCTCTCAGTACATATATTCTTTACTGTCGTTTCTTGTTAACAATATCAGATTATCCCCAAGAATAAGCAGCTTTCACTCAGTTAATACATGGCAAAAATCCAACCTGCATTTGGATCTGTCTTCCTGAACTCTTGTGCAGAAAGGTGTGCAGTATACTGCTGCATCCATTTTCGATAAGCTACCCCAAGAATTCAAAAATCTTAGTAATAATCCACGCGCTTTGAAATCGAAACTGAAGAGTTTACTCATGGGTCACTCCTATTCTGTCGAGTTCCTGGAAAAATTAAGCTGATTCTTATGTTATATTGTTGATTGCGTTTATTTAACTTAGAGCTTGACTTTTTTTGGGTTCATAAAGATTTTAGTTCCGTCTGTTACTGCTTTTATGTTATAATTTCATGTACTGACACGTTCCATGACGTGGGAGATTTGCTCCTCAATTTGATCCTACGGAACTTGACGTGTAAATAAATAAATCGCAAACGTCTTTATTTAACGTAAATATCGCTTTCGGTAATTACTGTCATAATTAGACTCATTTGCCTCCTTAAACTTAGCAAAAACTCATGAGAGCTCATCACAGTATTATCACGCTTTAATATTTCCTAGCGATGGTAGTCATGGCTAAATGTTTCAATTGCTTCGATTATTAACTGTAAGGAGACGGACGAATCCGATGATGGTCATACTGATCGAAACCAATAATTAAATAAAGACAGTTGCGATCAAAGAATATTTCAGTTTCTACACTACTGGCCAATAAAATTGCTACATCACAAAGATGACGTGCTACAGACGCGAAATTTAACCGACAGGAAGAAGATGCTGTGATATGCAAATGATTAGCTTTTCAGAGAATTCACACAAGGTTGGCGCCGATGGCGACACCTACAACGTGCTGACATGAGGAAAGTTTCCAACAGATTTCTCATACACAAACAGCAGTTGACCGGCGTTGCCTGTTGAAACGTTGTTGTGATGCCTCGTGTAAGGAGGAGAAATGCGTACCATCACGTTTCGGACTTTGATAAAGGTCGGATTGTAGCCTATCGCGAATGCGGTTTATCGTATCGCGACATTGCTGCTCGCGTTGGTCGAGATCCAATGACTGTTAGCAGAATATGGAATCGGTGGGTTCAGAAGGGTAATACGGAACGCCGTGCTGGATCCCAACGGCCTCGTATCACTAATAGTCGGGATGACAGGCATCTTATCCGCATGGCTGTAACGGATCGTGCAGCCACGTCTCGATCCCAGAGTGAATAGAAGGGGACGTTTGCAAGACAACAACCATCTGCACGAACAGTTCGACGACGTTTGCAGCAGCATGGACTATCAGCTCGGAGACCATGCATGGCTGCGGTTACCCTTGACGCTGCATCACAGACAGGAGCGCCTGCGATGGTGTACTCAACGACGAACGTGGGTGCACGAATGGTAAAACGTCATTTTTTCGGATGAATCCAGGTTCTGTTTACAGCATCATGATGGTCGCATCCGTGTTTGGCGACATCTCGGTGAACGCACATTGGAAGCGTGTATTCGTCATCGCCATACTGGCGTATCACCTGGCGCGATGGTATGGGGTGCCACTGGTTACACTTCTCGGTCACCTCTTGTTCGCACTGACGGCACTTTGAACAGTGGACGTTACATTTCAGATGTGTTACGACCCGTAGCTCTACCCTTCATTCGATCCCTACGAAACCCTACATTTCAGCAGGAAAATGCACGACCGCATGTTGCAGGTCCTGTACGGGCCTTTCTGGATACAGAAATGTTCGACTGCTGCCCTGGCCAGCACGTTCTCCAGATCTCTCACCTACTGAAAACGTCTGGTCAATGGTAGCCGAGCAACTGTCTCGTCACAATACGCCAGTCACTACTCTTGATGAACTGTGGTATCGTGTTGTCGTGTTGAAGCTGCGTGGACAGCTGTACCTGTACACGCCATCCAACCTCTGACTCAATGCCCAGGCGTATCAAGGCCGTTATTACGGCCAGACGTGGTTGTTCTGGGTAATGATTTCTCAGGATCTATGCACACAAATTGCGTGAAAATGTAATCATATGTCAGTTCTACTAAAATATATTTGTCCAATGAATACCCGTTTATCATCTGCATTTCTTCTTGGTGTAGCAATTTTAATGGCCAATAGTGTACGTATTTGTAAACATTGGATAGTTGCAGTCTTCAAGGTGATCGATCATAGAGCTTTAATTTGCCAACGCCTGAATTCAGTTTGGCTCTAAAACGCTGCCTGCGCTCGCCTGCCAGTGAGGAAAGTCTGTGTGCCCCGCACAGGTACCACAACGGCGTGAACGGCAGCTCGCTGGGCCGCTTCAGCAAGTCGACGAGCCGGCTGGTGACGTCGGCGTCGTCGACGACGCCGCCGCCGTCGGCGACGGCGGACTACACGCGCAGCGCGCAGACGCTGCCGCGCAAGCTGTACGACGACCACGGCTCGGGCTCGGGCTCCGGGTCGGGCGCCGGCGGCCGCATCAAGCGCTCGCTGTACGCGCAGCAGAAGAGCGCCGCCGCCAACGGCAGCACCATCAACGTGTCCATCATCAACCACGTGACGCCGCCGGGCCCCGCCAAGCCGGCGCGCACCTACCGCTCCAGCCTGGCGCGCTCCCAGAGCTTCAACGTGCACGCGCTCTCCTCCGCGCCCGCGTCCGCCCCCGCCGCCCCCGCGCCACTAGGCGCCGCGCTCAACGGCGGCCTCTACAAGTCCAACCCGCAGCTGCACCGGCTGGACGAGTCTCCGCCGCCGCTCAAGAGCCCCGGCATCCTGGCCAGCATCTCCCGCAGCCAGCGCGACCTCAGCAGGGCCGCCGACCCGGAGCCGGACGTCGACCGCCTGCACCGCGCCTCCAACTTCACAGACGCCAAGTTCTCCAGGTGAGCAAAGCGCTCTATCGCCGCTACTCGAAATTTTTTTTTGAGTCTCCAAGTCTTCTGACTGGTTTGATTTGGTGCGCCAGGAAATTCATCTCAAAGTAGCACTGGCAACCAACATCCTCGATTATTTGCTGGATGTTTTCCAATCAGTGCCTTCCCCTATAGTTATTCTCCTCTAGAGTTTCCTCTAGTACAGTGGTTCCCAACCTGGGGGTAATTACTTCTGAGGGGCAAAATGTTATTTTCAAAATATCATTACCATTATCACAACTTTGTAACACTCTCATACTGATTATGTTGTTGTTGTTGTGGTCTTCAGTCCTGAGACTAGTTTGATGCAACTCTCCCTGCTACTCTATCCTGTGCAAGCTCCTTCATCACCCAGTACCTACTGCAACCTACATCCTTCTGAATCTGCTTAGTGTATTCATCTCTTGGTCTCCCTCTACGATTTTTACCCTCCACGCTGCCCTCCAATGCTAAATTTGTGATCCCTTGATGCCTCAGGACATGTCCTACCAACCGATCCCTTCTTCTAGTCAAGTTGTGCCACAAACTTCTCTTCTCCCCAATCCTATTCAATACCTCCTCATTAGTTACGTGATCTACCCACCCAATCTTCAACGTTCTTCTGTAGCACCACATTTCGAAAGCTTCTATTCTCTTCTTGACCAAACTATTTATCGTCCATCTTTCACTTCCATACATGGCTACACTCCATACAAATACCTTCAGAAACGACTTCGTGACACTTAAATCTATACTCAATGTTAACAAATTTCTCTTCTTCAGAAACGCTTTCCTTGCCATTGCCAGTCTACATTTTATATCCTCTCTACTTCGACCATCATCAGTTATTTCGCACCCCAAATAGCAAAACTCCTTTACTACTTCAAGTGTCTCATTACCTAATCTAAAACCCTCAGCATCACCCGACTTAATTCGACTACATTCTATTATCCTCATATTGCTTTTGTTGATCATCTTACATCCTTCTTTCAATATACTGTCCATTTCGTTCAACTGCTCTTCCAAGTCCTTTGCTGCCTCTGACAGAATTACAATGTCATCGGCAAACCTCAAAGTTTTTATTTCTTCCCCATGGATTTTAATACGTACTCCGAACTTTTCTTTCGTTTCCTTTACAGCTTGCTCAATATATAGATTGAATAACATCGGGGAGAGGCTACAACCTTGTCTCACTCCCTTCCCAACCACTGCTTCCCTTTCATGCCCCCCGACTCTTATAACTTCCATCTGGTTTCTGTACAAATTGTAAATAGCCTTTCGCTCCCTGTATTTTACCCCTGCCACCTTTAGAATTTGAAAGGGAGTATTCCAGTCAAAATTGTCAAAAGCTTTCTCTAAGTCTACAAATGCTAGAAATGTAGGTTTGCCTTTCCTTAATCTATTTTCTAAGATAAGTCGTAAGGTCAGTATCGCCTCACGTGTTCCAACATTTCTACGGAGTCCAAACTGATCCTCCTAGAGGTCGGCTTCTACCAGTTTTTCCATTCGTCTGTAAAGAATTCGCGTCAGTATTTTGCAGCTGTGATTAAACTGATAGTTCGGTAATTTTCGCATCTGTCAACACCTGCTTTCTTTGGGATTGGAATTATTATATTCTTCTTGAAGTCTGAGGGTATTTCGCCTGTCTCATACATCTTGCTCACCTGATGGTAGAGTTTTGTCAGGACTGGCTCTTCCGAGGCCGTCAGTAGTTCTAATGGAATGTTGTCTACTCCCGGGGCCTTGTTTCGACTCAGGTCTTTCAGTGCTCTGTCAAACTCTTCAGGGAGTATCGTATCTCCCATTTCATTTTCATCTACATCCTCTTCCATTTCCATAATATTGTCCTCAAGTACATCGCCCTTGTATAGACCCTCTTTATAATCTTTCCACCTTTCGGCTTTCCCTTCTTTGCTTAGAACTGAGTTTCCATCTGAGCTCTTGATGTTTATACAAGTGTCTCCCCTTTCTCCAAAGGTCTCTTTAATTTTCCTATCTTACCCCTAGTGAAATAAGCCTCTACATCCTTACATTTGTCCTCTAGCCATCCCTGCTTAGCCATTTTGGACTTCCTGTCGATCTCATTTTTGAGACGTTTGTATTCCTTTTTGCCTGCTTCATTTACTGCAATTTTATATTTTCTCCTTTCGTCAATTAAATTCAATATTTCTTCTGTTACCCAAGGATTTCTACTAGCCCTCGTCTTTTTACCTACTTGATCAAAATGGTTCAAATGGCTCTGAGCACTATGGGACTTAACATCTGTGGTCATCAGTCCCCTAGAACTTAGAACTACTTAAACCTAACTAACCTAAGGACACTACACACATCCATGCCCGAGGCAGGATTCGAACCTGCGACCGTAGCAGTCGCGCGGTTCCGGACTGAGCGCCTTAACCGCGAGACGACCGCGGCCGGCATCTACTTGATCCTCTGCTGCCTTCACTAGTTCATTCCTCAGAGCTGCGCATTCTTCTTCTACTGTATTTCTTTCCTCCATTCTTGTCAATCGTTCCCTTATGCTCTCCCTGAAACTCTGTACAACCTCTGGTTCTTTCAGTTTATCCAGGTCCCATCTCCTTAAATTCCCACCTTTTTGCAGTTTCTTCAGTTTTAATCTACAGTTCATAACCAATAGATTGTGGTCAGAGTCCACATCTGCCCCTGGAAACGTCTTACAGTTTAAAACCTGGTTCCTAAATCTCTGTCTTACCATTATATAATGTATCTCATACCTTGTAGTATCTCCAGGATTCTTCCATGTGTACAACCTTCTTTTATGATTCTTGAACCAAGTGTTAGCTATGATTGAGTTATGCTCTGCGCAAAATTCTACCAGACGGCTTCCTCTTTCATTTCTTAGCCCCAATCCATATTCACCTACTATGTATCCTTCTCTCCCTTTTCCTACTCTCGAATTCCATTCACCCATGACTATTAAATTTTCGTCTCCCTTCACTACCTGAATAATTTCTTTTATTATAATAAGTATTTAAATCATGTAGGAAGAATAGATTAAACGTAAAATTTCAAACCCAAGCCAATACCTGTGAACTAAGAAATGTTACATCAAAGCCTTCTGTAAATTTTCTTGACAAATAAAGCGCATAAGCAGAGCTTATCCCATGCGCGCTTCCCTATCGCTTCATCTGTCTGTGGAAGGGAGCTGTCGATGTCGCGGTTACTGTAGACACTAGACACCTCCTCGTGAGATGTACTAACGAGCAGAGACTTTTGTTTGCACGGTCGTCGACTGCTCCCTTTCGCCTGTATACCGGTACTGTGCACGAAGCTGAGCGCGGGCTGCGCCGTGTTGCAGGAGCACGAGCAACCTGGTGAGCAACGGCGGGCTGAGCCCCCGCGAGAGCAAGCGGCGCGTCTTCCTGCAGGAGCTGCGCGAGCGCGCGCCCGAGCTCTACCGCACGCTGCACGCCAGCGAAGACGTCGCCAGCGACCTGAGCGCCGAGCCGGCGCCGCCCTCGCGGCCCGCGCGCGCCGCCCACCGCCCCTACCGCAACGCCGCCGCCCCCCGCGCCGCCGCCGCCGCCACCAACCTCGACTACAGCAGCTCCTTCCGGTCCTCCAGCACCGCCGACTCACCGTCCTACCGGTCCACAGGTGAGCGCCCGCCAACTCTCCCGCGCTTCTGACAGCACTGTTGTTGTTGTTAGATTAGATTAGATTTTCGTTCCATAGATCCGTGCTGAGGAGATCCTCGTAGATGTGGAACATGTCATTTTTTTAAAGCTGAAATAACAATACTAATAGTATGAGTATATACAATAAACCATTTGTTTCTATTAAAAAATTCGTCAATGGAGCAGAAGGAGTTGGCCACTAGTAAGTCTTTCAGGCTCCTTTTAAACTGATCTTTATTTGTAACTAAATTTTTTATGTTTGCTGGCAAATTATTGAAGATGAGTGTTCCTGAGTAGTGGACCCCTTTTTTAACTAAAGTAAGTGCTTTAAAGTCCTTGTGCAGATCTTTTTTGTTCCTGGTATTGTAAGTATGAACTGAGCTGTCTGTTGGAAAAAAATATATGTTATTTAGGACAAATTTCATTAAGGAGTAAATATACTGAGAGGCAGTAGTTAGTATACCCAGTTCTTTGAACAGGTTTCTACAGGACGTCCGTGAATTTACTCCACAAATAATACGTATTACACGCTTTCGGACTCTGAAAACTTTTGTTTCACTTGAAGAGTTACCCCAAAATATTATAGCATATGACATTATGGAATGAAAGTAGGCAAAGTATGCAAGCTTTTTCATTTTTATGTCACCTATGTCTGCTAACACTCGAATTGCAAATACAGATTTGTTAAGGCGTTTCTGCAGTTCTGTGGTGTGTTCCTCCCAACTGAATTTATCATCAAGTTGTAATCCCAGGAATTTAAGACTGTCTACCTCTTCTATCTGCTCTTCATACTTTATGCATATGCTGGGTGGGAACCTCTTACAGGTTCTGAATTGCATATAGTGAGTCTTTTCGAAGTTTAATGTCAGTGAGTTGGCTTTAAACCGTTTATTAATATCCATGAAAAATCATTAGCAGATCTTTCTAGAACTACACTCGACATACTATTTATTGCAATGCTTGTATCATCTGCAAACAAAATGAACTCTGCTTTTGGCAGTGTAACTCATGAGAGATCATTAATGTACACAAGAAAAAGCAATGGCCCTAAGATGGATCCTTGTGGGACACCACATGTAATTTCTTCCCATTCTGATGATGACTAAACACTTAATTCACTAGTTCCTTGCACTGACACCCTTTGTTTCCTGTTAGCAAGCTATGACTTGTACAACTTTGCAGCACTGCCCGTGACACCGTAGAATTCTAATTTATTTAAAAGGATGTTGTGGTTCACAAAATCGAATGCCTTTGACAAATCACAGAAAATACCTGCTGCTTGTAACCTGTTATTTAATTTGTCCTGGTCTTCAGTCTGAAGACCTGTTTGATGCAGCTCTCCATGCTATTGCACCCTTTGCAAGCCTCCTCACCTCCGAATAAGTACTGCAGCCTACATCCTTCTGCATCTGATTACCGTATTCATCGTTTGGCCTCCCTCTCCGATTTTTATCCCCCACACTTCCCTCCAGTGCCAAATTGGTAACCCTCAATATCTCAGAACGTCTCCTATCAACCGATCCCTTCTTGTAGTCAGGTTGTGCCACAAATTTCTGTTCTCCCCAGGTTTATTTAGCACCTCCTCATTAGTCACGTGATCTACCCTTCCAATCTTCAGCATTTTTCTGTAGCACCACATTTCAAAAACTTCTATCCTCTTCTTATCGAAACCGTTATTATCTGCTGGAACGGCGACCGGAACGGTCGCGAGATAGTAGTGACGGAAACGCGACGGGACACGCGGAGCGGCCCGCTACCAACAACACAATGGGAGAGGACGGACACGACGAACGGAGGACCTTATGACACAACAAGAACAGACAACAGAGTAACGAACCAAACAAGACAACCACGTCCACTGGAATAGAAACACGAAGTCAATACGCGCTCTAAGACGGGGCTGAGCTTTTTTTTTCTCTTTTCTTTACTGTTATTTCACACCTTACACAAGGTGGGCTGGCAGCGGCAACAGTACGCCGCTCTTCAGCCACAGGTAGTACAAGAGAAAACAATGGAGAGACAGAATGAACATAACATAACGGCGGACAAAAAAACAGTAGACACAGTAACGAAAAAACATGAAGCCGTTCACACGCGAAGAAAACCAAAGAAACTGTTAGCACTGTACACGAACACTGATGATGGAGATGACACACGTGAACGATGGAGCATGGGCGGCGAAAACACTGAAGCACAAACACGACGACACACACACAAAACCGATGGCGTTGATCTGCGGCGCGCTAATGTTCACTTAACGTGTGCGAGTCCGGGGACCTGCCAAAAGGGGATAAAGGTGGGGGAGGAGGGAGAGGGGAGAGCGGAGATGCCAGTGCACAGTGCAGAGGAGATGGGGGGAGGAAAGAAGGTATGGGGCTAGGGGAAGCCCAGGGGGAGGAGGAGGGACGAAGGGAGGGAGGGTTCCCTGAGGAAAAAAGACAGCAAGTGGAAGAGGAGGATCAAAGTTGATAGGAGGGGTAGATGGAGGGGAGGAGGGCATCATCAGGCAGGGGGAGCTGTTGGAAGCCACCTTGGGAGAGGGTAAGGAGAGTGGAGAGGTGGAGAGCAGGTGGGACGTGGGAATACAGGCGCAGCAGCGGAAAGAGGTAGGAGAGACAAGCGGGTGAGGGTGATCTAGTTTACGGGAGGTGTAGAGGATCCGTATCCGTCTGGCTGAGCGCGATGCAGGCGCTTAAGTATGCTATTGGGGGCGCCGCTATTGGCCGCTGGGACCACGTGTTTCACTGTGGCTCCCTAACACTAAAAGCGGGCCAGGAGGCGCGCGCCGCCACAGCTTGCGGCTCGATGGTGCAGAGACCTGTATGGGTCTTCGACGTCCATGACGTCTGGCGCGGAGTCAAATTCCGCGACGCGCGGTACCAGATTATCCATTTCTCACTTCGGTCATCAGTCCCCTAGAACTTAGAACTATTTAAACCTAACGAACCTAAGGACACCACACACATCCATGCCCGAGGCAGGATTCGAACCTGCGACCGTAGCAGTTGCGCGGCTCCAGACCCCTCGGCCACTCCGGCCGGCCATTTCTCACGTCCATACTTGGCTACACCGAGCGAGATGGCATTGTGGTTACCACACTGGGCTCGCATTCTGGAGGACGACAGTTCAAACCTCCGTCTGGCCATTCTAAGATTTCAGTGATTTTCCTACATCGCTCCAGCCAAATGCCAGGAAAGGGCACGGCCGACTTCCTTCCCTAATCCGATGGGAACGATGACCTCACTATTTGGTCTCCTCCCCCAGATCAACCAATCAACCAACAGGCTACACTCCAGACAAGGAGCTTTAGAAAAGACTTCTAACACTTAAACCTATATTCGATGTTAGCAACTTCCTCTTCTTCAGAAAAGCTCTCCTTGCCATTGCCTTCTACATTGTATATCCTCTCTGTTTTGGCCATCATCAGTTATTTTGCTGCCCAAATAGCAAAACTTGTCTACTATTTAATTGTTTCGTTTCCTTTCGATTTAATTCGTCTACATTCCATTATCCTTGTTTTGATGTTAATCTTATATCCATTCCATTCAAGTGGTCTGAAAGTCCTTTGCTGCCTCTGACAGAATTACTATGTTTTTATTTCCTCTCTGAAAAGAAGGAAGGAAGGAAAATTGGGTTTAATGTCCCGTCGGCATCGAGGTCATCAGAGACGGAGCAAAAGCTCGGATTGTGTCAAGGATGAGGAAGGAAATCGAGCCGTGTCCTTTCAAAGAAACTACTCCGGCATTTGCGATTTTGCGGAATCACGTGGAACCTAAATCTGGATGACCGGACGCGGGTTTGAACCGTTCTTCTCCCGAATCCGAGTACTTTTTCTCTCTGAACTTTAATTCCTACTCCAAATTTTTCTTTCGTTTCCTCTGCTTGCTCAGTGTACAGATTGAATAACATCAGGGATAGTTTGCAACTCTATCTCATTCCCACCTCAACCACTTATTTCCTTTCATGCTCCTCGACTCTCATAACTGCCGACTGATTTTTATACAAATTGTAAATAATCTAGCTCCAGAATTTCAGAGTATTCCTGCCAGCATGATCAAAAGCTTTCTCTAAGTCTACAAATGCTATAAACGTATATCTGTCTTTCCTTAACCTATCTTCTAAGATAAGTCATAGAATCAGTATTGCATCGCCTATTACTACAATTCTCTGAAATCCAAACTGATCTTCCCTGAGGTCGGCTTCTACCACTTTTTCTGTTCTTCTGTAAAGAATTTTGCAAGCATGACTTATTAAACTGATACTTCGGTAATTTTCACACTTGTCAGCAACCTTTTTTTTTTTTTTCGAACTGGAGTTATTATGTTCTTCTCGAAGTCTGAGGGTTCTGTGCCTGTCTCATACACTCTGCACGCCAGATGAAAGAGTTTTGTTATGGGTCGCTTCATAGTGGAGATGAGAGAGGGCAAATCCCCTTGGTTAGGGGGAGTTAGGTTACAGAAGATTAAGTCTCGTGGAGATGGTAAGAATTGTTTGCTGAAGTAGCAACTTATTACTCGTTCTTTAATCAGTTTATTGTTCTAACAAACACATTTACTTAGTGATGTTTCGGACCAAAACCCCATATCAGAATGTCAGAAGCTTTCAATAATCACTGCAAACGATCCCCATCATAAGTGACTGCTTGACTGTTCACTCGGTCTGCTAACTACCAGCCACTTGGCCTAACTAATCAATCATCATCATTGTGAATTACTTCACCAGCACTCACAGGTCATTTTGCCTACTGTACAACTAACAAGTCCGAAGCAGGAACTTGCTCCTGCTACTCACTGAAATTCTGCTATTCTTACTCTTTGAAAAAGGCTCACTGTTCACCACTGTTCCAACGAGTACTATAAGACACTACTTACCTTGCAGTTACTTGTCCACCAGAGTTTATCGCCATCTTCTAGTAGTTGAAATATTTACTGATCCATCAGGTACTGCTGTGAAATGACACTGCTCTCTGGATGCACAGTACTGAAACTGAGTGTTCATCCTACTCACTGCTACATGACTCTGTTATATCGTTCTTAATTAGCTCTGGTCGCACACAGGCCTCTCCAATCTCTTTATGGAATATTCCCATGGGGCCTACCCTCGACATTTGATCGCCTTAATGTTTGATTATCTCTCGAAATCGCACTCGAGATTCTTCCATTACGTACGTTGGAAAGTTTCCTACATTTCCGTTGACCTCGACCCTCGGGGCCGTTGGCCACGTGTCAGGTGTACTAGTTGCTAGCATGTCTGAGCAGTCTCGAAGAAGCAAACGGTGTCCAGCCGCTTTGGGAAGCGTTATCCTGTTTGGCTTTCCTCTGTGACGAGCACGGACCGTCTTGCATACACTCGGTAATTCGACGCTTTCGCCAATTGTTTGGGTGATTATTTCGACATTCAGTTCTTCGCGTCATTCCATTGTTTAATCAACAACAAATATTATGGTACAATGCGTAAATCAGGTGCAAAAATGAGTTTAAAGCAGTGCAAATGTCTGACTCTCGCAGGGCCTTCTTCCTGATTTAGGAGAAAATGTGACATGTGATTATTTCGTAGCTTAAGTGAAAAGCAGAAAAATAAGCAAAGCCGAGTGCATCTGTGAATCCAGAAGAGGCAAGGTCATCAATGGAGACGTAGCGCATAAACAATCTTAGAAAGAAAGCAGACAATGTATTTTCCACTTTGATCACAATAGGAGACCCACTTGAGCTGTAGGTCACTAAAGCAGAAAAAGATTACCGATTTTTTTAACCGGATACGTCACCCTTCTTTAAAATGTTTCTTGATTAATCAAACTTTTGTTAAATCGAACTCTCAGTTCTTAGGTCCCGTCTGTTGCTAGATCTACATTTGGTGTATGCTGCCTCACTTTCTCCTCAAAATATGTACTGGGAAAGGGCCGTTTTAGCAGATATTCTGTAGAAAACGTTTTCATGCTAGATTCACTCGTTTTAACACAATCTAGCCTATAGAGTTTGGATTTAAGAGGATAGTAATCGAATCGAATATATTATTTTTATGTGTTTAGACCGAACAGTAACTTTTAAATTCAATAATTAACAGTTTAACATTGCGAGGAATAAAATAAATAAAAAATTTTAGTGCCGGCAGAAGTCGAACCAAATCTGGAAATTACGTCTATGCTTTACAGCACTCAATCACAGTGGAATCACGACAACCAAGCTTTAAAAATCCCTCGTACTCTATGCTAGCACAATACACTACACGCAGTTTCAAAGAAAAAAATACTGACCTGGTGTTGTGAGCAACATAGCACAGAAGGGATGACGTCACATCAGAGCAAGAGCAGTAGGAAACAGGCAACTGCGTCGCTTCTCTGAGTTGACTGTCATTTTAGCACTCGACACTGGTATCTATTTCTCGCGGAGAGAGTGGTACAAAACACGTCTTCGTCCGTTTCATTTGCATACTAGTGCGCATTCGAAGGGAAATGGCAATTTTAATCCGATTTCCGACTCGCATTTGAAGAGAAATGGCGTAATTTTAGTGCGATTTCCTGCTCGCATTCGAAGTGAAATTGCATAATGTCAGTGCGATATTTACAGTGTGCTGTAGCACATTAGCACATGACAGCCGGCATAAAATGGTTCAAATGGCTCTGAGAACTATGGGAATTAACATCTTAGGTCATCAGTCCCCTAGAACTTAGAACTACATAAACCTACCTAACCTAAGGACACCATACACATCCATGCCCGATGAAGGATTCTAACCTCCGACCGTAGCAGTCGCGTGGTTCCGGACTGAAGCGCCTAGAACCGCTCGGCCACAGGGCCGGCGGTAGCCGGCATACACAGCCGTCATCATCAGGTGCTGCGATTTTTTTCTGTTACGTGTACTCGCTGCCAGAACACCAACCTAACTGTGAATTGCTGGTCCCGCTACTATTTTTCGACAGTGCCACCCACGTCGACCTCTGTTGCTTTTTTCCCTGAGCACGCACTGTTATTCCGTGAAGCAGAAATTCTCTCAGCGTTTTCCAGCTATGGTAGATGTGATTCCCCCCAATTCACCAATAGAATTTAACAATGTACTGCTACGACTATGCAGTACATCCAACAATTGAATTTTTGTTTTGCAGTTTTAAATGCCAGAAGTTTAGTAATAAATCAGATAAAACACGAACCGAGGAGGTTTAACTGCACATTAATTCCTAACAATTGTCTGTTGTGTAGGCGATGCTCACACTTGGTAAGGCTGCACTTTTAGGTCCCTGTACCTGTATCTGTCACATTGCAGACAAGCGGACACCGCTGGTGAACGGTTCCGGCACCACAGCTACGGTAGAGCGGCGGCGGGGCAGCGGCAGTGACGACTACTCGGAGACGGTGCGCATTACGTCGACCGTGGATGACCCAGTGAGGCCCAGTGTGATCAACACCGTGCAGAGCTTCACCAAGAAGACGGTGCCGCTGAGAGGCGGGCTCTCCACCGAGACCATAGAGTCCAGTGAGACGACGACCGTCACCAAGAGCCGGTACACCCCATCGCCGAGGCTGCTGGATGGCCCCTCGTCATCACACAACGGTGGCGTCGTCATTGAGGTGCGGCCCAGGAAGTGAACTGGAGCCTCGACTGCTGCGAGCTATCCGTAGTCTCGCGAATCAACTCGCGGAAAGAAAAACTCTCTACTTCTTGAGAATCCTCCCTCCTCCCTGAAGTAGATCCCTCAGGTCGTAAGACACTGTTCCTGCTTGTAAGGCAGGAAGTCAGTTGCTGAGATGACCCTGAAATGATGCCTCTTGTATGCATTCTTTCTGTCACCATAAGCATCTTTCCTACATAGCCGAGCTGATTATGATTCACACCACCCACTAAACCATTACACCATTACCATTACCATTACCCACTAAACACCACCCATTAAACCACTGATCTATTTCTCAAAATTTGTGCCTGTTTGATCCCCTCTGGAACTATCAACAACTGCATGTGTACTAAGTGCCACATTAGTAGATCAAAGCTGCTATTATTATATACTCAGGAGTTTTCCTGCTCATGTCATATGCAGAGTTTTATCTGCATTCTGAAGTGCCTATAGTAATAGAGAAGTATCAGTGCCCCTTTGTTGAAGAAAGACATTTTTAAAATCTATATTTGCTAGACAGTGCCTCAAAATAACATTCAGGAATGAATAACATTGTACTGAAATAACGCTGTAAATTACACCAACTGACATTAAAAAGTGAGAAAGCTCTGATGCTAAAGTACGATTTATTTTTAACATTATGTGGCACTGCTATTGCAATAAGCTCGATTATGTATTTAAAAACAGTTCAGATGTTGTAGTCTGAAATGTTCCTTACTTCCGTTTTTATCTGAAATTCAACACTGTACATTGTTTCTATAGAGCAGCTCAGCAAAATTACGTATAAACATATTCATCTCAAAATCCCACTAATATTTTTTTAGCTGTAAGACTTCACTAGACAATACATAGTCCTCTCCTGATCATCAGTGCAAGGAAATCATCAGTTACATTAATTACCAAAGCTATGAAAGAAATGTTTCATATCTGCAGAAGAACAATTCATCTCATATTAAAGTGTGAGAAAAGTACTTTTTTACATTCATTCAGCACTTTCAGTGCAAAATAGGTTACAAGTGTAACAGCTCCAACAGGTTGATTAACATGTGTCTTTAGAAAGATGATCTGTACAACATTCAATATTCATACAATAAATGACCTGTTGTAAAGTATCTGTGTCACATTTTTGTGAATTCAGTATCCAGTCAAAGTGCCAACATATAAAATTATGTTTTATTTTGTTGTTTAATTAATGTAATTATTGGTAAAAATCACATACAGTAGATATAATATTGGTGCTAAAATATGATGTCCATATAAAATAGATATCATTTGTCGTTTTTTACCCTATAGTGTGATTTATGTAACAAATTAAAGTGATATAAATATTATACATTAACCAGTTAAAGAAAAGTAATATAGTTGAGAGAAATGCTAGCATATTAAAGGCATGTGCTGCAAATGTATTCAGGGCATATGAATTTAGAATTTAACAGTACTGAAGATTAAGTTAGGTTTAAAACTAATTTTGACAATTAATAGATGTACAATATAAATACAGCACATCGAGTAATTTGATCAAAACTCTGCTTAAGTGTGGGCTGTATGTGTAACACATAATTTTCATATATAGCAAATACTGCATATTTTTGTTTTTTGTATCAAAAACATTAAAATTTTTCAATAAATATATTAATACTACTTTTGATGTTTTTATAATTGTTTTTCTATGCCATCTTAGCTTACCTATTTCTATTATTTCTGAAACTGCTCTGTCTAAATAATTAAACATCACAAAGCAGATAAAATCTATAGCAAAAACCTTCAAAGTGCTCTGCAGATATTACATCAAACATAATTTTGCTACATAATTAAGTCATAAAGACACACATATGCAATATATATATATATATATATATATATATACACAGGGTGGAGAAAAATTTACACGAAATTTTAAACCTGTATAGCTGATGCCAGTAGGAACCAAAATTACTAATGTTGTGTAGATTCACAATGCACCATATTTAAACTACAGAAACTTGGTGCCACTTGCTCCAATTGGTCATGGAATTGCCCTGTTGCCAGATGCTCTGGACAATGCATGACCGCAAATGCTTTGCCTGCTGGAGATCAGGATGTATCCAAGGCAGCCTGCACACTTGGTGAACCAACAATCATAGCGCTGCCTGTCACCCAATGAATAGCAACAGCGCTGCCCAATGGCCAATTGGAGCATGTGGCGCTAAGTTTCCATAGTTTGAAAATGGTGCATTGTCGATGTACACAACATTAGTAATTTTGGTTCCTACTGGCATCAGCTATCCAGAGTTAAAATTTCGTGACACAATTTATTCTCCACCCTGTATATATAATAAACAACCATGGCTTGGATGGTATATAAGAAACACAGTTTTCTCATTCAGCAGTAAACAAAAACACGCTGAAGTAGGTCCCTTGCAAAGTGGCCAAAATGATGGTAGTTTTGCATGATGGTAATAGGATTACAAATCCAGAAAATTTTCATTAACTGTGGCAATGGCTGTCAAAGCCTACGTTTATATTTAATCAGATGATCTGTTACACAAAACTGATCCAGTGGAAATACTGATGAACATTTACTCTGTTGTATACAACATAATTTTGTATCATTAAGGGAAAATGCATTTTTAAAAAAGAACTATATTTTACTGGCATGTATCCAGCATGTAAACAGGTTGTGCTGATGGCCAGTGCTGACATTTAAGCAGCCAGATACTATTTAAGTGTTATTTTGCTAACATTTAGTACTTACCACCAAATTCTGCAGACCTGACATTTTAATGTGTCCTGGACAGCGAAGTCACAGGCACATATGTTACAAGCAAATAACTGGTGTATTAGTGTCCTACTGACCCGCTACCACATCTTATTACAATAAAGTTTGATTAAATTAAACTGTACCCTTGGATATAATAAAACATATATTAAATGAAGATGAACAGAATGGATAGTGTCTTGAAAGGAGGATATAAGATGAACACCAACAAAAGCAAAACGAGGATAATGGAATGTAGTCGAATAAAGTCGGGTGATGCTGAGGGAATTAGATTAGGAAATGAGACACTTAAATTAGTAAAGGAGTTTTGCTATTTGGGGAGCAAAATAACTGATGATGGTCGAAGTAGAGAGGATATAAAATGTAGACTGGCAATGGCAAGGAAAGCGTTTCTGAAGAAGAGAAATTTGTTAACATCGAGTATAGATTTAAGTGTCAGAAAGTCATTTTGAAAGTATTTATATGGAGTGTAGCCATGTATGGAAGTGAAATATGGACGATAAATAGTTTGGACAAGAAGAGAATAGAAGCTTTCGAAATGTGGTGCTACAGAAGAATGCTGAAGATTAGATGGGTAGATCACATAACTAATGAGGAAGTATTGAATAGGATTGGGGAGAAGAGAAGTTTGTGGCACAACTTGACTAGAAGAAGGGATCGGTTGGTAGGACATGTTCTGAGGCATCAAGGGATCACCAATTTAGTATTGGAGGGTAAAAATCGTAGAGGGAGACCAAGAGATGATGAATACACTAAGCAGATTCAGAAGGATGTAGGTTGCAGTAGGTACTGGGAGATGAAGAAGCTTGCATGGGATGGAGTAGCATGGAGAGCTGCATCAAACCAGTCTCAGGAGTGAAGACCACAACAACAACAACATGAGGACAATTCCTTGTACAAGAATCCATACAGGAATCATAAACTGAGGCACATTAAGATTACATAATTAGATTGCTAAAAATGGAAGCAGAACGAAATACCAAGTGAAATTTCACAAGTGGAGTACAGCAGCAGTACGTCCTGTACTACAGAGGAGGTTATAAAGTGTAGGTTTTATTATTAACAAGAAAATTGAAAATGAAGATATTAATATAAAAAACTCATAATATTAAGAATTGAAAATGAAGATCTTAACATAAAAAACTCATAATATTAAGAATTATTTTATAAATACATATTCCTTGAAAATTACACAACACTTCTCGAAAATACATCCAGTTGAAGAAGTTGATCTATATAAAAGGTTACTGAAATTATAAAAATAGCAAATAAATCACACAACAGGATAATAGACAATGTTGTGAAGTTCAGAAACGATGCCCACATAGGGAAATTCTTGATATCAGAAAAAAGTAGAAGAGATGTATGAATGAAATTCACACAAATGAACAACATATGTAATTGAAATACATAAATCAAGAAATGTAATACATAAAATGAATACGACAATGAAAGATAGTAAAGTAAAATCAGGCACAATGTTAGAATGAGTAAACATGAGACAAAATAGCTATCAAACAGCTGTTAGGACTCTTTCCAATGACAGCTTCAACTTTTGATGTTGACATTACAATGTATCAGAGTTCAATTAAAATTAGAACTGTCAAGGTAACAAAGTCTTGCTGTTACTATACCAGGTACTTCGTTTAATAGCTCTAGCAAATTATCTCAACACTACTTTAGATTTCCTTCCATACACACATTCACATGTAGCCTAAAATCACTTTAAAAAAATCAACATTCTTCATTAAAAGAATAAACATTGGTCAACTTGGTAAATCTATTTTTCCCAGACAAATTAAAGCATGCCATAAGCAGGCTTGTCTGTCTTAATTATGAACCAACAGATGTCAATAACTACCAGCCAGTCTCTGTCATCATATCATTTGCAAAATGTTTTGAGGAGATAATATACTTATGAACTGTTCCCACTAATGTGGTAGTCAAGTATTTAGCCAATCAAACTGTGGATTTCTAGATGACCACTCTACTGTATGAGTACTATACATTAGCTCAGCAAGTAATTTTTTAATACAAAAGCATACATATATACATACATACATTAATCCTTGTTCCATAGAACATGATTATGACATTTTGTAATGATGTGGAATGTGTCACTTTAAAGTTTTCTTTACAGAAAATAATTAATATTTTCACAGTTACTACTTAATACTTAAGAATTCATCTACTGAGTAGAAGGAGTTGTCATTCAGAAATTCTTTTAATTTGCTTTTAAATGTTGGTTGACTGTCAGACTTTTAATACTATTTGTCAAATGACAAAAGATTTTTGTGGCAGCATAATTCACCCCTTTCTGTGCCAAAGTGAGATTTAATCCAGAATAGTGAAGATCATATTCTCTTCCAGTGTTTTAGCTATGCACTTCGCTGTTATTTTTTAATTCGAATGTGTTATTAATGACATATTTCATAAATGAATATGCATATTGTGAAGGTACTGTGAATATCCTGAGTTCCTTAAATAAATGTCTGCAGGGTGATTTAGGGTGGGCTCCAGCTATTATTCTGATTACACACTTTTGTGCAATGACTACTTTATCTCTTGATGACGAATTGCCCCAAAATATGATGCCACATGAAAGCAGTGAATGAAAATAGGCATAGTAGGCTAATTTACTGATATGTTTATCACCAAAATTTGCAATAACCCTAATAGCATAAGTAGCTGAACCTACCCGTTTCAGAAGATCATCGATGTGTTTCTTCCAATTCAATTTCTCATCAATGAACACACCCAGAAATTATGAGTATTCTGCCTTAGCAACAGACTTCTGTTCATAGTCTATATTTATCAATGGTATTATGCCATTTACTGTTCAGCATTGTATAAACTGTGTTTTCTCAAGTCTATTTGCAGAGAACCACTTAATAATTTTGTGAAAGACATTATTTGCAATTTCCTCAGCTGATTCTTGCTTCTTGGGTGTGATTACTATACTTGTATCATCAGAAAAAAGAACTAGCTTTGCAGTTTCATGAATGTAGAGAGGCAAGTCGTTAATATACATTAAGAGCAATAAGGGACCGCAGACTGAACCCTGTGGGACACCATTCTCGATACCTCCCCAGTTAGAGGACTGTGCCGGTTTTTGCAGACTATCTGTACTGTTAATTTCCACCTTCTGCTTTCTTCCAGTTAAGCATGAATTAAACCATTTGTGCACTGTCCCACTCATACCACAATACTTAAGGATACCTAGAAGAATTTCATGATTCACACAATCAAAAGCCTTTTAGAGATCACAGAATATCCCAATGGATGATGTTTGGTTATTCACTGCAGTTAATATTTGATCAGTGAAAGCATATATAGCATTTTCTGTTGAAAAGCCTTTCTGAAAACCAAACTGACATTTTGTTAGTGCTTCATTTTTGCAAATATGTGATGCTACTCTTGAAGAAATTACTTTTTCAAGAATTTTGGATAAAGCTGTCACAAGTGAGATTGGGCGGTATTTGTTAGCATCAGGTCTATCCTCTCTTTTATGCAATGTAACGATAGCATATTTCAGTTTATCTGAAAAAATACACTGTTTCAGTGAGCTACTATGTATGTGGCTGAGAATCCTACTTATTTGTTGGGAACAAGCTTTCAGTACTTTGTTGGAAATGCCATCAATTCTATGTGAGCTTTTATTTTTGAGTGAATTTATAATTTTCCTAATTTCAGTAGGACAGGGGGTTGAATTTCAATTTTATCAAATTGTGTAGGTACTGCCTCTTCCGCATACTGCCTTGCATTTTCTAAAGAGTAGCAGGAACCTATTTCCTCTACAACACTTAAAAATGATTGTTAAAAATGTTTTCTACTTCTGACTTCTTGTTAACAAACTTTTCATTGTGTTTGATACAAATACAGTCTTCCTGTGCTCTCGGTTGTCCTGTTTCCACTTTCACAATATTCCAAATTGTTTTAATTTTATTATCAGATGTGCTAATCTCAGACATAATGCACATACTTCTGGACTTTTTAATAACTTTTCTTAATACATTGTAGTAGTTTTTATAATGTTTCACTGTTTTGGGATCATTACTCCTCCTAGCTATAAGATACATTTCCCTTTTTCTGTTTACAATTTATTTTCATCCCTTTAGTAAGCCATGTCTTTTTATGTGGTTTCTGACAGTTATATTTCACTGTTTTCCTGGGGAAACTGTTTTCAAATATGCTCACAAAGGTATCATGAAATAGGTTAAATTTTTAATTGGCATCATGTTCCCTGTACACCTCATCCCAGTCTAACTGTTGCAAGCGATCCCTAAAATTCTGAATTTATTGAATCGTTACTGGAATGCAGTATTTTGCAGGATCGTTTTGCATTACTGTATGGAGCTATACGATATACTGAAAAAGCTGTGCTTCATGATCAGACAGACCATTTCTAACAGGAAATTTTTTTATTTGATAAAATTTATCTTGGTATATGAAAACATTACGTATCAGTGTGCTGCTTTCCTGTACCAGACAGGTAGGAAAATCAATAACTGATGTCATTATTGACAAAGGCATTTGGTTATGATAAGCATTGCATTCTTCTAGAAAACTGATATTGTTATCAGATTAACATGCATGTATCTAATGTAGTTCACTTGTTAGAAAGATCCTATACCAAGTTACATTAGCCTGTGCAAGGAATTTAGTGAGAAGTACCACATCTTTTTTATGGACACAAACTGTAGTGGGCACTCTGTGGGATTTGATCATTGTCTCATTGCTGTTCTTCTTTGATATTAGCAAACTACCGTTTTATTTTAGTCAGTTGGCTGAATTACTTACTTTTGCGTATGAAACAAATATTTTTGTCAAGATCTATAGATGAGCATCAGTACACAAAATAGTAAATAGGGTTTTTGCAAAAGTTTTTGCATATTACAACAAATTTTCTAGCTTAAAACCTTCATGAACCCTGCTAATCCATGTTTGCATTGCCAAAAAAGTCACCTCCATTTAATATATTGTGAGGTAAAGCTGTTCTCATTTGGTTTGAAAACCATAGTGCTTTACTGGGTATGTCATATTTGAGATCATATGCACTTGCATTTTTCTGATCATTGAAATGACTTGCCCAGTAATGTATACAGCCAAACCACACCAAAAATTAGTATTTTTCACATGCTCAAATTACTAACAGATTTAAAAGAATCAATGGCCAAGAGAAAAAATTTCGAAGGGGTACTCTGAACTGAACCCCATACCTTTAAATTTATGATCTGACAACCTCTTTTGTGCAATGTACCAAGAATAAACAATAAAGGAGGCAGAAAATTCTGAACAAGTTACTGATGTCATCTTAAAATAGGAAACAGCATAAGTGATAGGTTATAATTGTTGCTGTTGGGACATAGATCAAGAAGTTAACATTTTTGCAAATTTCGCCCACTTACAATGTATGGAACAATGTTTTGCAGTAACTCCTCCCTTGGGTAAAAATTGTCCATTCAGCTGAACAAAGTAATTAAAACTATGAGTGGACTTTGCAAATTTACACCATGCATCCACTTGCAAACCATTTGGGAAAGTTAACTGAAGCCAAACAGTTTGTCTATTCACTGATTAAATTGCTACCAACAGCTCATTTAAGAGCAGTTCTAAAAGTAAAAGTGGTCTGCAGCACTTTCTGATAAATGTAACTTCGGCACACAAAGGAGTAAAATACACATGTGTTCACAGTCGTCCTCTGACATAAGAAGTCTTTTTAACTGCAGAAACAACTATTTTCAACTCTTCATGTGTATCAAAGTGGAAAACTTGCTCGAAAATAAGTATTCAGTTATATGCAAGAATAAGAAGCTGCTGCCTTATGCAGAGTAAAGATTCAACTTTTTAAATGATGCTAGGTATCAAAATGAAATTTTCAATAATGGTGGCATATAAAGGGACAAGTAATTTGGTGTACTGGTAACAATTCTATCTTCATGACTAAATTCTTATTAAGCAAAACAATATACTGTCAAATAAGTTTGAAAACCACTTAGAAAGAGATTTTCAGTGATGCGACGTTTGCTGTGCTACCCAGTGACATTTTCGCAGAAGTGAGAGATAATACAAACCAAGATTAATGGTAAGCTGCAACTTTCCCTCACAATTACAGAGTGTCTTCGCAGAAGAAAATATGGCAACATGTTGATCATTTACACAATTCGTTAAGTGTGTTTTTCTTTCCTCTCTCTCTCTCTCTCTCTCTCTCTCTCTCTCTCTCTCTCTGTCTGTCTCTCTCTCTCTCTCTCTCTCTCTCTCTCTCTCTCTCTCTCTCTCTCTCTCTCTCACGCACGCACACACACACACACACACACACACACATCACTGAGGTGATCACATTTTGAAACAAGAAAAGGGACATTTTAATCTTTTCTCAATGAAACAAGGGACAAAAGAGAGTGCATAAATGTATTTCAACATAAATAGGAAGATTTAGACATTAATAAAAGTTGAATAAATAAATGTAACTTACATATATAGATGCTCTGGATTGTCTCCAGCCAAACAATCCTGTCGAATTATTTGTGCAGGACTCATTCCCCATTGATAATTAATTGATAAATGGATCCTCTTCAGTAAGTCCACTTTACCACAATATTCCTGATTAAAATTTACATTATAACTCAACATAGCTTTCAAAATCAGTACTGAAAGAGTGTCCTTCTGATTTGTTCACACGCCATTCATATGAGGAAACACTTATTCAGTGGAGGTATTAGTTCTATGTGAATGAAGAAGAAATTATATTTCAAGAGAAGTCTTATAAGACACTTTGTTCATATTACAATGTGAAATAATTTCTACCCTACTGGCACTAGGTGATGTTTCCTTCCATATTGCATTTTTGTAATATTTTCGGTGATATATATTTTTCGATATGCACATTCTCGTCATACAGACCAGTATATCTATTATAGTCTAAGGAGCCATTTCATGAATGAAATCTTCAGTCTTTTGTGTATCTTACCACTGGGGTACTCCTGCCTTAATTGTTACCCAGTTGCAGTCACACAAACTCTCAATGGGTTCTAACTTAAATATGTAGGTGTGATTACATAACATACTGGACAAACTATTCAAATTTTACAGTCTCTGATGATGAACCCTCATTTTCCAATTTACCAAGAATTGATTGATCTCCCAGGTCAAGTTACGAAAGTCTTCACCCTTGGAAACCAAATTAGCTTTGAAATCATTTAACATAGAAGTTACTTCAAAACTGTAATTGTTTCATCCACTGTTCTTTGATCTGCAATGTGAAAAGTTCATGGTTGGTTGTGAAGAAAGTACAGCTAGGCTTTTGATAAAGGATTTTCAGAGAGCTATTTGATAACAGATGAACATATATTGTGAGATTCGAAAACGTTTTCAGAGGAACAAATGCAGTCACAAGAAGTTCAACCACAGGAAACAAAGCAAACCACCAATTTTTGCTATAGTGTAAGACGATTATGTAGTCCTGGTTGATAAAATTACAAAATTCTGTAAGATTTTCGGTGCTTATAGTACACTCATAGAAATAAGAATATATTTTAGACAATACCTTCAATTCAATAGGAAGGACATTGTCAGCCTTCTGGATAGAATTGTGGGTTACATGAACAGAACAAAACACCCCAAGGAAGTTATAACCTAAATTTCCCTTCTGTTTCGTGAAAACTCTGTTGACAACGATTCTAGATACACCTCCATAATTGCAGTTCATATTATCTGCAAATACAACGAATTTCTTCTTTTACGTTATTATTTTTCAGGGCATTAGAACTACTTATAGCCTTGGGAGAGCCACCCTGACAAAACTCTACCATTTGGTGAACAAGATATACACAACAGGCGAAATACCCTCAGACTTCAAGAAGAATATAATAATTCCAATCCCAAAGAAAGCAGATGTTGACAGAAGTGAAAGTTACCGAACTATCAGTTTAATAAGTCACAGCTGCAAAATACTAACGCGAATTCTTTACAGACGAATGGAAAAACTGGTAGAAGCCGACCTCGAGGAAGATCAGTATGGATTCCGTAGAAATGTTGGAACATGTGAGGCAATACTGACCTTACGACTTACCTTAGAAAATAGATTAAGGAAAGGCAAACCTACGTTTCTAGCATTTGAAGACTTTTAGAAAGCTTTTGACAATGTTCACTGGAATATTCTGTTTCAAATACTAAAGGTGGCAGGGGTAAAATACAGGGAGCGAAAGGCTATTTACAATTTGTACAGAAACCAGATGGCAGTTATAAGAGTCGAGGGGCATGAAAGGGAAGCAGTGGTTCGGAAGGGAGTGAGATAGGGTTGTGGCCTATCCCCAATGGTATTCAATCTGTATATTGAGCAAGCAGTAAAGGAAACAAAACAAAACATTTGGAGTAGGAATTAAAATCCATAGGGAAGGAATAAAAACTTTGAGGTTTGCTGATGACATTGTAATTCTGCCAGAGACAGCAAAGGACCTGGAAGAGTAGTTGAATGGAATGGATGCGCTCTTGAAAAGAGGACATAAGACGAGCATCAACAAAAGCAAAACAAGGATACTGGAATGTAGTCATATTATATCAGGTGATGCTGAGGGAATTAGATTAAGAAATGAGACACTTAAAGTAGTAAATGAATTTTGTTATTTGGGGAGCAAAATAACTGATGATGGTCAAAGTGGAGGGGATATAAAATGTAGACTGGCAATGGCAAGGAAAGCGTTTCTGAAGAAGAGAAATTTGTTAATGTCGAGTATAGATTTAATGTCAGGGAGTCGTTTTTGAAAGTATTTGTGTGGAGTGTAGCCATGTGTGGAAGTGAAACATGAATGATAAATTGTTTGCACAAGGAGAGAATACAAGCTTTCGAAATGTGGTGCTACAGAAGAATGCTGAAGATTAGATGGGTAGATCACTTAACTAATGATGAGGTATTGAATAGAATTGGGGAGAAGAGAAATTTGTGTCACAACTTTACTATAAAAAGGGATCGGTTGGTAGGACATGTTCTGAGGCATCAATTTAGTATTGGAGGGCAGCGGGGAGGGTAAAAATCGTAGAGGGAGACCAAGGGATGAATACACTAAGCAGATTCAGAAGGATGTAAGTTGCAGTAGGTACTGGGAGATGAATAATCTTACACAGGGTAGAGTAGCATGGAGACCTGCATCAAACCAGTCTCTGGACTGGGGACCACAACAACATCATTTTTCAAAAATTCACTGAAAAATGTGACAATGATTTTTGAAGTTTCTCCAGGCAAAGATTTCAGGTCCAATATTTTACCGTGCATCTCCTCAATGAAACCTAACAAGTAGTGGAGATATTTTATGCCGTTTAGGTTTAATGCATCTGTCATTATTGAAACAAAATTAGTTTTGTGTAAGTCAGATCCTCATTGAGAAATGGCAAAAGGGGTTCAAACATTTAATATAACTGCCTTCATTTTGCTGCAAGTAAATTTTGGTTTTGAAGCATAGTTGATAAGTTTAGCAGTACATTCAAGTGATGTGAAAGCCTGGCTGTGGTGGACAGTATGGTAAATAAACCCTTCTTCAAGAGCTGTTAATTTCATATCTTATTCCCTTAAACTTTCGCTTTGAAAAAGGTAGTCAACTTGGTGCTAGTAGAAGCTTACACATTGTGATATTTCTGATCAACCCCCATCCCCCTCTCATGGCTTACGCTGAAAGTAGATGCGTATTTATTGCATCAAATATCTGAGTAAGGAATCTTTTTCTTTTTTGTGTGTGGGTATTCCAATGGTGGTATATTATGAATTTCAAGTGCTTTAGAACTCGCGATTCACAAAAGGTCACGATATTTTATTGTTTCACAAACGATGAACACAGTACGGTCTTCTAGCAAAGTCACAACTGTAATGAATTTTGACTAACGCTCAAATATACGCATTTACAGTTTTTGTTACTATTGGCGGTATTCACATCAGGTACAATTGATTACGATTTGTTACTTGATGGCACAGACTAGCACAGTTCAACTGTTGTCCACAACTGCACTTCTCTAAGCGAAATATCCACGCAGCTTCAGGCATGTATGTATTATGGACCCATAATATAGACAGCACTTTCCATTGTCAGTTGTTATTATTTTTAAATTTTTCATTAAACTGATGCAAAACAGAACATTTTGAATTTTTGAAGAATCATCCCTTGTGGGATACATTCAGAGGCGAGAATTGGAGTGGCATTCATTAAAACAAAGGCGTTTTTCGTTGCGACGGGATCTTCTCATGAAGTTTCAATCACCAGCTTTCTCCTCCAATTGCGAACACATTCTGTTGGCACCCACCTACAGAGGGAGAAATGACCATCACGATAAAATAAGAGAAATCAGGGCTCGCACAGAAAAATACAAGTGCTCGTTTTTCCTGCCCACCTTTCGAGAGTGGAACGGTGGAGAGACAGCTTGAAGGTGGTTCATTGAATCCTCTGCCAGACACATAATTGTGAATAGCACAGTAATCATGTATATGTCGATGTAGAGGCCAATGGATGAAACTAAGGAGAAACTAGGAGCTCTAGGAGTAATTCAAATTGATGATAAGAAAATAGACATGCTGAGATTTGTTGATGATATTGCAGTGTTAAGTGAAGATGCAGAACAATTAGAAAAGCTACTGGTACAGACGGAAATCATCCTCAGCTCTTTCTATAATATGAAAATTAATAACGCCAAACAAAAATTTTAGTGGGAGCAGATAAATCACTGCTGCCCAATTCTCACTTAACAATGAGCGACTGTTGACCATCGAATCCTTTGCCTACCTAGGAGTAAAAGTGCATCAGATGGAAGGTCAAGAAAGGATACTGCAGGCCACCTCAGAATGCTGAAGATTTCTTGGCTAGACAAGATATCAAACGAAGAAGTGCTCCACAGAGTGGGGGAAGAAAGGTGATCGAATGCAGAAGGTACACATAGGTCAGCTATGTGTTGAGACGTTGTAACCTCCCCCTCACTTATCAACCTCAATGACAGTGAAAAATTAAACCACATGTACCTAATGGAAATTTGGGAAAAGCAGTCGTCACCGAAGTTAATTTGTCGGTAACGAAGGAGGAAAGGGTTACATCTAAATGAAAGGAAAAATGCAAATGAAATTGGTGAAAATTAATTTTGAGAAAAGGGTAAAATTAATGAAGAAAGTAAATGTGTGGTCGTTACATTAACAATTAATTGGCGTTAATTAGATATTTGAGATTTGGGGAAAATTACGGTCGCCAGTCCTATGGACAACTACTATATTAACTGAAAATGAAAGATTAATGCACATATAATTAGCACTAAAAGCGTGGCAACTGAAGGTTGACACGTGCTGTGTAAAAACTGAATGTTTGTCAGAAGTAATAAATTTTGCTACACTCTGACTAAATTTAGCAAAAGAATTACTAAATCTGGAAAACTGAAAGTTAATTTAGTTACTGAAATTATTAGTGAACTTTGTTTCTGAAGCACTACGAAATTCAGTAGAATAAGGTTAGTCTTGGGCTACCTCAACAATCATTTCAAAAGCTTCTTGAATCTACGCAATTTAGAAATAAGAACTTGAATTAAATGGTTCTGAACAATTAACAACAGTAAAATTTAGTATGTACCAAGCTGGGCTGCAGTCACACGTAAGCTAAAATATGGTAACAAACCTTGCACTTTTTATTTGTGCTTGTTTAATCTAAATATTGTAGCGAGCTATGAATACTTTAACTGAATTTTGAAATTAAAGCAGTGAAATGGAATGATATTACTTTAATGCTGGCGTTTGAATTTCGACAACACTCGGGCTCATTCTGGAAAAGGAAGGGACCCCGCTTTGTATTGCAATTGGGACAATGAGCAACAAAGGTTCATGCTACGTTGCTGTAATTTTGAAACAGTTTGAAAAGCTGAGGTCTGCCATACAGTTCTAAAACTTTACGTGCTTCCAGTCTTCCTTGTTGGTTGATTGAAGGTTTGAAGTCGTCGATCGAGGAGGTGGCGACAGTCACTCATTGTCAGCCGTCGCTGTTGCAGAAGCTACATGTTGGCACGCCTTCTTCTCCCGACACGGTCACCAGGCGAAATGGGCTCTTGATGTGCGCCAGCTAATGCTTCCCGTCCGGGACACTGTGTCAGAAACAATCATAGCAGGTCGAGCGCAATTACATGCTGCCAAACCCCGAAAGCGCGGCAACTCGCGGGAGCGTCACACCTCATACCTGCTCCACCGCCCTACTCCAGCCCGACTCCCTCTGCCCGCGCTCCATGCGACAGAGTTAACACTACCAAACATCCTATACACTTTGGTTCTCCACACGACCTACCGATGTAATCATTCGATAGCATGGTTTTCCCTAGGCCAGACCCAGCGTAAAAATACAAATAATATTTACGAAACAAACCAATTATACATCGACATAAATGCATAAATATATATATACAAATAGTAAACCAATTACAATATATTGGGTGAGTCACCTAACATTACCGCTAGATATATTTCGTAAACCACATCAAATACTGACGAATCGATTCCACAGACCGTACGTGAGGAGAGGGGCTAGTGTAATTGCTTAATACAAAGCATTAAAAAATGCACGGAAGTATGTTTTTTAACACAAACCTACGTTTTTCAAAATGGAACTCCATTAGTTTTGTCAGCACATCTGAACATATAAACAAATACGTAATTAGTGCCGTTTGTTGCATTGTATAATGTTAATTACATCCGGAGATATTGTAACCTAAAGTTGACGCTTGAGTACCACTCCTCCGCTGTTCGATCGTGTGTATCGGAGAGCACCGAATTACGTAGGGATCCAAAGGGAACGGTGATGGACCTTAGGTACAGAAGAGACTGGAACAGGACATTACGTCCACATGCTAACACCTTTTTATTGGTCTTTTTCACTGACGCACATGAACATTACCATGAGGGCTGAGGTACACGTACACACGTGGTTTCCGTTTTCAATTACGGAGTGGAATAGAGTGTGTCCCGATATGTCAGGCCAATAGATGTTCAATGTGGTGGCCATCATTTGCTGCACACAATTGCAATCTCTGGCGTAATGAATGTCGTACACGCCGCAGTACATCCGGTGTAATCTCGCCGCAGGCTGCCACAATACGTTGTTTCATATCCTCTGGGGTTGTAGGCACATCACGGTACACATTCTCCTTTAACGTACCCCACAGAAAGAAGTCCAGAGGTGTAAGATCAGGAGAACGGGCTGGCCAATTTATGCGTCCTCCACGTCCTATGAAACGCCCGTCGAACATCCTGTCAAGGGTCAGCCTAGTGTTAATTGCGGAATGTGCAGGTGCACCATCATGCTGATACCACATACGTCGACGCGTTTCCAGTGGGACATTTTCGAGCAACGTTGGCAGATCATTCTGTAGAAACGCGATGTATGTTGCAGCTGTTTGGACCCCTGCAATGAAGTGAGGACCAATGAGGTGGTCGCCAATGATTTCGCACCATACATTTACAGTCCACGGTCGCTGTCGCTCTACCTGTCTGAGCCAGCAAGGATTGTCCACAGACCAGTAATGCATGTTCCGTAGATTCACTGCCCCGTGGTTTGTGAAACCCACTTAATCGGTAAACAGGTAGAACTGCAACGCATTCTCTGTTAATGCCCATTGACAGAATTGCACTCGACGATTAAAGTCATCACCATGTAATTGCTGATGTAGCGACGCATGAAACGGGTGAAAGCGTTGACGATGCAGTATGTGCATGACACTACTTTGACTCAGTCCACCGGCTCTCGCAATGTCCCGTGTACTCATGTGTGGGTTCATGGCAACAGCAGCTAACACACCAACTGCACCTGCTTCTCCTGTGACGGGCCCGTTACGGACCCGTTTGCGTGCTACGACTATACCTGTTGCATACAGTTGGCAGTAGATGTTTTGCAATGTGCGGCACGTTGGATGCTCTCTGTCGACACTCGCCATAGATGAGTATCATCTCCGCCTTTTCAGAGTTCGAATACACCATGGTCAGAGTTCCTACAACACTACACTACCACAGACGTCTGGTAACACGGTGTACTACGGTTGGTCTGCGTGCGGAGACGAATGCAGAATAACAATAGCAGCAAGCGCTACATGCGGACACTGCGACAGCTAGACCAAACCACAACAGTGCCCTACAGCCACACTCGTAAACACGATCGTCATCGTAAACATGTCCCTGCAGATGCTGCTCGCCGACCGTGGCCCGTGTTTGTTACAACACGCAACTGAACGTCGGAGGTTTCAAGCCTGAACTTTAGGTTACAATATCTCCGGATGTAATTAACATTTTACAATGTAACAAACGGCACTGATTACGTATTTGTTTATATGTTGAGATGTGCTAACAAAACTAGCGTGGTTCCATTTAAAAAAGACGTAGGTTTGTGTTAAAAAACATACTTCCGTGCATTTTTGTATGGTTCGTATTAAACAATAACACTAGCCCCTCTCCTCACGTTCGGTCTGTGGAATCGGTTCGTCAGTATTGGATGTGGTTTACGAAATATATCCAGCGGTAACGTTAGGTGACTCACCCTGTATAAAGACACATACATGTCGTATCTTCAGGTAACAAAATAAGGAAAAAAATTTATAGTACAATAGATGGAAATAGGAGGATATGCATTTCCGGCGTTACACGTGCCCCACATTGTCTGAGGATGTTCGTGTAACTTAAACAGACTCAGAAAATGTCCAAAAAAAGGAAAAAAACAGAGGAAATGCATATGCTCAAAAATCAAGAAAATTGAGCATTAGGCTAATTAACCATAAACCAATTTTTAGACCATAATAATTGAGTGGAGACACTCCTAACCTTATTCCACTCTGTCATCTCACACAAAAGAAAACAGGTTGACAGTATATTAAAATTCGTAGAAAATATATAAAATGGTTCAGCTATCCCAAAATCAGCAAAATTACTAACAGTATCAGGAAATGGAATACTAGTTACAAAATTAATCAGAGTACATGGTCATAAAAACAGGTAGATGAAAATATGCAAATTAATAATTAATTACATAGAATACACTTTTTATATAACCTTTTCATTATTAATATTCTTGTCATGAGAGTCCACTTAACGCTAAACAAGAAAATAATAGATCGAAAAAAACATAAATATTGACGGCAGAATTCTTTCACATCAGCTGTCTGGGAAGAAAAACAACTCCGCCTTCCGTACCCACAAGTACAAAGAATATCGAGAGCGGCACAAGAGCAGACAGCGGCTCTGCCTCGCCAGTATTGTTGCGCCCGCCTGTGCGGCACGCTTGATCTCACTCGCCTGTGTAACGGCATTTCCAGAACGTCTGTTTCACTGAGTTCTTTCGGAAAAACTCACTCCCGAGTAATCTCAAGGAGTCCATTAACATTATCACAGTGGATAACTCAACACTGTCCATCATCACACGCACGTACTAGCCTGAAACTTAAAACAGCGTCAAGTACATCGGCAATGACTAGTAAACACATATTCATGAAATCTTACAGCTAGTTACAAAATCATATTTACATTCCTTAATCTACTGTGACTCAGCTGAAAACTTAAACTAGCAGCTTGGATCTTTCAATTGATTAATAATCAGTTACTCTTAAATCATTTAATCAAAATTAATTACTTATTAATTACAACTTCTTTAATGACTTCTTGGTCAGGCAAAAGCATGGCAACAACCTAGCAAATCCTTAAATCTTACACTCTATAGTTACGTACTGTACAAATTACCCATTCTGTGGTATTAATCAATCCTTGGTTGTTACAATGTCAAGTCTACAATGTTCCGTATCCCTAATAATTTTCCAGAGCTTGAATACTCTAAGCAATAATCATTTGTGTGAGGTATACCAATGACTTTATATGGTCCATTATAAACAAACTTATATTTAGAGATTTCATTGTCTATCTCGCTCGATTTCTCATGAGCTTTTACAAGTACTAAGTCTCCGATTGCAAACTTAGCAAAACGCGTCTTAGCGTCATGACGACGTATGCAATCATCGGCTTTTAGCTTCATTATTTCTCGCAAACGATCTTTTTTCACACCAATACTAATGTCAATCCGTGGAGGGAATTTGATTATCTCTTCCACTAAACTTTTACTTCTGTCATGTAACAGGATTTCCTCTGGAGTAAATCCCGTAGACTCATGTCTCAAGGTGTTCATAATTCTCTCAAATTCTGCTACATATTTGCCCCATGCCCTATGGTTGTGGTGGCAATAGGTACGGCAAAGTCGGCCTAGCTCGCGCATATACCTCTCAGCGGGATTTCCAGCCGGACTGTAAGCTGAAATATGGATCACTTCGACCCCATTACTTGCCATGCCTTCATTCCACAACTTAGAAGTAAATTGTGCCCCATTGTCTGATAGAATCGCCTTGGGCTTACCAATATGAACAAAATAATCGTTCACAAGCTTGCTATAGACCGCTTTGGCTGTAGCTTTCCTAATAGGGTATAGTTTGATGAACTTGAAAAAAGCTTCTAGCACTACTAAAATGTAGGCAAAGTTTCCCGATGACTTGGGAAAGTTCCGTACAAGTCCACGCACAGTAATTCAAAGGTGTCGTTAGGCCCTATACTTTGCATAGGTCCACGACTCGTACAGTTGGTAACCTTCGGCTTCTGACATAAATCGCAAGTTTTCACTCTGTCAGTAACGCGTTTTAACATGTTGTTAAAATGCACTACTTCACTCAGCTTTTCCGTACATTTCTTTGCTCCACAGTGACCATACGCCAAATAGTAGTAGTCTATTATTTCCGTGACGTATTTGGTGGGCCAGCATACCCGCCAAATATTAGCCTCTTCACCCTTACATACGTACAAGATATGATCGTATATCTTGTAATACTTCCTTAATTTCTCTCCTTCTGGACTCCTTTCGTCATATCGGGTTTTCACCATATTTAAATAACCGTCCTCGTTCTGATGACGATGTAGATTCTTACAGATGTTCATTATTAATTTACGTCCCTCAACTTCTTTGAAATAGTATAATTTCACCACTCCATCTGACTCATCTTTCAATACATCTTGATTAGACACGGGTATCCGCGATGGCGCATCCGCTACGCAATTGTCGGTCCCTTTTACGTAACAGATGTCATAGTTAAATTGCTGTAAATACAGCGACCACCTAGTCACTCTTTCGTGAAGTAGTTTACAACCCTTCAGATAAGTGAGCGCCTTATGGGCCGTATGAATAATCACCTTACGGTCCCATAGGTAACCCTTGAACTTCTTGAATCCCCACATGATAGCGAGACTCTCCTTCTCAAAAATCGTGTAGTTTCGCTCACTTTTTGATAAAGTTCGACTCGCGAACGCTATCGTCCGGTGTTCCTTATCCTCTTCTTTACCAACTTCTTGGAACAGTTCTACCCCCACCCCGTAATTCGACGAATCCGTTCCCAGATGGAAGGGTAGCGATAAATCAAGATGAAATAGTATGTTAGATCTTAACAACTCGTCTTTTAATCTCTCGATAGCGGCCTGACATCCGTCAATCCACACAAACGGAACATTTTTTCGTCAGAGATTCTTCAAATTTTCATCATTAGACACCTGTCCTTTTACAAATTTACGGTAAAATCCTGTGAGCCCTAGAAAACTTCTTAACTGTTTCCTAGACTTGGGTGGAGGACAATTCCTTGTTGCCTCTAGTTTCTTTGGGTCTTTCGTAATACCAGCAGTGGTAATTACATGTCCTAAAAACTTCAGTTCCTGCTTCACAAATTCGCATTTCTTTAGTTTTAGAGTCATTCCGCCACGGCGCAATGCTCTAAAAACTTCATCTAACAGGTCACAATGATCATGCCAAGTAGCATTGGCCAACAATAGGTCGTAAACGTATACAGTTAATCTTGAACTCAAAGCCGAGCCTAGTACTTTATCTAGGGCCCTGATGAATACGGACAGATATATTAATTCCAAACGGCAGTACTCTATACTGATAACACCTGCCCGCAGGGCAAGGAGGCGGTGTATGGCCTAGATTCTTCTTCGAGTTCTATTTGCCAGTAACTAGCTGTCAGATCGAGGCTAGTCATGAACTTAACGTCATGAAAACGTTGGAAAAATCTCCTCCATACTCTCTGGTCTGTCTGTTTCGCGTTGAACGACCCTATTCAACGTGCCTGCGTCAATCACAATACGCACACTACCATCCCGTTTTGCTACAATGACCAAACCGTTATTGTATGGACTCGTACTTCTTTCAATCACTTCCCATTCGATCATCTTATCTATCTCCCGTTGCACCGCTTCCTTTTTGGACAGCGGTATAGCATACGGTCTCACGAAGAATGGTTCGTGCGGAATTACGTATCCTTCCACAAGTCCCGATTTGTCTGAAAACACACTCTTATTCCTCATTATAACTTCATACAGGCCTCGTCTTTGTTCGTGTGTTACGTTTGATACACCGTCTACAATACTTTCCAATTCACTTTCTACACTATTGTCAATGCCGATATTCGTCTCGTTACAGTAGTTCAAATTCATACCTACGTCAATGGCATCCGGCCAGTTAACAATGTGTATAGGCTGGTATTGGCTATGCACACCATCTCCTGCCTCGTCAAAACTAACTACTATTGTTTTATCTTGTGATGTACATGTCAAAGTTTTGCTTTTGCAATTAATCACTGCATGGTACTTTAATAGCCAATCTAACCCGATAATTACTTCCATTGTTAAGTCTGGCACGACGACAAACTCTTGTTCAAATCGTGCCCCACATATCTCGAAGTTGACAAAAATCTGTTTTGTGACCGGTTTACTGGCCTTCCCAGTAGCACCGAAAATTTTCACTCCTGTTACTGGCATAACTACGATACCAGGTCTGTCTTTCATTAACTGAAATATTTTCCCAGATACAGCACTCAATTCTGCACTGTTGTCAATCAACACGTTTAGTTGTAGATCGTGCATATTAACAGACACTACTATCTGTCTACACTTGTCCTCGACTGTTTCTTTATTTTCCCACAATAAATCCTCGTCTATATCCAAGTCATCCCAGAAAAAACCATCCGGCTTTGATCCTAAATCCGGCTTATCTGGCGGCATTTTCATTCTCTGTTCACATACAGTTTTAATTTCAATACGTTTGTCCTGAGGCTTAGTCTGTAGCTTCGCCTCCAACACCGAAATCTTTTCCTGTAACTCGTCAACTAGTGAGTGTTGCTTTGCTATCAATTCACTAATTGTCACCTTCGTTGATTCCTCTTTGGCCAGGTTGATCTCATCTGCCAATCTACCTGGAGGAATGTGCCCAGTAGTATCTGCGATTACTTCCTCTGGATCTGCGCAACCCACACTGCTATCGTCCGACCGTATAACGTCCGCTCTAACCTCATACACGCTGTAATCTACGTGCTTTTCTACCAATCGTGTCCGGCTATCACTAAAATTTTCGTAATCTTTCTCCTTAATACTCTCGCAATGTTTAAACTGGAGTTTTGTGTCGGATGGGACGGCTATAACTTTCGCTAAGGTCTGCCGGTTAGGGCCAGAACATTCTATCACTTCACAAACACTATCTTCCTGCGGGACGAGACGCGGCAAATCCTGCCCGCGCTCCCCACAAATACTTCTCCCGTACAGGCCCCTATCTACATCTACATCTACATCTATACTCCGCGAGCCACCTTACGGTGTGTGGCGGAGGGTACTTATTGTACCACTATCTGATCCCCCCTTCCCTGTTCCATTCACGAATTGTGCGTGGGAAGAACGACTGCTTGTAAGTCTCCGTATTTGCTCTAATTTCTCGGATCTTTTCGTTGTGATCATTACGCGAGATATATGTGGGCGGTAGTAATATGTTGCCCATCTCTTCCCGGAATGTGCTCTCTCGTAATTTCGATAATAAACCTCTCCGTATTGCGTAACGCCTTTCTTGAAGTGTCCGCCACTGAAGCTTGTTCAGCATCTCCGTAACGCTCTCGCGCTGACTAAATGTTCCCATGACGAATCGCGCTGCTTTTCGCTGGATCATGTCTATCTCTTCTATTAATCCAACCTGGTAAGGGTCCCATACTGATGGGCAATACTCAAGAATCGGACGAACAAGCGTTTTGTAAGCTACTTCTTTCGTCGATGAGTCACATTTTCTTAGAATTCTTCCTATGAATCTCAACCTGGCGCCTGCTTTTCCCACTATTTGTTTTATGTGATCATTCCACTTCAGATCGCTCCGGATAGTAACTCCTAAGTATTTTACGGTCGTTACCGCTTCCAATGATTTACCACCTATGGCATAATCGTACTGGAATGGATTTCTGCCCCTATGTATGCGCATTATATTACATTTATCTACGTTTAGGGAAAGCTGCCAGCTGTCGCACCATGCATTAATCCTCTGCAGGTCCTCCTGGAGTACGTACGAGTCTTCTGATGTTGCTACTTTCTTGTAGACAACCGTGTCATCTGCAAATAGCCTCACGGAGCTACCGATGTTGTCAACTAAGTCATTTATGTATATTGTAAACAATAAAGGTCCTATCACGCTTCCCTGCGGTACTCCCGAAATTACCTCTACATCTGCAGATTTTGAACCGTTAAGAATGACATGTTGTGTTCTTTCTTCTAGGAAATCCTGAATCCAATCACAAACCTGGTCCAATATTCCGTAAGCTCGTATTTTTTTCACTAAACGTAAGTGCGGAACCGTATCAAATGCCTTCCTGAAGTCCAGGAATACGGCATCAATCTGCTCGCCAGTGTCTACGGCACTGTGAATTTCTTGGGCAAATAGGGCGAGCTGAGTTTCACATGATCTCTGTTTGCGGAATCCATGTTGGTTATGATGAAGGAGATTTGTATTATCTAAGAACGTCATAATACGAGAACACAAAACATGTTCCATTATTCTACAACAGATTGACGTAAGCGAAATAGGCCTATAATTATTCGCATCTGATTTATGACCCTTCTTGAAAATGGGAACGACCTGCGCTTTCTTCCAGTCGCTAGGTACTTTACGTTCTTCCAGCGATCTACGATAAATTGCTGATAGAAAGGGGGCAAGTTCTTTAGCATAATCACTGTAGAATCTTAAGGGTATCTCGTCTGGTCCGGATGCTTTTCCGCTACTAAGTGATAGCAGTTGTTTTTCAATTCCGATATCGTTTATTTCAATATTTTCCATTTTGGCGTCCGTGCGACGGCTGAAGTCAGGGACCGTGTTACGATTTTCCGCAGTGAAACAGTTTCGGAACACTGAATTCAGTATTGCTGCCTTTCTTCGGTCGTCCTCTGTTTCGGTGCCATCGTGGTCAACGAGTGACTGAATAGGGGATTTAGATCCGCTTACCGATTTTACATATGACCAAAACTTTTTAGGGTTCTTGTTTAGATTGTTTGCCAATGTCTTATGTTCGAATTCGTTGAATGCTTCTCTCATTGCTCTCTTTACGCTCTTTTTCGCTTCGTTCAGCTTTTCCTTATCAGCTATGATTCGACTACTCTTAAACCTATGATGAAGCTTTCTTTGTTTCCGTAGTACCTTTCATACATGATTGTTATACCACGGTGGATCTTTCCCCTCGCTTTGGACCTTAGTCGGTACGAACTTATCTAAGGCGTACTGGACGATGTTTCTGAATTTTTTCCATTTTTGTTCCACATCCTCTTCCTCAGAAATGAACGTTTGATGGTGGTCACTCAGATATTCTGCGATTTGTGCCCTATCACTCTTGTTAAGCAAATATATTTTCCTTCCTTTCTTGGCATTTCTTATTACACTTGTAGTCATTGATGCAACCACTGACTTATGATCACTGATACCCTCTTCTACATTCACGGAGTCGAAAAGTTCCGGTCTATTTGTTGCTATGAGGTCTAAAACGTTAGCTTCACGAGTTGGTTCTCTAACTATCTGCTCGAAGTAATTCTCGGACAAGGCAGTCAGGATAATGTCACAAGAGTCTCTGTCCCTGGCTCCAGTTCTGATTGTGTGACTATCCCATTCTATACCTGGTAGATTGAAGTCTCCCCCTATTACAATAGTATGATCACGAAACTTCTTCACGGCGTTCTGCAGGTTCTCTCTGAGGCGCTCAACTACTACGGTTGCTGATGCAGGTGGTCTATAGAAGCATCCGACTATCATATCTGACCCACCTTTGATACTTAACTTAACCCAGATTATTTCACATTCGCATTCGCTAATAACTTCACTGGATATTATTGAATTCTTTACTGCTATAAATACTCCTCCACCATTGGCGTTTATCCTATCCTTGCGGTATATATTCCATTCTGTGTCTAGGATTTCGTTACTGTTCACTTCCGGTTTTAACCAATCTCTTAGTTCGTCGTATAAGCGACCGAACAGCCTTAACCAGACCTCACCTCTCTCTGCATCCCCTCGCTCGATGACGGACGTGTTATCCGACATCTGATCTCTCAGCAATTGCGAATCATTCTTAAACTCAATCTCCAGTTCCGTTGTGGGTGTTACAGCTGCCACTTTATAACCGATTTCCGTAACACTACTTAAATTGTTCTCACTGACAGTGAATGTATTTTCTACTGTCGTGTATACAGCTGATCTACTACTTGTGGGCGCACTCCTTTCTCCTAACACTGGCACACTCTCCCGCCGTTGATTATTCCACACGGAATTTCCATAAAGACGACACTTCGGTTTTCTCCTGTTATTGGGCCGCCAAAATTTCTCCACGCCCGGTCGGCCCCTCACCGGCGCAGCTAATGGTTTCCCTGTCTCGTCTCAACAGATCCGCTCCCCGAATGCTGCTGAGGCGGCTGATCACACCCTCTAGCGTTATTACTATTCTGCGAAGCCAGTATCACGTTAGTATGATAATGGTTTCCGTCATTCCTGTTATTATTTGCATTGTACCGATTGTTATTACGGTCTGAACCATTGATGTTATTGCTGCCATGGTTGCGGTATGCATTATTCCCATGGTTATCGTTGTTGTGGTTCTTGTGGTCCCCGTTGTTGTTACCACGGCCTCTACCACTGTCGCGATTATTGCGCCAATTGTCCTCGTCCTCAACTCTTTCCAGGAAATCATTGATTGACCTGTAATTGCTTCCTACGTAGCGTTTTGTATCATCTGGAAGCATCCTGTAGAGTTCCCAGACTATTTTGAATTCCGTGCGGCGATCACGCAAATATTCCAACTTGCGGATCCAGCCCTCACAAAACTCCTTCATCAAGCCACGCGAATTCGCTTCGAAAGGCCTCGATACGACAAATTCGCGCCAGACACTTTGTTGTTTTTGCTCTGACCAGTATTCAGCCAGAAACAAATTTTTAAACTCGTCGAAAGTCAGGTTCGTGATGTTGAGGTTCAAGCCCCAACGCTTGACATCACCAGCCAACACGTCAATAACCGCATTAATTTTTCTCTCATTAGTCCATGATCTGGGTAAAACTCTTTCACAATTTTTAATGCAATCAGTCGCGTATATACTGCCTTTTTTCAAGGGGTCGAACCGCTCCTCTTTCGTCAACAGTTCCGAACTATGTGCACAGATTAGCACATAGCTCTGTTTTTCGTCAAGTTTCTTTTCTAATTCCGACACTCTCGTAATTACTTGGCAAGTGGTTGTCGCAAGCGTTTGAAAATGGCTCTGAGCACTATGGGACTCAACTGCTGAGGTAATTAGTCCCCTAGAACTTAGAACTAGTTAAACCTAGCTAACCTAAAGACATCACAAACATCTATGCCCGAGGCGGTTCCAGACTGCAGCGCCTTTAACCGCACGGCCACTTCGGCCGGCGCAAGCGTTTCCACTTCCCTCTTTTTCTCTTCGCAAGTATTAGCCTGCTTCCTCACTTTAGTATCTACTTCGGACACTAAAGCCTTTAAAGTTTCCACCTTCTGTTGATCCTCTTTTTTCACTAATTGAATTTGTTCCGTCACCTTATTCTCGATGATCGGAGCAACTGCTTCTCCTACACTTTTCTCGATTCTGCTAATTTCGGAATCAAAACGAGAATTTATGCTCGCAATTTCCGCCTGAACGCCTATCATTTCCTGTTTAAGATTACCGATTTCGGTATTAATTGCAACAACATCTTCTTTGATTTTATCAACTTTTGTGTTAACAACTCCAACATTGTTGTTAACAACACTAATAGCTTTGTTCTGATTGTCTAGCTTCCTGTCAATTTTTTCAGACTGAGCTTCTTGCTTGGCAGACTGAGCTTTAATTTCTGCCGATTGACTCTTGATTTCGTTAATCAAAACATTCAATAAATGAGTTAAATTCCCGGAAACTACCGGTTTTACTTCAGTAGCGGCTTCCTCTTTAATTGCCCCCCGTATTCGTCATCAAGGGGTTCAGATTTGATTTTCACTTCCGATTCCGAAACATTTTCTAAAGTTTGGAATTTCATTTCTGCTCTTTATTGCGTTTCGGCGGTCGCGTTTTTCATGCTAGCCGCCTGCCCCTGAACTATGGGTTCCGCGGTGCGCGTTTCCCACTGTTCGACCGATTGTTCCGTACCCAAGTCTACCAAATTCTGGTAATTTTTGCCTTCACTCGTTTTACAAATTTTCAATATAAATGCCAAATCTCAAATCTAATTTTGATTCCTCCCACTACTTATTCTCGCTGACGTAACGACCTGCTCATAACCAGTACCTTGTTACGAGATTTGCACAATGCAAAATTCGTGTCCAGAACAACCTCAAATCCGAAGATTGCAGGTTCGAGTCCTGTAATGGTCGCCACGTGTAACCTCCCTCTCACTTATCGACCTCAATGACAGTGAAAAATTAAACCGTGTGTTCCTAATGGAAATTTGGGAAAAGCAATCGTCACCGAAGTTAATTTGTCGGTAAAGAGGGAGGAAAGGGTTACATCTAAATGAAAGGAAAAATGCAAATGAAATTGTTGAAAATTAATTTTGAGAAAAGGGTAAAATAAATAAAGAAAGTAAATGTGTGGTCTTTACGTTAACAATTAATTGGCGTTAATTAGATATTTGAGATTTGGGGAAAATTACGGTCGCCAGTCCTATGGACAACTGCTATAATAACTGAAAATGAAAGATTAATGCACATATAATTAGCACTAAAAGCATGGCAACTGAATGTTGACATGTGCTGTTTGTCAGAAGTAATAAATTTTGCTACACTCTGACTTAATTTAGCAAAAGAATTACTAAAACCGGAAAATTGAAAGTTAATTTAGTGACTGAAATTATCAGTGAACTTTGTTTCTGAAGCACTATGAAATTCAATAAAATAAGGTTTGTCTTGGGCTACCTGAACAATCATTTCAAAAGCTTCTTGAATCTATGCAATTTAGAAATAAGGGATTTAACTTTGAACTTGAATTAAATGATTCTGAACAATTAACAATAGTAAAATTTAGTATGTACCAAGCTGGGCTGCAGTCACAGATAAGCTAAAATATGGTAACAAAACTCGCACTTTTAATTTGTGCTTGTGTAAAGGAGTTCTGCTATTTGGGGAGCAAAATAACTGATGATGGTCGAAGTAGAGAGGATATAAAATGTAGGCTGGCAATGGCAAGGAAAGCGTTTCTGAAGAAGAGAAATTTGTTAACATCCAGTATTGATTTAAGTGTCAGGAAGTCATTTCTGAAAGTATTCGTATGGAGTGTAGCCATGTATGGAAGTGAAACATGGACGATAAATAGTTTGGACAAGAAGAGAATAGAAGCTTTCGAAATGTGGTGCTACAGAAGAATGCTGAAGATTAGATGGGTAGATCACATAACTAATGAGGAGGTATTGAATAGGATTGGGGAGAAGAGAAGTTTGTGGCACAACTTGACCAGAAGAAGGGATCGGTTGGTAGGACATGTTCTGAGGCATCAAGGGATCGCCAATTTAGTATTGGAGGGGAGCGTGGAGGGTAAAAATCGTAGAGGGAGACCAAGAGATGAATACACTAAGCAGATTCAGAAGGATGTAGGTTGCAGTAGGTACTGGGAGATGAAAAAGCTTGCACAGGATAGAGTAGCATGGAGAGCTGCATCAAACCAGTCTCAGGACTGAAGACCACAACAACAACAACAAATCTAAATATTGTAGCCAGCTATGAGTACTTTAACTGAATTTAGAAATTAAAGCAGTGAAATGGAATGATATTACTGTAATGCTGGCGTTTGAATTTCGACAACACTCGGGTTCATTCTGGAAAAGGAAGGGACCCTGCTTGGTAATGCAATTGGGACAATGAGCAACAAATGTTCATGCTACGTTGCTGTAATTTTGAAACAGTTTGAAAAGCTGAGGTCTGCCATACAGTTCTAAAACTTTACGTGCTTCCAGTCTTCCTTGTTGGTTGATTGAAGGTTTGAAGTCGTCGATCGAGGAGGTGGCGACAGTCACTCATTGTCAGCCATCGCTGTTGCAGAAGCTGGATGTTGGCGCGCCTTCTTCTCGACACGGTCACCAGGCGAAACGGGCTCTTGATGTGCGCCAGCTGATGCTTCCCGTCCGCGACACCGTGTCAGAAACTATCATAGCAGGTCGAGCGCAATTACATGCTGCTAAACCCCGAAAGCGCGGCAACTCGCGGGAGCGTCACATCACACACCTGCTCCACCGCCCTGCTCCAGTCAGACTCCCTCTGCCCGCGCTCCATGCGACAGAGTTAACACTGTAAGTAGGCTGTTTATGTTTTCTTATTGGCAAAGTTACGTAGCGTTCTGTATGAAAATCATTGGCTGTGCTGTGTGCAGTCTGTGGCCAGTTTGCATTGTTGTCTGCCATTGTACTGTTGGGCAGCTGGATGTGAACAGCGCGTAGCGTTGCGCAGTTGGAGGTGAGCCGCCAGCAGTGGTGGATGTGGGGAGAGAGATGGCGGAGTTTTGAAATTTGTAAGACTGGTTGTCATGAACTGCTATATATATTATGACTTTTGAACACTAGTAAGCTAAATACATTGTTTGTTCTCTATCAAAATCTTTCATTTGCTAACTATGCATATCAGTAGTTAGTGCCTTCGGTAGTTTGAATCTTTTATTTAGCTGGCAGTAGTGGCGCTCGCTGTATTGCTGTAGCTTGAGTAACGAAGATTTTTGTGAGGTAAGTGATTTGTGAAAGGTATAGGTTAATGTTAGTCAGGGCCATTCTTTTGTAGGGATTTTTGAAAGTCAGGTTGCGTTGCGCCAAAAATATTGTCTGTCAGTTTATGGACAGTCTTGTATAATTGTTCAAAGGGGACGTTTCATATGTCGATCCTTAGCCGAGGATACCTCACTGGAATCTTCTGATTTTTTTTTGTAGTTTGTGTAATTAGTGTAGCTATTGTTTATTGCTAGCGCGTAATTATAGAGAGAATTTCCTTTGTAGCTGCAGTCTTTCATTGTTGTACAGTAAAACAGGTGTGGCACGCATGTAGATTTGCACCAAGTATTTCGCAGCTGCAATTAACTAGATATTATTTTCAGTGCTATGTTAATGTGTTCTCTTATTTTTGCTCTTCAAATTGTGTTTTTCTGTGTTGTCGTGTGAAATATTGTGACAATAATGGCGTGTGAAAAACGTAATACTAGGCTCCAAAGTAAACTGAGAAATAACAATGAAGACGAAAGCAGTGTGTTAGCGCCACCATGTAATGAATTAACTAATATTCAAAGTAGTAATTTGGTAACTGTGCATAGGAAAATGGAGCGGGCGTCAAATAATGGTGTAGACAGTGAAACAGGTAGTGAACAGGGAAGCATTATCGATCGATCGGTCGGCAACAGCTCGCCTCAGGAATCGGGAATGACAGAACACAATATTGCAAATACTGTAGACTCAGGTTTTGGGTTCTCACCGTTTTCTCAATTGAGTCAAGACACATTTTCCGCTTGTCAAAATGTGAATGTTGCCGGTGCAAATTCACTGCCGAAAAGCACTGACGAACACGTTTCAGACACCAGTGCATTGTTATTACAATTAATGCAACAAATGGGACAGAAGCTTCAAAAGTTAGACACAATGGAACAACACCAAAGACAAACACAGCAACAGTTAGACACAATGGAACAAAATCTTCAGAAGTTAGACACAATGAAACAAGATCAGAGACAAACACGGCAAAAGCTTCAAAAGTTAGACACAATGGAACAAAATCTTCGGAAGTTAGACACCACGCTTGAACAAACACGTGAAGATTTAACTACTGAGTTACATAACATTGAATCGCAATGTCAAAAAGTCTGTAATGATGTAAAAACACAAATTTGTGAGCATTTTCAACCTATTTTTTCGCGGCATGAAAATGCATTACAGAATCACGAAGCAGCCATAAAAGAACTGCAAACTATTGTTCATGAAAATCATGAGACCTTGCAAGCTGAAATTGACTCAGTTGCATCTACCGATTTGGTTATGCAACTTTCAAAAACTCAGGAAAACTTAAAGGACACAGTAAATACTCTGAAAACTGGTTCAGAAACACACATGGAGGAAGAAATTAGTTCATTATCAGAGAAAGTAGTTGAACTTTCGGATCAGCTAAATAATTTATCTACGAAGGTAGATGATAATCTGAACGACACAAAACCGGTAGTTTTTAATGACACAGAAGAGTGTGAACAAATTAGGAAATTCAAACAAAATCAGAATCAAATTAATACGCAACACCAAAGAGAAATCCGGGAAGTACAAGATCAGCTGACAGAGGTAATACAAGAATTACGTATTTCAGAGGACACTCGCGCCCCAATACGGAAAGAGGGACATAGAAATACGGAACAGCCACAAAATAATAACATAGCGCATTTCGGAAGTTACGAAATAAATTGGCAAGGTGCACTGAATTTTGAGAAGGAACCGCCGACACGACGTAACAATGACCTAAATGCTACTCGCCGACACGATGATTTTGACTATAAGCTGTTCATTACTACACGTAAATTTAAAACATTTAAGAATTCCGACAACGACAGTCATCCACGAGCATGGCTTCATCAATTCTCTCATTGTTTTCCTCCCAACTGGTCATTGCAGCACAGATTAGAATTTGTGTGTGGCTATTTAGAGAATGAACCAGCTGTAAGAATGCGATCGGTCATTCACGATTGTCACAGTGAAGGAGAATTTTATCATGCCTTCCTCTCAGCATATTGGTCTCAAGCTACACAAGACCGAGTAAAACATAGCATCATGATGATGAAACACTTTGAAAAATCTGAATTTTCCAGTCTTGTCAAATATTTTGAAGACATGTTGTATAAGAATCAATATCTTTCAAACCCATACAGCCCTTCAGAACTCATCCGCATTTGCTTAATGAAATTTCCTGAACATCTAAGAAATATTATTTTGGCAGGGCGTTGAAGCTTTTCAGGGACTCTTACAAGAATTAGAAATTGACACAGACAGTCGCGGGATGCGAAAACAGGAAAACAATCACTACAGGTCACAACCATCACAATTCCGTGACGACAGAAACAATAACTGGACACGACAAGTCTATTCTTACAACGCAAATCGTGACCAAAACAGACACCACCCATATGACAACCACTGGAAGAGTAATAATAGTTACAGAGAAAGATCGCATTTCCGTAGTATTGAATATGACAGAGATTACCATAGAAACAGAGAATATGGGAACAAAAACAATTATTATCAAGGGAGACAGAATAACTTCAGATGCAACAGTTCAGCGCGCAGTTACGATTCAGGAAGAAATTCCACACCACGTGACCGGCAAGAAAGAAACTATGGAATCTACGACATGACGACAGAAGATATAATCGTAACGACAGAGCTGAATTTCATCAGAACTGGCGGGATTCAAACAGAGCAGGGCCCTCTCGACAAGGTGAATTTGTAGAAGTTAGGTCTCCAAATCCCAATAAGGATGTGCGCCAACAAAGAAACAGATAATGACTCGCACCACAGGCAGCCACCTGCGCTGGCTGGCTCAGGGAAAAAGAGCATACATGCTAACCTTGAGAAAAATTTTAGTATTCCTTACCGACATATACAACATGATAATTGCATTCAAATCAAACTGTGAGTACTATGAAGAGTAAAGGATAGCACCACACTTCACATGTAAAACCGTTTATTGAAAGATAATCTGTTTTTTTACTTAGTCTTTGCTATAAAATTTTTCACTTTACATTACTAGTATGCTTTGTCAGACTTAGAATCTGTTAACATGCAACAATGTTTGAAGTGAAATATCCAGTCAAGAACCAAGAGAACTTATTTAAACAGAAATTACGAATGCATTGTTATTGTGAACAGACGACACAGTGTTATTGTGTGTGTACATTCTTGCTTGTTAGTTGCACGATTATGTAACGACTATAAGGCTCACATACTTAGAACATTTACCAGTACTGCTAATGAGATTTTAATGCAACATTTTGGTTTACTTGAAAATACATTCTGGATTTAAAGTACTTTCTGTGAGATACCAGACGACACAGTGGTTAGTTTATGTGACAGGTACACGATTTTATCACGACGTTACTAATGAGTGACAATTTACAATGTTGCTTTTGCGGTGTATCTGTTTTATAGCTGCACAGTTTTTCTGAATTCTTCTGTAAAGTAAAACATGTTTTAGTAGTAACTTTTGTGGTATAGCTACAAGGAGACAGCCTTTTCCGTAGGACAACAATATGTTACAGCACAGTACTTTCTTCATCATGGCAATAAGCGTAATAACTAAGATATCTATACGCAAAGCATTTCAGTTTTGTGTATCATGAGGTAAGTACATTGACTTCTGCAGAACATAGCTTTCGGAAGACGATAACTACGACACTTCCACAGAGATTATCTTACAACAAGACGCACAGTTTAGCGCTACAGTACACGTATTTGAGTGATTAATTTTGTACTTAAAACATTTATTTTTAAAGATATTTGAAGTACAATGATACAAAGGTTTTCCATGATACATTTCATTCCATTGCTGTAATCTGTAACATCTGAGGGTATAATTACATTAATCCTCAAGGGGGTACACGCCTACTTTGTGTACCATGTGTTTGGCAAGCACAAGGAGCCCTAGCTAATATGATATTTGCTTATACAACTTTACACATCGGTACCATATTTCTCTAACACATAAATTACACAGCTATCTGATCATTTAACAGAGAAACAAACATCTTATTACTACGTCAGTGACACATGTTTACGCAACTACACAGTTGGATAACTTCACACTTATGAAATTGTATTTTGTCTGCACTATCTGAACTGTTCGTACTTTTTCGGACCCATTGTGATACTATGAGAGCCTTGAATGATGTATTTGGTATGGGATCATGATTTTTAAAGTACATTTGAGGCAGATGACACTTTTGACATGAGCAGAGAATTTTTTTAGGTTTTGAAATTATTGGAGGAAGCTACGACGATTTTGAGAGTTGACTGAGGTGTTATGATGTTATTTTTACGATGACTATGTGTATTATGCTGTTGCGGTATGTTTATGATCAATAAGCTGATGCTATATGAGTTATTTGATTATGCTACATATCTGTTATGATGAAATATTGAAGAAGTGTCGACGAATAAGGTAAGGAGTAATGAGTAGTGGTTAGGGACTCTGGTTTGTGAAAAAGGTTGTTGGAAACCAAGAATCGTTCTTTAATAGTTATGAAATGTATGTAAATGCATGAATGTATTACAATGCCGACGAAAATTTTTTGGAAACTGTTATATCAATAGGATTTTGTTTCTACAGATTTGCTAAGCAAATTCTTGACCTGTTAAATATTTTTATATGAGAATGTCACTGTAGTGGAAACTGCTGTCGTAAATATTTCGGTGAGGAAGCTAAGTGACCCAGGTGGCGCCCAGGTGTGCCAGTCGCCTGGAGAAAAAGCCATTAGTGTGTGCCTTTCAGAGGCACAGGTAAAAAAAAAAGGGGATGCCAGTATTCTCGCTATTGACATTCCTTTGTAGAAAGCATCGAAAATACGACACGCTCAAACTTGAAAATATATGGTTACACTGTGGAGCTCTTAATTTATGATATTTACTAAAATGCCTAATGAAATGATGAGAGACATTTTACATCTATTGTCTTTCTAGTTGAGAGATTGCTCATTTTGTTTAATATCTAGTTTCTAGCTGCACTGCAGCATTGGTTAAAATAAAATTTTATAGATGTACTAATATAAATATTTTATGCCTACAGGTCCAGTAAATAATAATTTTGATGTACTTTAAAAAAACGAAGATGCACAAAAAGACATTTCCCTTCACAGGAATTGCATACGGAATTTTCTTTTCAACTACTTGGTAATATTTCTCGTAGAATAAGTTGTGGTGCACCACTTTAATTACATAGACATTAAGATGTGAATATACATTTCCCTTGTCTGCATTGTTGTCTTTAGCGTAATATTTTTTTCTGCTTCAGCTATGTCATGTTTAGATATAAGTTATTTCATTTGCTGCTGCTGTTTGCCAGGTATAGTGTTACTGAATTTGACTTTGTGCTACTCTGCTAAGCCAGTTTACTACTGATTTATTTTTCTTGTTTGCTGCTCATTGCCTTATATTAGTTGTAATATTGTTGCTTACTTTGCCAATTTGTATTTTTTTTTGTCCTTGCTGTTTGTGTTAATTTGTTATGTGCTGCTGCATTGCCTCGTCCCATGGTATATATATCTGAGCTCAGTAGATTTAAGTTAGCTTAAGAGGAGGTAGACTATATAAGAAACGAACTATGATGAATTGGAAGAAATGCATTGAGAAGCTATAAGAAAATGGTTTGGCCAAAAAAGTAGTGCACAGTGGAGAAAAACTATTTTTGAAAGAGGATGTGAACAGAATACAGAAAGCATGCTTGGATAGGATTTTTTTTTTTTTGGCTGGAGCAAATGTTGAAATAAGAGGGACGATATTTGGAATGAAGTTTTGGGTTGGACTGCAGTACCAAATGTTACACTGAAAACGAACCCTGTCCTTTCCATTGTGTTATCCCCCTATGTGTTTGTGTACTCTTTTATACTTGTGTTTTTCCTGTCTTTATGTGTTTAGCTAATAAGAGTTATGTTGTAGAATTTTCTGATAATATTTTATTTTCTTTGTAAAGATGTTTAGATATTATGTATTCTGTTCTGTTTTAATGCTCATGTGTGAAGTTGATGTTTTGAAAGTTATTCTGATCTTTTATGTATGTACTCATGTCATAATTCCTGTAACACTGATGTATATGTTATTTCGATTCTTTTGTAAAGCCTGTACTACAAATGTTATCTGTATTGTTATGTTCTTTAATGATTTATTTTGTACCTTTGTAATTGTATTCTTATGTTATAAAATTGTAATTGACCCCAGTTCATCATATTATTAACTTGTAAGTTCCATTTCACTGCACATGTTTCCGTTGGTCATAGTATATGGACAATATGTGAGAAGTAGGGACTATTAGTTTTTACATGTGTGTTAATAATTCAGCAATGGACTGGATAATAGCATTGCTGGTTCTAAGGACAATTCCAAAAACTTTGTGAGTGCACAAGTGGTGGTTATGGACTTGCTATATTGTCCGCAAGACTCTTCGATGGTGATTGTGCACCTGCACAGTCGCAGCAGATGGCTGCTGGCCATCTCTACAAGGACTACAGTGGGTCTACACCTTTGATGATTCATCAATACCATTATTTCTACAAGGACTGTAGTGGGTCTGCACCTTTGGTGGCCCACATATACCATACTCTCTACCAAGACTATAGTGGATCTCCTCTGTGATGACCTACCTACCAATATTCTTCAAAACGTCGAATGACTCTGCTGTGGGTTTGCTCTGTTGTGCCCCATTACCTGTCTGCATGTCGAGAGTCAGCACTGTCTTTCCGTTGGAAGGACAACACTACTTCTTCAAGACTGCATGGAAATCCACTACTTCCATGTGCATTTTCTTTTACTGCTCAGCCTTTGAGAAAAACACTGCAATTTTACTGTGATGAATGATCAGGACTGTCTTTATGGACTGTGAGAAAATTTTAGCTTTTGACCAACATTGTATTAGTGAGTGTGTGCATTTGATATCTTTGTTATTGTATTTATGAAAAATTTTATCAAATCATTATTGGCCACTGCCCAAAACAATTTGTAAAATTTTTTGTGGGGAACATGGGGGCTATGTAAGTAGGCTGTTTATGTTTTCTTATTGGCAACACTACGTAGCGTTCTGTATGAAAATCACTGGTTGTGCTATGTGTAGTCTGTGGGCAGTTTGCATTGTTGTCTGCCATTGTAGCGTTGGGCAGCTGGATGTGAACAGCGCGTAGTGTTGCGCAGTTGGAGGTGAGCCGCTAGCATTGGTGGATGTGGGGAGAGAGATGGCGGAGTTTTGAAATTTGTAAGACTGGTTGTCATGAACTGCTATATATATTATGACTTTTGAACACTAGTAAGCTAAATACATTGATTGTTCTCTATCAAAATCTTTCATTTGCTAACTATGCATATCAGTAGTTAGTGCCTTCGGTAGTTTGAATCTTTTATTTAGCTGGCAGTAGTGGCGCTCGCTGTATTGCTGTAGCTTGAGTAACGAAGATTTTTGTGAGGTAAGTGATTTGTGAAAGGTATAGGTTAATGTTAGTCAGGGCCATTCTTTTGTAGGGATTTTTGAAAGTCAGATTGCATTGCGCTAAAAATATTGTGTGTCAGTTTAAGGACAGTCTTGTATAATTGTTCAAATTCAACACTACCAAAGATCCTAAACACTTTGGTTCTCCACACGACCTATCGATGTAATCGTTCGATAGCATAGTTTTCCCTATGCCAGACCCAGCATAAAAATACAAATAATATTTACAAAACAAACCAATTATACATCGACATAAATGCATAAATATATATATACAAATAGTAAACCAATTACAATATATAAAGACATATAAATGTCGTATCTTCAGGTAACAAAATAAGGAAAAAAATTTATAGTACAATAGATGGAAATAGGAGGATATGCATTTCTGCTGTTACAACATCATAGTATCATTAAAAGTATCATTGAAGGGACAGTAGAAGGGGGAAAAACAAGAGGCAGACCAAGTCTAGAATATGTCAGTCAGACCATGGATCGTACCAGCTGCTCCACCTACACCACTCTCAAGAGTAAGACCGAAGACAGAAAAACGTGGCGAACTGTGCTAACCATCCTGATGGGGAAGACCTAAGAAGAAAATGCCGATTAGTCATTGCCAGAGAAGCTGCACATATTGGCGTCCATTCTACCATACAAAAAGACAGAACAGAGGGAAAAAAAGGCTGTCATTGTTAATACGGGACATCTAATCACCTTAAAAATCACACTACTACACATTGAAAATCTCCTCTACAGAGTAGAAGGAGTTTTCAAGCAGATGTGATTTCAGTTTGTGTTTGAGGTTAATTTTATTACCTATCAAGTGATTTATAACTGTGGGCAAAAGGTGAAAGGTTTCTATGGCAGATGAGAGGGCTCTTTCCCTGCCTGCTCTGGGATGCTAGAGCCCCAAGAGTCGACTAGCTGCGAAGGGAGGTTTGCTCTTCAGCCAGAAAAGATGTTTACACTGGTGAGTTGATGGAGAAAGAGTCAACCACCTAATCCATGCCTCCTTGTCCTGTCGTGTGCTGTCAAGAACAGAGTGGCCTCATATTTTGCATGGCAACCTAATGCTGCAAATGTGCTTTTCTGTCTCCCTAGGGAGCACTCAATCAGCCACTCTGTAGTCTTGCGGCACTATGTCTTCCGAAGTTGTAGACGCCCATATTGCTGTCTGTAAGAGACCGAATCCATGTTATCGACCGAATGTCACCGTCGATCAGCAAATTACCTTATATTCCAGGTCATTAGATAGGGTGCACATGTTGTGGACCCTACTGTAATAAGTTCTAACAGTTTTTTGCTCTTGCATGAGCCTTTTCAACTCTTTATCTTGGTTGAGACGATTTGACACCACAGGAACATACTGCCTGAAAGAGAGTCCATATGCCATACAAAACAGCTGCCAGATAGTTGTACTGAAACCCATGCTGGCTGTCGAGAAGCAGTGGAGGCGGACTGGCAAATGCTGCTACTGCCCATGACGGCTGTGGTCCAGGATGTTACCTCCTGCCAAACAGTCTAAAGCACCTGATGAAACAGATGGTGAAGGTAATGGACCTCATATTGGTGTTATACTCATCGACACACTCGCCACTGGCTTAGCACGCCCCCTGCACAAGCATACCCAATGTATCACGTCCACCTGATGGTCCAAGGGAAGTGAACCACACCCTAATGTGTAACCAAATGACACTGCAATCCCCTCTGTCTCTTATTTGAAGCTCTCAGACAAAGAACTAGATTAGATTACACACTTGGTTGCAGCAGACATTGTATGAAGTCCTGTAAAGAACTTGTTTTGTAAGTTATGTATTAGTATTAAAACTCTATCTGTGACCCATTCATTGTTCATTTATCATAGATCACACTTACCATCTGTATTTGACGTCTCAAACACTAAATGTGCAGCACATTAAATCTTTTTTGCTCAATATAAATTTTATTCGTGGCTCATAATAACAACCTAAATATTTAAGTAATCTGTATGAGAGCTTATTATTTTGTGTTTTGTATGTCTCTTGTTTATCCCCTTTGCTTGATATGTTTGAGTGTCTCACTTAGTCAAGAATGATCGATATTTTCATGTCTAAACCAGTTATTTACATGTATCAATATGAATTACCATGGTCACAATTCTGACTAATGGAGTCTTTGAAGAACACTCGTAATTGTTTGTATCACTGTAATTTTTTAGTAAGTGTCTGTTTATGCATCTTTATGCTTCCTGTCTATACAATTTCTGATTAATGATACCACAACTTAGTATGAATGATACATTTACACATAATCGTCAAACAACAGCATCACACTCTAGAAATTCTTGAATTACGTCGCTTCAGCCAAAGGAACTCGTGGAAAGTCATGGAAACACTGCAAATCATTTCCCCAGGAGTTGGGAAGCGATTGAGGCACATAACACTTGGGAACAGTGGGGCAGTCCATTCGCCACCCAGAGGATTAAGGCCCTGGAAACGTGGGTGGTACAGCCTTTCTAGTGAGAATTGTAGGACTCACATGTCGCTCAAAGAAGGATGGCATTTTAGGTGTTGTGGCATATGGTACTGTCCAGTGTCTGACTAGCCGATTTTGGATCTCAAGGGCTGGCTCGCCACCCAATAACATCTGGAGAGACCTCACTATTTTTGAAGAGGCTGGGCTTACTGCTGTGGGAACGGGACCTGGTGGGGTTCTTGTCGTGTTTGCTTGGTGGGTTGAAAATTCTGAATTGTATAAACAACTTTCTGATTCACTTATCGCCTCTTGATATCAGACGGGAATTTCTGCAACAAACTGTTAGAGGCGAGTGTGCGCTGATTGGCTCTCTACTTCATATACTGCATGGTGGGAGATTGTTTAACATTGCATTTCAGTCCATTTGACAGCAATAAACAACATTTTGCCTGTTTGGTGTTTGCTGTGGTACCACCACAAATGGGGGAGTTAGGTGCCAGGTCGCATGTTCAGAGACTCTGAGAATGGCTGTCTTACAGGCCACTTCACATGCCAGATCATTAAGGAGGTGACCATTCTGGGGTTCTACACTGGGACATTGTGCTGATAATTTACAATCCACAGATTCTGGGCTGGCACAGATCTCGTGCTGCCCCACACCTCCACCTTCAATGAGCCAGCAGATTGGTGAGCAAATTGTGGAGCACCACCTCGTTAGCTGGAAGTTTACCATTTTATAAGTGTACACCGACTCCACAGTGACGTTAGATTTCAATTGCAAAAATTGGTTCTTTTCAGTTTACTTTGGACAACCAGCAATGCATACCCAAATTAAAATTTGGGGATTTTTTCACATCATTGAGGGAATACATAGCTCGAATTCACTATCCTTTCCAGTGCTTCATACCTGCGCTGATTAACTGTTTATCATGTTAGATTCGCACTGTCAATCTGTTGGTTTTATTGTGTATGAAATTTTGTAATACATCACCAGTTAATTTTGATTTGAATTTCATTTAAAGTAGATAGTATTCACTTCATTACATTTTTATTAGTTTTTTAAAACATAGTTTTTAGTTGATTGTATAGTGGTTCTCCACTTTACAATCTCTTGGTAGGACCACATTTCAGGTAATATTTTTCCATTGTGTTAAGTGTGCCAACATTTGATTTGAAGAGGTGTGTCAGAGTCAAGATAGCCTCTGACTCAGGTAATAATTTCTAAGTTCATACACATGGGGTATTGGACAGTAATAACTCTGTATAAGGAATATGACTCCCAGGACATGTCAGATTACAACCCTGTAGCCCTGTCATTGGTCTTTTCAAATATTAGTAAACATCTTTTTTTAGTTCAGCTAACAAATTTTTTCATGTATCTGTGGTGTCTGTTCTTCCAATATGTATTTGAAAGAGCAGGCACCACACATATATAAATATATATAGCTTGATGGCCATTAAGATCATTTCAGTGCAGATGCACAATTTATATCAAACTCTTGGGGAACTCTAGTGTGATGTGGCGAGCAGTGGGTATGGTTGACAAGGAGTGCTATGTAAGTAGTGTGTGACAAGATGGGAATTTGAGTTAATCAGAAAGTGTCCTTGGGTATGTGAAGCAATTAAGGCGACTGCTTATATAAAGCAGGAAATCTGGGTTTGAGTTCCAGCCCAGCATATTTTTTCACTTGTCACTATTGAATTTAGAAGTGTCCTATAAATAAAGAGTAATATTATTTATTTTATGGATAGCGTTTTATGAGTAGCTCTGGTAGAAATAAGAATGAAATAGCCTTGAATGGTGTATTTTGTTATGTCACAGTCGATAGATCTAATCTTAACGAATACACATGACATTTTGATCGGTGTATACATTATCCCTCGTAATCGTGAATAGGTGCATACATTAACAGTAGTGTCAGAAGCAGCATGATGAATAATGACTTTAAGTCATAATCTTAATCTAGTTGGTGAATCTTGAAATAAATCAGCTTTGATTTATTGTTACCAACTACTTCCATATGATTCTGGACAAGTGAAATTCACATAAAAGTAAATGGCACCAAAGGTAACATTCATAGGTAGTACTGCAATGTTCCTTAATAGTTGCACAAAGTTGTGCAAATGTTCTAGATACACAATGATCTGTTCTAACTTTAAAAAAGAACTTTAACCTGACGAATTTGTAGACACAATCAGATAGAAATAGTATTGCTAACTGATCAAAGATAAAATAGAAATATATTTATTATAACAAAGCTGACTAAGATGATAACAAATTGTTTATTTGTTGAAATGATTAATTGAAGAATATAACCATGAACAAATATAAGAAAGGACAGGAAGAAAATAAATTTAAAGCTATACTGGAAAATGATCATACAGAATAACAGAGATGAAAAATTACTACATTATAATTTCACTCACGAAGTTTGGAAAATCTAACCGAGGATCTGATTCCACAACTATCAAAATTATCAACAAATATCCGCAGACTTGATGAATTCCTCTGAATTCATATCAGCTTCAGTAAATATGACAAATCAATACAATTTAATTCGTCAATGATCTGCAGATCTATGATTCTGGAAATATCTGCTTGTGATATAGCTAATAGCATTTCAAACAAATCCTTCAAGGCCTTTTCGTTTAGGTATTTCTTTAATCCAGAACTTGCTTACAAAAATACAACTAAGTCAGTAATAATGTCACATACTACGATGACAGATAGTCAAATAACTATTCTTAGAGCCATGAAAAGTGTGTTCTATAAACCATAAATGACACTGATTGCTGCAATTACATTGTGGTAAATAATCCTTTAAATTCACAAAATTTAGACAAAAATTTTTTATTCAATTATATTAATATATTATCAGTATGCCAACATATTTCCAGACCACAGCATCCCACTGAGACTGCTACTTGTCCAATTCCGTTCTTATACTCAATTTAACATCCCTTCGTGTAGTCCACACATCCCATTTTCGGTTATTCGACATCTAATAGAGTTTAATACTGAGCACTACTTTCTCTCGCGTTCACAATTTCTTCAATATTCTTAGTCCGTGACCTTATGGCAAAAATCTACCCAGATTTCAGTATAAGATTCAACGTAAGTCTGTCCCATATAAATTAACCATAGACACTTTTCTTGCAGTTTAACAGAAGTGTCCTGATCCATTCCGTAGCATATCAAACGGATATGCCAGCTATATGCACGTCACCGCTATGAAGACTTATTCAGAGTGCAGAAAAGAACACGAGAACTAACAATACCCATGCAGGATTTGTATAGAAGAATTTCGAAACAAAAGTAGCTGCATTGAACACTCTTTGATTTCCCTGAGACGCTATTATGCTGTGTGCGTTATTCTGATGAAAGATTATATGAAGATAATTTTAATTAAAACTTTTTCAGACCTATCATTTCTGATATTATCGATCACCTCTCCCCTTTATGATAATAAGTCTGATAATATTGTTCTCAATTAAAAGAGCGATTATAAAAACACCCAGAATGATAACAGTTTTTCACTCTGCTGCATAGTGTTGTCATTCTCACTCTTAACTGCGATCTTTATATTTCCACTAAGTTTGTAAATAGTCTTTACTTCGCCTAAAAGGGGGAATAAACTTATATTTACTGATTTAGCTGGGGATTTTAATGTGGACTGTGAGGCTAATCCTCTTGGCTTTTGCAGCACTGAAGTGCTAGTGATTGGGGAAAGGGGGAAGGTTGATGGTTATGACACATCATTCTTTTTACATTAGTTTGTACAATGGTTGTTACAAATAACATGTTTACATAATATCATCATACACTCCTGGAAATGGAAAAAAGAACACATTGACACCGGTGTGTCAGACCCACCATACTTGCTCCGGACACTGTGAGAGGGCTGTACAAGCAATGATCACACGCATGGCACAGCGGACACACCAGGAACCGCGGTGTTGGCCGTCGAATGGCGCTAGCTGCGCAGCATTTGTGCACCGCCGCCGCCAGTGTAAGCCAGTTTGCCGTGGCATACGGAGCTCCATCGCAGTCTTTAACACTGGTAGCATGCCGCGACAGCGTGTACGTGAACCGTATGTGCAGTTGACGGACTTTGAGCGAGGGCATATAGTGGGCATGCGGGAGGCCGGGTGGACGTACTGCCGAATTGTTCAACACGTGGGGCGTGAGGTCTCCACAGTACATCGATGTTGTCGCCAGTGGTCGGCGGAAGGTGCACGTGCCCGTCGACCTGGGACCGGACCGCAGTGACGCACGGATGCACGCCAACACCGTAGGATCCTACGCAGTGCCGTAGGGGACCGCACCGCCACTTCCCAGCAAATTAGGGACACTGTTGCTCCTGGGGTATCGGCAAGGACCATTCGCAACCGTCTCCATGAAGCTGGGCTACGGTCCGTTAGGCCGTCCTCCGCTCACGCCCCAACATCGTGCAGCCCGCCTCCAGTGGTGTCGCGACAGGCGTGAATGGAGGGACGAATGGAGACGTGTCGTCTTCAGCGATGAGAGTCGCTTCTGCCTTGGTGCCAATGATGGTCGTATGCATGTTTGGCGCCGTGCAGGTGAGCGCCACAATCAGGACTGCATACGACCGAGGCACACAGGGCCAACACCCGGCATCATGGTGTGGGGAGCGATCTCCTACACTGGCCGTACACCACTGGTGATCGTCGAGGGGACACTGAATAGTGCACGGTACATCCAAACCGTCATCGAACCCATCGTTCTACCATTCCTAGACCGGCAAGGGAACTTGCTGTTCCAACAGGACAATGCACGTCCGCATGTATCCCGTGCCACCCAACGTGCTCTAGAAGGTGTAAGTCAACTACCCTGGCCAGCAAGATCTCCGGATCTGTCCCCCATTGAGCATGTTTGGGACTTGATGAAGCGTCGTCTCACGCGGTCTGCACGTCCAGCACGAACGCTGGTCCAACTGAGGCGCCAGGTGGAAATGGCATGGCAAGCCGTTCCACAGGACTACATCCAGCATCTCTACGATCGTCTCCATGGGAGAATAGCAGCCTGCATTGCTGCGAAAGGTGGATATACACTGTACTAGTGCCGACATTGTGCATGCTCTGTTGCCTGTGTCTATGTGCCTGTGGTTCTGTCAGTGTGATCATGTGATGTATCTGACCCCAGGAATGTGTCAATAAAGTTTCCCCTTCCTGGGACAATGAATTCACGGTGTTCTTATTTCAATTTCCAGGAGTGTAGTTTATTTACGTATTATAAGTCATTTAAGTACTTCATAACTGTATTTTGCAGAATGAATAAATAAGTATCTGCATTTTTTTTTTAAATTGTGAATTTGGCCAGCTATGGACCGCATACAACTTAAGACTTATGGTGTTTCTTTTTCTTCCGTTCTTCCCAGAACTTCTTCATTTTCTCGCCAACTGCTCGTCTCTGCTCATCTGTCCACACTCTCTTGGGTCGAGGTTTTGGCGCATCTTCTTCATAGTTTGCGTTTTCTATAAGTAGCCTAAAGTTATTCCTGTCATGTATTATTTCTTCTGTAGCACCTATTTTGTTGGCGTCTTTCTTTACTGCTTCTATCCATCCTACGGTGTTTTTCAGCTTACTAACGTAATTAAAAATTTTCTTTGTAATTCGTGTTTCTTCCATTCTTTTTAAATGTCCATAAAATTTTAGCCGTCTCTTCCTCATTGTATCTGTGATCTTTTCTGTATTTTTGTATAGGTCTTCATTTCTCCTTTTAATCCACCTGTTTTCCTTGTTTTTCTCAGGACCTATAATTTTTCTTAATATTTTTCTCTCTCTTTTTTCTAGTTCTCTTAATTCGCCTTTCTTATTCAATGTTAGGCACTCTGATCCATATGTTGCTTGTGTCCTAATAACTGAATTATAATGTTTAATCTTTACTTGTATGGATATTGATTTCTTATTGTAGTAGTTTTGTGTTAATTTATATGCAAATTCCAACTTTTTTATTCTTTCTTTATTTGTTGTGTTATCCAGTCCATTGGCTTGGATCCACTCCCCCAGGTATTTGAATCTATCAACTCTTTTAATTTTTCCATACTTTGTTTGCATAAACTTTTCTGTATTATGTTTGTGTTCTATATACTCGGTTTTTTCGTAGGATATCTGCATTTTAGATATAGTTCAATTAAATACTTCATTGCTAAATCATACAGAATACGTCTGTCTATCAAAAATAAGTACGTTCATTACAAGTACTTTACAATTAATTAAAAGTTGTCTAAAAGAACAATCTTTGGTCTTGAGCTTGATAGAGTTTTCAGGTGACGTCAGCTTATCAACTCCACGCTGCCCTTCTCTTGAGGCCCTCCATGCAACTGCACAGGGAAAAGTAGAACCAATATTCTTGAGGCTCTCCATACGATTGCACAGGGGAAAGTAGAAACAATTTTCGTGAGGCCCTCCGTGCAGTTGCACAGGGGAATGCAACAATTCTTTTCGAGCCATCTGGTGACTAGGCAAGTGACTCAACAGATTGCTGTTAGTGTTGCTTGCATGTTGACTTCAGTTATTTGTTCATTACGTCAGTGCCTCTTCTTATTAGATTATATTTGCTTTCATTCCAATTGATCCGTACTGAGGAGGTCCTCCAGGGTGTAGAACATGTCAGAATAACAACAATACATGACAAATATTTACAACTCAAACAGATAAGCTAATGTATCATTCCACAGGTCCCAACTGGGATGGTCGTCATTTTTTAATGAACGCTTTATGAAAGAATCATTTTACAAACACCAATGCACTGAATTTAAAATAAAAAAGTTTTTTATTTGTTTATAAGGTAATAGACATGTAATACAACTACTAAATACTTATTTACAATGAACACATTACTGCACTGAACTGGTGCAGAAGTTAGATTGTACTTACACACACACACACACACACACACACACACACACACACACACACACACACACACACACACACATACATGTGCACGCACACATACTTATTTACAATGAACACATTACTGCACAGAAATTGTGCAGAAGTTATATTGTACTTTATATCAGTTGGTTCTACTGAGAAATTCATTAATGCAGTAGAAGAAGTTGGCCACCAATAAATCCTTAAGGCTTCTCTTAAACTGAATTTCATTGGTTGTTAAACTTTTTATGGCTACTGGCAAGTTATTGAAAATAATGCACACATTTTTCTACAAGACTAAGTGACTTTAAATCCTTGTGCAGATTATTCTTATTTCTAGTACTGATTCCATGAATTGAGCTGTTGGTTTGAAAAAGTGATATATTTTTAATGACAAATTTCATTAAGGAATAGATATATTGGGAAGCAGTAGTTAGTATCCCTAGTTCCCTAAACAGGCTTCTGCAAGATGTTCTTGAGTTCACATTACATATAACCCTTACTGCACGTTTTTGTGCTTGGAAAACTTTAGCTTGGCTTGATGAATTGCCCCAAAAAATAATCCCATATGACTTGCAGAATACCTTAGTTCAACTGACTATTTTTGTTGATATGTCTCTTCTGATAATTATTAATCAGCAATAGACATAATATCTTCATCATTGGTGCATCTGATTTCTTCTTGCTGATTGAAAAAGTACTTATTAACACCTTCTTATCTTCCATTGTGTTTTAATGCATCACAACTTTCTTGTGTGGGGTTTTATTTTGTAGATGTTGCCCCCCACATGTTTCTTTCTTGGCATCATCGTCAATCTTGACATAAGCAGCTTTAAACTGCAGTCTGATTATTATGTTTTCGTTGTTGCAATCTTCTTAACGTCTCTAGCTGCGTGCAATTTCGTCCAACAGGACAGCATCTTGAATCTCGTTTCATGTAGAAGTCACCCCACAAGATGTTGCAGACAGCGTCGGTATATATTCTCGCCCTATCAGGTAGGTTATTCAGAGTTGGCACGCTGCACCAAGCTGACTCTCGAAGGTAGTGGTTCTGCACAACTCAATCTCGTAGATAGTGTGGATATAGAACATAAAATTTGTGCGTATATACGGTAGCAACAATTGCCTCGTTTCAAGACAAAGAATGATAATTAGTCACATTTAAAATAGTTATCTCCTTAAATGCTCGTGAGCTTCACGAAATAAACTAAATCATAGTTCTTTTTCACCAAATCACTCATTATACTGTCCTTCACACAGATTCTAGATCGTCATTCATTAGATGCATAATTCACATTGGGTTAATTTTATAGTAACACTGACATGAATTACATTTAATAATTGTGCAACTAGTTAAATGAACAGATTCTGTCCCTTCAATTCTGCGCATGTACAGCCACAACACATGATCAATCAGCATTCCCCATTATGAGCTCAGATTTTGTCCTTTCAATTCCAAACACATGATGACATGATGTTCAATTAACCACTTCCTGTGCATCACGAGCCCAGGTTCTCTCTTTTATTCAGTTCTCAACACATAACACGCATGATAACGACTGACCAAGCTTCTGTCTCACACGTTATGATTCAGGATTCAGTTACGTTTATCTTTAAACTCACAGTTACACATCATCAAATCACTAAGTATACTACCAAGATTCTGTCCTAATGCCAGTTCTTTACACCAGACAGTCACAGTTTGTGATCATATATTGCAAAAACTCACACAGTTTGTTCCATTGAGCTAAGATCAACCCCCATTAAACAGGAAATAATTATTGACTCTTAATTTTAGGACGATTGTCCTTGCACTATGTACTGAATTACTGCTTCAGTACTCATTGTTCTTTTATGTGTACTGGCCTCATGAAGCTGACTGTACATCTGAGGCAATTATTCAACTTAATACTAGAACATAAATCCATAACAATGCAAATAATCATATGTAAAACATACACTAAGATAGTTTCCTTAAACTTACTTGAAATCACACACAAAATATAGCTCAACACTTCTTTCTCATTCTTTTCACATTAGCAATATTTCTTCAGGTCTTTATGAGGAAACAACCCTTTGGCGAGCTCCCCATTATGGATATCTCCCAATACATAACTGCCAGATGTGGAATCTTGATTATCTTATACAGTCCAGTATACAGGTGTTGCCATTTTTATTCATCTTCTTCACTGCAGATGACTTGGCGTGTTTCCATAACAGTACTCCATCATTCTGATTACATGTATTTGCTTTAACTAGTTTCCTATCATACCTTCATTTTCTTAACATCGTAGTTTTGTGCAAGGGTAGCCCTAACTTCACTAATAAGTACATTTCTGTCTGCTACAGGGACAGCTAGTCTAAGTAAATTCTTAATTCATTCCCAAAATGCTCCTTTGTGCAACATTATTTATGCAGGACTACATTGGGTGGATGAATGAGGCAGTTTGCTACGGATCTTTTCAAACATACCTACTTATTCTATCAACCTATACGCGTTTTTCTTTATATGTGTTCTAAGAAACCGATTGAAGTCGCGGAATACCCACTCCACAGGCGATAGCTTGGTATGGTAACGAGATACAAAGATGTGTCTTATATTTATATCATCCATACATTCATGCCTCCGTTTACTAGAATAATATGAAGTATTATCGGTCAGTATAGCTGTGGGTTTGGCTACATTTGGAATGTAGTCATTTACCAGTTTACTTAATTTCTGGTGGGGGTATATGTCCGTCTCGTTCTTATAATCCATTATAACACCAAGTTTCTTATCAAAAACATTAGCATGATTCCAAAGTACTTTAGCAAGTTCGTATCTTCGCTCATTAATATTTTAAACATAGCTGCACAACAGCAACAGTTTCACGTAATAAAATTATAAACAGCCGACCAGTTGCAATGGATAAAGACATTCTTTACCTAAGTTTCGACAAATATAAATTTGTCTTCTTCAGAAGGTAACCTAAGGGCAATGAACATTATAGCTTACATTAGAGAAGTATGAAACTTATAAGCCAAGAATAAATTTTAAGACAAATTAGAGAACTCTTGCATTACAGAAATATGATAACGACGACTGGTACTTACAATTTTACATTAGTAAGGACTAATGTACCATCGCCATTTTTACAATTGTCGGCATAGATTCATGTGTCAGAAATAAAATATAGCCCTAGAATTAGGGTTTGTCACATTAATATAAAATAGATCATGGATCTTGCAGATCTCACAACCGACTGAGTGTAATCGGCGAGTGTAGTTACTCTGAAAACAGGGCAGGTGGCGCTCGTGTCGGGAAACATGTGCCAATTGGCGTACAAAGGCAACGTGTAAATTATCAGTATTAATAATGTCCTTAGGTAGAATAACTATAAAAAAGGAAGGAAATTAACACTCTCATTATGACAGTATAGGTCCATTGGTACAAATAATGTAGTTATACATCAAAATAGGCAGGTGGCGCTTACGCCAAGAAACTTACGCCCAGTGGCATATACAGCCAAAATATAAAAAAATTACATTACCATATTAGTAAAGCCCACAAACGGCATAATGTCAGAACTTAAAAATTGACAATAATGGCTCTTGTCAAGAAAGAATTACAAACACTGGTACACGATCCTGTTAATACATATTCACAGGAAAAACAAAATTTTAGAGCCAGGAAAATCACATAAGAACCGATGTAGTAGCAAACATATATCGTGACAAAACCACCATTACATAAGGGGTAGTGAGCTTAAAGCACTGAAGGTGCATCATAGCTTCCAGAGGAAATAAACCACTAAGGTTACCAGCATTAATGTTATACCGTAAACAGTACAGGTTTAAAGCCTTTGAAAAATTGTCTACAAGCTAGGTTCAACTGGTCGTTCAGTATAGTACCGTCTTTGAGCTCAAGATGTTTGAAAATTTGTAACTCTTCCCACAGATCTAATCTACGCCCTTTGTCTTCTCTGTGTAGGATAACAGTGTCTTCTAAATGTTTTGCCGTATGACTGGCTATCAGGAGGTGTTCAGCAAAAGTATACTTGTGTATTCGCTCCTTTTTTACCTAATAGGTGTTCTTTATATCTTGTTTCCACAGCTCTGCCTGTTTGACCAATATAATATGAAGGACAGTTGTTACAGGGTAGTTTGTAAACACCTGAATAGGAAAACTGATCGCTGGCGATCTTTTTTTTTTTATTTATATATTGCTCCGTGGGACCACATTTAGGAGATGTCTCCATGGTCATGGAACGAGTCAATACATGAAATTAGAACACGATTGTAGAAACAGATAAAATGAAATATAAGAAACATATTCAGGTGACAAGTCGTTAGTTTAAATAAAGAAAATCAAGAATGTAACACTGGAATTTGCTTAATTTTTTAGCTCTTCCAGGAGCTCCTCGACAGAATAGAAGGAGTGAGCCATGAGGAAACTCTTCAGTTTAGACTTAAAAGTGTTTGGGCTACTGCTAAGATTTTTGAGTTCTTGTGGTAGCTTATTGAAAATGGATGCAGCAGAATACTGCACTCCTTTCTGCACAAGAGTCAAGGAAGTGCATTCCACATGCAGATTTGATTTCTGCCTAGTATTAACTGAGTGAAAGCTGCTAACTCTTGGGAATAAGCTAATATTGCTAACAACAAACGACATTAAAGAAAATACATACTGTGAGGGCAATGTCAAAATTCCCAGACTATTGAATAGGGGTCGACAAGAGGTTTTCGAACTTACACCATACATAGCTCGAACAGCCCGTTTTTTAGCCAAAAATACCCTTTTTGAATCAGAAGAATTACCCCAAAAAATAATACCATATGACATAAGCGTATGAAAATATGCGAAGTATACTACTTTTCGTGTTGAAATGTCACTTATTTCAGATACTGTTCTAATGGTAAATAAAGCGGCATTTAGTTTCTGAACAAGATCCTGAACATGGGCTTTCCACAACAGCTTACCATCTATCCGTATGCCTAGGAACTTGAACTGTTCCGTCTCGCTTATAACATGCCCATTCTGTCTGATTAAAATGTCAGTTCTTGTTGAATTGTGGGTTAGAAACTGTAAAAACTGAGTCTTACTGTGATTTAGAATCAAATTATTTTCCACAAGCCACGAACTTATATCATGAACTACATTATTTGATAATGTTTCAATATTACACACAAGATCCTTCACTACCAAGGTGGTGTCATCAGCAAACAGAAATATTTTAGAACCACCTGTAATACTAGAAGGCATATCATTTACATAAATAAGAAACAGCAGTGGCCCCAGCACCGACCCTTGGGGACGCCCCATTTAACAGTGCCCCATTGGGACTGAACATCATTACCACTCTCAATATTGCGGAGGATTACTTTCTGCTTTCTGTTCTTAAAGTAGGAGGCGAACCAATTGTAAGCTACTCCCCTTACTCCATAATGTTCCAACTTCTGCAGTAATATTTTGTGGTCAACACAGTCAAAAGCCTTCGTTAAATCAAAGAAAACACCTAACGTTCGCAACCTTTTATTTAATCCGTCCAAAACCTCACAGAGAAAAGAGACTATAGCATTTTCAGTTGTTAAGCCATTTCTAAAACCAAACTGTACATTTGACAGCAAATTATGTAAATTTAAATGCTGCAGTAACCTTGTATATACAACCCTCTCGATAACTTTAGCAAACACCGATGGCATAGAAATAGGTCTATAATTGTCAACATTATCCCTGTCTCCCTTTTTATAAAGTGGCTTCACTACCGAGTACTTTAATCGGTCAGGAAACCGACCACTCCTAAAGGAAAAGTTACAGATATGGCTAGGTAGTGAGCTAACATACGTGGAACAATACTTCAGTATTCTGCTAGATACCCCGTCATATCCATGAGAGTTCTTGGTCTTTAGTGATTTAATTATTAACTCAATCTCCCTCTTGTCAGTATCAAGGAGGAGCATTTCAGGTAACGGTCTCGGAACACTTTTTTCTAAGAGCGCTATATGATTCCCTGTTGGGACTAGGTTTCTATTTAGTTCACCTGCTATATTCAGAAAGTGATTATTAAGTACTGTACATATTTGCGACTTATCAGTAACACGGACATCCCCACTACGCGCTGATTCTATATTCTCGACCTGTCTCTGCAGACCAGCCACTTCCTTTACGACTGACCATATGGTTTTAATTTTATCCGGAGACTTAGCTATTCTATCTGCATACCACATACTTTTTGCCTTCCTAATAACTTTTTTAAGCACCTTACAATACTGTTTGTAATGGGCTGCTGCATTTAGATTTTGACTGTTTCTAACGTTTTGATATAATTGCCACTTTGTTCTACAAGATATTCTTATCCCTTTAGTCAGCCACCCAGGCTGCCTGTTTGTGCTAGTACCCTGTTTTGAACGTTCTAACGGAAAGCAATTTTCAAAGGGCATGAGAAAAGTCTTGAGGAAAGCGTTATATTTATCGTCTACTGTATCAGCGCTATAAACATCTTGCCACTCTTGTTCCTTGATAAGATTTAGAAAAGTCTGTACAGCAACTGGATCAGCTTTCCTAAAAAGTTGGTAACTATATTTAACATGTGTTGCAGCACACAAATCTTTTAGACTTAAAATTTGTGCATCATGATCTGAAAGGCCATTCACCTTTTAGCTAACAGAATGCCCTTCTAATAACGACGAATGAACAAAAATATTGTCTATGGTTGTTCTACTGTTCCCTTGCACTCTTGTTGGAAGGAATACGGTTTGCATAAGATTATATGAATTAAGGAGGTCTACCAGCATCCCTTTCCTTGCACAATCACTTATACAATTAATATTGAAGTCACCACATATAACTAACTTTTTGTACTTCCTATAAAGTGAACCAAGAACCTCCTCTAGCTTTAGCAAAAATGTTGTGAAATCGGAGTCTGGGGATCTATAAATAACAACAGTAAGAAGTTTAGCTCCACTAAATTTAACCACACCTGCACAACATTCAAACACCTTTTCAGTGCAGTACTTTGAAACATCAATTGACTCAAATGGGATACCGTTTTTCACATACATGGCTACTCCCCCACACCGCAAAGAGCTCCTAGAAAAGCTGCCAGCCAACCTGTATCCTGGTAAAGGAAGCCTCTGAATTATCTCCTTATTTAAGAAGTGTTCAGATAGACCAATAATTTCAGAGTCAACATCTATAAGCAGTTCACTAACTTTATCTCTAATACCTTGTATATTTTGATGAAATATACTAATTCCCTCATTAATCGGATACCCAAGCTTTGTAGAAAGTGGTTTCTTTGTTAGAGAGACTTCCCTTAAGCAGGAATACCTATCAGCTGACTTCAATCTAAAAAAGGTACAGCTCTAACACCCACAACTACCGGAATTTTCCCATGAGTGATCCCACCACCCCCACCTATGCTGTCACCTATAAGTTTTGCCAACCTCCCCTTCGCATACCTGTTGAGGTGCAGGCCATGTCTAGTGAAACCCGTCCTACTGATAGACTCCACCGACACCACTGAAATGTGACTCATGCCTTCCGTCATCAGCGCACCCCCAAGTCTCAAGTTATTACGCCTGACGGCTGTATTAAGATGAGGCCGATCGTGACGCTGAAACAGTTCCACGAAATGCACATTCGTGTTGCCAGTCTGAGTGGCTATCTTTTCCAGGTCACCATCTATGTCATACTCCCCATCCCTATCAATACTATTACCAGCCCCACCCACAATCACTACCTGATCCTCTTTAGTAAAATCCCTACATAACCCCCCTATGATAAAAGTCACCTGAGCCAATCCTGCATTAGGCTTCACAATGCTGGTGACCTGGTACTCACTCCCCAAAACTTCCTGCAACTGCTGGCCTACACCTCTACCATGAGAACTACCTAACAGCAGAACCTTCTTCTTTCTCTTAGACTTTGCAACTGTCCTAGCCACCGTAACTGCTGAGGTCTGCTGCATACTTCCTACATCTACAGCTACTAGAGATTCCTCTCCACTAGACTCTGACAGTTGGTCATATCTATTACAAACACCAATAGTAAAAATATCTGAAAATCTCCTTCTCCTAGCAGATCTCTTGCCAACAGCCAGCTCCCATTCCCCAACCCCCTTCTCCCTCCTCATCCTATCTAGCTCCTCCTGTGCGTTTTTCAACTGCACCTGAAGGGCACAGATCTTACGCTCCTGCTCCTCTATCAACTTACTCTTGCTACATAACCTGCAGTTCCAGGAGAGGATCTCACCAGAATGCCCACTGGCTTCCACACTGCATTCCCCCCAGTGAAAATACTTTGAACAAGTCTCACACCGCAATCCACTACTCACGAACCTACGGCAAAGCCCACACTTCTCACTCATGGTAAAATTTTACAATTATTGAAACAAGAAAACAACTTTATCTAAGTTCTGCTACTACAATAAGAAGATGTTAAAAACTGACTACAATTATCACAAACTTGCTCTACAAGAGAAGTAACTACTATTATTGACAGTATTAATCAACAACAAATGTGAATATAACAAAATACTAACATAGAAAGAAAATCAAACGTCTAATGACAGTAACGAAACTGAAAGCAGTTCGCAAAAATTTCTTCTGAAGTTATTTCACCGGAAAACACCAAGAACACCGGTTGAAGACTACTAAAGTTCCTAAATAAACTACTATACACAAACAATTAATTAGTACTTAGCTTTCGATGCGCCGCTACAGCTGCAACTGGTCAGCGCGGAATGTAAACACGGGTAAGAGGTTAAGTTGCTCGATACGAAACACTCACAAATATCAGGCCACAACACAAGAAATGCAGAGGTGAATGAAGAAACCACTAATAAGTCATTTATATAGTAAATATTATCACAAAAACAGTTAAAATATATATCTGAAACCTAAAAATAGATGAAAACTTAGAGAATGTACAAGATTTCTCTTTAAACTGTTGTCTGTAGAGAAGAAGACGTTACAGTTACATTTTTTCATTAGAAGACGTTTTATTCTATATGATATATTGCCCAAGAAAGGAATAGAAATAAATTTTTTAGCTTCTTTGCTATCAGTGGGGAGGTTGTTGCTCAACGTCGAACAGTTTTGGGAAGTTTTCTTATTGATCATGTAATCAATCATATTCTGATTGTACCCATTATTAACCGCAATCACTTTAATGACATTCAATTCTTTTTGTTGATCGGCAGGTGATAAAGTAGTAGTTACCATACAGTGAATGGGAGAATGAAAAAACGCCAGTTTATGAGCTTTTGGATGAGTTGAGTCAGCAGGGATGACATTATCTGAACACGTTTCCTTATGGAAAATGTTGAAATTGAAGGAGCTATTCTGTATAGAAATTGTTAAATTAAGAAAGTTAAGTTCACGTTTTTCATTCTGAAGTTCTTTTGTGAAGGAAATTTTTTCATGTAAACCATTGAAAGTATTGAAGAGAAGCTCTAACTCATGATAAGTATCGTCAAAAGCAATGATAATGTCGTCACATAATGTGCATAATAACGGATTTTGTGGCGTAATTCTGAACTTGAATTGAAGAACGTTATTTCCAGAGCGTTGATGAAAACATCTGCCAAAACACCAGCGAGGGGACTACCCATTGCTAAACCATCTGGTTGTATATACATTTTCCCATTGAATGTGAAGTAATTGGATTTCAAAAGGACTTTAAGCAAACTAATCAGTTCTGCAATCTGAATTTCACTTAGTTTTTTATGTTTTAGTAGATTCCTTTTTACAAGGGCTATGGTTACATCGACAGGGACATTTGTATTAAGATTGACTATGTCAAAGGAAACCAGTCTAGTGTCAGGTGTACATCTTACAGTTTGAATACTGTTGATCAATTCCTTGCTGTTTTTCACCGAAAAATTATTTTCAAATATGAAAGCATCTGTAATTTTAAAATTATTTATTTGGATCTATGCCGACAATTGTAAAAACGACGATGGTACATTAGTCCTTACTAATGTAAAATTGTAAGTACCAGTCATCGTTATCAAACTTCTGTAATGCAAGAGTTCTCTAATTTGTCTTAAAATTTATTCTTGGCTTATAAGTTTCATACTTTTCTAATGTAAGCTATGATGTTCATTGCCCTTAGGTTACCTTCTGAAGAAAACAAATTTATATTTGTCGAAACTCAGGTAAAGAATTTCTTTATCCATTGCAACTGGTCGGCTGTTTATAATTTTACTTCGCTCATTAGTTAGATATTCTGATTCCAGCATTTTAACTTTTATAAGTTCATTGACACTTTATGCTCCTTGATCAGTTAACGAATATATGGGATCCCTATTGTTGAAGTAGAGTATTTTAGCCTTATTACTTCTTACTTAAATTTGATTACATGTTTTGTTTTGCGATTCCAGTTTCCATACTAAGAATAACTCTCAACAACCAGTCCCTGATTGTTTAAGGAACACACATCCTTCGCAGTGTCGAGCGTTATGTCTTGTTCACGCATAAAACCCCATCCCCAAATACATGGGTAAGTTAAATTAGAAGCCAACAAGAAGGTGCTAATAAGTCGTTCCCCTTGTGCTACTATTTCTACCTGTACTTGGGCCTTTATGGATCAGATTGGATTCCTAATGCTCCAGATAACTACAGTTGGCTCCTGGTAATACTGGAAACTTCTGTTTGCTATTCAAATATTTATAAAATTCCATATTCATCACATTAAAAGTTGCGCCAGTGTCGAACAGGATGCTAATATCTTCATCTAACGTTTTAACTGTAATGATGGCTTGCACCACTTCAATAGGATTATTTTCTAATTTTCCTGGATTATCTAAGAGTTCTTCTCTAATATCCATAGCATCATTATACTTCAAAACACACACCTTTAAGATTTTATTGCCTCCCGTCTCTTCACCTGCTATACTGGAAAGGCTCAGGGCAGCTGTTTTTAATATGTAGCATCTATCTGGTGGTTACCCTTTTCATTGAGTAACACCACTCGAACCCCAAAATCCCGACCATTTCATTCATTGTCGCTGCTAGTAGACATATTCTAAGACACAGACAAATTGCCTGTTAGCTCTAATAACATTAGTGGGAGACACCCACTGAATATTCAGCCCATTACCCAAATGAACACGTCTGTCTTATGCTTGTCCTTGCTGTCCCGATTGCTGTTTGTACATCCGTTTTCTGTTAAAACTGTTTGAATTGTGTCCATTCTGATTCTGCTGATTTCTATTGGTATATTCAGCATTATTACTACGATTTTGTCCATTACCTGCGTAACTGTTATCAGAAATATTCTGTTTATAATTTTTATCTTCAGACTGAACACTATTATCCTTTTTGTTACACTTATTATTATGATTTCCATTAACATAGTGACCCTTTCCATTGTCTTTCGTTTTACTATTACCATTATTGCATTACAACTGTTATTTTATTGAGAGTTGTTACAATTAGTACAGTGAGATTGATTCCCCATGCTCTTATCGTCTTCCTAAATTACGGCCGGTGTGAATTGGCCATTATTTAAGCACAGACTTTACAGGTGGTTATCCATTAATCCGTTTTACTCAGTTAATGTGAATGTGAATATTTGACAGAAGGGTAGTAATTATTTGGAGAGCATACCAAAATTTCTTTAACATTGTCAACATTGTTCAAATTGTTTTAGCTCAATTATTGTACTTTATTGGAAATTTGTTGTAATCTGTTGTAGTTTTAGCTTTTATGAACTAATCCTGTTTGTATGTATACTGTACATTTATACACATTTGTAACTTGACGTTGTCTATTGCTGTAACAGCTGAACGACAATCCATTTATAATGGATCAAATTTATTTATTTATTTATTACCACATCAGAAACAATTCAGTCGACTGAGTTGCGGCCGCAGTACGACCAGTGAGCTCAGTGGATAAAACTACAGTCTAACATATGCGTTTTAAGTCTGGTAAAACTAATTTTATGTCTACGAGTAAGACATACGCTGAAATTCCATCGAGCTGTTTGATTTCGGTTAGTGATCGTATTTCAACCTTTATTTAGTGAGTCTTTGATTTCAACAACTAGTTTGTCGTCGTGTTTGTCATCTTTGCATGTTTCCAAAACAGGAGTGTTTTGATGTTATGTTGTGTGTGTGAGGATAGTGGATAGTATACAGTTTATCGAATGTTAAGTTGTATATCGAATGTTAAGTGATAGTGGTGGACATTGTTTGGTAAGTTTTCTAATTGTTGCTGTCATTTGTTAGTTCAGCTGGTTTTTATTGGAAATTGAACTCTATGGAAGTTCCAGTTGTTGCATTATCACAATTAGCTAGGTAGAACAGAAAAGGTTCCCGTCAAGATATGATATATCGTTCAGAATATCTATATGAGGGGAGAAGAAAGCAAAATGGTATACACAGTATACAAAATACATAACCTGATTGAACCGCCTTCCTCGGAAAGTGGTAATTTGGTTGTGAGTTGCGAGGCAAGGTCAACGAATGTAACTGCAAAATAAAAGTTGTGATGAGAGGTTGATCTTTAGTAAACTGAGGCCTACGAAGTATTCTGTAAATAATATAACTGTAAAGGATGTATCGAATTTGTACACCAAAACTTAAGAAAGAGTACAACACAGTGATAACGGTACATTGCATATTTTCTTTTCAGTCATTTTGTTAGTAACAATATTTTTGCAATTGTAAATTGGGTTTGTTTGCTTCCACTTATTGTGAAAAAGCCCCTAATTACATATTTGTGTACAGAATTATTTTTGTTGTATTACTTGTAGGTTCTCATGGTTGTCTCTCTACTCACATTCGTTCAGAGTTTACTACTGCATTTTTATTTTTGAATATGATTTAGTGTTTGCTCTATGTCAGTTTCTGTGATTAGTATGATAAAACGAACAGTGACTCTGGAATATTGCTAAAATTGTTGTACACATATCTGCATTTTAACATAAAACATCACATATTATGTCGGTAATGTAGTGCTGTGTTTGATGTCATTGTGGTGATAAGTCGGTTATGCCTTACATGTAGTTCTCAAGCTCTTAATGTAAATGAGTCTTCATTGAGCGTACAAAATATGTATTTCATTCTAATGTAAGTTTTTAACTGCAACATGCCAATGCATACTGCAGCAGTTTAAATTATTGTATTTATTGTAAACATGTACCTTTCTGTGCATCTTATTGCTGAACAGCAGCTACATTGTTGAGCCCAGTACAGTCTAATTATAAATTGAGTAATGTGTAGCACATCCACTGTTTATTAGTCAAATTTATTAGACCAAACTTCCGATGCTGCATTTCTGGATGGACAGACAGATAAGTGCATGAGTGAACATAGTAGTGTATTAACGACCCTTAATGGCCAGAGGTATCTGAAGATTCAGCTTGATAGTGGAATGTAGGGTCAGCTGATCCAACCAATACTGGCTATCAGCTGCACCCTATGACGTAATGAGGACATGTTATGTAATGTTGTACATGCAGGTAGAAAGAGACTAGAACTCTGGTAATAATATTTCTTTTGCAGCTGTTTTAATTTCTTTGAATGTACTTTGTGATGACTGACTGATTTGCTGTGTTACCTTAGGTATAGGGTAATTGGAAGGTGACAGTTTGGTTTTAAGTTTGGGAAGCCAACAATTGTGAAAATGAAATCTTAGATTTGGTGATGGACGGATCCGTAATGCAGTCGAAGATCTAGCTGAAGTTAAAAGGTTTTTTCAAGAGTATGCGACACTGCATCTCAAATTCTCCAGTTAATCTGGGGTGGAGTACAAATAGTGGCAGGAATCTAGGTAACCACTCACCATATTGTTGAGTGGTTGCCATGTACATAAAGAAGATAAAAAGCACTTCTGATTTGCCAAGTGTCCTTCAGATTTAAGTCACAAAAAACATATTGCCCTAGTACTACGGGGGTGGTTTGATAAGTCTTGTAAAAAAAAGAAATATTTGTTTTGTAAACAGCTTGCCTTACTTTGTAATAGGCCTATAGTGTTCTTTGAGGAGCATACACTCTGCCCAGCAATCCTCCTGCTTTTTCTTCCCATCTGCAGAATAGGTTCTGTCAAACTTTTAAAATACTAGACTGCAACTATCTCTTTCTCAATTGATGAACATTTTTTTCCAGCGAGTCAAAGTTTCAAGTTGTTGTACCTTAAGTCCCATAATGTGTAGAGCCATTTGAACCATTTTGTTGTTGTACCTATCTATCTCCCTTTTTAAATTTCCTAACATACCTGCCCAAGTAAGTGATCTGACATTCAATGCTCTGATCCTCAGGACTCCAGTTTTGTCTCTTTTGTTAATGGTGTCCTGCATAGTCCGGAGATCTGAATGGGAGACTATTTTACCCAAGAGGACGCCATCATCATTTAATCATACAGTAGAGCTGCATGCCTTCAGGAAAAATTAGTACTGTAGGTTCCTCTTGCTTTGAGCCGTTCGGAGTACCAGCACGGCAAGGCTGTTTTGGTTGATGTTACGAAGCCATATCAGTCAATCATTGGGACTGTTGACCCTGCAACTACTGAAAAGGCTACTGCCCCTCTTAAGGAACCACATATATGTCTGGCATCTGAACAGACACCCCTCCATTGTGGTTGCACCCACAGTACAGCTATCTGTACCACTGAGGCACACTAGCCTCCCCACCAATAGCATGGCTCATCATTCATTGAGAGAGGGTGGGGGGGGGGGGGGGGGGAGTTTCAAGTTAGGGAACGGAAAGAAGTCACTTGGAGGTTGGTGAATAGAGTGGTTGAGGAATTGGTTCAAAGCCCATTCCCTGCTTTTTTGCCATGTCATTGCTAATGTGTGGGATGATGCATTATCCTGATGAAAAAGCAGTTTTTTTGCATGCCAACCTTCTTCTTTTCATACAACAGAAAATCCAGGATGGAATGTAACAATACCAGAGAAGGAAAGTTGCTACTCACCATATAGCAGAGATGCTGAGTTGCGATAGGCACAAGAAAAAGATTCACACAATCATAGCTTTCGGCCATTAAGGCCTTTGTCAGCAGTAAACACACATGCACACACACACACTCACGCAAACGCAACTTGCACACACATCTGCAGTCTCAGAGAGCTGAAACTACACTCTGAGCAGCAGCACCAGTGCATGATGGGAGTGTCGACTGGGTGGGGATAAGGAGGAGGCTGGGGCATGGATGGGGAGGGATAGTATGGTTGGAGTGGTGGACTTTATAAGTGTTGCAGTTTAGACGGAGGGCAGGAGAGAAGGTGCAGAGGTGGGAGGGGGTAAGTAGTCAAAAGGAGAGAAATAAAAATAAAAAGAAATTAAAAGACTGGAAGGAGTGCAATGACAGCTGTGTAGTGCTGGAATGGGAACAAGGAGGGGGCTGGATGGGTGAGGACAGTGACTAACGAAGGTTGAGGTCAGGAGGGTTACGGGAACGTAGAATGTATTGCAGGGAAATTTCCCACCTGGGCAATTCAGAAAAGGTGGTGTTGGTGGGAAGGCTCCATATGGCACAGGCTGTGTAGCAGTCATTAGGTGAAGGGTATCGTGTTTGGCAGCGTGTTCAGCAACAGGGAGGTCCACTTGTTTTTTGGCCACAGTCTGTCTGTGGTCATTAATGCGGACAGACAGCTTGTTGGTTGTCCTACATTGAATGCAGCACAGTGGTTGCATCTTAGCTTGTAAGTCACATGACTGGTTTCACAGGTAGTCCTGGGTCATTCCATGTCAAGTCACCCAGGCCTTGACACCAACCATGTCAGATTTTGATGAAACTTGGTACAATTACTTTTTTTATCATCCTGAAAGCACTTGTAAAATTTTTTTGCTCTATCTCGTATAGTTTTTTTTTTAAATAAATTTTTAAAGTTTTTAGATTTGGCGTTGTTTCAACAGTCGGAAATCGTAACTTTAACGTGTCCTCACAACTAAAAAAATTTGTGTATTAAAGAATACTCAAGATATCAGTATGAAATTTTGGAATAAGTTTGTGTATTATGTCTAAATGTTAAAAAAAAATTACCATAAAGATATATTAAAATCTTCCAAATGAAAAAAATTTACAAGTTTTTTATTTATTTTTTTAGCTAACGGATGTTTAGTTTTACAAAAACTGCAATATCTAGAGTCTCAGACCTGATAGAAAGCTCAAATTTGTTTTAAAACACTCTTAATTGTATAGGCTATTAGACAAAAGAAAAATTATGTTGGCTTTTTAACCTGTTTAATAGTTATCTAATTTTTAAAATAATATTAATTATATTTTAAAAATAAAAAGTACCAAGTCACTTAGACACTGAAAATAAGTTTCTGTCTTCTTGGAATAACAATGTACGCTTGGATTTTGTTTTGTTACTCCTGTGTTTTGAAGTAAAAAATTTTTACAATGTTAAATAGTGCTCGGATAGTATTTTATTAAGTTTATTCGAACTTTCAGTAAGTACTGTCACTTAGTTTACAGAGATTCTTTTCCAATATCCTATAAAAGTAACCAGAACAGTAATCAAAATGTGAAATCAATATGTCAGATATTCAAACCTGTAGCGTAGGGTTATTTAAAAAATCTAACTATTTCCAAACAACCTACACACCTTCAAAAAAGTTACATCCGGTATCTGAATTGAGTGAGGAAGAAAAAGATTTGATCCACTTACTATCTGGAATTAATCTGTGTGAATTTAAGAATATATGTTCATACCACAGCTACTACTTTTTAAATGTTTTTGAAAAGTATCAAACAATATGTGTAGACCCACTAAAAAAACACAAAAAGCCCATCAAAAAATCGTTGAGAAGTGTAGGCTTGGATCTTTCTAAACAATTACTGACAAAAAATATTAGCATAAAACCTGGGCAAAAGCTTTGCTCAACATGCCGTAACTTTTGTGAGGAAAAATTAAGAGTTGAAGTCAATGAAAGTGAAACAGATGATGAAGTCATGGTTGAATTAGAATCATTGGAATCCAGAAATGAATCCTTCGTACAAACAAACATTGCTCTTGATAATTTAGGTTTAACAGCGATAAAGCTTCATGGTTTGTCAGCACAAAGTAAAGGGTCTTATTTTAAAAGGAAGGTTAGCAGTATTGAAAAGACTGCAAAAAAGGCGGTTTCAAAAGCATTAAAATATGATGCACCAAGTTCTGATGATGACGAAGAGGATATAAGTGTGGTTGAGAAGGCAAAGGATTTTGATGTAATGATTTCTTTTATGAAAGAGAAGATTTCATCTGTTGGGAGGTCTAGAAAAATCCAGATTCTGACCTTGGCTCCAGATTCATGGAGTCAAAATAAAGTGATGAAAGAATTTAATGTAAGTGAGTACATGGTGCGACAAGCTAGAAAGCTAAAATCTGAAAAGGGTATTCTGGAAACTCCTGGTCCAAAATAAGATAAAACTCTTTCTGAAAATACAGTAAGACTTGTAACAGATTTTTATGAAAAGGATGAAAGTTCCAGGGTGCTACCTGGAACAAAAGACAAAGTAAGTGTTCAAAAAAATGTGTACATGCAAAAAAGACTCATTTTGTGTAACTTGAGAGAACTCTATTATTCTTTCAAATGGGAGAATCCCGAGGTGGAAGTAGGATTTTCAAAATTTTGTTTCTTGAGACCTAAATGGTGTATCCTTGCTGGTGCTGCAGACACACACACTGTATGTGTATGCAGTATCCACCAGAATGTTTAACAATTACTGGATGCTGTGAAAATTGAAGAATCTTATAAAGACCTAATTAAGATGCTTGTGTGCAACACGGAAAACCAAAACTGCATTCTACATCATTGCGACAGCTGTCCTGCAAATACTGCACTAACTGAGTACTTAACTGAAAAACTAAGTGAAGACTATGATTTAGAAGAAGAAATTGTAATCAGTCAGTGGGTTAACACAGACAGGGCAGAAATGATCAAACAGTCTATCAGTGTTGAAGACTACATTTCTTTATTGGTTAGGTCATTGGAAAAGCTCACCCCGCACTCGTTTATAGCAAAATCCCAATCAGCAGCCTTTAAAAGATTGAAATAAGACCCACCACCCAAAACAGCAATTATTGTGATGGATTTCAGTGAAAATTATTCCTTTGTTATACAAAATGAGATCCAAAGTTACCACTGGAATAGAGGTGGTTGTACTCTACATCCAGTTGGACTTTTTCTAATAAATGAGGAAAACAATGTTTTTGTTTCCAACCACTGTTTTATTAGTGATGACCAAGAACATGACACTGGTTTTGTTAACTTTGTACAAAAAGAAATTACAAAGTGGCTGTCATTACGTCATACTAACATTGACTCAGTTCACCACTTTACAGATGGTTGTGCTGGGCAGTACAAAAATAGAAACAGTTTTAAAAATTTCACTGAACGCTTGAGAAACTTTAATTTGAAGGCCCAACACTCATGGGAAGTCAATTTGTGATAGCCTAGGAGGAACTATTAAAAGAATTTTAAGGAAAGCCAGTCTACAGATTTCAGATGAAGAACAAATAATGACAGCAATCGATGTGTACAAGTTTTGTGAAAAAAATATTGAAAACATTCATTTTAACTTTATTGACAAAAAATAAGCTGATTTGCTACAGTTAAAACTAGAAAAACGTTTTTCAGCAACCCGAACCATTCCTGGAACAAGAAGTTTTCATAACTTCAAACCACTTCCAACAAACAACCTGGAAATTAGAAGGACTACAGATAGTGTAAAACCCTCCTTAGTCTTTTCTTTCCATTCTTCTTCTGATTGGTTTCATGTTGAACCATCCATAAATAGCTATGTGGCTGCAAATTATGATGGTAACTGGTACTTTGGACTGGTAAAAACAATATTCAATGATGAAGAAGATACAGAAATTCTATTTCTACATCCTTCAGGACCAGCTGCATCATTTTATTGGCCTGAAAGAGAAGATTCTTGCATAGTGCCTTTGGAGCACAGTCTGTGTAGTAGACGCACCTCAATCAAGCGACACTGGAAGAATGTATTACTTCAAAAAAGACTGTATCAGAAGAACTGAAAGCTCTTGGATGAAGTGGAAAAACAGTTTGAATCAGCATTAATGTTTATTAAAAAGACAAAATTACTCAAAAAAATTCAATGTTTCAAGCAATCAGTTGGGTTATACATAAGTGTCGTAAGTACACTATCTTTGTACATAATTCTAATGTAATCTACTATAATTAATAAACATGTTAAAAAGCCATCATTATTTTTGTTTTATCAAGTAGCCTATATGTTTAAGAGTAAATTAAAACAAATTTGAACATTCTATCAGGTCTGAGACTCTAGATATTGCAATTCTTATAAAACAAAACATCTGTTAAAAAAAAGAAAAAAATACATATATATTTTTTATAGAAAATATTAATATATTTTAATAGTATAATTTTTATCTTCAAATATGTATAATAAATAAACTTGCTGCAAAAATTCATGACGTTATCTAAAAGAGTTTTTAAGATAAGCAATTTTAAAGTTTTGAATACAAATTAAATTTACCATTTCCGAAGGTTCGGAAAACGCAAAACATAAAAACTTTAAAAATTTATAAAAAAAACTATAAGAGATACAGCAAAAAAATTTGCAGGTGTTGTCAGGATGGTATTAGAACCATTTGAGCCAAATTTCATGAAAATCTAAGGGGGGTGGGTGTAAAATTTATTTTTTATTGGGTGATTTGATATGGAATGACCCTCCTGCCTTTGATGGGATAGGTGATGTTAGTGACCGGACTGGAGTAGGTGGTGGTAGGAGGATGTATGGGACAGGTCTTGCATGTAGGTCTATTACAGGGGAATGAGGCAGGAGGTAAGGGATTGGGAGCAGGGCTTGTGTAATGATGGACGAGTATATTGTGTATGTTCGGTGGACGGTGGAATACCATGGTAGGAGGGGTGGGAAGTACAGTGGGTAGGACATTTCTCATTTCAGGGCACAAAGCGAGGTAATCGAAACCCTGGCGGAGAATGTAATTTAGTTGCTCCAGTCCTGGATGGTACTGAGTTACGAGGGGAATGCTCCTCTGTGGCCGGACTGTGGGACTTGGGAGGTGGTGGGAGACTGGAAAGACAAGGCACGGGAGATTTGTTTTTGTACAAGGATGGAAGGATAATTACTGTCAGTGAAGGCTTCAGTGAGACCCTCGGTATATTTAGAGGAGGACTGCTCGTCACTGCAGATGCAACGACCACCGGTGGTTAGGCTGTACGGCTAAAAATCCAGGATCCTAAACCCCTCAACTGGTTCAGATTTATTGATGACATCTTTGCTATCTGGATTGAAGTAGAGGACACCTTATTCACCTCCCTCCAGAACCTCAACAACCAACAAGCTGTCTGCTCGCATGAACGGCCACCGACAAACTGTAACCAAAAAACAAGTGGACCTCCCTGTTGCTGAACACGCTGCCAAACATGATACCCCTCATCTCAGTGACTGCTTCACAGCCTGTGCCATGTGGATCCTTCCCACCAACACCAGCTTTTCTGAATTGTGCAGGTGGGAACTTTCCCTGCAATACATCCTACATTCCCGAACCTCCTGTCCTCAACCTTCGTTAGTCACTGTCCTCACCCATCCAGCCCCCTCCCCGTTCCCATTCCAGCACTACACTGCTGTCATTTCACTGCCACACCCAGTCTTTTAATTTATTTTTGTTTCTCTCCTTTCTGCTACTTACCCCCTCCGCACCTTCTCTCCTGCCCTCCATCTAAACTTCAACACTGCACTGTCCGCCACTCCCACCATACTATCCCTCCCCTTCCCCGCCCCAGCCTCCTCCTTACCCCCACCGAGTCGCTACTCCCATCATGCACTGGTGCTGCTCGCAGTGTAGTTTCAGCTCTCTGAGACTGCAGACGTGTGTGCAAGTTGCGTTTGCGTGAGTGTGTGTGTATGTGTGTCTACTGCTGACAAAGGCCTTAATGGCAGAAAGCTATGATTGTGTGAATCTTTTTCTTGTGCCTATCACGACTCAGCATCTCCAACCTTGTTCTTTTTCAGCTAACGCAAGTTTCAACCAACCAACAATGAAGTATGATAGGGCTCAGTTATAGTTTTGCCTTTTTCCAAATAATCTATGAGATTTATCCCTGGGGAATCCCAAAGAACAGAGGCCATCACCTTACCTGGTAACAAAATGGTCGTTGTGTTCTTTGGTGCGCTTTCACCAGCTTTTGTCTCCATTGTTTTGACTGAGGTGTGTAATAATGAACCCAAGTTTCATCAACAGTCTTGCAAACTGTGATTAAACATTGCCAGAGATTGTGTTGAAATGTTGTGCTGGATGCACATTTGGTTGACTGAGCAATCGCAGCACCCACCTTGCACATAGGTTCTTCATAGCCATTTCTCTGTGCAGGATATTATGCATCACTCAGTTGAGATGCCTACAATCTTAGCAATCTCACCAATGTTTATTTGTCAGTCTTGCATTATCATATCATGGATTTTGTCAACGATTTCCCTTTTGGTGACATCGGTTGGATGGCTGGAGTGCTCTTCATCTTCAGTGCTTGTCCAATCACATTTAAATTCATTAATCCAAAAGTAGATAAGTAAATTGTCTTCAGTGATAGTGCAGAGACCACATGTGAACTACATCCAGTTACCTTTAGATTTGTGTGGCAGCCCAACCCTTCAAATGAAAATGTTTAATAACAGCACAAAACTCTGTTTTCTCCATTTTCAATGTTTTCTCCATTTTCAATGTTTTCTCCATTTTCAATCGCCGTCAACACACTAACCAGTTCAGATAGTTGTCAACAGTGAACTGTATGATGCATATTGATGAAATTCTTTATACAATCCTTGGAATAATCAAGCTTAACAATCGTGATAGCACAACAAAAATATTCCAGACTTATCTGATCACCCTCGTGCTGGTCGCTGGGCGACAACGTAGATGTCTTCTTCTTATTCCTCTCTTTATTTCTTTATTTCTTTCTCCTCCCATTCCCCCTCTTGAACGAGAACATTGCCCCTGAAACATTATGTACATTAATGCAGTGACTTGGCATGGCATATGTGAATATGACTGAATTGGACCTAATCTTTAGAAGTGAAAGGGCTTACTATTGTTGGAATACTAATGATTGACATAACAGAATTGGGTCAATACTAAAATTACAGGGAAGCCCCAAATATCCTCCTCAGATGGGGTGAGGCTTGCAGCCATTTTGCTTGATAAAAACTATTGCATCAATAGAGCAGCACGCATGTACCAAGATGGATTGAGAAATGTGTGGTATATATTTTATGCAGTGGCCAGCATCAATGGAAAGCTTCATTTTGTTTCCTGTAGAGAATAAAAGGATTCTTAAAGTGGAACAATGGAAACTCTAGGTAGGAAAATCAGCAACATAGGAAAAGATAGATTGCTACTTACCGTAAATAAGACATGTTGCATTGCAGACAGGCACAATTAAGACACTTAGATGCACTGATTGCTACTGTCCTGCAGCAGCACTGCTCATTCACTGCTGGATTACTGGTTAAACATATCAGCTCGGGCATTCCGGCCCAAGCTGCTGGAGTTGGCAGTCGTGTGCATGAGATGTGCTTGCTTGTGCAGATGTATGTTGTGTGTTTCTCTCGTGCTGATGAAGGCTGTGGCCAAAAGCTTTATGCAAGTGTCTCTTAACTGTTCCTGTCTGCAACTTAAACATGTCTGCTTTATGTTAATTAGCAGTCTATATTTTCCTCCAATATTGATTTTTAACATGGATTTTTTTATTATGTGCCCATTTGATAGATCAGTCCCAAATGAAAAACCAGTGCTACAGCAATGAGTTGCATGCCCAGGGTTGCCACAAGTTCTGGAAATATGGTAATTTTAAATGTGTCAGGGAAATATGAGGGAAATTTGAAAAAAAAAACACTGGAAAAAAATCCCATTTTTGTCTCGCCAGATGAAAGTTTGTTTACTGAGATGTCATGCATTGTTGCTGGCTGTGCGCAGCTGAATACGTGCCCTGCTTCCCTACTCCCTCATTCATACTGCTTCTCCCCTTCCTACCACTCCACTTAGCTTGCAGTAGTGCTGTCACCACTTCTTACCACTAGCCTAGCAGCTGCCGACAAGAGCAGAGAGGTGTGAGGAGTGGTTTGTTTGGATCTGATTCTCAGAGATTGTTGACGCAGTGGCTGGAGACGGCAGTCGTGTGCATGAGTTGTGCCTGAGTGGTTGTATGAATGTGTGTGTGCTCTCGTTTTGTGACAAAGGCTATGGCCGAAAATTTAGTTGTGACATCGTGATTCTTTTCTACGTATCTGTCTGTGGCTCAGCTATCATCTTTATGGTGAGTTGCTACCTATCATCATTAGTATTGATTCTCAGAGTATTTACGCAAGTTATCTATTGCATAGATTGATCACCGCAGTCTCATTTCAACAACATGATGTCTGTGACATGTGAATAGCTGGCTCCATGAGCGGATTGCCGTGAGGGGTCAGAACCACAGGCCATTTCTATGGGCATCTCTAACTGATTGGGCCTGCCAATCTGAAGCCCATCGTTTTCCACAAACGTGCAGCCCCTGCCCGTCAGATCTAGTCTCACTTATCTGCCCCCAGGCCGGGTGTGTTTGTGTGTGGCATAATGTGGCGGATTTTCACAGTTTATCCATGGACCCAGGACTGCGATGCTTCTCAGCAGGCCAGAGGCCACAGGCGATGAATTTCAGGAATTGCAACTGTCTCATTGCAAGTGCGGCACTTTATAGACATTTAATTTCTTGTAGTACATTTTGGCACCTCAAAAGTAGTTTGTATGTTAGAAAGTATGGACAATAAGTACACAAAAATTATGGCAGTCCCTGGCAATTTGTACGCTATGTACACATATATTTCTCGAAAGAAAAATGCTGTAAAATAATAGACATAACACAGTGGGTAATAACCATGAACATAGTAGAACCAACATTTTATTGGCAGTCACCTATAGTGTTGGTTTAACACAATTCTTCCCTGCCTTATACATTTCTTTCAAGACACCTACTTTTTTCTTTTTTGCTCACACAGGGGACAAATACAGAAGTCCTTACACTTTTTTGTCAACTTATGTCTTTACTTACCCTGAGATCTCAAAATTTGTCAGGGTACAATGGTAAAACTTGTCAGGAGAGCCAGAAGCTTCATTCAGGCCCACTGTTCTCATTCCAAGAGCTTTAGCTACCAATATTGACATTTTCGTCAGCAGTGCGGTATCTCCATTGCTCAGATTATCATATAATAATGTGTACTTCACTCTAGTTTACCGAGTATTGGCATGTTAGCTGCACGCAAACAAATTTTCTCTTCTTCACCATTGTGAAGCTGTTCACACATAGTTGCGATTATGAATGAACTGTCTTGAATGTTAACTATGGGAATATATTTTGTCCTCCACAGTACCTTTTTATCTTTAATTTTTTGCAACAGTTAGTGTGGAATGCACACATTTGTTGCAATATAAATTTCATTTTATTGCCAGAAAAACCCTGATTTTATTGTATGCTCAACATTTGGAGCAAACATTGTTGCATACATTTCAGGACTGATTTATTTTAACCCACTGGAGGCTTGTAGTAGTTCTCATTTTTCTTGGTCAGAAAAATCAAAGCTAAATGCAAAAGTAGCTGTGAAATCTGCATCTACACAAGTCATCTTCTTGTGAGGGGGAAAACAGGGAAAAACTTAGCCATGATGATAAATGACAATTTTTTCTTTCAGTGAAACATTTTAGTTTGCACCAGAAACAAAGCCTAAAACAATAGCTAAAGTATATATTGTCCAAAATCAGTTTACTCATTTTTAACTATATGGACAACCTAATTATTTGTGATTTGTCTGCTTTCTTTCTAGATCTGAAATTAAAATGAACTGGCTTCAAAGAAGATTGATTCAACCTGTACAACAACTCTACCCAGCTTTGCAGCTGACAGTTGTCAGATATAGATACCATGCCGAAAAGGTAGCTCAGGGTCCTCTGAAAAGAAGATACGGATATAAAGAGAAAATCCTGCAGAAAGGAACATTACCTCATGTTGATGGCAGGAGGCTTCCAATGCCTGAATACAAACCAAAAAATGCCTGGAGCGAGAGACGAGCATTATTTGGTCAAAATGATTATATAGATATTCTTGGAAATGAGAAACTTCATCCAACAAGGATCTTGTACAATGTTCCGTCTTGGCTCCGTGGTGTTAGTGGGAATGAATATCGAATTTTGCTTCGAAAGAGGAAAATGCTGCAGCATGGTATTTTTCCAATTGCAAGACCAACGAAGTGGTATGAATTGGAGAAAAGAATACGATACTTGTATAGATTTATGAACAGAAAAACAAAAACGTATGCTTCAAATAGTTGATCTTGTGCTGTATTTACTGTATTTCAGATTATGTATTTGTGCGTAACAGTCTAGCATGACAGTATTCCGAGACATACTGCATTAAAAAATGTTAATACTTACAAGTTAATTATGATACTGTTGTAAACGTCATTATCCTCTGAATAACAATGCATACAGTAGCAGTATTTGTTGTGTATTGGGAGAATAATTCTTGTACATTACACCTAAATAAATAATGTGTGCTGTTGTTAGCTGCTGGGTTTTTCATATTGCTGTACAGACATTTTGTGTCATAGTTTACATTTGGTGATTGTACTTTTCCTTGAGTGCCACGCAGTGAGTATCAGAATTTTGCAGCTGTGAATGAAAAATTTATGAATTTTGGCATAGCCAAAGGGAATGAGTTGCAAGCTTGGTTAAATCTGTACTAGCTTTTTCACTGAAATGAAGAGGACTTTAACTAAAGAGTGTCCTGCTAAAATCATAAGTTATTTGAAATATGGCCTACATGGTTTACATCTTGCAGTGCCTTAACTATCTTCATTGCTTTCTTCTGCCACTTTTTTTAACAGTGCGAGTATTTTTGGACAACATATTCACTGTAATAAATGTGAATGGAAGAAAGTGCCGTGTGAAACCAGTTGTGTACCAGTTATAAGTTTTAATTTAATCAATAATGAAATTGCTTTATATAGCTTGACACAGAAATGTTCTTCCATTTTTAAAAAAACTTCATTGTCCAGAGCTGATAATAAATACTACTTTATGACAACTGGGTTCAGTCTGCAATTTTCATCAGTTATCATAAGACATTTAAAAAGTTTAAATGGTGATATAAAATCTATGGTGTTAGATAGCATAAAAATCCATCATAAGTCACTGTTGTCTAGTAGTAAAAAAATTACACTTTCAATAATAAAATGCGTCATTAACAGTTGAAATATGAGAGATTGTCACAGAAATGATACAGGATTTGGGCTGGACAGAATTACAAGAAAGACATTTTTTGTTGCAATGGAGTCTTCTCACGAAATCCCAATCACCAACTTTCTTCTCCGAATGTGAAAATATTTTGCTGACACCAACCTACAGAGGGAGAAACGATCACCACTATAAAATAGGGAAATCAGAGCTCTTTCCACCCGCTATACGAAATTGGAATAATAGGGAATTGTGAAGGTGGTTTGATAAAGCCTCTGCTAGGCACTTAAATGTGATTTACAGAGTATCCCTGTAGATGTGGACAGTGACTTAGGTGGATTTTATGCTATTGGACACCATAGGTTTTGTGCTATTGTGTAAGCTGTTTTAAATGTCTTAAGGTAGCTGATGACTGAAACTGGTTGTAATAAAGATGTATGTATTATCAGCTCTTAGTGGTGGATTAAGACTTTTTAAAAATATTTCCAAGCTGTGGGATACCACTTCAGTTGTAATAGATCATAATTGTACATGAAAATTTTTTCTTCTTCCTCTGCGGCAAATCCATTAATGGATGTTAGCGATCACATTTGCCCATTCTTCTCTATTTTCCACTATGGATCAAGTCCCCCACATTTCTTATTCCTGTCAACTGTGTGACATTGTGGAGCCATGACGTCATCGTCGTAACAATTCCTCTCTTGCCTTCAATATTCCCCTTGATTATCATTTGAGGAAAGTGATACTTTTCATTTCATATCACATGACCTAAGTAAGCTGTTTTCATATGTTTGATTGTGTTTAGCAGTTCTCAGTCTCTTTTTACTATTCTCAAGATCCCTTCATTTCTTTTCCTTGCTGTCCATGGAATTTTAAGGATTCTGTGATATAATCATGTCTCTCGAGTGCTTCCTACTTGTTCATAGTGTTTTCTACCTTCAGCATCCAACTTTCCACACTACACAAAAGTATTGACCACACATAGCTCTTTATAAATCTAATTCTGAGATTAAGATCAAAGTCAGTGCTTGTAAACACTTTGCTAAATTTCATGAATGCACTGTGGGCATTTTCTATTCTTCATCTGATTTCCATGTCGACAACAATTTTTGCATAACCACATCTCTAAGTATATGATTCTATTATCCCTTTTTATGGGCTAGTTTTTATGCATTAGTTCTACATTTCTGTGTTCATTAGAATCATGAGAGACTATCATAAATTTTGTCCTTTTGGTGTTTGTACTGAGGCCCATAGTCCTACTGAATTCTCCTACTGCAGTAATAAGGTCTTGTAGGTTGTGTTCATCTTATTAGCAATTAGGACTGTGCTATTCGCATGTCTTATGTTGTCAATCCATACCCCATTTACTTAAATAACCGTCCCACGGTCTTAAAGTGCCTCCTGAATATATGTTCTGAGTACAGATTAAAGAGGAGTGGTGAGAGCACGCGTCCTTGTCTAACTCGTCTACAGATTCTTTGTGCTTCTGCAGCTTTTGATTCCAATAAATATTTTCTATGCGGTGAATATCTTTCCCATCTATGTCAAGTCTTCTCAAAATTCGTACAAGTTTATGGTGTTTCACTCTGTCAAATGTTTTTTTTTTTTTTAAATCTATGAAGCACAGCATTATCTCCTTCCTCTGACTGTAGCACTTATCAACCAATACTTGAATTGTGACCATTGATTCCCTCATACCTAGACCATCGTCTCACTTCTGAACCAATACTTGAATTGTGGTCAATGCTTCCCTCATACTTAGACCCCGTCTAAATCCAAACTGTGAAGATCCCATCTCCCTTTCACACTTCACAGTGATTCTATATTAAATGATCTTTAGAAATTGTTGTAGGTTATGGCTAATTAGTTTGTAATTTCTGCATTTTGTTGCATCGGTCTTCTTGGTCGTAGATGACTACAGCCATTTGTCAGGAAATGTAACTGTATTATAAAAGTGATTAAACGATCTTCGGAGAACTAAGATACTGTTATCTGATAGTTTCAGCATTTGATCTGAACTGACTGCTTCCCTATCCTTCGCTGTTCCTATTGCTCTTCAAGTTTCGACAATTGGGATGGCAGGACCCGATAGACCCTCGTCAACTTTATTTTCTATTTCAGGTTTTTCATCTGCAAAAAAATTGTTAATCTAGTCCTCCCAGATAGCTTTCTTTTTCTGATTGTCCTGTGCTATTTCTCCTTGGTCATTTTCTATATTTGAGAAGGTTTTTTATGTTACATACCAGCCATTTCCTTTATCTTCTTGTGTTGCTGATCGTATCTCTTTTCTGCATGTCTGGGTTTCTTTTGTTTTTATGTTGTCTTCTTTTTTCAAATAATGCCAAAATTTTGTCTGTGATCCAAATTTTCTTTTATGTTTTCTGCTTGTAACCTATTTCACTCTCTGCAACATCTGTCGCAATTTTTTCTGTTTCCTCTCATACATTGTTTATGTCTGTTCCCTCTTCTAGTTGCAGCTTGACTGTACCTGTAATTCTTTCACTGATTTTTGTTGTTACCCTGTTTTTGATACCTTCATTTTTAAGTCAAGCATTTTCTGTTTTTCACTGTTGCGTATGTCTCTTGTCATTTGTAATTTTTATTTGTATTTCTGCTACTAGTACGACATGGTCTGAGGGAACACTGGCTCTCAGATATGTGCATACCCTCGCGTTACTGGGGTTTCAAAGCACTTATTAAACAGTGTGTAATCTATTTTATTCTGCCCTATATTGTCAGGGCGATCAGCTGGAGCTCTCAATGTCTACAGATGTGTAGGTGGTGAGTTAAACCAAGTGTTTGTTACCTTCATCTTTTCCTCTTGACAAAACTGATAAAGCTGTTCACCTCGATCATTACGTATTCCTAGTCCAAGTGGACTGACTAGTTCTTGATATCTTTCTTCTCCAATTTTTGAGTTAAAATCACTCAGTATTAAGTTTATTTCGTGTTCTTTTACCAGTTTAAGCTGTTGTTTCAGTTCCTCACGGAATACCTCAATTTCATCTTCAGCTGAATCTGATTTGGGCACTTATACTTGGATGATTTGACATTATTTGGAATGGCATAAGTTTAAGTAAAGCCATTCGGTCAGAATGTAGGAAGAAATTTATTACAGATCTGGATAATTTTTCTGTGACAAATAGTACAATGTCTCTTACCTTAATTCCCTTAATAATGCCAGCTTTTGGCCACCATGTCTCTGTTACTCCTAGAATGTCTACCTTCAGTTGTTCCATTTCTATATTATGTTAGCTAATTTCTCAGCCTCATATAGACTGTACGTTCCAGGTATCAATCCTTACTTTTGTTTTAGTGGTTCATCTTCCTTCTCTTAGCATCATGTAACACAGTTGCCCCCCTTCCCCTCCCCTGGAGATCCAATTGGGGAACTATTTATACCTCCGGAAAATTTTGAGTTAAGTGTGCTTATCATTTGGGCCTACATGTTTCTCTTTCGAATAATTGTCAGAGTTGGTTTCCCATTGCCTTCATCCCTGTGTGGTAAACAGCCACTCTTAACATAGAGGAAAGATGCTGCCGGGAAGCCGCTCCTCTGGAGTCAGACGTTTCCCTTTGTGCTAGTTTTGGTCTACCCCGGGTATTTCACTCCTCTGGTACCATCCATATATGGGAGGCATTCCCCAATATGCCACCTGGGGAGGCATCCGATAGCAAACTCCACACAGGTAAATTTTTTTACTTTTTCAGAATTTGTGTAGGGTAATAACTGCAATGTTCAAAAATAACCTACAGAATGTCAAATAACTTGTTAAAAATATTTATGCATTGACTGTTAAGATTACAATTGTCAGATATTGTGTAAATGTTTTTGCATCACATTGTAAAATTTTTAACAAGTTATTTGACACCGTATAAGTTGGTTTTGGATGTCATGGTTGTATCCATAAACGTGATTATAAAAACTGTGACATGTTATGTTGAAACTGGTTGCAAAATAAAGTCATTTATCATAGCAGTTGTTATAAGTTCAAAATGACTTTCAGGAGACACTGAGGGGCACCTCCTAAGGAAAACATTTCACTCTTTGTATCCAATGTTTGTGTATTCCCAACACTTTTTCTAAATTATGGGCATAAGCATTTTATTTCAGTTTATGAAGTTCAGAGTTGATGGTTACGCTATTATCCACATAAGCTCGTTATTGTGATACAAGAAATTATAGTTTTCAACTATTTTGTGCAGTGTATTATTATACCCATAAGTGACAGCATCAGTAATGTGAAAATAGTATACGTGTAAAAAGGAGAAGCCAGTTGTTGACATGCATCATTAACATATGTTGTGCTTATTTAACTTTCCTAGCCTGATCTTAACAACCAATGCATGACGGCATTGGCGAGGAAGAAATGGTGTTTATTGAGTCATAGCAGTTTTTTCACTGAGTCTTTCTCAGTTACAGCTGTTACTTGAACCATGAATATTAACTAGTCATGGTAGTGGGTCTTTTGTCTGTAACTTATTTTTCCTCTCATGAAACCAGTAAATCCACTTTCTCAGAATATTTCTAGGTTCAACAAATTGTACAGTCAACGAGGATCCCGTCTTCTTCTTCTTCTTCTTCTTCATTTTTTTTAGAAAGTTGTGTTTAGTTCCAGAGTCATCACATAGTACAAACACGTCCTGTAAAATACAGGTTCGTAATTGCTTAGAGAGAATGCAAAGTACTTACCCTCTTGGAAGTCAGCATTCTAATTTTTAGTTATAAATTGTTAGAATTGGAACATTTTTGTAAGATGTGTTGTATTTTGTGTGTGATGCGATCTAAAAACATTTTTGAATCTACTCACATCATTAAATTTTTATTGTACTGACAAGAGCCTACATATAGGGATGCCTGTTAGGACAATATTATAGTTAGTTTCTTAAGAGACCTACACTGTTAGCTTAGCAGATGAATGCATTGTAGATCATGATCCATTACTCATCACACAGTGATTATGTGGCTGCAAATAAGAAGCAAAGTGTGACATGGATTAGGGGTCAGAAAGAGGAATGTACTAAGTTATTCACAGATTGCCTTAGAAATGTAAATTGGGACCTCCTTTATTATGTTGGTAAATCAATTGTTATAACTCTGTTTAATAATTTCTTTAGAACATATGTTGATTTATGATACTCTTGTTCATCACTGAAAAGAAACAGTAGTAAACCTGACAGAAAAGATAGAAAGCGTAAATGGTACACTGACGATGTTGCTGGTATCAGGTAAAAGATGCTGTCACTGTACAAAATGTATTATCATAGAATGATGATGTATTGTATTAATTCAAAGGTGGCACAGACTAGCACATTTCTCAAAAACTTTCCAAACAAGTTGCCTATGAAGTTATGTAGATGGAGCTCCAAACAAATGTAAGGCTGTATGGGATAATGTAACACAAGAATTCACTTCTACCCAAACTCAAAAGACGTTCTGCTCTATCCAGAAGAGCTCAATACTTTATTACTATAGTAAATGAATTAAGAACTAAAATTAACCAGTCAAACACATCAGCAACTGATATACGAGGGTAAGCCAATTATTATCCACAAAGTAGTTACAAAATTTTATTGATATCAAATAGAATCTTACAAAAACATCATTTTCTGACATAGTCTCCTTGCATTTCATCACACTTCGTCCATCGTTGTACAAGCTTTCTGATGCCCTCATAAAAGAAGGTTCTCGGTTGAGATGCGAGCTAGGAATGCATCGCTTCTTTCTCTGCTTCGTCCAAGACAAAATGACGGCCCCTTAATGCCTGTTTGAGTGGACCAAACAAAACAGATCACTGAACTTGCTCTTCTTTGGTGCAAATAGACAGTGGAGCAGCCATGATTAACAGCATGGCAGCAATAATGGAACTAATCTAGCAGCTTAAAAATTGCAAAGATATAACAAGAAATAGACAAAGCAGGTGTCATCAGTGTGAAACAACAGTACTACCAGAATAAACAAAAATATAACTAAATTGCGGATAATAATTGCTGATCAGCTTCCTAGATCGGATGAATTCCATTGGGATTTTGTCACACCTACAGATATAGTAAACGCTGTTTCAAAATTTTGTAACTGGAAAACCATGGACTGCTGCTAGCTATCTAACTACACAGTAAAATGAATAACACACTTTATTTGGAAACCACTTCCTTTTATTATGAGTAAATGCCTGGAATTTTGAGTTTTCTCTGACCAGTTAAACATTTCAAAAGTTATACCTATGTACAAAAAGGGGAACTACAGATTGTCTGTTGTTACAATCTTGCCCAAAATATTTGAAGCAATTTTCACATACAGCTTAGTAATTACTTTGGAAAAGAAACCTGTGTTGCGACAGACAGCATGGTTTTCGACAGGAAGTAATACCACTTATGCATTCCTTGAAAATTTTAACTGCATTTGAAAATAATACAGTCTCTCTTGTGCTATGCGATTTGAGTGTGGTGGGTGTATGTATACGCCCCGCGACAACTGAGAAGAACCCGGGAAGCATTAGTTCTAACGGGTTGCTGGAAAATATTGCGAATGGTGTTTCAGAAGCATTACTTTCAAAGTAAATTTTGTTTTAGACTAGATGAATTATGTTAAGTGTCAGAATGTGCGATGAATTTCTTAAATCTCATTCAAAACTTAACACTGAGGATCAACCATTTAGAAAAGGCCAGTCATTTATACCCTTGTTTAAAATTTCGCTTGCATGTCTGTGTTTGATATATCTTAAAAAGATAACACACTAAAAAGACCAGGTTTAAAGATTAGTTTTTCATATTTATTTTAGTTCTTTCATAGATTAAAAATTGTTCAATAACTATGGCAGAAAGTATAATTATCTTTCAAAAGTGGGACACGAGTTGAGGAATTTCAAACGTAACATGGCTTTACCATGTTTGGTACACAGTAGTGAAATTTATAATCATGCTTGTGAGAAATACTCAGCTGCTGCAATTTAAGCTGGTACTCTTGTGATCCTGCCTAACCACACCTTAGGAAAGAACAGCACAAAATTGTTGTCGATCAATGTTATATGTGAAAGCTTAGCTTTTATTGTGGTTATACCGACTGTATATCAGTTTAAACCATTAACTTTTCTACTTGTGTGTTTGTGCTGCTTAACAATGATGTTGCTATTGGCTGACTACATCACATTTCCTATGCTCTGAATATCTGTTGCCATTGGCTGTCAAGATCATGTGACATGACCTATGATTGGCTGACAAACATAAGACTCTGACAAAAGCACATTGTCATTTGGATTTCAGAGTTTCAGAAGCTACTGTAGTAGAATTATGAAAATGTGCAGAGCACACACTGCTGCACATCAAAGATCTTTCCTAAAGACATTATATTTTGCTGGGTTGCGTTTCCTAAAGTGCCGGAAGGTTCTACGCCGGTGTGGATTGATAAGTTTTCCAGCTCCAATGAAAAGTATATCGTCACTTAACGTGGAAAAATGTACTTTCACTCGAGAAAAAATTTGTGGAGTGTATTTTTAATTGGGAAATTCTGAGAAAAGCCAGGACTTTTTCTTGTCCATGTATACACCCTCATAAGGCATTTATCTTGACATCTTACTAGCCAAACTACAGCATTAAGGAATAACTAATTCAACATTATACATAATTAATTCTTATCCAAATAACTAGAGGAAATCTGTGTCAGTTCAAAACAGACATTCTTCCCTGAAGAAAGTCACTTCTATTTTTCCTCAGGGCTATGTACTCTGACTATTGTTATTCATAGTTGCAGTTAACGATTTGCCACAGTTGTTGGGCTCCAATCAGTTCTCTGTTATGCCGACCACACAACTTTAATCACCACAGATTGAGATATGTCAATGTTGCACAAGATATCACAGGACACACACTCCTTAATACAAAATTAGTTCTCATCTAACGAACTACGGTGCAATCGAGAGGAAACTCAACACCTGCAACTGGGACTAGCCAAAGACAAAGATGCAAAATCTGTAAAACTGATTGTAATACATAATGATTCCCAACTGGCAACCTCATGTCTGCAAAAAGATATCAGAGAGAACATACACAGTTATGCCATCAGCAGTATTGACATTCCACAGCATAAGCTGACTGAAAGATGCAGTGATCACAAACTGAACTGTTTCAAATTTTTGAATAAACTGCCACATTCTACACCTTAATAATTTTAAAAGTTGTATAACTGCTTAATAAACAATCCACTATACAGTTAGAATTCCTGGATATTATTAGTGTAGAAATTGAGTTCTAAGATTAAGATTGCTATTATATAGACTGGTTAATATAGGAAAAATTATTTGTAGAGGTAATGTCAACATTAATCAATATTGTAATTGCTATTGTAACACATCAACAGCGTAAAGGCTATTTCACTAGATGTGGTCAATGGCTAATAAAGAATCTGAATCTGGAGAATTTAGTTTCTTCTTTTCATGAGAACAGAAGTATTTTATCCAAAGTCTTTACCCAATTGGGCAGGGCCTTTAACTGATGCAGTGTCACAGTTAATTTATTTCCCGCACGTGTGTGTGTGTGTGTGTGTGTGTGTGTGTGTGTGTGTGTGTGTGTGTGTGTGACGTGTAATGATTTGAATGTTCTATTCTTCAAACATTATTTGGAATTTGAACCTTAAAAGTAATCAGACAATGGAAACTATAGGTAGGAATATCAACAATGTAGGAAAAGATTGGCACTTATCATAAAAAAGCCACGTTAAGTTGCAGACAGGCACAATTAAAGGACACTTGTGTAAAGCTTTCAGCCACAGCCTTCATCAGGAGAAGAGAAACACACACCATTCATACGCGCAAGCAAGTACACTTCATTCACACATGAAACACTTCAGTTAGCTCAGACCTGAATGCACAAGCAGCAATCTGGAGGGGTCATGGAAGGAATAGTAATGAACAGGTGGAGGGAGAGGCGAATACTGTCTGGCACAATGTGCATGGACTAGAATGTCAACAGGCACATTGTCAGGAGGCTGTGGGGCAGGAAGGCAGGGAAAAAGAGGAGAGGAGCAGGGAAAGATGGGGAGGTACATTGGCAGAGGGCAGCGAATAAAGAGCATGGGAGATGAGAATGGGGAGGAAATGAAAGGGAAGAGGGCATGAACAATGTTGGTTGGAGAGTATGAGGACAATATGCTACCATTGCTTGGGGGTGGGATAATTATAGGAGTGGAAAAAGTATTGTATGGATAACTCCCATCTACTCAGTTCAGGAAAGCTGGTGGTGGAAGGGAGGATCCAGATGGCTCGGGTAGTGAAGCATGTGCCACAGGGTGGTCTACTGTGCTCTTGTCCACAGTTTTGAGGTGGACAGCTGGTTGGTGGGTATACCAACATAAAAAGCTGTGCAATGATTGCAGTAGACCACGTATGTGATATAGCTGCTTTCACAGGTGGACTGGCCCCTGATGGGTAGGATAAACTAGTTACAGGACTGGAATAGGAAGTGCTGGGTGGGTGGATTGGGCAGGTCTTCCACAGAGATATGGTCCTTGTACCAAGGGGCTGGGATTGGGAGTGGTATAGGGATGAATTAGGATGTTGCGGAGGTTGGGTGGCATAGGAAGGATCTTGGGTAGGATATCACTCATTTCAGGGCATGATGATAGGTAATCGAAGCCCTGTGCTTTAGTTGTTCCAGTCCAGGGTGGTATTAGGTGACAAAGGGGGCACTCTTTTGTGGTTGGTTCTTGGCGGGTGGTGGGAGGATTATGGGTGTGAGGGGTAATGGCATGAGAGATCTTTTAGTGGACTGGGTCTGGGGTAGTGCCTGTCTGTGAAGTCCTTGGTGAGACCCTCAGCATACTGAGCAAATAGGTTCATGTCACTGCAGATACAACGTCTCTGGATGGTCAGGCTGTATGGGAGGGATTTTTTTGTGTGAAAGGGACGCAGGTACTGTTGGTGATTGGTGGGTTTAATGTGGTTCGGATGACGCAATCAGAGAGCAGGCGGTCAATGTCAAGGAAGGAAGTAGGACCATATGAAGCAGACAGGAAAGAAAATGTTGAGGTTGTGGAGGAATGAAGATTGAGTATCTCGGCCCTGAATTCAGATCTTGAAGAAATCATCAGTGAACCTGAACCAGACTAAGGGTTTGGCATTTTGGGAGGTTAGAAAGGGCATGCAGCTTTACTGTATGATTACATGATGATGGCGTCCTCTTGGGTAAAATATTCCGGAGGTAAAATAGTCCCCCATTCGGATCTCCGGGCGGGGACTACTCAAGAGGATGTCGTTATCAGGAGAAAGAAAACTGGCGTTCTACGGATCGGAGCGTGGAATGTCAGATCCCTTAATCGGGCAGGTAGGTTAGAAAATTTAAAAAGGGAAATGGATAGGTTGAAGTTAGATATAGTGGGAATTAGTGAAGTTCGGTGGCAGGAGGAACAAGACTTCTGGTCAGGTGACTACAGGGTTATAAACACAAAATCAAATAGGGGTAATGCAGGAGTAGGTTTAATAATGAATAGGAAAATAGGAATGCGGGTAAGCTACTACAAACAGCATAGTGAACGCATTATTGTGGCCAAGATAGATACGAAGCCCACACCTACTACAGTAGTACAAGTTTATATGCCAACTAGCTCTGCAGATGACGAAGAAATTGAAGGAATGTATGATGAAATAAAAGAAATTATTCAGATTGTGAAGGGAGACGAAAATTTAATAGTCATGGGTGACTGGAATTCGAGTGTAGGAAAAGGGAGAGAAGGAAACATAGTAGGTGAATATGGATTGGGGGACAGAAATGAAAGAGGAAGCCGCCTGGTAGAATTTTGCACAGAGCATAACTTAATCATAACTAACACTTGGTTTAAGAATCATGAAAGAAGGTTGTATACATGGAAGAACCCTGGAGATACTAAAAGGTATCAGATAGATTATATAATGGTAAGACAGAGATTTAGGAACCAGGTTTTAAATTGTAAGACATTTCCAGGGGCAGATGTGGACTCTGACCACAATCTATTGGTTATGACCTGTAGATTAAAACTGAAGAAACTGCAAAAAGGTGGGAATTTAAGGAGATGGGACCTGGATAAACTGAAAGAACCAGAGGTTGTACAGAGATTCAGGGAGAGCATAAGGGAGCAATTGACAGGAATGGGGGAAATAAATACAGTAGAAGAAGAATGGGTAGCTTTGAGGGATGAAGTAGTGAAGGTAGCAGAGGATCAAGTAGGTAAAAAGACGAGGGCTAGTAGAAATCCTTGGATAACAGAAGAAATACTGAATTTAATTGATGAAAGGAGAAAATATAAAAATGCAGTAAGTGAAACAGGCAAAAAGGAATACAAACGTCTCAAAAATGAGATCGACAGGAAGTGCAAAATGGCTAAGCAGGGATGGCTAGAGGACAAATGTAAGGATGTAGAGGCCTATCTCACTAGGGGTAAGATAGATACCGCCTACAGGAAAATTAAAGAGACCTTTGGAGATCAGAGAACGACTTGTATGAATATCAAGAGCTCAGATGGAAACCCAGTTCTAAGCAAAGAAGGGAAAGCAGAAAGGTGGAAGGAGTATATAGAGGGTCTATACAAGGGCGATGTACTTGAGGACAATATTATGGAAATGGAAGAGGATGTAGATGAAGATGAAATGGGAGATACGATACTGCGTGAAGAGTTTGACAGAGCACTGAAAGACCTGAGTCGAAACAAGGCCCCCGGAGTAGACAATATTCCATTGGAACTACTGACGGCTGTGGGAGAGCCAGTCCTGACAAAACTCTACCATCTGGTGAGCAAGATGTATGAAACAGGCGAAATACCCTCAGACTTCAAGAAGAATATAATAATTCCAATCCCGAAGAAAGCAGGTGTTGACAGATGTGAAAATTACCGAACTATCAGCTTAATAAGTCACAGCTGCAAAATACTAACACGAATTCTTTACAGACGAATGGAAAAACTAGTAGAAGCCAACCTCGGGGAAGATCAGTTTGGATTCCGTAGAAACACTGGAACACGTGAGGCAATACTGACCTTACGACTTATCTTAGAAGAAAGATTAAGGAAAGGCAAACCTACGTTTCTAGCATTTGTAGACTTAGAGAAAGCTTTTGACAATGTTGACTGGAATACTCTCTTTCAAATTCTAAAGGTGGCAGGGGTAAAATACAGGGAGCGAAAGGCTATTTACAATTTGTACAGAAACCAGATGGCAGTTATAAGAGTCGAGGGACATGAAAGGGAAGCAGTGGTTGGGAAGGGAGTAAGACAGGGTTGTAGCCTCTCCCCGATGTTGTTCAATCTGTATATTGAGCAAGCAGTAAAGGAAACAAAAGAAAAATTCGGGGTAGGTATTAAAATTCATGGAGAAGAAATAAAAACTTTGAGGTTCGCCGATGACATTGTAATTCTGTCAGAGACAGCAAAGGACTTGGAAGAGCAGTTGAATGGAATGGACAGTGTCTTGAAAGGAGGATATAAGATGAACATCAACAAAAGCAAAACAAGGATAATGGAATGTAGTCTAATTAAGTCGGGTGATGCTGAGGGAATTAGATTAGGAAATGAGGCACTTAAAGTAGTAAAGGAGTTTTGCTATTTGGGGAGCAAAATAACTGATGATGGTCGAAGTAGAGAGGATATAAAATGTAGGCTGGCAATGGCAAGGAAAGCGTTTCTGAAGAAGAGAAATTTGTTAACATCCAGTATTGATTTAAGTGTCAGGAGGTCATTTCTGAAAGTATTCGTATGGAGTGTAGCCATGTATGGAAGTGAAACATGGACGATAAATAGTTTGAACAAGAAGAGAATAGAAGCTTTCGAAATGTGGTGCTACAGAAGAATGCTGAAGATTAGATGGGTAGATCACATAACTAATGAGGAAGTATTGAATAGGATTGGGGAGAAGAGAAGTTTGTGGCACAACTTGACCAGAAGAAGGGATCGGTTGGTAGGACATGTTCTGAGGCATCAAGGGATCACCAATTTAGTATTGGAGGGCAGCGTGGAGGGTAAAAATCGTAGAGGGAGACCAAGAGATGAATACACTAAGCAGATTCAGAAGGATGTAGGTTGCAGTAGGTACTGGGAGATGAAAAAGCTTGCACAGGATAGAGTAGCATGGAGAGCTGCATCAAACCAGTCTCAGGACTGAAGACCACAACAACAGAAAGGTTCCTCCAGATGGTGCATAAACAGGTTGGCATAGGAGGGTGCTATGGCTGTGCCACATATTTCTGTATGTTCCCGAAGAGCCTAAGGCTTTAACCGGGGATTGAAGGTTGTGTTGAACTTCTGGGATGAGATCACTCTGGCAGAGTTTATAGGTGGAGGAGTCAGATAATTGGCAGAGTCATCCTGCCAGGTAGTCACTGTGATTCATAACAACAGTGGAGGAACCTTTGTTGGCAGGTAGCAATATGAGGCCAGGATTTGTTTTGAGGTTGTGTATGGCTGTTCTTTCTTCTACTGAAAGGTTGGTGTTCTGAGGAAGGGACCTGGGCAAGGATGGTGAGGCTAAGTTGGGGGTAAGGAATTCCCTGAAGGTGGCCAGGGGTGGTTAGGTGGGAGAAGGGAGGCTCACAGTTGGACGGCAGTATGAACTGGAAAAGGCAGGGTTCAGTGTTGGAATTAGGTTGGGTTTGGTTGGAGGGACTGCCAGCAAAGAAGCACTTCCATTGCAAGGATTGGGAGAAGGAGAGTACGTCTTCGACAAGTCCAGAATGGTGTGGAGCTAAAGGTGAGGCCTTTGAATAGGACTGAAACTTCTGTTACCCAAGATCTTTCCCAGCCCACCTAAAGTGATCTTCTGTTGCCCACACAACCTACACAACTCTCTAGTCCATCCCTATACCACTCCCAATCCCAACCCCTTGTCACAAGGACCATATCCCTGTGGAAGACCCAGGTGCAAGACCTGCCAAATCCACCCATCTAGCAGTTCCTGTTCCATCCCTGTCACAGGTTTATGCTACCCCATGAGGGGCCAGACCACTTAAAGCAGCTATATCACATACCAGCTGTGCTGTAATCATTGCACAGCTTTTTATATTGGTATGACTACCAACTAGCTGTCAACCAGGATGAACTGTCACTGCAAAACTGTGGACAAGAGCAAAGTAGACCACCCTGTGGTACAACATGCAGCTGAACATAACATACTTAATTTCAATGGCTGCATCACAATCCAAGCCTTCTGGGTCCTCCCCTCCACCACCGGCTCTCCTAAAATGCACAGATGAGAGTTACCCTTACAACACATTCTCCACTCCCATAATTATCCCAGCCTCAACCTACAGTAACATACTTTCCCCACACTCTCTACCCTATAGTTTCCGCGCCTTCTGTCCTACCATGTCCCCTCAATTCTTGTCTCCCAAGCTTTTTGTTTGCCGCCCTTTGCCAATGTACCCGCCCATCTTTTCCTGCTCCTCTCCTCCACACCCCCCCCCCCCACCCCCTTCCCATCACCCTGCTCCACAACCTCCTGAAACTGCATCTGTTGGCATTCTAGTCCCTGCACACTTTGGCAGACAGCGTTTGCCTCTCCCCCCCACCAGTAAACTGCTGTCCCTTCCCCTTCAATGCCCCCTCCAGATTGATGTGATTATGTTTCACGTGGTAGTTGCATTCTGGTCCGAGCTACTGGAGGGTCTGTTTGTGTGTATGAGTGGTGTGTGTTTTGCTGATGAAGGCTGTGGCCGAAAGCTTTATGGAAGTGCCTTTTAATTGTGCCTGTTTGCAACTTAATGTGTCTTCTTGGCTTAAGCAGCAATCTATCTTTTCCTACATTGTTACCTTTAAACATAATGTTAGTCTATGTATAGACATGGTGAGCACATGCCACAGTACTGTAGTAGCCGTCATAAACGCAACACAGTGTGATGAAGTGTTTCTGCTGTGCACGTTGTCAGTTGTGGTGTATATTTTCGGCTCATATTCACATCCTGTAATGTGACAACTATGGTGTATGACCATTTACATATTGTGATATTTTGATGATGACATGTCATAATGGCTAAAAGCTAAAGTTGCAAGTGTGAAATAAATGAATATTAAATACTGCTGTATACACACGTTAAAGATAGTAAGTGCTCTACCTGGAACTCAACAGTATGATGATTGGCTCTTCCACTTGTTGTTAAGCATATTGAAAACTATGTAAGATGTCTCTCAGTTCTGATGTTAGTGATATCCAATGAAAGATCAGTATTACCATGGACCCCAGTAGGCACCTCTGCATCCTTTCTCACTTAATGGGACATGGTATATGTAGATCTGATATTTTTCCATTTCTGATGTTTTTCCATTTGGAGAAATGATGTGATTGGATACTTCCATCTGCAAAAATGAGAGTTACGGCTGGAAGACAGTGTATAGGTAGCATCAGAGCTCTGTTGTACAGTGTGCTTCTAGTGACAGAAGGACTTTTAGTCACAAACTCCTCAGAGAGTGAGGAGGAGTTGCCTGTTCAGTGACTACTTTAGAGGCAGATGTAGTTTAGTTCATGAATATTTGCCAAGTATTTCTCATCTGCAAATTGTGCTCAATTTAAGAACAACTTTGCAGATGAAGTGAGTTCTTCCTCATTCACCAATAGGGTATTCATTGGCATGGCACTAAGGCATAATGTTTAATCAGAAGCCAATCAAACCAAAGACAGGCATAGTACAAGGGCTATCCTTTAATTAGCTTCTAAAGGACTATTAAAAATCTTTTTATATACAATCTGTACTTATTTTTTAAATCTACTTTTCTACGCAGTCACCACATAAATTCAGACTTTTGTCATACCATGGCACCAGCTTCTTTATTTCTTCACCAAAGAATGGTGCCACCCAGTGCTGCAATCAGTTGTTGACCGCATTCTTGAGCTCATCTTCAGCTATGAAGTAATGAGTAGCCAGCCAAGCCGTACCTTTGGGAAAGAGATGAAAGATGATGCCAAGTCTTGAGTATAAGCATTAAACTCGAAAATCTCACAGCCAAAAAGTCTGCGGTTTTCTTTTGTTACATTCACAGTATGGGGTCGCAAATTGTTGTGCAGAAGAATGATTTCTTCAGTAATCATCTCATGTCGTTGTTTTGTATTGACCTTCAGAGTTTTGCTAGTGTGTCACAGTAAACCTGTGATGCCACTGTATTATCATGTATTACTCACATGAAATCTGTTATCAAAATTCCTTTGTAACCCAAAAAAAAAAAAACTGTAACCATCATTTTATGGTTTGGCAGCATATGCTTTAATTTTTTTTATCTTACTAGGAGAATGAGTGTGCACCCACTGGTTGTCCTTGGGCTCTGGGGCATATCTTTAAAAAGTTCAGAAAATCTGAATCAATGTCTCGCATGCATAATTTCAACATGTTGCACAGGTTCATCTTTCACACCTGACTGTTCCCTCGACCACTTTCAATCGTGCCCATCTGTGCAAACATCACTGAATTTTCTGCACCCCTCCCTCATAACACCATCACTATACACACAACAAAATCTACGATGAGTCTCGTTGACATCAATTCTTTCTGCCGGAGGATGCAATAGATGGAACACACACTGGCAAACGCAGCAGAGAGCTGATTGACACAACATAATCTTCAAAATTCTTCTTTTCCAACTGTAAGTGCCACAAAACTACAATCATTTGTTTATTTTTAATGCCCAATCTGATGTTTTTTTATGAGTAGCCCCTGTAAAAATGGGACCACAGTTGAGCACTTGGTCTGCTCCTCTGCTGACTACCATTAATAAATGTAGCCAATTGCTTTGTGAAATACAATGGTATGCAAAACGTAAGGACTAAAGCAACTTTCACATGATGTGTTGCAGTGATACATCCCATTCTCAGTGTAGACTAAATTTTGACAAAATTCGAACAAGCTAGGTGTTTCAGTTCGATAGATCTCACCACTCACTACTGTCAGGTCAAACTGGACAAAAATTTACAGCATTTCTATACAAAGGTAAGTCATATCAATGTAAAGTATAACCATTTGGACTGAATGCCTCAGATCAGTGTTCATAAGAGCCCTAGAGCCTGCGCGAGACAAAGATTTGTTAAGCGAACTCATAATCTATGTGGGAATATATCCCCAGTATCCAAGACATGGGAGGAACATTGTAATTTATTGTCAAAGATACTAGAAAGGTTTTACGTTAAAGGCATTATTATCAAAATATCTAAGTCATCTTTTGGTAGGGAGGAGCTCAGATTCCTTGGGTGCCTAGTAGGTATAAATGGGATAGCACCAGATCCAGAATGAATCAGAGCTGTTAAAGAATGCCCAGAACCAAAGAATACCAAACAGTTAAATATTTTTCTAGTGTCAGTAGGATTTTATTGGCAATATATTCAGGATCAACCGAAGAATAACCCAAGATTGTTAAACTTGTTGAAGAAAAGGTCAAGATGGATTTCAGAATGCAAAGAGTCTGATGCTTTTAATAAAATTAAAGTAGCAATGGTAGAAGCATCAATTTTAAAATATCCGCAAATGAAACACCCCTTTAACTTCCAAGTACTAGATAGCAAGCGAATTGTTTCAGCGTGCATGGGATATGAGTTTGGAAGAGCACAATACACTATTTGCGAGTCGAGCTTTAAGTAAGCACGAGTTAAATTATAGAGCAGCAGAAAAGGAGTTATTAGCTATCATATGGAGCATTAAGAAATTTTGAACTTCAGTTTGGAGATCAAAGATAATTGGGTATACCAGTCACCAAGACTTAGTATTCCTTATGGAAAGTCACCTGTTGCATAGGAGACTTATATGGTGGGTACCCCTTTCTTTTTTTTTTTTTTTTTTTTATACAAGAATACCATATTGATATTCAGAAAATATAGTTCCTGATCCATTATCACATTTACCATTAGGAATGAATGACATGGTAAGGATGGAAGGTCCTGGAGTTAGCTTTAATATAAACTTTATATCATTAAGCTGTACGAATAATGAAGTACCGAACTTAGCTTCATGTACTAAGCAAGATATAATTGACAGTCCATATTTTGGTGATAAATGGACAACACTGAACCAGGGAAGAATAATAGATGACAAAATGTCAGACTGGACTATCCAAAAGAATGCGTTATTTTGGGGAGTCAAGAAAGGTGGATTAAAATGGAGATTGTGCATACCACAAACAGTGGAGTTTGATTTAATTTTTATTCACAGAGGGTATGGACATTTTGGATTACACAAATGTATAAAACATGATTAAATTTTACTATCTTAAAAACTTTGGTCGAAAAGTATTGTTAATAGTAAGATCTTGTGAAGCATATCAAAGGATGAAAGACAATAATCAGGCACTGTTGTATAAGTTGTACCCAATAATACCCAAGAGATTGTGCAAGACCTTACAGCAGCAGATGTTTTTGGTCAACTACCCACCAATTGTGGGGGAGTGACTTACACATTTGTACTAGTAGATTGTTGATTAAAGTACATTAAGCTCTATCCAATCAAACAGGCGGCTAACACTGAACAGTAATTAGGTGTTTAAAGGAATATTTCAATCATACCGTAAAACGTTGTCATCAGGAGAAACAAAACTGGCATTCTACAGATCGGAGTGTGGAATGTCAGATCCCTTAATCAGGCAGGTAGGTTAGAAAATTTAAAAAGGGAAATTGATAGGTTAAAAATAGATATAGTGGGGAATTAGTGAAATTCAGTGGAAGGAGGAACAGGACATCTAGTCAGGTGAATAGAGGGTCATAAGTAAAAAATCTGATATGGGTAATGCAGGTGCACATGAGCAGAGAAAATGACCAACCCAGCTGGGAATCGAACCCGAGCCCGCTGCATGCATGGGAGGCAAGCATGTTACCTTTCAGCTAAGCAGTCAGACGGGATTCTGGAGAAATGTTGGAATACGCAAGGCAAATACTGACCCTACAACTTCTCATAGAAGATAAGTTAAGGAAAGGCAAACCTATGTTTATAGGATTTGTAGACTTATAGAAAGTTTTTGGCAATAGGAAGAACAGTCAGGCAGGAGAACTGTCCCTAGAAAATCAGGAGTCTGAGGAGGAGGGGGGATGTTGAGATAGGAAAAAGAAAAACCAAAGGGAGAAGTACTGGAGTACTCAAAGTAATAGTGAAGAAGCTATGTACTACACTTCAGGTGAGTTTATGGTTCAGTTACCCCAAAGAAGGGACCTTATACCAGATTTGGATGGACCCAACAAATGGAGGACCCCAAACACTTTGTAGGAATTGATAGGTAAGTTGCCCAGAAAAGGGAAATTATACTAGGTTCAGGTGGATCCAAGGAAGGGAGGGCCCCAACCACTTTATAAGAAGAGAGGTACATCACATTAGCGAGGATACGAAGTTAGAGGAAAGAGTGCTCAATCCCTGGAAGGCTGGGCTGAGAAATGTTTACAAGTATTATCATTCGCACAGCGGTAGAGAACCTGAATAAGGGAGCATTTCCTCCAGACCAAGTAAATAAAATGATTGAAGTTAAGTAATTTACCTGTTTTCCAAGGAAACAATGTAATCTCAGAGTGCTCCGACATTTGGTCCTAGAATTATAGGTAATATTTACTTTCCCCAAGAAATAGATTTTTTTGGTAAGGTATAATGAAATATGTGTTAATGGTAAAATCAAAATACAATGAAATACTTACTGTAATGGTAAAATTGAAGAAAAACTGAAAGTGATGGCAATAGCATAATAATTAAAGTTTAATGTGTGGTCACGACATCTTTTCTCTTAGTTGAGGGATACATCCCATTCCTTAAATACATATGTCAGAGAAAAGATGTTTGTGACAGAGTAGTTGATAAGTGGTGAGCACCCACTGTTGGGAGGTTTTTTAAATGGCAGGTGCCGATACCAGAGCTAATGATTCAGTAACTGCATGGAATTGGGTAGCAGTCAGATGACCCTACCTGCTGAGGTGGAGATAGGAGCTCCATGGAGTGGTCGGTGCAGAGGAAAGAGCTCCATGAAATCTAAGAACGCGAAATGTCAAAGATAATAAATGTATTGTAATTGGTAATTATCAAGTTGAATATCAGATTTGTTATGTGCACAGTACAGAGAGGCAGTATACAAGCTGGTAGCTGTCCTTATTTATCATGTATTGAGTTGCAATTTTGAAGATAATATAAGAAGGTGAATTGTATCTCACGTCTTATTTATGTGGTGGAATGAATGAGAACAAGAAATTAACTTTCAGCAGCTTCGTGTGCAGCCTGTACAGAGGCAAAGTCTGAACTAAGTTGGTGGAAGAAGGTACACGGGTTTGAGGCACAGACTAGCTGATTAATAATACCTAATGGCAACCGAATATTCAGTAAGCAACATTCATTTTATATAAAAGGAGTGTTCAGGTGGCAACTTATATCAGTATTTGGTGTATAAGGTGAAGTATAACAAACCACCACACAGCCCAAGCCAACCTGAAACACTTCAGTGTCACTGACAAGTTACATACCTTGGTGAAACTTGTACCATACATAGAAATAAATGCTGCAGTATGGCACAAAAAGAAACACATAATGGAATGAACAGAAATGACACCTTTATTCAGTCAAAAACTACACTGAAGTCACTGCAATTTATGATGGTCCCCTTGGAATTACAGGAGTTGGAACATAGTTCTTAATATGGCCTGTGATCACTACAGATGACAGTGCAAGCTCTGCAACATGCTCCCACGCTGGCCACAGGGTTGGTGTGGAGTTGTTATGCTAAGACATTCCATTCCTCCATCACTGTGGTCAACAAACTTGGAGGAAGAAGCAAGCCACACCACTTGCCAAATATTTTGTTCGAGGACCAGCTCCACCTGCGCAGTTCGATGGCGTCTCACATTGTCATCTATATTAAGTTAGAGGCAAATGCATCCCTGAAAGACACATACAGGAAAGGAAAGGAAACAGTAGCTTTGACTAGTGAGTACTATGTTCAAAGATTTGGGAGGTCAATACACTCATGCAACTTTATGCCTCCCACACCTTAATACCTGAACCACCAAAATGATCATGTTCGACAACATTCCTGGCTGCATTATGTGCCCTCATACGGCAAGACACAGACATGTAATGCACCCAGGAACATTGTCGAACACAATCATTTTGGTGACCCAAATACTATCAGGTGGGGAGGCATAATGTTGCATGGGTGTACTGACCTCCAAATCTTTGAACACAGTACACTCACTGGCCAACATTATAATGAGATAGTACTCCTTTTCCAAGTGCATCTTTTCTGGGGTGCATTTGGCCCTGACTTCACCTTTATAAATGGCATTGCCAGACAGCATCAAACAGCAGAGGTGTAGCAGCTCTTGGAGTGAGAGGATATTCAGCAAGTGGACTGCCCCCCCCCCCCCCCCCCTCCTCCTCCCCCCAACTTAAATTCCATCGAGCATGTGTGGGATGTGCTGGGGCACGTATTGTAACTTGTGAACATGCACCAATGATCATCCATCAAGTGTTGACTGCACTGGTTGAGGAACTGAAAGTGCTATCACAAGAACTTCTTGCCAACCTCGTGGCAAGCATGGAAGTATGTTGCAGAGCATTGTTTGCTGTCCACGGTGATCCCCCATGCTATTGAGAACTGTACCCTATCTTTTGTAATGTCCAGGGTACCATTATAATCAGGATTACTTCAATGTAGTTACTGTCTTTTAAGAAAAGTGTTGTTTTATTTGACTCATTGCATATTTCCTTCAGTTTGCGCTATTCTGAAACTTCTTTCTATATATGGTCCAAGTTTGATTGAGTCATGTTACTTGGCTGTGACACATCATACAAATGTTACTTTTGTCCTTAAATTTTGCACATTACTATATGTTAGTGGTGTATTTCATGTGCAAATTCCACTGGAGCTTTCTGTCACTGAGATAATTTAACACTGTGTTGATCTGGAAATTGTATGATCCGTGTTTCTAAGTTTATATCTGGCCACATTGTGTAGTAAATATAACTACTGAAGACTTACCTCTGAGCATGAGAATAATTTAGGTTCACTTTTTGCAGACCACCTGTTAATGTTTCACTCTGTGTAAATACCTAGAACTTTGGCATATTGTCCATCCACTGTTTCTTGGATACGAGGGGTAGGTATTTGCTGTCATATCTATTAACTATGTGGTAGCCACAGTTCCAGGATATCCATTTGCACTGAATTGAAATTGATATCAGCAATCAACAACTTTTGTTCTGCCCTTTCCAAAACCCTAAAATTTTAATTCCACCAAACTATCTCTCATTATCTATTGATTTCACTACTGAATTTTCACATTCTGTCTCCCCTCATCTACATATCCCACACTGTGATGAACGCTAAAATCACGTAATGTAATTTTAGAGGATTACTTAAAAACTCTCAACTTATATTTCATTATGACTGTTTTTTGCCACCTGCACACAGAGCACACTGGCAATACCAACTGCTGTATATAAATCCAATTGCACTTGAAATATAATAAGTTGGAATAGCTACAATTCCACACTTTAAATAATCTTTTTTTCTCTCTCTATATTCCATTTATAAAATCTGTAATTTGCATATAAGAAATCTGAAAATTCATAAATAAGCTATACTTTTCAAAACTTTATTATGCTTTGTGTAATTTACAGTCTGTTAGTAACAATAGTATAGCTAGTTAAGGTAGAAACTTAAGAGATGCTATGAAATTCTTGGTGGACTTTGGAAATACCAGTGCAAGTCAAAAATTTCACCTCAGAATATGTACCAATTTAAAGACATTCAGCCTCCTCTTAACCACAAAAAATAGCTGTGCCTACACTTATGGTATATAACTGAAAGGAGGTACAGACTGGTTGAACACACTGGGCTGGGAGGCAGAAGTTCAATGAGTTGATTTTTCCATCCATTTATGATAACATTTACCCTCCAGACCAGTGTAATAATACTATCAAGGCCAGAAAAGCATCGGCCACATATGGTCCCATTCCACAATGATACAAACTGGCCAACAAAGAATGATACAAACTGGCCAACAAAGCCCAAATAGCAACTGGCACACCAGTATGATATGTTGGAAGTAATTGCCTGTGTGATGAAACATAATACATTATTTTACCTCCACACCAATGCAGAGTTATGCTGAACAACTTGGCAAGTGTGTTAACAAAGGCCCTACATCATGGGCTTCCAGTGTTCATCACAGGTTTGTCATATTTTTTTATTATGTGATTACGCCAATCATGGCCATAAATTCTATTTGCTGCTTTTACTAAGTTTAAGTTTCCAAATTAACAATGTGCATGTAGACCAGATGTGGTTTGAACTCAAAGAAATAGTATTCAAAGCAATTCAGAGATTTATACCAAATAAATTAACAATGTGAATCTGATCCCCCTTGGTACAAAACGGGTTAGAGCACTGTTGCAGAAACAACGAAAAAAGCATACCAAATTTAAATGAATGCAAAATCCCCAAGATTGGCAATATTTTACAGAAGTTCAAAATTTAGTGCGGATTTCCATGCAAGATGCTTATAATAGTTTCTGCAACACAACTTTGTCTCAAAAGGTGGCTGAAAATCCAAAGAGATTCAGGTCATACGTAAGGTATGATAGTGGCAAGACACAATCAATGCCTTCTCTGCACAACAGCAACGGAAATACTATCGATGACAGGGCTGCTACTGCAGAGTTACTAAACACAGCCTTCCAAAATGCCTTCACGAAATTTTGGGACCCTAAGACAGTAAAGCTGCATAAGTCACACCAATATTCAAGACAGGCAATAGCATTAATCCACTAAATTACAGGCCTATATAATTAATGTCAACATGCTGCAGCATTTTGGAATATACACTCTATTCGAATGTCGTGAATTACCTTGAAGAGAACGGTCTATGGAAAAACAGTCAACATGGATTTAGAAAACATCATTCTCGTGAAACGCAATCAGCTCTTTACTTAAAGTGTTGAATGCTATTGACAAGGGATTTCAGATTGATTCCATGTTTCTAGATTTCCAGAAGGCTTTTGACATTGTACCTAACAGGAGGCATGTAATCTAATTGTGTGCTTATGGAATTTCATCTCAGTTATGCGACTGGATTCACAATTTCCTGTCAGAGTCTTAACAGTTTGTAGTAACCGACAAAGTCATCGAGTAAAACAAGTGATTTCTGGTTTTCCCCAAGGTAGTGTTACTGGCTCGCTGCTACTCCTTACCTGCATAAACGATTTAGGAGAGAATCTGGGCAGCCATCTTCGCATGTTTGCAACTCGTGCTGTTGTTTATCGCCTAGCAAATCCATTGAAAGAGCAAAACAAATTGCAAAAAGATTTAGGAAAGATATCTGTATGGTGCAAGAATTGGCAATTGACCCTAAACAATGAAAAGTGTGAGTGTCGCGTCCCAAGCATGGGTATTGCGAGGGATTGAGCGACACGGTTCGTGGATGGGATTTTAGCCGGTTGACCTTAGTGAGAGGGAGACTTTTTGATCTGGCTAAGATGTAGAAATCCCTGGTGTGAAAGCACAAGGCTAGGAAGCGGGTAGAATTAAAGTCTTGATAACTTTAACAAATTGCAGTTTATTCTAAATGAATACAGCTCACCCTATCTGCACGGCGGTTGCATTCACAGGAAGGCCAATTCTAATACAGAGACGGTGACTGACTCCACCGTTCCGACTGCCTACTAGAAGTTCTGCAACGTTTCCTAACACCCTATGTTAGAGTCCCGCGGCTACGCCCTGACGCGCTCCAGCGGCTATCTCTGGCTGCCTGCCTACAGCCCGTTCCCCAGCCCAAGTCGGCTGCTGCTATCACTCTCTAACTCTTCGACCTCTCCAGACAACACCCGACAAGACCCTCAGAGCGGCGTGCTCTCGGGTTTTGTTAGCGTTTCCCCTTCGACCCCGCCAGCGCTTGGCATGACGTAGCGTTGAATGCAACTTGTCCTTATTTGGTATCGTTAAAACATTGTTGTTGCTATTGTTCTTCAGAGGCTGAGTGGAGGGATAGAGGCGCCTCTCCCTATATGGTCATGCACTGCGTCCTGAGCCCTTCATTGGCTCCTCATGACGTAGCGCTGTCCCTACCAAGGGCCCTCTTTCTTTCTCTCTCCACTCCCAGACCTTTCTCTCTAGCCAGGAATGCATCACCTTTCTCTCTAGCCAGGAATGCATCTATTTATAATCCTTACTTGATTGCTTATCATGAGTCCCTGCACAGACCTTCGTTTGTATCTGCTGGCTGTTTACTTTCTTATCAAGCACCCAGCTGCCCAGCAGTTTGAGTGCCGCCTCGGCTGACCCTTCGGCCACGCCTGGCGGCCAGCGCTACAACTTTAACTTCTTCCTACGTACTATTCTCAAGGTACTGCAATTAGACTTGGCTTGTTCCTGTGGTTACAACACCTCCCCCGCCAGGGAAATTGGCGTTACTCCTCAGAGTAGCGTCAATTGAGATTTTCTTATTTTATTTGCTTACATTTTCTTTTGTTACATCAACACTTCATATGTTTTCTTTTTCCTTCATATACACTTAATTCCATTAAGTTCTTTGTGAGACACAATCATTTTATACATACATTTATCAAGGTACATTTTTTTTTTCAAATCATTGATACAATTACAATCAAGGTACATTTTTAAAAGCATTGCTACAAAATACCATTTTCATTCAACATTGGTAATTACAAGTACGTACAGTTTCATAAATGGACAAAACACTAAAATAGATTACACCTTTTCATAACACACTTCTAATATATTTTAACTTTTGATTTTACTTAATGCCTGTTTCTGAACAGAACTGACTCTTCTTGGTTTTTCCCACCTCTTTCATATATTACTACATCTTCAGTTTCTTTATCAGCTTGTCTTCTGCTTAAGCTAGTCTCTGGGTATTGATTTACTATAGTGTTTCTTATACATACTTTACCACAACAGTTACTATCTTCAAAGCACTTCCATAAACTTTTGAAGCATTCTTTACAGCATTTACAATTTTTACAACAACATGTTATTACAATAACAATGACTATTGCTATAGCTACGTATGTAGTTATTGAGTAATGTGTAAAATATCTGGAATATTTTAGTTCTTCCTCCTACCGTTCTGCCATTCGCTGGACATCATCCAGTCTTTTCCCAGCGACTTCCAAGTCGTCTAATTGTGTTACTACGTGCTCCAAGGGTAAATCTAACGTTAGCATTGAGACATTTTTCTTTTCTTCGTTTACGACACAACAGTCAAATTCTAAATTAATTTGAGGTATTATATCTTTCTTTGTTACGTTACTATGAATTACTCTATCTGTTTGTACGAACACTCTCGTTCCATACCCTTTACATTTACTATAAAAACTTATCTTTCCTACCCCTTTCATTAATAAATCCTTCGGGGGTTCCTTTCCACATAATACTGTCAGTCCTTCTTCCTTAGGAGCTACATATAGCCATTCGTTACTGTTTAGATGGGTCCAAAGGCTCTGATTCAGTGCGACTATTTTTCGCACACAATCTTCCGGAATTTCTCTTACCAGTAGTAATAATTTGGCTTCGCATTCCTCATGGTCGAATGTCGATAGCAATGCAAATGACTGTCTGCACAGTCTTCTATTCTTACTCAGTTCTTTACATTTTAGATCATCCGCAGAAAGTTTCGCGTACTGCCTTTTGGATTCATCTATCCGTAGAAATTCTTTCTCTGGCTCTATGTATACGTACCTTCCTTTCATATCTGGGATCTCCTTTGGTAATGGGAGAACTCTGTACAGATTATAATTATTATTATCTATTAAAGGAATATTAATTATGTACCCTAGTATGCTACCGGAAATGAAAACATCTAAATCAATTATTCTTAACAAGAGGTAGCCTGATGACTCCGCGAGAGGAACAGGAAACTTCATGTCCTTTAATTCGTCTCGTATTAAACTTAGATACTTCACAATTTGCACTGTATTAATGATGTGAGGCTGCAGTATTCCCTTTTGAGCACTTACAATGGCATTTATCATCTGCTCGTATTCCTCTTCGATTTGGCCAAACACTGCCGCTAATTGTAATACTTGTTCCATTACAGTGGCAAAAGGTGCTACTCGTTTGAAACCCATATCTGTTTCCTTCACGTATTCCTTCATGAACCTTTCTAGTCTCTGCATGCCTGTCCTTAGAATGTGTTCATTTGATTCTGGTGTATATACTGTTCTGTTTACTCCCGCTAATGTGGCCCTTACCACTGCCACCTGTTCCTTGGTTAACCTCAGCAACCCTTCAGAGTTCCTCTCCATAGCTTCTATTCTTTCTTTATAGTACGCTGCGTCCGCTTCGTCCAATGTTCCGAACAGTATCTTACCTGTCCGACGAAGTTGAATACTCCTCTCTTTCTTCTGTTTTCGTGTTTTGTGAGCTGCTGTACGAGTTTCTGCAGACCTGTGATGTGTAACTTGCTGATCTAGTACTCTACATTCTATTAATCCTACGTTTAATTGTTTCAATGTGTCACGGCACCTCTGTACCGCTGCCTTACTGTACCTCTCTGCTTTCTGAAATCTTTCCGTTATTACATCTAAGTTTACATATGTGACTAATCTCCATGTGGTACTGTATATTTCTATTTGTCCTACGTTATCGTAATATAGTCCTGATGAACTTGGTATGGAGGTCACTTTGAAATCGTTCGTTTCGTATCCTGATGCAACGGAGCTGTATGTTGTTACCACAATGATTAGTTGCATAACTTGCCACTTGAGTGCCATACCTGAAATTTAAAATAACTGCTTCAGCCTGTTGGCATGTACTTTTGTTTCCTTATTTCTCTTAACTCTTATAACTACGTTAGGACCTTCCACTTTTAACACTTCAAATGGATCTCTCCATTGTGAATGTAGTTTCCGAGATCTACCACGTCTCACTGATTCGTCGTGTAATAACACCTTGTCCCCTACACTGAATTCTTTTGGGTTCTGTTTCAGATCATACTGTCCTTTACTGATTACCTTATTCCTTATAATAGAATCCCTAGCCACTCTGTGGGCTTCCTGCATTCTTTCTCTTAGCTTACTGACATATGAATCATAATCGTAACTTACCTGCGGTGTTTCTTGCTGCAGTACTCCTGGTATGTTAACCTTTCTTCCATAAATTAACTCGAATGGTGTATAACCTGTGTTGCTGTGTGGTGTGGTGTTGAACACAAAAATTGCATACGGCACCCATTTGTCCCATGAACTTTGATCTCCTGTTACAAAGTGTCTGAGATATTCTACAATTGTTCTATGACTCCTTTCTAGAGCACCATTTGACTCAGGGTGGTACGCTGTGGTATTTATATGTTTTACCTTCAACAATTTACATACACTTTTAAATACGTCACTCAGAAAATTCGATCCTTGGTCTGTTAACAAAACTGATGGAATCCCATATCTTAGTACTATATTTTCTACAAATGCTTCTGCTACAGTTTCATCGTCTTGCTTGTCAATTGGGACTGCTACTGTGAATTTACTCAGATCGTCTTGGAATGTTAGCATGTACTTTTTCCCTGTACTAGATACATCTAGTGGACCCACTACATCCATTGCACATTTTGCAAATACTGTTTCAGCTGTGTCTGTAATTTCTAAGGGCATCCTTGTTTTCATTTGTGTATTTTTGTTCTTTTGGCATGATGGACACTTCCTAATATAATTTTCAATGTCCCGCTTCATTCCACGCCACTGCTGTACGCTTTAATCCTCTCGAATGTCCTATGCATTCCCTGGTGCCCTCCCAAGGGATTATCGTGCATCTCCTTTAATATACTTTCCTTTTCTTCAGGGCTAATTTCCTCATTACTATTTGTTTCCTGGTCTACCTCACCTGACACTTGCGCTTGCCGCACATTTACGGAACTCTGTTCCGCCTTAGCTTGTGCTACTGAGGTTCTTTCTGCCTCCACATTTCGCTTTGAACTTATCTCTTCCTTTCCTTCCTGCCTTATCTGGCTTAATGCGTCCGCATTACTGTTTAGCCTTCCTGGCTTATATACTACCTCGTAGTCGTACTCTTCGAGCTTCAGTCTCCACTTTAGGAGCCTCGAACTCGGATCCTTCACACTAAATATCCATGTTAGTGGCTTATGGTCTCTCATCACTGAATTTTCGCCCATACACGTATGGTCTAAACTGCTTTACCGCATACACTATAGCCAACAACTCTTTTTCCGTTGTACTATAGTTCAGTTCTGCTTTGTTCAGTGCTCTGGATGCATATGCAATCGGCAAGTCTTCGCCAATCTTATTCCCTTGCGATAACACGGCGCCTAACGCTGTGTTACTCGCATCCGTTGTGATTATAAACGGTTTCGTAAAGTCAGGATACTGAAGTAACGGAGGATTCACTAATTTCTCTTTCAGTTCCTCGAACACATTGTTCTGTCGTTCTCCCCATTGGTACTCTACTACTTTCTTTAAGAGCTCATGGAGAGGTTTGGCAATTTTGCTGAAATTTGCAATGAAACGTCGATAGTACCCTATCAATCCTAGAAACCCTTTTAGTTCTTTTGTTGTTCTCGGCTGTGGGAAGAACTTCACCTTCTCCACCTTTGCCATATCCGGTGATATTCCCTTGTCCGTGATACAATGACCTAGAAAGATTACCTCCTTCCTCAGAAATTCACACTTGTCTGGTTGCAACTTCAAATTGTGCTCTCGCAACCTGTCAAATATTTCCCGGAGTTTTTCGTTATGCTCCTGCAGGTTTTTCCCACAACATACTGTTGTGTTGTTGTTGTGGTCTTCAGTCCTGAGAATGGTTTGATGCAGCTCTCCATGCTACTCTATCCTGTGCAAGCTTCTTCATCTCCCAGTACCTACTGCAACCTACATCCTTCTGAATATGCTTAGTGTATTCATCTATTGGTCTCCCCCTACGATTTTTACCCTCCACGCTGCCCTCCAATACTAAATTGGTGATCCCTTGATGCCTCAGAACATGTCCTACCAACCGATCCCTTCTTCTGGTCAAGTTGTGCCACAAACTCCTCTTCTCCCCAATCCTATAACATACTATGTCGTCCAAATAGACAAAACATTTAACACCTTGTAAACCTGCCAATACTGTGTTCATCAGTCTCTGGAAACATCCTGGGGCTCCCTTCAGTCCCATCAGCATTCTTTTGTATTCGTAATGTTGATAGTTTGAGCTGAATGCCGTTTTCTCTCTGTCCTTCTCGTCCGTCAATATTTGATGGTACCCGCTTGCGAGGTCAAGCGTCGAGAAGTACTTGGCTTGCCCTAATTGATCCAGAATATCGGAGATATTCGGTAGTGGAAATGCATTGCCTACCGTGATGTCATTTAATTGTCGGTAGTCCACTACGATTCTCCATTTCTGCTTGCCACTGGCATCTAACTTCTTTGGCACTAACAGTAATGGTGCGTTCCATGCGCTCTTGCTTTCGACAATTATGTCATCCTTGAGCATCTGTTCTATTTGCTCTTTTAGCACTTCCTTTTGCGCTTCAGGGATCCTGTACGGTCTAGCGTTCACTACCTTCCCCGCGTGTTCCAGCGCAATCGGTATTCTATGTTTCACTGCAGAAGTATAGGACAGTTTGTCCCCTGGTAGATGAAATACATCTCCGTACTCCGTGCAGACCTCTGCTAGAGCGCTCTTTTCTTCGACGTTCACATGAATCCATTCTGAGTTGCCTTCGCAACACACTAGCACGACTTTCCGTCTTACCTATTGCATCAGTGCTACATTTTACTTCGCATACTTTCGCTATTCTTTCTAATTCTTCCGTTATTAATCTGACATTTCCTAGTCGAACTCTGTCCTCTGACACGTTCAATGCACTTACTACGCATTTCCCATTTCGCACTTTTACTAAGGACTCAGGTACATGCACCCCTTGTGCAGTCTCCTGCCTCGGTATGACCATTTCTCTTTCGGTTCCCTGTGGTACCTTTCCGTCCACTTTCAACAACATTATTCTTTCTTCCCGGGGCCCTATCTCCCCGCCTATTTCTGAATCTGCTTCTATCTCTTGTCCCTTTGGTTCTTCCTCTACTACTAAGGGTATATCTCGCCCTTTTAGTCTTATTACTTTACCTGCATAGTCCAGCTTGACTCTATGCTGTGTTAAGAAATTTCTCCCTATCAATCCGTCGTACGGAATGTCTAGGCCTCTACCGTACACGTGAAATTTCTGTCTCACCTTTTCAGATCCGTCTATACTTAAGTTTATTTGTACCGTGCCTATTGTGCTAACGGCTTCACTCATTACGCCCTTTAACCTAAGCTTTTCTGTTTCATTGATTCCAAGCATACTCTTTACCGGAATACTCGTCCTCTTTAGCAAGCACAATTGTGCTCCTGTGTCTATTAGTAACTTTAAATACTTCTTTAACTCTACGCAGTACAACATTACCACGTCGTTTTCTGTTGCACAGTCGATTACCCTCACTGTGGGTTTACCTATCGCAACAAGGCCCGACTGCGCGGCCTTGCCGCCTCTTAGTTTCCCTGTACCACCTTTCCTGTTTTACTCGATACTGGCACCCTGCCTTTTCTCCAGGTGTGCCAGGGCCCTTCGTGGCAATCTTTCGCGTAGTGGCCCTGCCGCTTACACTTAAAACACGCAACATCTTTTACTCTTGTGCATGGAACTCCGCAGTTCCCTGGTAAATTACACTGTGGACATCTCCACTCTCGTAACCCTCCATCGGTTTCTCTGTGATTTCCTCTGAATTCCCTTACATCTATCGGGTGAACTTTTCTTAACCGCACCCGGCATTCCATGTCTGTGTGTCCCAGCTTGTCACACCCATAGCAAAAGTTTGTAAACTCTTTGCCCGTCATGGCCCGTACTCTATGCTCTGGCCTGTTTTTTCTACACCTGCTTGCTATGTGGGATATCAGCCCACAATTGAAACATTTCAACTCTACTTTCTCTCGCGTTTTTTACAGCTTCTTTATTTCGAGTGTACGTTACCCTCGGGGCTAGTCCCCGCTCTTTCATGGACAATATCGCACTCTCCTCCTGCAGTGCCAACTCCACTGCTGCCGCCAACGTAATTTCATCACCTCTGCTTCTCACTATTGTTTGTATTCTATCATTACTTAAGCCCTGTATAAAGCACACTCTTCCTAAAGAATCAACTAGTTCTATCGCACCTTTCAAGTTTTCTCTGGCCGTAACTCTGTTTACTGCTTCTCGAAAATCTCTCTGCATTTCATCAATTCGGCTTGCCCACATTGCTATTGGTTCCCCTTGTCCCTGTCTGGCTTGGAAAATTTTACATGCGTAGTAGTCTATAGTACGCTTACTCGCATAGTTTTCTTCTAAAACGCGTTTCACCTCTTGCCACGTACCCGTGCGCTCACGCACCTGCAATCTCGACCTGGCCTCACCGGTTATCTTTGCTTTAACGAACTTCAATAACGTTTCGTGTTCCTCTGGCTTTACTAATTCAAAAGCCGCATCTACATTTTCGATAAATTCCCTTAAATCCTTCTTGTTCCCTTCGAACATTTTCGACACAATACATAGGGCCTCCTTCACTGACATCTTACCATTAGTGGAGGATTACACAACTTCTTTAGTTTGGGGCATCTTAACTAAGTTAATACTTTACACAACAAAGATACAATATTCTTAAGACAGTTTTACAAGTACCGCTTCTCTTGTGGTGCACCGTCTGCTCTGTTGATCCGCATCGTCCCGTGCTGCTTCGCACTCTCTTTGTGCCTGCGCTGTCTCTGCGCCCGTGCTGCTGAGATGCGCCGGCCGCCGCTCTGCTGGGCTGTGCCGACCCCGTCGCTCTCCTCGGCTGCCGCTGCTATGGCTGCTGCCGATTCTGCTGCTACTCGGCCCGGACCCTCGGACTCGAACGCTGGCTGCTCAGGCACCTCTGTGCCTCGTCGCTCCGCGTCGCGCTGCCGCTGTCTTGCGTCACCCTGCACCCGCGAGGACTACTTTTCTGGACTCTGACGTACTGGTGCTACTAATGCTGAAAGTTGCGAGTCGCCACAACTTCCTGCCAATTGCCACAGTCGCTGTAGCAAAATCTAATGGCTCCTACCTCCTATTTGCCTATGCGCCTTTGTGATAACCCCACACCTGGCACCAAAAGTTTTATTTATGTCACGTCCCAAGCGTGGGGATTGCGAGGGATTGAGCGACACGGTTCGTGGATGGGATTTTAGCCGGTTGACCTTAGTGAGAGGGAGACTTTTTGATCTGGCTAAGATGTAGAAATCCCTGGTGTGAAAGCACAAGGCTAGGAAGCGGGTAGAATTGAAGTCTTGATAACTTTAACAAATTGCAGTTTATTCTAAATGAATACAGCTCACCCTATCCGCACGGCGGTTGCATTCACAGGAAGGCCAAGTCTAATACAGAGACGGTGACTGACTCCACCGTTCCGACTGCCTACTAGAAGTTCTGCAACGTTTCCTAACACCCTACGTTAGAGTCCTGCGACTACGCCCTGACGCGCTCCAGCGACTATCTCCGGCTGCCTGCCTACAGCCCGTTCCCCAGCCCAAGTCGGCTGCTGCTATCACTCTCTAACTCTTCGACCTCTCCAGACAACACCCGACAAGACCCTCAGAGCGGCGTGCTCTCGGGTTTTGTTAGCATTTCCCCTTCAACCCCGCCAGCGCTTGGCATGACGTAGCGTTGAATGCAACTTGTCCTTATTTGGTATCGTTAAAACATTGTTGTTGCTATTGTTCTTCAGAGGCTGAGTGGAGGGATAGAGGCGCCTCTCCCTATATGGTCACGCACTGCGTCCTGAGCCCTTCATTGGCTCCTCATGACGTAGCGCTGTCCCTACCAAGGGCCCTCTTTCTTTCTCTCTCCACTCCCAGACCTTTCTCTCTAGCCAGGAATGCATCTATTTATAATCCTTACTTGATTGCTTATCATGAGTCCCTGCACAGACCTTCGTTTGTATCTGCTGGCTGTTTACTTTCTTATCAAGCACCCAGCTGCCCAGCAGTTTGAGTGCCGCCTCGGCTGACCCTTCGGCCACGCCTGGCGTCCAGCGCTGCAACTTTAACTTCTTCCTACGTACTATTCTCAAGGTACTGCAATTAGACTTGGCTTGTTCCTGTGGTTACAACATGAGGTCATTCACATGAGTGCTAAAAGGAATCTGTTAAACTTTGGATACACGATAAAGCAATCAGATCTAAATACCTAGGTATTACAATTACGAACATCTTAAATTGAAAAGAACACAGAAAATATAGTGGGGAAGGCGAATTAAAAACTGTGATTTGTTGGCAGAATACTTAGAAGGTGCAACAGATCTAATAAAGCAACTGCCTACACTACAGTTGTCCATCCTCTTTTGGGGTGCTCCTGCATGGTCTGGCATCCGTACCAGATAGGATTAACAGAGTACACCTAGAAAGTTTAAAGAACAACAACATGTTTTGTATTTTCGAGAAATAGGGGAGAGAGTGTCATGAACAGGATACAGGATTTGGTGTGGATATCATTAAAACAAAGGCATTTCTCATTATGGCAGTATCTTCTCACGAAATTTCAATCACCAACTTTCTCTTCTAAATGCAAAAATATTTTGTTGACGCCAACCTACATAGGAAGAAGAAAGACAAGCCAGAGCTCACACGGAGGGATACAAGAGCGTTGTTCGAGGATGGAATAATAGAGAATCACTGTGAAGGTGGTTCGATAAACCCTCTGCCAGGCACTTAAATGTGATTTGCAGAGTATCTTTGCAGATGCAGATGTATATGTAAAAGGACAGTCAATCTGATGGTGATCGTGATGAATGAAACCAGTTATTGAACTGAATAAACAAAATTTCTGATCGAAGACTGTTTTCGTTTCCGCATATCCTCAAATATTGGATCTCTGCTACCTTCAGTGTGAGCATGCCACTTTTCATTATAAATAAAAACTTATTTGCTTACCAAGGACATGTATGAAAATAGGGCATCATCATGCTGAAGGAACCATCCTAGGATTTGACTGAAGTGATTTGGTATATAACTGGAAATCTTCGTCAGTGAGAATTGTTACCTTCGAATTGTGTCTAATGTGTTCCACCACAATGACTGTTATGTTACCATCCTCTGAGGCATTAGAGGGTACTTGGACATATACTTATTAATGCATACAGCCTAAGAGTGGTTTGGAAGGACAGCCGTGGAATGTTGCCTGTGAACATGACTGTTCTCCACAATAAGTGAACGTCTTACAGGGCACCTAGGAAGGAAGAAATTCCAGATATGTGAATCATTAAATAACGAAGTTCTGAAATAGTTATGATAGCAACCCAAATCTTCCTACAACAAATAAATCATGCAAGAGCCACATTCACAGCAGCAATGTGTAGATGTTGGATGGAGAATAGTTTGAGAAACTGGACATATATTGTTGACTGTTGTAACAATACACCTAGTACCACCTCAAAAAATTCTAAGAATCAGTTTCCATTTGGTTACATGTGTAAGTAGAGAGAGTATCTGTCTCAATGTAGATGCCAGGGTTGCTATTAGCTTTGTGTTCGTTTACAACATCTAGCACTAGCAGTAAGAGTTAATCGGAGATTACAGGTCAAACTGCATGGTGCTACTACATAGTAACCAATAATGTAAATAACTAGATACTTAAACTATTTTCACATAAATAAATTTTGATATGTAAACAATATTGTGTATAAAATAAAGAAGTAAATGTTATTCTCAAAGTATAAATGCAAATAGTCAGAGTGTACAGGCTGTAGGGAGAATAGCAATGCTCTTCAGTGAGGGAAAGTACCAAGCCTTTTCAAAAGTCTCCTTTGTGAGTTGTTAAGAGTGCTTGATAGTGAGCATACATGGGGTCAGTCTCTAATTTACTGTATATAAAATGATACTGCTGCATTGCCAATTATATCACAGTAGTACACTGGCATCATGGAATGTGTTAGCCAAATTTGTGCAGGGGTTTAACAGCCATCTCATGAAATGATGAAATGGACATTGCAACTTGGCTTGGACTGTTGGTTGACTAGCTACATAAAGGAAGTAGCAGATAATGTGGAATATGAGCTGCTGGATGGAGCTAAATATCTAACTTACTGCAACTCTTGAAATTACGTAGCACCTACAATAGAGACAAGATGATGTACATTGATGGTACAACAAATCTAACGTATTTGTAACACAAGTGTTGTGCAAACAGTGGATTTGTTCGAAGGATGCCATCATGTGGTGGTAAGTATTAGTTTTGTAGATCCAAGCTCTCTCAGCTGTGTGGTTTTATTTGAATCATTATTGGATTAGTTAATGCACTTGGTTTTGTGCGTAAGTAGTGAGTGTGTGCCGATCCCTTGTTCCATGTGATGAAGTTAGTTCACATTCCACTGTCATAAAAGTAGAAGCTAGTAACATATTCAGTATTCAACAAATGCATTGTCTTTACAACAGAAACAAACCAGCTTTCTGTGACAAGTGTATGACGTGTTGTGAAAGACACTACAAGGCCAACTATAGAATATAATAAGTTCAATCCATCATTATTCAGCAGATGTACAGTGATGAACAGTGAAAACAGTATCTTTCAGTACATGTGGCAAAGTTAAATATTAATTATGCAATATTTACATTTCTGTGACTTATTCAGTTAACTCTTGCTTTTCACATTAATTGCTGTAAATTGAAATACTTAAAACTGTCATTTGTAAATTGAAATGTTGGACGTACGAATACTCAAATGACCAGCCACAACAGTGCATAGTGTGCCTTCCATGCAATGCAAGTTAGTCATATATTTACTTACTGTGTAAATTTTTATATAAATGTTCTTTATTATTATTATGAGAAGAAAAGCTGCTGCTCCCCATATAGTAGAGATGCTGAGTTGCAGATAGGCACAACAAAAAGATTCTCACAATTATAGCGTTCGGCCATTAAGGCCTTCATTAACAATCGATACACATATGCACATGCACACACACTCCAGCAAATGCAACTCACACACACAACTTACATGAATGAGTGTGCGTGTGGATATGTGTGACTATCGTCGACGAAGACCTTAATGGGCGTAAGCTATAATTGTGAGAGTCTTTTTGTTGTGGCTATCTGCGACTCAGCATCTCTGCTATATGGTGAGTAGCAACTTTCGTTCTCATAATATTGTTACATTCCATCCTGGATCTTCCATTGTTTGTTCTTTATTATTGTGTGTGTTACATGTTAACATCATGTCTGAGGGCATATGCTTTAAGTCCAAGTTCCTCCAGCTAATGTGTCCCATTTGTAGTGTGTGCTCCCAATCCCCAGGCATACTGAAGTTAGATTGGAACTGTCCGGACAGGTAGCAACCCATCCACTCATCACACCATAATTTCAATACATCATTTCAAGTATAGTAGCTCACCATCATATCATTAGGTGTACAGTGCAACATTAATTATCAAGCAGCAGCTACTGCATGCGATCAATACCATTTTAGTCCGATTCCTCATGGTTAAATGAATGTCATTCCAAATTAGGAAAGGACTAATGAAGTGAAACGAAGCAGTAGCATCATTGTGAGTATACATCAATCTCCGGCTTTTTTAAAAAAAGAAAAAAAAGAAAAAAAAAAAAAAGCATTTGATCAGCTTTGAACAACCCTTACAACAGTAATTTTGCCACTTGAGTCACATTTTATTCTCATGGACTACACAACTTAAGTGTAAGGAATCAAGACAGAAAAAATATTAATTTGTCATTTATTGGCGAATCTTACAACAGTAACTGTAATAGTTTGAAATAACTGTGCTTATAGTGTTTAAAAAAAACCTTCTAGCATTACATAGTAAACATCTATTGTTCAAATACTGCTTATTCAGAAAGACAGTAATTAAAACTGCCTCCCAACAAATACAAATTAAAAACTATACTTTTGTACAGCAGGAACTGCACCTTTTATAGTACAATATCTTACCGAAATTATTTTACACAAGTAGTTTACAAGAAAAGTTGTGTCTCTTCTGCAGTTGTCTGCATGCAAGTCTTAACAACCAGTCTGAACATTAAGTAATGCAATTGTTTTGCTGATGTGGGGTACTGTGTTCACATTTGATGACATTCCCAATTCAAAAACCTTGTGGAGAAGAGACAATGCATGCTCTGGAAAAAAAAAAAAGTTCTTTAAAATTTGTTTTAGCCTTAGTAAACATGTCCAGTTATTCTGTTACAAACATTTGGGGACTGTAAAAAAAAGGACATCCCGTCACCAATTAAAAAAAAGCCACAACCATAAATGCAAAACTGAGTCACAACTGTCAATAAATCTGCAGCAACACCCCAAAGGCTGTAAACAGATTAACAAATTAACTCTGTTCACTACTCCAAACTTTTAACTGCACACAAGAACCATTAAACTGGCATATCCATATTTATGGCATCAGACATTAGCACTACCAACCTCTTACCCACTCCACCCATGTGGTTCTGTTCTGTTCTGTCATCATACAGAATAAGCTCTGTGTAACACTTGTGTATGAGAGTGATAAGTGCATTCAGACAATAACTAAAAATATTTTTCACACATATGGAAGTGCCGTTGACAAATATTATGCAGTGTAATACAACCAAAACGCCACTATAATATGTGGGTTTGTTGGCAGAAGACATGTCACGTTACATATTCAAATTATTGATCCCGAAACAATGAAACACTGTACTGTATTAAAAAAAGTTATTAAAGAGTCCAGAAGTGTGTGCATTAAGTCTGAGATTAGCACATCTGATAATAAAATTAAAACAATTTGGAATATTGTGAAAAGGGAAACCAGGCAACTGAGAGCACAGGAAGACTGTACTTCTATCAAACACAATGAAAATAATAGAGGGAAACATTCCACGTGGGAAAAATATATCTAAAAACAAAGATGATGTGACTTACCAAACGAAAGTGCTGGCAGGTCGATAGACACACAAACAAACACAAACATACACACAAAATTCAAGCTTTCGCAACCAATGGTTGCTTCATCAGGAAAGAGGGAAGGAGAGGGAAAGACTAAAGGATGTGGGTTTTAAGGGAGAGGGTAAGGAGTCATTCCAATCCCGGGAGCGGAAAGACTTACCTTAGGGGGAAAAATTATTATTATGGAATTACTGACACTCGCGCGCACACACGCGCGCGCACACACACACACACACACACACACACACACACACACACACACACACACACACACACACACATCCATCCGCACATACACAGACACAAGCAGACATTTGTAAAGGCAAAGATGTTGTTGAAAGACGAGGTATGAGCGGCGGCAAACTGAAATTAGCGGAGATTGAGGCCTGGCGGATAACGAGAAGAGAGGATATACTGAAGGACAAGTTCCCATCTCCGGAGTTCTGACAGGTTGGTGTTAGTGGGAAATATCCAGATAACCCGGACGGTGTAACACTGTGCCAAGATGTGCTGGCCGTGCACCAAGGCATGTTTAGCCACAGGGTGATCCTCATTACCAACAAACACTGTCTGCCTGTGTCCATTCATGCGAATCGACAGTTTGTTGCTGGTCACTCCGACATAGAAAGCTTCACAGTGTAGGCAGGTCAGTTGGTAAATCACGTGGGTGCTTTCACACGTGGCTCTGCCTTTGATCGTGTACACCTTCCGGGTTACAGGACTGGAGTAGGTGGTGGTGGGAGGGTGCATGGGACAGGTTTTACACTGGGGCCGGTTACAAGGGTAGGAGCCAGAGGGTAGGGAAGGTGGTTTGGGGATTTCATAGGGATGAACTAAGAGGTTACGAAGGTTAGGTGGACGGCAGAAAGACACTCTTGGTGGAGTGGGGAGGATTTCATGAAGGATGGATCTCATTTCAGGGCAGGATTTGAGGAAGTCGTGTCCCTGCTGGAGAGCCACATTCAGAGTCTGATCCAGTCCCAGAAAGTATCCTGTCACAAGTGGGCACTTTTGGGGTTCTTCTGGGGAGGTTCTGGGTTTGAGGAGATGAGGAAGTGGCTCTGGTTATTTGCTTCTGTACCAGGTCGGGAGGGTAGTTGCGGGATGCGAAACCTGTTTTCAGGTTGTTGGTGTAATGGTTCAGGGATTCCAGACAGGAGCAGATTCGTTTGCCATGAAGACCTAGGCTGTAGGGAAGGGACCGTTTGATGTGGAATGGGTGGCAGCTGTCATAATGGAGGTACTGTTGCTTGTTGACGGGTTTGATGTGGATGGTCGTGTGAAGCTGGCCATTGGACAGGTGGAGGTCAACGTCAAGGAAAGTGGCATGGGATTTGGAGTAGGACCAGGTGAATCTGATGGAACCAATGGAGTTGAGGTTGGGGAGGAAATTCTGGAATTCTTCTTCACTGTGAGTCCAGATCATGAAGATGTCATCAATAAATCTGTACCAAACTTTGGGTTGGCAGGCCTGGGTAACCAAGAAGGCTTCCTCTAAGAGAACCATGAATAAGTGGGCGTACGAGGGGGCCATCCTGGTACCCATGGCTGTTCCCTTTAATTGTTGGTATGTCTGGCCTTCAAAAGTGAAGAAGTTGTGGGTCAGGATGAAGCCGGCTAAGGTAATGAAGAAAGAGGTTTTTGGTAGGGTGGCAGGTGATCGGCGTGAAAGGAAGTGGTCCATCGCAGCGAGGCCCTTGACGTGCGGAATATTTGTGTATAAGGAAGTGGCATCAATGGTTACAAGGATGGTTTCCCGGGGTAACAGACTGGGTAAGGATTCCAGGCGTTCGAGAAAGTGGTTGGTGTCTTTGATGAAGGATGGGAGACTGCATGTAATGGGTTGAAGGTGTTGATCTACATAGGCAGAGATACGTTCAGGGATTCCTGTGGGGGCTTGGTAACCAGCTACAATGGGACGGCCGGGATGATTAGGTTTGTGAATTTTAGGAAGAAGGTAGAAGGTAGGGGTGCGGGGTGTTGGTGGGGTCAGGAGGTTGATGGAGTCAGGTGAAAGGTTTTGTAGGGGGCCTAAGGTTCTGAGGATTCCTTGAAGCTCCGCCTGGACATCAGGAATGGGATTAACCTTGGCAAACTTTGTATGTAGTGTTTTCTGAAAGCTGACGCAGTCCCTCAGCCACATACCACATACTCCCGACGATCAAGTACCATGGTCGTGAAACCCTTGTCCGCCAGAAGAATGACGATGGATTGGTCAGCCTTCAGATCACGGATAGCCTGGGCTTCACCAGTGGTGATGTTGGGAGTAGGATTAAGGTTTTTTAAGAAGGATTGAGAGGCAAGGCTGTAAGTCAGAAATTCCTGGAAAGTTTGGAGAGGGTGATTTTGAGGAAGAGGAGGTGGGTCCCGCTGTGACGGAGGACGGAACTGTTCAAGGCAGGGTTCAATTTGGATAGTGTCTTGGGGCGTTGGATCATTAGGAGTAGGATTAGGATCATTTTTCTTCGTGACAAAGTGATATTTCCAGCAGAGAGTGTGGGTGTAGGACAGTAAATCTTTGACAAGGGCTGTTTGGTTGAATCTGGGAGTGGGGCTGAAGGTGAGGCCTCTGGATAAGAGAGAGATTTTGGATTGGGAGAGAGGTTTGGAGGAAAGGTTAACTACTGAATTAGGGTGTTGTGGTTCCAGATTGCGTTGATTGGAATTTTGAGGTTTTGGGGGGAGTGGAGCTGGAAGTGGGAGATTGAGTAGATGGGAGAGACTGGGTCTGTGTGCAATGAGAGGAGGCTGAGGTTTGCTGGAGAGGTTGTGAAGGGTGAGTGAGTTGCCTATCCGGAGGTGGGAAACCAGGAGATTGGACAGTTTTTTGAGGTGGAGGGTGGCATGCGGTTCTAATTTGCGGTTGGCCTGTAGGAGGATGCTCTGAACAGCCGGTGTGGATGTGGGAGAGGAAAGATTGAGGACTTTTATTAAGGATATGAGTTGACGGGTGTGTTCATTGGCTGAGTTGATGTGTAGGTGAAGGATTAGGTGGGTGAGGGCAATGGATTGTTCAGTTTGGAACTGGTATAGGGACTGATGGAAAGAAGGGTTGGGAACTTTAAGTGTGAGGCCTTTGGGGGTAATGCCAAATGTCAGACAAGCCTGAGAAAATAAAATATGGGAGTGTAATCTGGCTAGGGCGAAGGCATGTTTGCGGAGGGAATGTAAATAAAACTTAATGGGGTCCTTGTGGGGATGTTGTGAGGGTGACATGGTATTAGAAGGTGCCTTGACGTTGACCTCCACCTGTCCAATGGCCAGCTTCACACGTCCGTCCACACCAAACCCACCAACAAGCAACAGTACCTCCATTATGACAGCTGCCACCCATTCCACATCAAACGGTCCCTTCCCTACAGCCTAGGTCTTCGTGGCAAACGAATCTGCTCCAGTCCGGAATCCCTGAACCATTACACCAACAACCTGAAAACAGCTTTCGCATCCCGCAACTACCCTCCCGACCTGGTACAGAAGCAAATAACCAGAGCCACTTCCTCATCTCCTCAAAGACAGAACCTCCCACAGAAGAACCCCAAAAGTGCCCACTTGTGACAGGATACTTTCTGGGACTGGATCAGACTCTGAATGTGGCTCTCCAGCAGGGATACGACTTCCTCAAATCCTGCCCTGAAATAAGATCCATCCTTCATGAAATCCTCCCCACTCCACCAATAGTGTCTTTCTGCCGTCCACCTAACCTTCGTAACCTCTTAGTTCATCCCTATGAAATCCCCAAACCACCTTCCCTACCCTCTGGCTCCTACCCTTGTAACCGGCCCCAGTGTAAAACCTATCCCATGCACCCTCCCACCATCACCTACTCCAGTCCTGTAACCCGGAAGGTGTACACGATCAAAGGCAGAGCCACGTGTGAAAGCACCCACGTGATTTACCAACTGACCTGCCTACACTGTGAAGCTTTCTATGTGGGAATGACCAGCAACAAACTGTCGATTCGCATGAATGGACACAGGCAGACAGTGTTTGTTGGTAATGAGGATCACCCTGTGGCTAAACATGCCTTGGTGCACGGCCAGCACATCTTGGCACAGTGTTACACCATCCAGGTTATCTGGATACTTCCCACTAACACCAACCTGTCAGAACTCTGGAGATGGGAACTTGTCCTTCAGTATATCCTCTCTTCTCGTTATCCGCCAGGCCTCAATCTCCGCTAATTTCAATTTGCCGCCGCTCATACCTCACCTGTCTTTCAACAACATCTTTGCCTCTGTACTTCCGCCTCGACTGACATCTCTGCCCAAACTCTTTGCCTTTACAAATGTCTGCTTGTGTCTGTGTATGTGCGGATAGATATGTGTGTGTGTGCGCGAGTGTATACCTGTCCTTTTTTCCCCCTAAGGTAAGTCTTTCCGCTCCTGGGATTGGAATGACTCCTTACCCTCTCCCTTAAAACCCACATCCTTTCGTCTTTCCCTTTCCTTCCCTCTTTCCTGATGAAGCAACCGTGGGTTGCGAAAGCTTGAATTTTGTGTGTATGTTTGTGTGTCTAAATACAATGAAAAGTTTGTTAACAAGAAGTCAGAAGTAGAAAACAATTTTAATAATCATTTTTTAAGTGTTGTAGAGAAAATAGGTTCCAGCTACTCATTAGAAAATGCAAGGCAGTATATGGAAGAGGCAGTACCTATGCAATTTGATAAAATTGAAATTCAACCCCCTGTCCTACTGAAATTAGGAAAATAATAATTTCACTCAAAAGTAAAAGCTCACATGGAATTGATGGCATTTCCAACAGAGTACTAAAAGCTTGTTCCCAACAAATAAGTAGGATTCTCAGCCACATACGTAGTAGCTCACTGAAACAGGGAATTTTTCCAGATAGACTGAAATACGCTATTGTTAAACCATTGCATAAAAAAGGGTATAGATCTAATGCTAACAACTACCGCCCAATCCCACTTCTGACAGCTTTATCCAAAATTCTTGAAAAAGTAATGTATTCAAGAGTAGCATCACATAATTGAAAAATGAAGTACTAAGAAAATGTCAGTTTGGTTTTCAGAAAGGCTTTTCAACAGAAAATGCTATATATGTTTTCACTGGTCAAATATTAAATGCAATGAATAACCAAACATCACCCACTGGGATATTTTGTGAGAATCATGAAATTCTTCTAGATAAGCTTAAGTATTGTGATATGAGTGGGACAGTGCACAAATGGTTTAATTCATACTTAACTGGAAGAATGCAGAAGGTTGAATTTAACAGTATAGATGGTCTACAAAAACCAGCAGAGTCCTCTAACTGGGGTGGTATCAAGAACGGTGTCCCACAGGGTTCAGTCATGGGTCTCTTATTGTTCTTAATATATATTAACGACCTGCGACTCTACATTCATGAAGATGCAACGTTAGTTCTTTTTTCTGATGATACAAGTATAGTAATCACACCCAAGAAGCAAGAATCAGCTGAGGAAATTGCAAATAATGTCTTTCAGAAAATTATTAAGTGGTTCTCTGCAAATAGACTCTCAATAAATTTTGAGAAAACACAGTTTATACAATTCTGTATAGTAAATGGCGTAACACCATTGACAGATGTAGACTATGAATGGAAGTCTGTTGCTAAGGTAGAATACTTAAAATGTCGGGGTGTGTGCATTGATGAGAAATTGAATTGGAAGAAACACGTCAATGATCTGCTGAAACTGTTAGGTTCAGCTACTTATGCTATTAGGGTTACTGCAAATTTTGGTGATAAACATATCAGTAAATTAGCTTACTATGACTATTTTCATTCACTGCTTTCATATGGCATCATATTTTGGGGCAATTCGTCATTAAGAGAGAAAGTATTCATCGCACAAAAGTGTGTAATCAGAATAATAGCTGAAGCCCACCCAAGATCACCTTGCAGACATTTATTTAAGGAACTCGGGATATTCATGTATGAAATGTGTCATTAATAACCCATCCCAATTCACAAATAACAGCGAAATGCATAGCTTCAATACTAGAGGAAAGGATGATATTCACTATTCTGGATTAAATCTCACTTTGACACAGAAAAGGGTGAATTATGCTGCCACAAAAATCTTTTGTCATTTGCCAAATAGTATTAAAAGTCTGACAGATAGCCAACCAACATTTAAAAGCAAATTAAAAGAATTTTTGAATGATAAATCCTTCTACTCAATAGATGAATTCTTAGATATGAAGTAGTAACTGAAAAATTAATTAATTAATTTGTGTAAAGAAAACTTACGTTAAAGCAACACGTTCCACATCATTACGAAATGTCGTATTCATGATCTATGGAACAAGTATGTATGAAAAATGCCAGGCTGCACAGCTGTTTGAATTCCATGCTGCACTGTGGATGCCATTACAGCTGAAGTAGGAGAAGACAAGGGTATGCCATCTCCAAAAGACCAAGTCTAGTAAAACACTGCTGACCTTCAAATCAGCAGGTTGATACAAACCCCAAACTGTGACCAAATGAATGTGAAGGAATGCACACAACTGGATCTGAATGAGAAACTTCATAACTCCCAAAAACAATCTGGTCATTGGGCTGTAATTTGTTTCCACAGCTCATGATGCTACTTAGCCCCAGATAAGTAAAACCATGCAATTATGCAGGTAAACAACATTTCCCTAGTATTCACATGTCACACACAAAACAGTGAGGATAAAAAATGAATCCCAACTGCAGTAACATCATCGACTTCAACTCCTATTAACTAAAATTGTGTTTTTTGATGCTGTATATTCTCCCACAAATACATGAATGGACTGTGGTTCTTTAAGTTGGATGTTCTGGACTGAACACAATCCTCCAATGCTTAGAGAGGTGGTTGTCAGCCAACAGAGAGCTGGTGCACATAATGGATGCAGAGTATTTTCTCATGCAAGCTGGGCAGTTCTCGTGCATTGTCCACAGCTGATTCCTACACTTATTTGCTGTTAAGCAATCTATGCCAATTAACTCACAATTACTACAGCTGTGTTCCAGCACTAAATGTGAAGAAGGGATTATAGCTGATGCTGGCAAAACAGCGACCAAAGCATTAGCTCCCTTGTATGAAGGCTCAGTTTTGTTACATGCTTAAATTCTCATCAGCAACTAATCATCTTGCATATCAGAAATGATCATAAAATAATTTCCACTTTTTATCATGTCACTACTTTGCACAATATTGAGATGCATCTATTCTGAAAATAGTAGATAAATGCACACTTTTTAACCTGTTTGCTCTGTCAGGTCACAGAGTGCCAACTTATCCAGATTTTCCAGTTCTAGGTTACTGTAGATGCTGTAAATGATAAAGAGACCACGACACCATATGGTATGACAAGATTCAGAACTTTCTTCTTACCGATAGTCGTCATATCTGCATGTACCTCTAGGTTACTTTCAAGTGCCTTATCACCAATGTGATATATTTTATAGAATAATCTACTACTGGTCGTCAGTGGCTCTGTTGCTACACAATAGGTTTACAACATATAAAGAAAATGCACTCATTCTAGCATACACATGACAAGCTATTAACTAAATAACAAACTCACTCCCCCTCCCCAATACAATTTTCCTGAACTTTTGTAGCATTCATGAATATTTAACTTATAATATAGGAACATGAAAAAAATGATGCTGGCTACTACACCGTGTGAACCACCCAAAACTTGCACCAAAAATATTGCCAAAATGGAAAGTGCTGTTGATGTGCTGTTTTCAGAGGATGGGTCGGTAGTCGAGGGCTCGTTATATTAGCCAATAAACAGATTGTAATAATACTTATAAATTTTTATTTTTTGTGAAAACATGCACTTTAAGTGGAACAATGCCTATTGGCATTAACAAACTGAAAGTAGGGTAAATTAGAATGTCAGTGGTGTTTGTTGCAGGATTCTAGTAAGAGTCATTGATGAGATATCGTATTTTGAAATGTTTTCACACTGATACTTGTTTGTGCCCCTCAGCCTGCTTTCTTTCTAGGTATGTTGTTGTTGTTCTGTTTGCTTACAATGTGCTTGCATGTTCCTCGAGTGCAACGCAACTTGCTAGTCACTTAGTGTGTAACAGTCCAAGCAGTAGGTTGTGAGCTGACTGCTCATAGTATGCAGAGAGTGAAGGAAGAATGTAGTTTATTCTTGTAGAGTGTACATAGAAAGACAGTCAACCATCTTGGCACTTGAGTGAAGAAGCCACATTTACCAATTACAAACAGGTAAAGCAACAAAACATGCATTACTGGTCTGTTGGCAATCCCCATTGGCTTCATCAGGTGGAATGTCACTGTCCACAGGCTGCAAATGTGCGTTGTAAGATAGTGATCTATCATCTCATAGGCCCATGTTTCATAGACGAAACACAGAATGTGCACAAGTATTGCACCCTCCTAGCTGACCATCTTCCACAGATGCTAAATGACATTCTCTGCACACTACGAGGAACTTGCGGTACTAACATGCTGGCTGTGCAGCCCACAGTGCACCAAGTACTACAGCACGTCTTCACGAATTGTTTCCAAATTGCTGGATTGGACGCAGATGACCTGTACATTGGCTGGTCTGTTGCCCAGATTTGATGCCTGGTAAACTATTTTCTGTGAGGAAAGTTGAAAGATGCCGTCTACAAGGACATACCGACACCACTCGATGATATGCAGTGACGTATTACTGCCGAATGCTTGGACATCTCTGATGAAATGCTAGCGCGTGTGCAGAAGTCATTCAGTGCCCCACTGGAAGCACGTACTGCTGCTCCCGACTGTCATTTTGAACGCAACCTGTGAAGGTCAATTGTCTCTTTACTGATCAGAATCCACATGACTAGTGTATGCACTTTGTTGTTTTTTAGTTTGTGCTACCACAGGTATTGCAGAAGTGTTGGTGCGGGAACTGTTCAAAATATGGTATCTCGTAAATGATTCGCACTGGAATACTGCAACAAATGCCACTGACAATTTACCCTAATTTTAGTTTGTTAACTTTAATAGCCATTGTTCCATTTAAAAAGCATATGTTTGTACAAAAAATAGAATTTACAAGTATTATTACAATCTGTTTATTGGCTAACAATTCATGTCCCTCACTACCAATTCATTCTGTGATAAGCGCACATCAACAGTACTTTCCATTTCGACAATATTTGCTTTCAAGTTTTAGGGGATTCACCTTGTATATTCCCATACCACACAGCACAGGGTCTCTCTCTCTCTTAATCTTTTGCCAGTCAGCCCCGTGTAACAAAGACTATTCATAAAGAAACTTCTTTCTTGATATACAATGCTTAATAGTAGATATGGTGGTACTGCTCTTGCATTGCAATGCACTTTGAACCAATATGCTATGAGCAACATATAATCAAGGATGTATCTTTGTTGTTCTCAAAACCATGGGCTTTCAAAATATGTGCTGCAATCATATCAATTATGAGGTACATTCTGTAATAAGGTTTCTTGTGGGGCGGGAACATAAAGCTAGTGGTGTAAGCCAATGGTACCGTATGTTCCACAACTGGAAAACCAATGTCTATGATGAAGAGAAAAGTGGTCAACTGAGTATCGTGAATGCAGATCCAATTCGTGTGGTTGACAAAACAGTTAGAGAAAACTGCAGAGTCGCCATCTCCTGGCTTTGTGTTTCTTTTTCTGTCATTACTCATAATCTTCTGTACAAAGTAATTACTGAAGATTTGAGCTACTGGAGATTTAACACCAGGTGGGTGCGTAAACTCTTTCTGAAGAACAAAAGGTCCAGCATAAGGCAGTAGCACTGTCATTTCTTGTACGTTACAAAAGAGAAAAGGGAGCTTTTCTCTACCAGAATGTGACAGGAAATGAGATGCAGATACATGAAAGGAGAAACAATATGGTCCAGGCCATACAGGATCAACAAAACGCTGTCAAACACTTTCCAGCAGCAAACTCGTGGCAATTGTCTTCTGGGACAGAAAAGGAATTTTGCTTGTAGAGTTCTTGGAGAGAAATGTTGCAATTAACAATGAATGTTACTTTAACACACTATCAAAGTTGAGAAGTACCATTTGGTACAAAAGTCAAAGCACGTTGAGCTCTGGAATGATTCTCCTGTTAAACAATGGCCATCTGTATCAGCACAAATACTTTTACAAAACTGTGCAACTTCAAATGGGTAGTACTGGATCACCCTCCCTACATCCCTGATTTGGCATCTAGCACATATTGTCTTTTCATGTATATGAAGTGGCTTGATTCAAAGTGCATTTGCAAGTGAGTAATTTCACAGTATTGTAAACAAAATTTTGTAATGCCATTAACATTAAAAAAATGGAAGTTACTTTATGAACAGCCATCTTACTGCTTCGAATATGCTACTAACTGCATCAAAAAAGGCAAGTATAGCATGTAAAACATTCCTGTTATTTTTCAAAACAGTGCCATCACTACAAATACCTCTCTTATTCTTCCACTTTTATAGTATCATCTTTCTTTTCCGTTGTTTCACAGATGGTTTGCTTCCATGTTTCCTGCTGAACTTCTGCAAGCATTTTGCTCAGATTTACTAACAATTTCTAGTAGCTTTACCAAGAAAGAATTTTAAATTGGCTTTTTGAATATACATGCGGCGTAATTCAATAGTAACACTGACATTTCTATACCCTTTCAAAAGAACAGACTACTTTTGGAAGAATCAGCAAGAGAAATGTACAAGATTATAAATAATTAATACACTAACCTTGTGCACAAAGGACTACCTCTGGCAAATGATCGAGTGCAGATACAACAATCTCTGGCTGAGGGCTGTCGAGGCAACGGAAGTATGCAGGAAGGAGACTGGCGCAAGTCGATTGCTGTGGGGAGTGCCGCAATTGTCGTGTTAGCAATACATGTGCCAGAGATCTAACTCCTGATGATGGAGACAGCAAGAGAGCTGCTACTGCATCTCCAAATGTGTCCAAAAGAGCTGGTTTGCGAGCTGACAAGTGATCCAAGTCCTGAAGGGCTTGCATCACGTCTAAAACATAAACGTAATTTTTCTTACTGACAAAATAATACCAAATTATTGTAACTGAAAAAATAAATCTTATTTACTGTTGGCTACAAAAGATAAGACTGAACAAATGTGAAACATAAATATACATTTCAGTAAGGACAGTTATACAGTCTTTTTATATTTATTGTTGTAATCAAATATTGTCATAATCACAAACACAAGATAAACCAAAGATATCTGAATACTTTAAAATTGGTTTCAGGTACATTATCTCCAAATACAATGACCATTTTTATTCACAAATGTGTGTGTGTGTGAATAGAAATCGATCCTTGACATTCCAATGGTATTTAGATATTTACTTCATCTGTACATGAGTAATCATGATGTTGATGACGAGGAATCTTTTTATTTTTATACTGATGAAGTCAGATATGTATATGCGGCCCTCTTTATGGTGGTCACTACATACTGACACATTTCATATTGAGCTATCACTTGAAAATGGTACACAAGGTCAAATCACACTTGTGGAACAAATAAATCTAAGAACAACTAAGTCATCAAGTGGCAGCATAACAAACACATCAAAGAAGGTTATAATTAGGCAAGCTTTCAGAGACAGTGGCTCCTCCTCCATGTAGAAGGGTTGAAGGAAAAGGAAGAGGGGCGAAGGAAAAGGACTGGAGAGGTCTAGAAAAAAGGGGCAGATTTCAGAATAGTCACCCAGAACCACACATTAGGGCAGACTTACTGGACGGGATGGGAAGGAAGGACTGGTTGTTGGGGACTGCACCAAACGAAATTTGAGACTGTCAAAAGTCAATTGTTTTTGGTGTTATAACAAAGTTTAGGTAATACGGGTTGTTTCTGGAATAATACTGGACTAAAGTAAATAGAAAAAAATCATAGAGAAACCCTGGAAAAACATCAGTTTTGTCACTGAAGCTCATTATACCACATAATGATATTTTCTACATTACTTGTCTGAATGTACAGCTAATATAAACAACAATCTGGGCCAAGAATGTACCTACCTTCTCCTTGAAGTTTGCGGAGTGTAGCCAGAAGTGGTCCCCAGTTAGGTGTTGCTTCTGCAGGTGGAGGTGGTGCACCAACAGCTAAAACTATTTCGCCACAATCATCATCTCCAGATCGTGGGCGGCCTATACTAGAAATCAGCGAGCGCAGGCTGCTCAGATTGTTGTGTGACAGCTGTAGGTCTCTAAAAATAAAAGAGGTAAATACGTAAGTGGTAAATACACAAGAGCTTTCACAGATATGTACATAAAAAATTGAAGATAGGGAAATGGATGGAGGATAAAAAGGTAAGTATCTTTCATTTATACCAAGATAAGCAGATTAGATTTTAACAGTGGTCAAATGAAGAAATGAAAGTCAAAAAAGGAAGGAAAATTGAGGCTTAATGTCCTGTCAATGACGATGTCGTTAGAAATGGAGTTCAAGCTCAGATTGTGAAATGATGGGGAAGAGGAAATCAGCTGTGCCCCTTCAAAGAAACCATCCTGGCATTTGCCTGAAGCAATTTAGGAAAAGCACAGAAAACCTAAATCTGGACTACTGGATGGTGACTTTAACTAGTATCCTCTGCAATGCAAGTCTAGTGTCTTGCTATTAAGCATGTCTCTCCAGAGAGAGAGAGAGAGAGAGAGAGAGAGAGAGAGAGAGAGAGAGAGAGAGAGAAATGGGTTAATATCAACCGCTGATGGATGTTACTACGTCCCAGTTAGCATTAAATAAATTATGCTAATTTTCTTCTGGTACAGAATGTGATATCTTATTTACAATAGCATCATTAGTAAACTTAGCCCTAACTTTAAACAACCCCAACGTCAACATTCGTTTGAAGCATTTCTGATCATCATAGGAAGTAGACAAGCTAAAACAGGATAGTGAATCTGGAATTAAAACCACATGTAATCATTGCAATTGAGACCTTCTCGGTGTGCTACCTCATTCACATTCTCAGAGTGTCCATGAGAGAAGTCCCATGTTTAAATCTATCAGCTCATTTCCATGATCCCTCAGAGACAATTTCTTGTTGCACAGAAATTTCCTCTCTGTTTTAAACTTTGATGTAGAGAATCATCTAATCACTGCATGTAATTCTTATTTGTAAAGAGCCACTGTAGACAAGTAACACTTAGAAATGAAAACTGTTGAGTACTGATAAATGCTAATTTGCAACACAACAAAATATCTGACCTGCTATTGTTACGTGTTTGCTTATCTTAAGCAATTTTCATCCATCCCTGACAAGCAAGTTACAAATTTTTTGTCAGCTGTTTGTGTGTGTACACATACTCACATGAGTGTGCTGACATGCTTCTGCAAATACTTCAGGGCACGATGAGCATCATGGGAGATGAAATTTTGAAGCAGTGCCACAAATCTATTCAGAAGTGCAACCAAGTCTTTCATGTGGCCATGGTACTGAAAAAATAAATAGATAAAATAAATTAGGTGCTAGAAGTTTCACAAATAATATTACTAACAAAGGTAAAAAACATGGCATAACTTATGACCTAGAATTCACCATATTTAATTGTTGTTGTTGTTGTTGTTGTTGTTGTTGTGTTCAGTCCTGAGACTGGTTTGATGCAGCTCTCCATGCTACTCTATCCTGTGCAAAGATTAATTCTCATTTTCCAGTATGGAATAACAGCAATATGGAAAGGCTAGACTACTATCCCTCACATACAGGCATTAAGCTGCAGAAAGGCACAATGAAAACAACACTAGGAATATTTAACCTTTGAACAAAATTTCCTTCGTTCTAACTACTGCTCTTAAATGTTCACCTCCTGCTTCATTAGATAATACATCGTTTTATTCTTTAGATCATAATAATATCGTAGTCATATTCTGAAAGATTTGTTCTGGTCAGTGCATAACACAAAAAATAGATACTGATCTCTGACCCACAAATTTTTAGATGAATACACTTGTTCCACTGTGGAAAATTCTATGGATGAGTGACACTGTTTTCACAGTATCTCTCCCACATTTTCAGCACTTCAGTACACAGGTTTAACCTGTCCATAATGTACATACTGCATTAAAGTGATGCTACTGTTCACCTGCCACCTCATGATAATGACATGAAGGCAACAGACAAAGTTGAATACTTAATAGCAATTAAATTTGTACAATGTTCTTACAGAATTTCAAATGATCTTTACTGTTACATTTCCTATCTTAATGTCCAGTTAAGGGCATAAAAAGATATCAGAATGATGATAGTGGTGGAAGTAAGGTTGTGAGGAAGGATTGCAAGTCATGCTGTGGTAGCTCACTCATGGAGCAATTGCCCAGTTCAAGTTCCAGTCCAGCACTCAGTTTTAATCCATGAGGAATAACAGTAATAGAAATTCTTGGATGAAACAGACATAAAATAAGTGAAAGGTAACCACTCACCCATAGCGGACTGACACATGACACTTAAAAAAGAGACACATAACAGAAAACAGTATCTATACTGGCTTTTGTGCTCTTACCCTTTTTCTAGCAAAACTCACACAGACACTCAAAGAAAAAGAGCAGTAACGTAAAAGCTAATGTGAATACTTTTTCTGTAATATGGGTCTATGCAACACATACTAGTCGATTATAGGTGACTGGTTTACCTTTCGCTTATTTTACATATTAATCTGGCAGGAAGTTTCATATCAGCACACATTTCATTGCGGATTGAAAAATTCATTCTGGAATTCATATATAGTTCATACATGTTCTGTAAGAGGTGCCACATCTGCAGCAGATCGAAACTAGTTTGTACATTATCTGGAAGCAAAGCTATCACAGCTCTTGTTTACTGATGTCAACTTTCCATACATTTGGATTAATACCAAACCTTAGCCCAACCCAACATGAACACCACCACATATAACACAGTTATAGTTAGGTTGGCAGTGTTGGGAGTCCAAGCACTAGCAGCATGAACTACCCCAATTTTGAAAAGGCTTCTATCACTTTAGAAATAGGAAGTACAGGGGCAAGAAAGTTAAAACTTCAAAGCCAATTCCTTAAGGTATCATTTTATGTCAACTATCCATTTTTTTTCCAAGAACAATGTTTCATTAACCCATTTGCACATGGTTTTATGGAACAGATGTCATAAGAATATAATTAAGTTTACCCTATCATTTTTTGCAAACACAGACAGTTATTTACGAAACTTAAAAAGTACACTTGTTCTGGGGACTTTTAACACTATCATTCACACACAGTTCCACTGTTTATAGCACACCATGAACCTGTTTCTGATTATTCATAAATATTCACACATAGTGTGTACTGTGAAATGTTTGTCCACACGGAGGGCAACTTTACTCATGTTACATTCAAAACAGGTTTCCCCATGATGCCCTCAATCATAGCAAACTTTGTACCTTCTAGAGAGAACAATTTTCTTCCGAACCAGCATTATTTTCACTGGACAATGTCCCCATCTTCTGGCTTGAAGCCTTAGTGGGCTGCTTCACTTGGTCGTCCTTTACAAGTGTAGACAGGGAGAGTTACATTCTTCAAGAGTTGCTCAGCCACACTGAGCCACAACTTTGTTGAAATCATCCTCTTGAGTGCTTGATTCAGAGTGTGTTACATTACACTTGCATTCAGCAATGTTATGCCAAGGAGATATGTTTCTATCTTCTTATACCCCTTGACATGTCTTCTCATAAGTGGATATGTGGACAGATGCTGGTTGTTTAAGCACCTCCACCCATTCCTTGGCCGTAGTCAATAAAACAATTAGATTTTTGCTTTGTTTTTCCATGTTTATGTACCTCCACATACTCTGGTCTGTCCTGAAGTGTTGATAAGAGCTGAACATTTTTCTTATCATCCCATTTCACTTCAATAATAGTGTTCAATGATGTGAATGTTAGTTCCTCCATCATCTGGCTAATTCCACTGGACATGGGTGACATATTTTTTCTTATTGGTCTTCAGTTCTGACAGCATGAGTTCTCCTGTCTAACAGTTTTCTGAACAAGTTGAGAGAGCTGCACAAGTTTCGAGGTAAATAGTTCTCCACCCCCCAAACAAAGTCTTGCACCACCTTTTCACTTGCTGGAAATTTAACAGCCATATCACCACTTTTATCCTCTTCACCAGTACATATTTTCTGATTGTAGCAATACTCGTTCTTTGAAGAGCACAGTTTATGTATCTTTATGCCAAATCTGGCTCTGAAGCATTATACTGAACCATGGACCTTGCCGTTGGTGGGGAGGCTTGCGTGCCTCAGCGATACAGATAGCCGTACCGTAGGTGCAACCACAATGGAGGGGTATCTGTTGAGAGGCCAGACAAACGTGTGGTTCCTGAAGAGGGGCAGCAGCCTTTTCAGTAGTTGCAAGGGCAACAGTCTGGATGATTGACTGATCTGGCCTTGTAACAATAACCAAAACGGCCTTGCTGTGCTGGTACTGCGAACGGCTGAAAGCAAGGGGAAACTACAGCCGTAATTTTTCCCGAGGGCATGCAGCTTTACTGTATGATTACATGATGATGGCGTCCTCTTGGGTAAAATATTCCGGATCTCCGGGCGGGGACTACTCAAGAGGATGTCGTTATCAGGAGAAAGAAAACTGGCGTTCTACGGATCGGAGCGTGGAATGTCAGATCCCTTAATCGGGCAGGTAGGTTAGAAAATTTAAAAAGGGAAATGGATAGGTTGAAGTTAGATATAGTGGGAATTAGTGAAGTTCGGTGGCAGGAGGAACAAGACTTCTGGTCAGGTGACTACAGGGTTATAAACACAAAATCAAATAGGGGTAATGCAGGAGTAGGTTTAATAATGAATAGGAAAATAGGAATGCGGGTAAGCTACTACAAACAGCATAGTGAACGCATTATTGTGGCCAAGATAGATACGAAGCCCACACCTACTACAGTAGTACAAGTTTATATGCCAACTAGCTCTGCAGATGACGAAGAAATTGAAGAAATGTATGATGAAATAAAAGAAATTATTCAGATTGTGAAGGGAGACGAAAATTTAATAGTCATGGGTGACTGGAATTCGAGTGTAGGAAAAGGGAGAGAAGGAAACATAGTAGGTGAATATGGATTGGGGGACAGAAATGAAAGAGGAAGCCGCCTGGTAGAATTTTGCACAGAGCACAACATAATCATAACTAACACTTGGTTTAAGAATCATGAAAGAAGGTTGTATACATGGAAGAACCCTGGAGATACTAAAAGGTATCAGATAGATTATATAATGGTACGACAGAGATTTAGGAACCAGGTTTTAAATTGTAAGACATTTCCAGGGGCAGATGTGGACTCTGACCACAATCTATTGGTTATGACCTGTAGATTAAAACTGAAGAAACTGCAAAAAGGTGGGAATTTATGGAGATGGGACCTGGATAAACTAAAAGAACCAGAGGTTGTACAGAGATTCAGGGAGAGCATAAGGGAGCAATTGACAGGAATGGGGGAAATAAATACAGTAGAAGAAGAATGGGTAGCTTTGAGGGATGAAGTAGTGAAGGCAGCAGAGGATCAAGTAGGTAAAAAGACGAGGGCTAGTAGAAATCCTTGGGTAACAGAAGAAATATTGAATTTAATTGATGAAAGGAGAAAATATAAAAATGCAGTAAGTGAAACAGACAAAAAGGAATACATCATCATCATCATCATCTTGGACAGTTTCCAGCCACTGGCTGGGTCTGTCGGGAACACAAGCCTCTCCATCGTGTTCTGTCTTTCCACCATTCCCCCTCTTCCACCTTCGTCCAGTTCTCTCCTCTTCTCATCACACATTCCTTTACTCCCTTCACCCATCTATCTCTTGGTCTTCCTCTGGGCCTCTTCCCCTCCAGTTGCAGATCAAACATCCTCTTTGGAATTCTTCCCTCATCCATTCTCTTCATGTGTCCATACCACTGCAGTCTTGATTTTTCTATCCTGTCCTGTACTGGTTCCTCCTTTAGTCTTTCCCTCACATACAAATTTCGCAATCTGTCTCGTCTTGTTACACCCAACCTGCTCCTCTGGAACTTCATTTCACTAGCCTGTATTCTACTTTTGTCGCTTTTGTGCATTACCCATGTCTCACTTCCGTATGTCAATATGGGGACAAAGTAGGTTCGGTATATAATTCCCTTGGATTTCTGTGGCACCTCCTTGCTCCAAATAAGCCCCCTAATGCATTTGTAGAACTGCCCTGCTTTTCTGCACCTTTCATTTATTTCCATTGCGTTTATCCCCTTACTTTCAATCACGCTTCCCAGGTACTTGAAGTTCTCTACTACTTGTAGTTTTTCCCCTCCACAAGTTATATCCACATTTGGCCTATTCTTCTTCCTTGTTGTGACGATTATTTCACTTTTCTTTGCAGAGAAATGCATTCCATATTGTGCTGCCGTTGCCTCCCATGCATCTAACTGCTCTTGCACCTCCTTCACGCAATTTCCCCATAACATCAGGTCATCAGCAAAGAGCACTGCTTTCATTTTATGATCTCCAATTGCATCTGATACTTGCTGTAGGATTTCATCCATAACAATAATAAACAATAAAGGCGAAAGTGCACTTCCCTGTCGCAGCCCATTTTCCAGCTTGAACCATGCAGTACGTTCCCTCCCCACTTTCACACAACTCTCACTTCCCTCATACATTTTTCTGACTTTTCGTGTTATCTCTTCATCTATCCCTTTTGCGTTCAGTACATCCCAGAGCTTGTCCCTACAGATACTGTCATACGCCTTCTCAATATCCAAAAAGGCCATGATTAAGTCCTTCCCGTACTCATAGTGCCTTTCCTGCAGTTGCCTTACCGCAAATATGAGGTCCGTTGTTGATCTTCCCGGTCTGAAACCGTACTGCTCCTCTTGCAGTCTACTTTCAATACTGCTTCTTATTCTCTTCTCCAGCATCTTTTCATAGATTTTTCCACAGTGGCATAGCAGGGTGATTCCTCTGTAGTTCTCACATCTCCTTTTATCCCCTTTCTTGAAGATCGGGACTATAATTCCTTTCTTCCAATCCTCAGGAATTCTGTTCTCCTTCCACACCACCCTCAGCACTCTGTATAGCCACTGGGTTCCTACTTCTCCAGCTGCTCGTATCATATCCACTGTTACTTCGTCCCAACCTGGTGCCTTGCCCCCTTTCATCCTCTTTATGGCTTCTTCCACTTCATTCCAAGTTAGATCATCAATTTCCCCACTATTATAATCATCTGCTGCCTTAGGCTCTCCATCGCTGTTAGTTACCCGCTTGGCGGCATTCAACAGATCTTCAAAGTACTCCTTCCAAATCTTTTTGAGCTCATGCATTTCCTCCACAACTCTTCCATTATTATCCATGATCCCCAGGCACTCGCTTCTGTCGTTCCTCTTATTTCTTACCATGGTGTAAAGTACTTTTTTGTTCCCTTCACTGTCCTCTTCTAACATTCTTGTCCATTTTTCCATCCACTTCTTCTTCTCCGCCCTTACTATGGTCTGTGCCGCTTTCTTGCTTTCCTTATATTTTACCCTAGCTTCCTCTGTTCGGGTCTGGAACCATTCTCTGAAGGCTTTGTTCTTTCGAAGTACTGCCTCTTTACATATGTTGTTCCACCATGGGGTTTCCCTACTTCTCCTCTTTGTGCTAGTTCTTCCGCACACAGTCTCAGCTGCCTCAACTAGAGCCCTCTTAAAATCGCCCCATTCTTCTTCCACTGTTCTCTGATCTTCCTTTGGCAGCTACTTCCTGATCAGTGTCTGGTACTGGGTCCTCCGTTCGACCTCTTTCAGCATCCATGTCTTCAACCTTTTCTCCTGTATATCTGTTGCCCTCCTATCTTTTTTCCCTCTCAGGGTGGCTACCAACAGCCGATGGTCACTGTCTAAGGCCTCAGATGGTATGACCTTAACATCTGTGAGGCTGCTCATCATCTGCCTATCCACTAGTACATAGTCTACTACTGAAGTTTGGGACCAGTCCCCACTGTACCAAGTTATTTTGTGACTACTCCTCTTCTTGTACCAGGAATTTGCGATCGCCAGCCCATTCCTCTTGCAGAATTCCAGCAACAATTTTCCTTCTCTATTTCGGTTCCCCCAGCCCTCTGGTCCCATTATCTCCTCGAATCCTTTCCTGTATGTGCCAACATGTGCATTGAGGTCCCCTATTATAATCTGATTTCCTCCATTTAGCTGCTTTTGCATGTCATCTTCAAATTCCTCCTTCTCAATACAAACGTCTCAAAAATGAGATCGACAGGAAGTGCAAAATGGCTAAGCAGGGATGGCTAGAGGACAAATGTAAGGATGTAGAGGCCTATCTCACTAGGGGTAAGATAGATACCGCCTACAGGAAAATTAAAGAGACCTTTGGAGATAAGAGAACGACTTGTATGAATATCAAGAGTTCAGATGGAAACCCAGTTCTAAGCAAAGAAGGGAAAGCAGAAAGGTGGAAGGAGTATATAGAGGGTCTATACAAGGGCAATGTACTTGAGGACAATATTATGGAAATGGAAGAGGATGTAGATGAAGATGAAATGGGAGATATGATACTGCGTGAAGAGTTTGACAGAGCACTGAAAGACCTGAGTCGAAACAAGGCCCCCGGAGTAGACAATATTCCATTGGAACTACTGACGGCCGTGGGAGAGCCAGTCCTGACAAAACTCTACCATCTGGTGAGCAAGATGTATGAAACAGGCAAAATACCCTCAGACTTCAAGAAGAATATAATAATTCCAATCCCAAAGAAAGCAGGTGTTGACAGATGTGAAAATTACCGAACTATCAGCTTAATAAGTCACAGCTGCAAAATACTAACACGAATTCTTTACAGACGAATGGAAAAACTAGTAGAAGCCAACCTCGGGGAAGATCAGTTTGGATTCCGTAGAAACACTGGAACACGTGAAGCAATACTGACCTTACGACTTATCTTAGAAGAAAGATTAAGGAAAGGCAAACCTACGTTTCTAGCATTTGTAGACTTAGAGAAAGCTTTTGACAATGTTGACTGGAATACTCTCTTTCAAATTCTAAAGGTGGCAGGGGTAAAATACAGGGAGCAAAAGGCTATTTACAATTTGTACAGAAACCAGATGGCAGTTATAAGGGTCGAGGGACATGAAAGGGAAGCAGTGGTTGGGAAGGGAGTAAGACAGGGTTGTAGCCTCTCCCCGATGTTGTTCAATCTGTATATTGAGCAAGCAGTAAAGGAAACAAAAGAAAAATTCGGAGTAGGTATTAAAATTCATGGAGAAGAAATAAAAACTTTGAGGTTCGCCGATGACATTGTAATTCTGTCAGAGACAGCAAAGGACTTGGAAGAGCAGTTGAATGGAATGGACAGTGTCTTGAAAGGAGGATATAAGATGAACATCAACAAAAGCAAAACAAGGGTAATGGAATGTAGTCTAATTAAGTCGGGTGATGCTGAGGGAATTAGATTAGGAAATGAGGCACTTAAAGTAGTAAAGGAGTTTTGCTATTTGGGGAGCAAAATAACTGATGATGGTCGAAGTAGAGAGGATATAAAATGTAGGCTGGCAATGGCAAGGAAAGCGTTTCTGAAGAAGAGAAATTTGTTAACATCCAGTATTGATTTAAGTGTCAGGAAGTCATTTCTGAAAGTATTCGTATGGAGTGTAGCCATGTATGGAAGTGAAACATGGACGATAAATAGTTTGGATAAGAAGAGAATAGAAGCTTTCGAAATGTGGTGCTACAGAAGAATGCTGAAGATTAGATGGGTAGATCACATAACTAATGAGGAAGTATTGAATAGGATTGGGGAGAAGAGAAGTTTGTGGCACAACTTGACCAGAAGAAGGGATCGGTTGGTAGGACATGTTCTGAGGCATCAAGGGATCACCAATTTAGTATTGGAGGGCAGCGTGGAGGGTAAAAAACGTAGAGGGAGACCAAGAGATGAATACACTAAGCAGATTCAGAAGGATGTAGGTTGCAGTAGGTACTGGGAGATGAAAAAGCTTGCACAGGATAGAGTAGCATGGAGAGCTGCATCAAACCAGTCTCAGGACTGAAGACCACAACAACAACAACATGGAAGTCTGTGTTTAACTTCACCAGGCTTTCATCAGTGTCAGAAATGTATGCCCCATCAAATTTGTCAAATGTTTTAACATGCTGTGTTTTTGGTGAATCAATAATGAAGTGCAGAAACTAAGAGAGAGCCCTGAATCTTCTCGGTGGCACTGCTTCAGCACAAATTGGAGTATCATTTTTCTTTTTGACCAGAAGTCTTGAACATAAGGTTTTCATGTCTGCAGCATGAGGACACACAGAGAAAAGTGGGTCTTCAGTGCATCAACCACAGAATGACTGCATCTATTCAGATGTCACAGTGCAATTACTAGTTTTAATATGAGTAGCTACATTGTCCCAGTCCAATGAATTACTTATGGATGGTGCTTTGGTGTCGCATTGGCACATTTCACTCAGTATGCTTTGTAGCATATTTCCAGTTTCTCTGTCATCCAAATGCTACTGTTTTCATCACTCTATGATTTATAACTTGCAGTGTCATACTTTGCAGCACCGTACTCTAAACATTAGAATCACTTTCTTAAAAAAAAAAATTTGCCAAATTCTCACAGCTTCTGCATTGTATGGGTCAGGCATATTGTCATTTGTTGAGCTCACAAAACACAGACTAAATGTATTTAAGCTCAAATTAATGTCTCAGTTTCACAAACATACAATTAGTGCCATCTAATGATATGGCTGCAGACCTATTACAGAAAGTAGATGAGCCACATGTTACATCTACAGTGCTGTAAAGCTGTACACACCATTGTACCACAATGCATGGCACTGCTATGGCGGCTGTACGGCTCATTGTATGCAAATGGATCAAGAGAAAATAGCAACACATTTATATCATGAAAATGCAAAAGGCAGGTGCAATTACCATTGTTCACATGGAAGGCTTGAAGGATCAATAAAGGATTTTGTAAACCCGTGAAGACATTAACTCTGGCAACATAAAGCTAAGGTTACACTTTATAAGATCTTGTATGCAAGAACAAGATAATCAGGCAACAGAGTATGGCACTACTTTGTTCTTCTTTTCTTACAATAAATATCCATTTCCAAAATTATACCACCCACTGAATAAAGTATAAAAAGATTCATAAATATAAAAGTATACCTTAAAGAGGGCAAAGTACGACATTAATATATCTTCCAGTCCACGGGCATGCTCAGGCTTGAAAAGGTGTGGCTGCAGAAGCTCCAGTAAACCTAAAACCTGAGTGAACAAGTTGAGATGATTTCGAGAACGGAAAACTGGAAACTCAAGATGGACACGTCCACACAGTGCAGCTGCAAGCATTGGCAATTGTCTGGAAAGAAAGAGAAAAAACAATTTAAAAATTAAGTTTTAATCAGCAATTTCTGTTCCAACTGATAGTCTTATTGTTTTATACTCTGCCACTTATATCAGAGTACCAAACAAAGCATGGTTGTTTAATCTTGCCACATCTGAACAACACTGGATATATAAAGGGCAGCAGAAATAAGATGACTCCCATAGTTTGAAGCACAATAAAAGATCTAATCAAGCAAGAAACATAAAAATGGGAGGGGAAAGATCTAGCAGAATGTAGCCCCTGATTTAATCATCTGTCCTGCAGACAACTGCTTTACATTAAAAGTGTCAAACTTAAAAACTAACATGGGCCAAATAAACAAGGTTTAAGCTTGGGTGGCCTAAAAGAACTTCCAATTCAGTTTTCATAGAAACACATATTTACCTGGAAAAATATAATACAAAGAACAAAACGACGACAACAACAACATATATGTTTTCTTCGTAACATCTGACATCTTTGTTCTGTTACTATCTTTGCTATTTTGAAATAAAACTTATTCACAATAATTACTTTAAAATTTTTAGGTCTGACAGGAGATGACTTCCTTTCATAATTGAAAATAGCTGCTTACATTGGCGGGGACTACTCAAGAGGACGTCGTTATCAGGAGAAAGAAAACTGGTATTCTACGGATCGGAGCATGGAATGTCAGATCCCTTAATCAGGCAGGTAGGTTAGAAAATTTAAAAAGGGAAATGGATAGGTTAGATATAGTGGGAATTAGTGAAGTTCGGTAGCAGGAGGAACAAGACTTTTGGTCAGGTGATTACAGGGTTATAAATACAAAATCAAATAGGGGTAATGCAGGAGTACGTTTAATAATGAATAGGAAAATAGGAATGTGGGTAAGCTACTACAAACAGCATAGTGAACGCATTATTGTGGCCAAGATAGACACAAAGCCCATGCCTACTACAGTAGTACAAGTTTATATGCCAACTAGCTCTGCAGATGATGAAGAAATTGATGAAATGTATGACGAGATAAAAGAAATTATTCAGGTAGTGAAGGGAGACAAAAATTTAATAGTCATGGGTGACTGGAATTAGTCAGTAGGAAAAGGGAGAGAAGGAAACATAGTAGGTGAATATAGATTGGGGGGAAGAAATGAAAGAGGAAGCCGCCTTGTAGAATTTTGCACAGAGCATAACTTAATCATAGCTAACACTTGGTTCAAGAATCATGAAAGAAGGTTGTATACCTGGAAGAATCCTGGAGATACTAAAAGGTATCAGATAGATTACATAATGGTAAGACAGAGATTTAGGAACCAGGTTTTAAATTGTAAGACATTTCCAGGGGCAGATGTGGATTCTGACCACAATCTATTGGTTATGAACTGCAGATTGAAACTGAAGAAACTGCAAAAAGGCGGGAATTTAAGGAGATGGGACCTGGATAAACTGAAAAAAAACCAGAGGTTGTACAGAGTTTCAGGTAGAGCGTAAGGGAACAATTGACAGGAATGGGGGAAAGAAATACAGTAGAAGAAGAATGGGTAGCTCTGAGGGATGAAGTAGTGAAGGCAGCAGAGGATCAAGTAGGTAAAAAGACGAGGGCTAATAGAAATCCTTGGGTAACAGAAAAAATATTGAATTTAATTGATGAAAGGAGAAAATATAAAAATGCAGTAAGTGAAACAGGCAAAAAGGAATACAAACGTCTCAAAAATGAGATCGACAGGAAGTGCAAAATGGCTAAGCAGGGATGGCTAGAGGACAAATGTAAGGATGTAGAGGCTTGTCTCACTAGGGGTAAGATAGATACTGCCTATAGGAAAATTAAAGAGACCTTTGGAGAGAAGAGAACCACTTGTATGAATATCAAGAGCTCAGATGGCAACCCAGTTCTAAGCAAAGAAGGGAAGGCAGAAAGGTGAAAGGAGTATATAGAGGGTTTATACAAGGGCACTGCACTTGAGGACAATATTATGGAAATGGAAGAGGATGTAGATGAAGACGAAATGGGAGATAAGATACTGCGTGAAGAGTTTGACTGAGCACTGAAAGACCTGAGTCGAAATAAGTCCCCGGGAGTAGACAACATTCCATTAGAACTACTGATGGCCTTGGGAGAGCCAGTCATGACAAAACTCTACCATCTGGTGAGCAAGATGTATGAGACAGGCGAAATACCCTCAGACTTCAAGAAGAATATAATAATTCCAATCCCAAAGAAAGCAGGTGTTGACAGATGTGAAAATTACCGAACTATCAGTTTAATAAGTCACAGCTGCAAAATACTAACGCGAATTCTTTACAGACGAATGGAAAAACTGGTAGAAGCCGACCTCGGGGAAGATCAGTTTGGATTCCGTAGAAATGTTGGAACACGTGAGGCAATACTAACCTTACGACTTATCTTAGAAGAAAGATTAAGAAAAGGCAAACCTACAATTCTAGCATTTGTAGACTTAAGAGAAATCTTTTGACAATGTTAACTGGAATACTCTCTTTCAAATTCTGAAGGTGGCATGGGTAAAATACAGGGAGCAAAAGGCTATTTACAATTTGTACAGAAACCAGATGGCAGTTATAAGAGTCGAGGGGCATGAAAGGGAAGCAGTGGTTGGGAAAGGAGTGAGACAGGGTTGTAGCCTCTCCCCGATGTTATTCAATCTGTATATTGAGCAAGGAGTAAAGGAAACAAAAGAAAAATTCGGAGTAGGTATTAAAATTCATGGAGAAGAAGTAAAAACTTTGAGGTTCGCCGATGACATTGTCATTCTGTCAGAGACAGCAAAGGACTTGGAAGAGCAGTTGAACGGAATGGACAGTGTCTTGAAAGGAGGATATAAGATTAACATCAACAAAAGCAAAACGAGGATAATGGAATGTAGTCAAATTAAATCGGGTGATGCTGAGGGAATTAGATTAGGAAAAGAGACACTTAAAGTAGTAAAGGAGTTTTGCTATTTAGGGAGTAAAATAACTGATGATGGTCGAAGTAGAGAGGATATAAAATGTAGACTGGCAATGGCAAGGAAATCGTTTCTGAAGAAGAGAAATTCGTTAACATTGAGTATAGATTTAAGTGTCAGGAAGTCGTTTCTGAAAGTATTTGTATGGAGTGTAGCCATGTATGGAAGTGAAACATGGACGATAACTAGTTTGGACAAGAAGAGAATAGAAGCTTTCGAAATGTGGTGCTACAGAAGAATGCTGAAGATAAGGTGGGTAGATCACATAACTAATGAGGAGGTATTGAATAGGGTTGGGGAGAAGAGAAGTTTGTGGCACAACTTGACTAGAAGAAGGGATCGGTTGGTAGGACATGTTTTGAGGCACCAAGGGATCACAAATTTAGCATTGGAGGGCAGCGTGGAGGGTAAAAATCGTAGAGGGAGACCAAGAGATGAATACACTAAGCAGATTCAGAAGGATGTAGGTTGCAGTAGGTACTGGGAGATGAAGAAGCTTGCACAGGATAGAGTAGCATGGAGAGCTGCATCAAACCAGTCTCAGGACTGAAGACCACAACAACAACAACATTGGCAAGTACTTCTGTACAGGGTTACAGTTTCACAAGCCAATTTTTGAGTATTTTCCAACCTGGCAAATATTTATAAAATTCAGGTACACCAACTTAACTAAATTTTTTCCTTCAAATCTGAATTGCACTGCATCTCAAATCCTCACATTTGCATTTGATTAGGTACCAGTTCTATTATCTATCATATAGATCAAAGAGAACAAAGAGCCTGACTGCAGCACCCTCTGAAGGGAGGCACCTGTGAAACACCCAAATGAAATCTCCTACTTTCTTTTAGTCTATCATGTGGTAGTTGTGTACCAAAATATCCATTGCTAGTTGGGTTTCGTGCACCTACGCGTAAGGTGATACGATATTTACATACTATTATATTGAAAGGACAGGCTGCACAAATAACCATTAAGGGCCGCAGGCTTCCCTGCGAGCTACAGGTTTGACATCCTTGTTCTGCATGCTCCCCAAAATTCATAAACCCAATAATTCTGGAACCCCTAATGTAGCTGCTTACTATGCTCCCACTGAAAGAATCTTTGCTTTTGTTGACCAAGCCCTCCAACCAACTACCTATAGCCTAGCCACATATAAAAGACAGTCACTTCCTTTGCTGACACATTACAACCTGAATCCCTACTGGTTACTGTTGATGCCACCTCCCCACACATCATCATCATCTCATGCTCTTTCTTTTATTGAACAGTAGTTCTCCGAACGTCCTTCTGATTCCAAACCCACCACCTTATTCCTTATACACCTCAACCACTACGTTCTCACAACTACATTTCCATCGAGTGGAAGATATAACACACAAATCTGCGGGACAGCCAGGGGGAAGCAAATGGCACCCTCCTACACCAACATGTTTATGGGTCATCTACAGGTTAATTTCCTAGCCTCCCAAACCCACTGTCTGGTTCCAGTTCATGAAGATATCTTTATGACCTGGAACCAGGGCCATGACACCCTATACTCATTTCTCCACAAACTCAACACTTTCTCTGCCACCCAATTCACGTGATCCTCCTCAGTCCAACGTGTCACCCTTCTGAATTTTGACCTCCACCTCTGATGGTTCCATTCAACCTCTGTCCATATCAAGTCCACTACCCACCAACAATATCTGCATTTTGACAGCTGTCATCCACTTTAAAAAAATGCTCCCAATTAGCCTAGCCACCTGTGCATAGCATACCTGCAGTGATGAGAATTCCCTTGCCCAGTATGCCAAAGGTCTCTCAAAAGCCTTCACACAGGCACTACACCAAACCTAGTCTGCAAACAGATTTCCTGCATCATATCCTCAGAGACTCCTAATCATCCCACCACCACCACCAAGAATCATCACCCAATATCACTCCAAACTAGAGTAACTGAACTGTGCCATTCTCCAGGACTCTGACTGTCATCATGTCCAGAAATGAGGGACATCCTACTCACAACTCTTACCATCCCTCCTAAAGTGTTAATCCTCCAGCCACCCTCTACCTATACAATGTCCTGGACCAGCTCCCTTGCCACAAAGGTTATAACCTGCAGAAGACCCCGGTCAAAAAGACCTGCCCGATACTCCCCTCTAGTACATCCCACTCCAGCCATGTCACTGATTTTCCTATCCCATCAGAGGCAGAGCCACTAGTGCACCTGTGAAAGGAACTGTGTCATATACTAGCTCTGCTGCAATTTCTGCACAGTACTTTTTTTTTTTTATAAGAACTCCAATAAGCTGTCCACCAGAATGAACAGTCATTGTCAGACTGTGGCCACAAACAGAGTCGACCACACAGTGGCTGAATATGCTGTTATGCACAACGTGCTCAAGTTCAATGGCTGCCCCACAACCCATGCCATCTGCATCCTTCTCTCTAGCACCAGTTTTTTTTAATTACACAGATGGGAGTTATCCTTGCAACGCATTATTCACTCACACCATCTGTCCAGCAGTCTGCCCTTTCTCTGTCCTCTCACCCCCTCCCAATCCACACCTCTAAGTTATCATCAGTGCGCACTGCTTGAACTCACTGCCTCCAGTGCCTGTGTGTCGCATTCCTAGCCTGTGCACTTTCTGCCTTCCTGCAAGCCACCAGCGGCCCTCCCTTCCCACTGTGTCCCTCTCATTGTGTGTGTGTGTGTGTGTGTGTGTGTGTGTGTGTGTGTGTGTGAAGGGAGGAGCTGCATCTTTCCTTTTTTTTCATCCTATTTTGTATGTATGAACTGTTTGTGAAATAACTCTGTAAATTATGCACCGGTGCTTTTAATTTAAATTTCACAATTATGTGAGTGTATCGACTCCTAAAACCTCATATGTAATCGCTGGACTAATTTTGTTCATCAGATATTTTTGTACTTCGGAAGTTTTGTTATCTTTTCAGAGTTTTGTCTTGCACTATCTCACTCTTGTAAGGTGCTATTCTGCTGTTCTCATTGTAAAGATTATAATGTAAATAATGGTCAGGTTTTCTTGATATAACATGAAGTTATTCTTCCTTTTATTTCTAGTAAAAACCATGTCACTTTTGTGTAATTTTTAATTTGTACTAAGTGTTTTCAGAGGATCACAGCTGGAGCAGTGGTGTCAACAGCACACTGTTACTGGACATTAATAACAAAACACTTTCCATGTTCAGTCATTACTTTTCGTTGCTTCTTACATTATACCTCCCTGAGACACCTGGACTGGTAATTTATTTGTATCTTGCAGGATTTTCACACAAGCTATGCAAAGAATGATTTGGTAATTTGTTTATCAACAATGACATAATTGTGCGGCCTACACCAGTTGGATGCAGGGCCCATGAACATTTAAAAGTTTTTGATGGTGGTTAATTTCCATTATATATTGCAGTCTAAGCTTCATGCTCACAGTCTACGCTTCATGCTGAACTCAGTACAAAGCACTGCCTGTGTTACCTCACTGAGCCATATGTACTGCGGATGACAGTACACGCAACCACCATCCGGTGACCCTTACCCTTTTTTAAAATTAGTATTAAATCACTGAAATTACTGTTTTCGAATCTATTCAAGGGTAGTAACTTGACAGTGCCCATTAAAGGATTCAAACCAAAGCTACCAAATTTTCATTCCTTTTTGTGGGACTATTGGCATCTCAAAGCTTCTACTATTCGGCGAGTGATCTGCTTTACTCCTAAAGTATTTACACGAAATGGAAAATCACTTCTTCTTCTTCTTCTTCTTCTTCACCTTTTCCTACTTCTTGATGGGGTAAGCATTGTTATAAAGGTTGTGAAAAATGTTAGTGGTAGTTGGTGGCCAGATGTCCCCTTCCTGGTATCACCACTCCGCCTGGGACAGAATTAGTGGACTCCATCTGTTTGCATCTAGATTAAATCTTATGTTAGAGTGTGAGGATGTTTTTGACACGTTTGCATAAGGTGCATTTGAGGTGGGACATAGTATCTGCCCAGTATTTACCAAAGTGGGCGTGAGAAACCGCCTAAAAACATCATCAGGGCAGGCTGGCTCACCAGTTCTCATTATTAATCCACAAGGCAGTGCCGATCTGGGACAGACCCACTTCCCCGTATCCTGGAAGTGGTGAAATGCGCTTCGCTATCCACGTAGGTATTTAAGAAAATCAAATAGCATGCAATTATTTCTGATTGCATTTAAAAGTAACATTATCCCAAAACAGCAACCATTATTGATCAACACCTCTAGTTTAATCTCTCTGTGTGGCGACTTCATTTGGCACATTCATGTTGCTTTTTTCCATGGGATAATATAAACACCTAAGTCCATGTGCTGCCTAACTAAAGTAATGTCACATGCCAACGCCACCATCTGACCGTGGAAAAGGGCAGAGGGAGGGGGGCAGGGGGAGTGCTCACTTCACAGAAAACATAATTAAAATATTTTGAAAAACAGAAGACTCATTGTGCAATTTTACTGTTACAATAATTGCAGTTACGGACACAAAAAGATGTTATGCCTTTATTTGTAACACACACTTTGGCATTGTCTTTTCTCAAATAGTCGGCACAAAAACAGTTTCCTTTTTGAGTTTGGTATACTGCTGATGACAAGATCATGACAGACTACGAACCACAGTTTTGTGTTTGCCAGGTGTGGAGGAACTAAGCCACGAAAACTGTTTGCACAGATACCATCTTACAGTAATCACTGGGGACTGAAGAATGATATGGAAAACTGAAATTTGATCACACGGACTCTGATTTGTGCTGAATTAGAATGATTACTCCATGCAAAATGCGAGGCCCAGCCCAAATAATTTAGAGTCCAAGAAAAGAGCATTGTGCGTGCCCAAGCTCAGAAGTGCCAGTGTTCACAACTCTAGTGGTCTGCGGAGCTTCAGCTTGGTGTTTACATTGTTGAGAATGAAGGTCGAAGCAGAATATTAGCTTAAAGAAAAAAAGACAGGTCAGGATCAAATAAGAATAGGATAAGAAGAATCCTGCTTCTAGGTTGCAGTCAAGGGAGGTCCTTAGGCCAGCAGCTTCAGGATAAAATAGGTGCAGGGTAACAGGTCACAAGTTCTGTGAACCAAATGCTAGCCTTAGCCAGGTAACAGAAAACACTTGGGTCAGCTACGCAGGGACTTTGAGAAGAAAGATCATGTAATTATAGTTGGAGTAGCAGGAAACAGCCTGGCTATGAATCCAAGATACAGTATTAAGAGTTACCTGGGTAAAACAGGAGCAGAAACTGGCCACACAAATGTGGGGTTTGTCGAGGTCTGTCAGCGCCATGATCAGCCCTGAGTAAACACTGCCGTAAGGCTTGTTAACACTGAGCTGATCAGGATGCTCCAAACACTGGCAAAATCTCACGTAAGTGCTGTTCCAATTGATGCTATTGGTAGGTGGGGATACACTATACATGGTCTGCACCTAAACAGGAAGGGGGAAGCTAAATTAGCTTCTCTATTAGAAGATACTGCAAGGGGGAGGCCACAGTCACACAAGGGATGATCCCTGCGGTTACTGGGACCCTGTAGACCGTTTTTTAGGTTAAAGCCGAAGTCCGGACAGACAACAATCAAGAAAAATAGAACAACAGAAACTTCACGCACAAAAAATGGGAACAAGCTAAGGGTAGTATCAATTCACTTCATCAAAATATCAGGGGAATAAAAAATAAAGTATATGAGCTGATAGTGTGTTCAGACATTCTCAAAAGTAAGAATGAGATTCATATACTTTGTCTCAACACCATGTAACTGTGGGGATGGAAAGTGTTTGAAGTTTGTGCCTGTGAACTACAGCTAGATAATGTATTGTTGATATTAACAACAGTGTACATGTCCCCATTAGGAGATTTGGAGTTATTCATAAAAAAGTTTGACTCCCTGTTATGCTGTCTGTCAGACAGAAAGAAGAAGTTACTAAACTAATCTGTAGTGCAGAATGAGATTTTCACTCTGCAACAGAGTGTGTGCTGATGTGTAACTTCCTGGCAGATTAAAACTGTGGGCCGGACCGAGACTCGAACTCAGGACCTTTGCCTTTCGCGGGCAAGTGCTCTACCGACTGAGCTACCCGACTCACGCCCCGTCCTCACAGCTTTACTTCTGCCAGTACCTCATCTCCTACCTTCCAAACTTTACAGAAGCTCTCCTGCGAACCTTGCTGTGGCTGTGGCTAAGCCATGTCCCCGCAATATCCTTTCTTTCAGGAGTGCTAGTTCTGCAAGGTTCGCAGGAGAGCTTCTGTAAAGTTTGGAAGGTAGGAGACGAGGTACTGGCAGAAGTAAAGCTGTGAGGACGGGGCGTGAGTCGTGCTGGGGTAGCTCAGTCGGTAGAGCACTTGCCCGCGAAAGGCAAAGGTCCCGAGTTCAAGTCTCAGTCCGGCACACAGTTTTAATTTGCCAGGAAGTTTCATAATCTGTAGTGATTTCAATGTAAACTTCCTAAGCAAGTCTGATAGGAAAAGTGACCTACAAGCATTATGACATATAACTTAGGATCAGTGATCAACTTCCCTTAGCCGTCTAGCTCAAGGCAGTAGCATTCTAATAGATAACGTATTTGTCCACCAAGAGGATGTAAAACTAACACATGCTTTCCCTGTGATACTTGGATTATCTGACCACGATGCACAATTGATTAACTTACAAAACGTGGCAGGGTGTACAGTTCAGAAATCATTATGTAAAGGTGTAAGGTTGCTCAACCTGGTATCTGTCGAGCACTTCATAGAAAGTTTGTTGCTGTTGTTGTTGTGGTCTTCAGTCCTGAGACTGGTTTGATGCAGCTCTCCTTGCTACTCTATCCTGTGCAAGCTTCTTCATCTCCCAGTACCTACTGCAACCTACATCCTTCTGAATCTGCTTAGTGTATTCATCTCTTGGTCTCCCTCTACGATTCTTACCCTCCACGCTGCCCTCCAATGCTAAATTTGTGATCCCTTGATGCCTCAAAACATGTCCTACCAACCGATCCCTTCTTCTAGTCAAGTTGTGCCACAAACTTCTCTTCTCCCCAACCCTATTCAATACCTCCTCATTAGTTACATGATCTACCCACCTTATCTTCAGCATTCTTCTGTAGCACCACATTTCGAAAGCTTCTATTCTCTTCCTGTCCAAACTAGTTATCGTCCATGTTTCACTTCCACACATGGCTACACTCCATACAAATACTTTCAGAAACGACTTCCTGACACTTAAATCTATACTCGACGTTAACAAATTTCTCTTCTTCAGAAACGATTTCCTTGCCATTGCCAGTCTACATTTTATATCCTCTCTACTTCGACCATCATCAGTTATTTTACTCCCTAAATAGCAAAACTCCTTTACTACTTTAAGTGTCTCTTTTCCTAATCTAATTCCCTCAGCATCACCCGATTTAATTTGACTACATTCCATTACCCTCGTTTTGCTTTTGTTGATGTTAATCTTATATCCTCCTTTCAAGACACTGTCCATTCCGTTCAACTGCTCTTCCAAGTCCTTTGCTGTCTCTGACAGAATGACAATGTCATCGGCGAACCTCAAAGTTTTTACTTCTTCTCCATGAATTTTAATACCTACTCCGAATTTTTCTTTTGTTTCCTTTACTGCTTGCTCAATATACAGATTGAATAACATCGGAGAGAGGCTACAACCCTGTCTCACTCCTTTCCCAACCACTGCTTCCCTTTCATGCCCCTCGACTCTTATAACTGCCATCTGGTTTCTGTACAAATTGTAAATAGCCTTTCGCTCCCTGTATTTTACCCCTGCCACCTTCAGAATTTGAAAGAGAGTATTCCAGTTAACATTGTCAAAAGCTTTCTCTAAGTCTACAAATATAGAAAGTTTAAGAAATGTTAATTGGGGAGATGTATACAATGATCCAAATGCTAATGATAAATGCAACATATTTCTTGATAAATTTATATCCCTTTTTTAATATTGTTGTCCAAAAAAATTACTAAATGTAACACCAAACAGTTTTCCAAGATACCTTGGACTACTACGGGTATTAAAGTGTCTTCAGAAAAAAAGAAAAAAAAAAAGCTTTGTCAGGCAGCAAGAATTAGTAAAGACCCATAAGTAACTCTACACTATAAAAAAAATAATTTTTGTAACATACAGGGAAAAGTTGTCAAAAATCACGAAATATACATGTCAGAGATGAAATTAACAACTCGGGCAATAAAATCAAATCAATATGGAATGTTGTTAGAAGGGAGACAGGAAAAGTAACCACTGGGGTACTTAATTACTGCCCAGCATCAAAAGTAACAAAATTTGGAGTAGGAATTAAAATCCATGGAGAAGAAATAAAAACTTTAAGGTTTGCCGTTGACATCAAAGGACCTGGAAGAGGAGTTGAACGGAATGGACAGTGTCTTGAAAGGAGGATACAAGATTGAAATCACTACAGATTATGAAACTTCCTGGCAAATTAAAACTGTGTGCCGGACTGAGACTTGAACTCAGGACCTTTGCCTTTCGCGGGCAAGTGCTCTACCGACTGAGCTACCCCAGCACGACTCACGCCCCGTCCTCACAGCTTTACTTCTGCCAGTACCTCGTCTCCTACCTTCCAAACTTTACAGAAAAGCAAAACGAGGATAATGAAAAGTACCCAAATTAAATCACATTATGCTGAGGGAATCAGATTAGGAAACAAGTCACTTAAAGTAGTAAATGAGGTTTGCTATTTGGGAAGCAAAATAACTGCTGATGGCCGAAGTAGAGAGGATACAAAATGTAGACTAGCAATGCTCATTGTCTCTCGTCCAGGAGCTAAGGAGAGCTTCAAATTTCCTGGGCTCATCGAGAACTGCTCTAAGAAGATTAAAGGACCATAGAATCGCGTCCCATCATGTTCTTATCAAAGAACCGTTGTCTGATGAACAAGCCGTGGATAATCTAGCATGTGTGAGTCCTGGGAAAATGTCAATTGGAGGAAAGTCATTTTCTCTGATGAGCGCACAATTGAGTCTAAGAGCATAGGTCCTGCTGTTGTTTACTGCACAGAAGGGCAACAACATGATGCACACTTTGTGGCCACACATGTTAGAAGCGGGCGCATACGTGTGAAAGTTTGGGCTGGATGTCTTACATGGGTGCAGAAAATTTAGGAAGTATCCAAGGCAAATTCAATTCAACACCCTATGAACATTTCCTTGAAAATGTGGTCATCCCCGGAGCTCAACTTTAGTACACTGAAGCACATCTCATTTGCTGACATGATAATCATCCCTCAAACACTAGCACTAGGATTCAGAGCTGGTTTTAATGAAGGGAAAATATTATTCAATGCCTTCCGTGGTCTCCAAAGTTGCCAGATTTCAATCCCAAAGAGTTTGTAAGGACTCAACTTAAGAAGACTATGAGACAATTGACCAGACCCTCCTCTGGAAACTGTGAGTGCTCTATGGGATTTGATTCATTCTTAACAGTAGAGAACTGCCATCGAAGAGGATTTTTTCCATAAACTTATCAATTCTATGACTAGAAGGATCCATGCTGTTCTTGATACCAACAGCATGTGGACAAAATACTAAAGCTATACATAGACTTCTCTTCATTTTCAAACAATGGAAACTCCAGGTAGTAATATCAATTTAGGAAAAGACAGTTTGCTACTTAATTGTGCCTGTCTGGAACTTAACGTGTCTTCTTTACAGTAAGTAGCAATCTGTCTTTTCCTACAGTGTTGCAACTCTTGATTTTATTTCATTTTTCTGTAAAAGGTCTTCATAGTTATTAGGCTAACAATATTAATTTCAAATTACAAATCTTCTTGCCATTATATTATTTGTGTTTTTACAGGAGACCAGATGAATATCACCTTCCAAGGATGATTATTTCTATTGTTATGGAAGGTCAGATAAATAACTACCTCTGTCAGCACGTATTAGTCATGCTGTACAATTGGTGAAATGGACAGAGTTTTGGGTTAGCATGCAGGAGGTCAAGAGTTCGATCCTGTGTTGGGACACACTATTTTTATTTGCTAATTTCATTCTGACATTTCATACTGTTGTTGTTGCTGTTGTTGTTGTTGTGGTCTTCAATTCTGAGACTGGTTTGATGCAGCTCTCCACACTACTCTATCCTGTGCAAGCTTCTTCATCTCCCAGTACGTACTGCAGCCTACCTCCCTCTGAATCTGCTGAGTGTATTCATCTCTTGGTCTCCCTCTACAATTTTTACCCTCCACGCTGCCCTCCAATACTAAATTGGTGATCCCTTGATGCCTCAGAATATGTCCTACCAACCGATCCCTTCTTCTAGTCAAGTTGTGCTACAAACTCCTCTTCTCCCCAATCCTATTCAGTACCTCCTCATTAGTTAAGTGATCTACCCATCTAATCTTCAGCATTCTTCTGTAGCACCACATTTCGAAAGCTTCTATTCTCTTCTTGTACAAACTAGTTATTGTCCATGTTTCACTTCCGTACATGGCTACACTCCATACATGTACTTTCAGAAACGACTTCCTGACACTTAAATCTATACTCAATGTTAACAAATTTCTCTTCTTCAGAAATGCTTTCCTTGCCATTGCCAGTCTACATTTTATATCCTCTCTACTTCGACCATCATCAGTTATTTTGCTCCCCAAATAGCAAAACTCCTTTACTACTTTAAGTGTCTCATTTCCTAATCTAATACCCTCAGCATCACCTGACTTAATTTGACTACATTCCATTATCCTCGTTTTGCTTTTGTTGATATTCATCTTACATCCTCCTTTCAAGACACTGTCCATTCCGATCAACTGCTCTTCCAAGTCCTTTGCTGTCTCTGACAGAATTACAATGTCATCGGTGAACCTCAAAGTTTTTATTTCTTCTCCATGGATTTTAATACCTACTCCAAATTTTTCTTTTGTTTCCTTTACTGCTTGCTCAATATACACATTGAACAACATCGGGGAGAGGCTACAACCCTGTCTCACTCCCTTCCCAACCACTGCTTCCCTTTCATGTCCCTCGACTCTTATAATTGCCATCTGGTTTCTGTACAAATTTCATACTGTAATATACACCATCTCTTAGGTCACATATATCCTAAATTTATATTTTGTAACGCTGAACATAACAAATGCATGATTAGACAATAAGAAACAGACAGTTGAAACAAATGACCTGTCATAGGATAGAATAACTACAAAAACAATATCAATTTCTAGATGCTAAAGAGGACAGCTCAGTACAATAACACAACATCTACTTGCTGTTTACACTACGTGTAATATGAGCGCACTCAGATGTCACACATTAGCGACCAGTGGCTATAATAATGTCCATATTAATGACCGCATGAATACATTCGCCTCGGAACAGCAGATGCTCGAAGTGACCTCCCTGCACATTCAAACATTGTGCAACACAATGGATCGTACAGCTCTGGACCCCTTGTGTCCACAGTAACGAGAGCAGCATGAATACAGGCTACCAATTCTTCCACATTTGTCGGTGCAGTAGAGCACACATGTTCCTTCAGGTGTACCCACTAGAAGAAATCCAGGGGATTTAGGTCAGGTGAAGGCGGTGGCCATACAAATGGACCTCCACATCCAAGCCATTTCCCTGCAAATTTTCTGTCCAAATACAGCCACACATTAATTCCAGAGTGTGGAGGTGCACCATCATGTTGGAACATCTTTCAGCACATCAGGCAGATAGTTTGACAGGAATGCACGATACCTTTGTGCCATCAATCGGTCAGTCAACATGTAGGGGCCTAGGCACCTGTCACCTGATATTCCGCCCCACACATTGATACAAAAGCGAACTTCATATCCACAGTTACAGGTGATATGTGGGTTAACTTCACACCAATGGTGAGCACTGTGCATACTGAAGACACCATCACAAATGAATGCTGTTTCATCCGATCACATTATGTTGTGCACGAAGTCATTGTTGGCTTTCTGTTGTTGTTGTTGGAACCATGCACAGAATTGCATCTGCTGATGGCGATCTGCAGGATGCAGGTATTGAGTGAAAGCATAATGATAGGGATGCAGCCCATGCTCGTGCAGCACACACAGTATAATCACGCCATCAATCCTGCACGCTGTTGCACCTCTGACAGATATTCTTCTGCACGATTCATCCCGACACCACTAATTGTGAAATGTTCGGTTACAAATTACACTGTTTCCCGAACGGTAATAGATGTGATGTTTCCAGAATCCCATCAATAGAATAATAATAATGCACCCAGATACGTACTAAACAGCATGCGGTTACCAGACTCGGTGTTGAAAGGCATAAGTAGTGGGACCATGGTGATAACACATACAAATAGTAACCGAGTTTGGACATTATTCAAAAAGCACATTGCTAGTCCTACTGGTAACATAAGGCCCTAATGAAATGTAATGGACCTAAACGAGGCAAGAATAGTTGGTATAAATCTATAAGACCATTGGAGGAGGGTACAAAGAAAACAGATTTTGCATCTAGTAGATGAAATGGTGTGAATAAATTCACACCCACAACGTGGAAAGGGCTTCTTTCAAAGCTGACCAATCTTCTGTTTCTACGATTTTAGTATGTAACGGCAAATGTTTTCTTACAGAGAAAAACAAGAAGAAGCCAATAACACCTCAAAGTTCTTTGCCAACTGTTTCATTTAATAAAAATATTTTCTATTATATCTAATTAGGTGTACTTTGTGTACCTGCATGTTTTACAGTTGTTCCTTGATTTCATATCTATTGACATCTAGCATACACAACAATTTGTACAAACCTGAGGACTAAGACAGGGTGTACAGACGCCATCTTACGAGCAGAGAGCTCATATTCCTGGGAACGTCGCGCCCAGTCTTTGCCTTGATGGGAAGCTGTCAGAGCAGTCAGTACTGTGTGCGACATTGAATCCAGAGTGCTGCTAGTCCAGTCTGAAAATAAACATCATGTTTGAAAAAGCATGATCATGAATTCTATGAAACACACACCAATGAAATAGACACAAATTGTAAATGTTGCCATGAAACTGGGAACTATGA